>NC_057824.1:47346856-47989865 GCF_910594005.1 Cervus elaphus
AACTTGCATAAAATGAAGGGTCTACCTTTAGTACCTTCTGGGTCTTTGGTGGCGAGAGAGGTGTTGATTATCATTACAGTGGCTCTCATGGTGATTGATGTATTTAGGTTTTCCCTTTTTCTGTACTTATTTTGCTGTTTTGTGTCTTTTCTAAAAAACGTTTCCATTTCAAGTAGGGGATTGTTTCTTTAGTGGGGGACAGTGCTGAGTCTTCACCCTTACCCACTTCCCCAAGAGTGTTTAGAAATGAGACAAGGCACTGTTTGGTTGGCCAGCCATGCTAAGCTTTTGGCAATACATGAGTCAGTCCTGTGCAGTGAAGACTTAATCAGCCTGTCCGGAAGGCCAGCAGTACCCTGCTGATGAACACTGATCAGTTTTCATGTGTACTGCTGTGTAGTCATTTATAATATCCTTTTGTACTTTAAAGTCTCTGTTGGTAATTATTTTGTCTTTTTTGCATTTGTTATTTATGTTTTTTCCATGTAAAATGGTCCTAAAATCTTTATTAAAAGAATCATCATGTAATTTTTGTTCATCTTTCTTTTCATTTTGCTTTGTTCTCTTTTTGATTAATTTTTGCCCTTGTTATTTTCCTTTGTTTGTTTTATTCTGTTTTTTCCACTTCTTGTGTTGAATACTTAGCATGTTTTTTTCTAGTTTTTCTTTGCTTTTTTTTTTTTTTGTAGTCCATTTCACTTCTGTAGTTATCTGTCACAAATTTGGACATCCATGAGTATCAGGATATCATTGATAGTGTCGTTTCACTGTAAGATTTTCATAGGTTTCTCTTTGGTTTCCTCTTTAACCCAAAGGTTATTTAATAGAATGATAATTTAGTTTTTAGATAGGTGAGATTTTTTAAAGCTGTCCTTTTAAAATTGGTGCACTGATTCTATGGAATTGGTAGGGTATTTGTTCTTTGGGCTTACTGGGACTTTTTTTGTGACCTGATCTGTAATTGAATTGTGGACAGTTCACTTATAATTAAAACATATATATGAAATTAAACAATTGATGGATTTGTTATGTTATCCAAATCTGTATCTTTGCTCATCTTTGTATGGTTTGCTCTGTATGTTTCTGAGAAGAGTGTGTGAAATCGTTGGTTTGTTTGCTTCTTCATGGTCTGAGTCAGTTATCCTTTGTACTTTGAAGCTCTATTTTTGATCCATGTATGTTTATGATTCTTACCTCATCGTGACCTGTTCCTCCTTTTACCAGTATGTAAAGTCCTTCTTTGTCCCTTTCTCACCTCAAATTCTGTTTTATCTGATACTAACTGTATATCCCGTCTTCTTTTGATTTGTATTTGCCTGGTATGTCTTGTAATGCTATTTCTCCTGTTTTACATTTTTCTGCTTATTGGGCATATTAGGATTAGGTTTAGCTGTGGGTGACGGAAAACTCAAAATAGCAGTGGTTTAAAGCAGTTGTTTTGTTCTTAGAGAAACAGAAGTATGCAGTCCAGGACTGGTGTGGTAATTTTGTTCTAAGAGTCCCCAGGGACTCAGGTTTCTGGCACCCTCTCTATTCCTTTTGTTTTTAAATTTCCTTTTAAGAGAGTAGTGGTTCTATTCATTTTACATTGTTTCTGTTGTGTTAAAATATACCTATCATGAAGTTTACCATCTTAACCACTTCAGCGTGTACAGTTCAGTAGTGTTGAGTGCATTCACCTTGTGTAACCCATCTCTGAAACTCTTCATCTTGCAGAGGTAAAAAACTCTATACCCATTAAATAATTCCCCATTCCTCTGTTCATGTTTGACCTTATATTCCAAGTTCGAGCTCCAGCCATCATTCAGCACATTCAAGTTCAAGGCAGTAAGAGAGTGGGAGGGTTAGCAAATAGTGTTTTAATGAATGTAAGGAGTTTCCCAGAAGTCTCCTTAAGACATATATACTAAGTGTTCATAGTAGCTGTGGCACGTCTAGGTGCCAGAAAGGCTGGGAAAGTGTGACTGCCTAAAAATTATATTTTTATGGACAAGGATTTCGGTCATAATACACTTTCCTTTTATTTTTTTCCTCTTCACCTCATGATGACTAGACACATTTTCTTCTGCTGATCTGGAAGTTCTACATTCTATTTTTAATCTTTTTATTGGCAACTTCCAACCTAATAAAACTTACACTATTTTTCCATGTCAATGTATAAAGCTTATCAAAATCTGTATTTTTCCTCTGAGCCTCTGGTCTCCATCACCCCCCCCTCCCCCCACCCTTCATCTCTACTCTGTCCTTCGTTTTGAATGGAATTTCATCTTTTTTTTGGCCACACCATGTGGCTTGTGGGATCTCAGTTGCCTGGCCAGGAATTGAACCCTGGTCAAAGCACTGGGAGCCCGGAATCCTAACCACTGGGCCACCAGGGAACTCCCTAAATGCAATATCCTGTAATGATGACATCTAGCTTCATTTCTTAATTTTTAGTTTGTTTCATCTCTTTATCCTTTCTTTGTATATTCTGACTTCTTCATCCAGTTTTTGCTCATTAATCTTTTCTTCAGCTGTTATCTATTTCTGCTAATAAACTCATTCACCTAATTTTTACTTTGAACAATTTCATTGCTCATACCAAATATCCTTGGCGGTGGTTCAGAATAACTTTCCCGTGTCATCCTTGTCTTTCTTAGGAGACCTGCCATGTTTTATTGAAGTTCTCATGTCCCATTGGTGCACTATTCCTGGTACAGCTTGCTCTGTTAATTGTCTCTCATGGTACTTGTTCTCCTGCAGTGTCTGGTTGGTTTTCTCTGTGCACTCGTCTTTTATTCCTTTTAACTTTGAGCTGTGTTGGCTAGAAACGTGTAACCGAGGGGAGACCATGAGCCTGAGCTCCGTGCTTTCTCCTCTATAGCTGAGGGGATGGGATTAGCCTCGGGATTCAGTCTTTCCCTTTTCCCCTCTCTCATCTTCCGCTGTCTCCCAAGGAGCTCTCTAGTACTGGTCTCCACATGCTGCCTTTATCTGCAAGCAGCCATCCTCGCCAAGTCCATGGAGCCGGTGGGTGAACGTTAGAGGGGCTCTGGGGCCACCCTTTGTATTTCATCTAACCTTGGCTCTGGTGATGCCAATACCATAAAGGCCAAAGGTCAGGCTGCTAGATCTCTTGTGTGGGGGAAGGACACTGCCAACAGCCCATTCCCCATTTCTCACATAGAAGCCCCTGACCCTTTCCTATTTCTTTTTTTTTTTTTTCTTTGCTTGTGCCATGTGGCATATGGGATCTCACTTCCTCAACCAGAGATCAGATTTGCCCCTCCTGCATAGGAAGTGCAGAATCGTAACCACTGGACCTGGGGGACATCCCCCTTTGCTGTTTCAGGTTCTCCTTGCTCAGGACTCTGCTCCTTTTGTCTCTCCGAAGGACTTCTCACAGTGTTTGTATTGGTTTCTGAGCTGGACCCTGAGGTCCATTGGTTTATCTACCTTCCAGTGGTCTGTGGTCGTGTGCCAGCTTCGAAGGTACTAGCATAGACCTATTAGGTTAGGAAAAATAGAAAATGATCAAATTGGTAAAGAAGAATAAGTGAAGGATGTAAGGGAGTGGGACTCTGCTGATGGGAGAATAAACTGGGACAAACTTTCTACAGGTTGATCATATATGTATACTTAAAAGCTTAATTAACCAGATGTTGGGAATCCTTTCACAATATATACACATATCAAATCACCCCAGGATATACTTTAAATACTGTACCGTTTTATTTGTCACTTATACCTCAGTGAAGCTGAGGGTGTGTGTCGGGGGGAGCCTTCAAAATATTTATGCCTTTGATCTAGAAGTTTTACCTCTAGACATTTATTCTCTGGGACATAATCATGATGTGTACAAGTTACATCTGCTGTGTTGAGTACTCCAGTATTGTTCATGGTATTTAAAAATTGCAAGCAAAATGAAGATCTTAGCTAAAGAATTAAGTTATTGTGCACCCGTATATTGTACAGCTTTGTTACCCTTGTAAAAGATGGTCTAAAAAACTACTCAATGGCATAGAAAAATGTTTCTAATATGATGAGTTGCGGGGGAGCAAGTTATAATGCTGAATCATGGTCCATTTCGATACAATTATATGTTTCGGGTATCTCTGGTTGTGCAGGTGATTTTCATTTCATGTATTTTCAGAATTTCTTATGGTGAGTGCATATTTTATGTGGGCACAGAATCATTGAACTAATGAGAGATCAGGAAAAAATAACAGGAGCACCAAAAGTTGGCATGGGTGCTGTGATGCTCATACTCCAAATGCATTGCCAACCTTCTGGTGGAGAGTTGGGAGGCACAGGGTATTTTAAGCGAAATGGTTTTACTTTCTGATCTAGAAGGGATTTTTTTTTTTTGGTGTGAATTTAGCCAAATAATCCAGGAAAAAATAAAAGTTAAGCATTGTAGATTTATTTCTACTAGTACTAAACAAACACAGTCCTAAATAAGGTAAAGCTAAATGTCCACTAGTTGAGTATTGATTGAATGAGTATGATACCTGGAATATTATGCAGCCAGTAAAAATCAGGTTTAGGTAGCCTCTGTAGTTAAATGGTAAAGTGTAATTGCACTAAAATTATGTCTGCATATAAAACATGAAGGAAAGGACTACACACATATATATGTACAGTTGACTTATTGCTGAGTTAGGATTGAGAGTATTCACAAAAACTAAGCTGTGTTACTAGTACAATGCATGTACAATAAAGTGACAAGTATGTGAAGTATGGATTAGCAAGTTTGGGATTGTCCAGATTTGAAATTCCAGCTGTGAGGATGCTCTCATTTGCAAATGCTTGGGTTGGTGATTGCCTTTCCTGTGGGCTGGTATGTTGCAAGCTAGTGCTTACCTTCCACTGTGGTTCCCCTACCCATGTGACTTGCATTTGCTTGAAGGCAGAGGTGGACATGGGAGGTCACTGAGTGGATGGGGTAGATTGGTCAGGAGTAGAGCTTGTAGGGACCCCTTGTCCTGTCCCTGCTCACATTGCATATAAAGTGACTCCTTCCTTTGTCCAGTCAAAGGGCCTTTCTTCTTTCTCTTTTTACCCCTAGCTGTGCTCCTGAAACAGGGATCTTTCTCAAATGAGTATTTTGTAATTCTTACCCATCCATGTAGGGAAGGATCGGGCAGAGCATTCTGATGAGGGCAGAAAGCAGGAAGGTCCCACAGAGAACTCCAGTGGAAGCAGATGTATATAGCTGCCTGTCTCTTGTGAGTCATGAGATTAAAGTGGGAAGGGTCCATTTTACTGATAGAGCCACTGAGGCCCGGGAACACCTTGTCCAGGATCCTGTTATTCCTTGGGTCCTGAAACCACTGTTGTTCCTCATGTTCCTAATCCAGACCTCTGTGGTGTCTCAGCACCTTCTCTCTCTCTCTCTGTGAGTCTTCTGCTTGGCTCTGTCATATTCCTCTTTTTTTCCTTTTCTAGAAAGAAAAGTCAAAATCGAACAGTTCCGCAGCCCGGGAACCTAATGGCTTTCCCTCTGATGCCTCAGCCAATTCCTCTCTCCTTCTTGAATTCCAGGGTGAGTTGCATCCTTATGTCTTCCTTGCAGGAAAATGAGCATTTAAATGACCCATCAATAATCCAAAGACTAGTCTGTGTGTCATTTCAGTGCCCACGGTTTTGCTGGTATCTTGCCGGGCACCTGACAGAAGTCTTTGCATTTCAACTTCATAGTAACCTTGCAAGACAGACAACAGTCTCCTCACTTTCCAGTTAAGGAAACTGAGGCTCAGGGACGTGAGGTTACGTATCTAAAGTTAGTCACTCGTAAGTGAGGACCCATGGTAGGTCCTGGTTTTCTGGATCAGAAGCTCTTTTCTTTAGACTGTGTGTTTGATGAGAGCGCTTCAGAGGACCGTGCCCCACCCCACCCGGCCCCCAACCCAGGCTGGGGCATCTGCTTGTTTGTCTACAGTTTGTCCAAGTTCTGCCTCCTAAACCAGTCTCTGGTAGACGTCCGGCCAGAGTCAGCACTGCACTGAGAACTTTACCTTTTATACCTGTGTGGTAGTTACTGCTTATGAGGCACTTTCACTTCAGTGTCTCCTTTTTACCCTTGCATCAGCCTGGGATACAAACCAGGCAGTTACCATCATCCCAATTTAAGGAAACTGATACTTGGAGAAGAAAAGCATCTACCTAAGCTGAAGACTGACAGGACTTTATTATTTTGTATAATAAAATGCTACTTCCATTTTAGTGTAGAAGATAGTGGTCATTGTAGGATGAAGACTAGAAAAGGCTTACGATTTTCTCTTTGGAGCTAGACTGGGAACGACCAGGTATCCCCTCCTTCCCTCTCCCCTAACCCCAAGGTTGGTGTGGTACAGAAGGGTGGACAGTTCTCCAGCTGCGTGAGCTTTCCCCGCAGCATAAAGCTCGGGAGACATGGGAGGCTCTGTTTCTTCAGCCTGGCCACTGTCTCATCCTTTTCACGCAGTGAACGTTTAATGCGCTCCTACCGGGTGCCGGGTACTATGTACTGTGCTGGAGACCCAAGGACCTCTGTGGGCCACAGAGCCTACCCGCACCGGGTGTCCTGGAGGTAGACCGGTGTGAATACAGTAAATGCAGGTGCACATAGGAAGCAGCAGGGGCATGAGAGGGGGTGGTCGTCTCCACCCAGGGGAGCCTGGGACACAGGGCTCTGCAGAGGAGAGGATGCCTGAGCTGCCGGCGGCCAGGTGTAGGGGCTTTGCAGGAAGACGGGAAGGAGCACATCATCCAGACATGGTGCTGGTAGCTGCTCCGAGGCTTGGGTCTGACCTGGCTGGAGCCAGGGGTACGTAGGAAGAAGGGCAGGCGGTGGGCCTGGAGAGCAGTGTGTAGGATGTGATAGGGCCCTCTCGTGGGCAGCAGGGAACCACAGAAGGGTTTAGAAAGTTCACTCTGGCAGTGGTGTGAGGTCGCCGGGCGTGGCTGAGACCCGAGGAAGGGCAGCTGGATGGCTGTTGCCAGAGGCCAGGCCTGCACTGAGGCAGTGGGGGAGGAAGGAGTGGATACACGTGGCAGCAGAGCAGTAGGACGGGTACAATTTGGTGACTGGCTGCTGGAGGTGGGGGAGAGGAAGGAATTGCTGAGTCGGTTTTTAACTTAGCTGGTGACGTTAAGCCTTCAACAGCGCTTCCCAGGTGGGATCCAGTGGTCTGTGAGGCAGTGAGGCAGAGCCTGGGCAGGTGCAAGGCCTGAGCTGACCATCTCCAGACCCCGTCACCCTCCTTCAGATAGCTGAGAATGGCAGGCAGACTGTCCTTTTCTATACCTCTTGTGAGAAAGGTTGAGAGGCAGAGCCATGTCCTTCCATTCACTGGATAGTGAGAAGATACCAGGTCCCAGCTATAATTAGTGGATGCTAAAGAAGGGACTCATACGCTTATATTGACCTCCCTGACATATAAATTTTGCATAAACTTAAAGATTCTGACTGCATCCGGTGGTGCTTAGAATATATGTCATAAAATAACATGTGCTTAAATTCATCAATTTAGATTCTGTTGGTAATTCGTGATGTGCAGAAGCCCTGGAAATGTCTGCCCTTGGTTCAGGGGCTGTTTGCAGCTGTGATCTGTGTGTGCCCAGCTGTGTCCACGCTGTCTGCAGAGACCCCAGGCCCTTGGCTCTGTACTGAGCCCCCTCAACCATGACCGGCCTCAGCCGTTGCCTTTGTCGTGTGTGATTTTCAGATGAAAACAGCAACCAGAGCTCCGTGTCTGATGTCTACCAGCTCAAGGTGGACAGCAGCACCAACTCGAGCCCCAGCCCCCAGCAGAGCGAGTCCTTGAGCCCTGCGCACACCTCTGACTTCCGCACAGACGACTCCCAGCCCCCCACCCTGGGCCAGGAGATCCTTGAGGGTGAGTCTCCCTGGCCCAGGACGTGTGTCTTGGAGGGCCATGCTCTTGCTCTCGATGGTTTTCTTCTTTAGAGTCACAGGTTAGAGACGGTGCCTCAGAACTGGCAGCTTCAAGCTGTTTGTCAGTTGTTTGAGGCTCTTTTGGGGAATGGTTGTATTTTCCCCTTTCACAGAATGACGGAAAGAAACAGCAACACGATTGAGTGCCAGGCTCTCCGCAAGGAAGGCACTTTTCATATTTGAGGCCTGGTATGATTCTCAGGTTTCCCTGGTGGCTCAGCAGTAAAGAATCTGCCTGCAGTGCAAGAGATGTGGGCTCGATCCCTAGGTTGGGAAGATCCCCTGGAGAAGGAAATGGCGACCCACTCTAGTATTCTTGCTGGGAAATCCCACAGAGGAGCCTGGCAGGCTACACTCCATGGGGTCACAAAAGAGTTGGACACAACTTAGTGACTAAAACAGCAAACATGATTCTCCTTTCGAAAAGCCCATGGAATAGCAACTGTTGTCTCCATTTTATCGATGAGGAAGTTGTCTTAAAAAATTCAGTTGCTTGGCCACGATCCCACATTTAGTGGAACTGCCTGATTTGTTTCATTCCTTCTGACTTCGGAGTTAGTGCCCTTTGTACTGGATTCTGCAAATTTCTTCTTAGAATGTATGTTGATTCTATAACCAGTGGATACCCCTTCACCAAGGTGCCTCCTAGGAGCACTCCCCCAACCTGGGGGCTCTCCCGTCCCAGCAGGCCCTGCAGTTACACTGACCTTGCTTTTTCAGAGCCCTCCCTGCCTGCCTCAGAAGTTGCTGATGAACCTCCGACCCTCACGAAGGAAGAACCAGTTCCTCTAGAGACACAGGTAAGGAGGTGCTTTGGGTTTCCTGGTTTCTAAGGAAAATGTCAGGGCTCTGTTGATATGCACTGGCTCTCTAGCATGGGAGGGATGTAGTGGGGGTGGAGAGGCAGTGAGGGATGCTGGTTAGAAGGTCGGGGAAGGTTAGGTCAGGAGGTAGGGAAGAGGTCCTGTGATTGGTGAGACAGTCGGGTGAGACAGTTAGGGTGGAAGGGGAGGTCTGCTTCAGAGGGATAGCCCTGTCATTCCGTGCTCTGGCTACATCTAGATTGCTGAGGAAGAGGAAGACTCAAGTGCCCCTCCCCTGAAACGCTTCTGTATGGACCAGCCTGCAGTGCCGCAGACAGCGTCGGAAAGCTAGCACCGCCCTGGCGCCCTTCACCTCCAGGCCCCATGCCTCTATTTATTGCATTCTGGTTCTGGCTGTGCTGTGTTGCTGGGGTAAGGGCGAGCACCGGGGTCCAGAGCCTGCACCTCAGAGCCTTCTGGGCTGGAAGGTGGACGCGGGACCTGGGGTCGTAGCATCATCTTCCCGTCCCCGGCACCTGTGTCTGCCTGATCCTGAGAAGAGGAGCACTCCTGTCCTCTTTGCACCCCAAGGAGGCTGGCGCCTCAGCCACTCCAGGATCATCTGTCACCTCCAGTAGCAGTCTCTGCTCCACAGCCTCTGGATTGAGCTGCTGGTGCCTCTGCAAGAGGAAGGAGGGGGGGAAGGCACCCTCCAGAGAAGAGCGTGCCGAGGGCTTACTTGAACTTGAATGGAGACTGTAGATTCATGGACTTGCCCATAGGGCTAGGGACCCTATAGGCTGCTGTTGGAGAATGCCTGAGTAGACGCTGGAGGGAAGGGAAGGGCTTAACTCCACACGACGGCAGAAAAGTCCCACCTAGACTTCATGCTGTCCTGGCACTTGTACCCATTCCTGAGGCCATCCTGCCTCGCATGGGCTCTCTGGCTGTTGACAGTCCTTTGTCCCCCCACTGTAACCACCCCCTTCCCCCAACACACATACACACATATACTCGCAGTTGTTTCCACCTGGACATTTCATTCCAGTATCCCCCTGCCTCCCGCCATGGTCCCCAGCTCTCCTGCCGCAGACTCTGCCCCAGCGAGAATTTGAGGTTCTGATAGTACTCATCCCCACAGTACTTCTTCAGCCCAGACTTTCTAGAAAGTTCCCTTTTCCTTGAAATCTGCATGTTTCATCAAACCTTGTGATTTTATTTTTTGTTTCAAAAAAGTTTAAGAAAATGGAAATGGACAACGGTGAGTGAAGACATATTTTAGCACTGAATAGAATATTTTTAAAATTAAACTATTTGAAATATGTCTTGTTGGCAGCTGAGTGCTTCATTCTTGAGGGTTGTGGGGGCAGGGGCTGGCGGTGATGGTGGCTGAGTGCTTGTAAAGTCACTGCGGGCTGGGCCCTGCCAGTTGTCTTTGACTCCCATAGAGTGACTCCATTGACAATGATTTGGAGACTCTGTTTGAGGTTGTCATGTCCTTTGAGTTATACTTCTGCCCCTGTGTACGCCGAATACAACCCTGTGTACATGGGATGTATTTCCCACAGCTCCAGGTCCTTAGGTGACTGACTCTTAAGTTTTTCTTTTAACTTTTTATTATGGTAAAATACACAACCATAAAATTTACCGTTTTAACCATTTTATTTTTTTTTCCAGTTTGACACTTTATTTATACAAAGTATTTAGGGCACTGATTCTCAAAGTTGGCTGAATATTGGATTCACCTGGAGAGTTTAAAAAATACTGAGGTTTATATGCTGCTGCTGCTGCTAAGTCGCTTCAGTCGTGTCCGACTCTGTGCAACCCCATAGACGGCAGCCCACCAGGCTCCCCCGTCCCTGGGATTCTCCAGGCGAGAACGCTGGAGTAGGTTGCCATTGCCTTCTCCAATGCGTGAAAGTGAAGTCACTCAGTTGTGTCCGACTCTTTGCGACCCCATGGACTGCAGCCTACCAGGCTCCTCCATCCATGGGATTTTCCAGGCAAGAGTACTGGAGTGGGTTGCCATTGCCTTCTCCTAACCATTTTAAAGTGCACAGTTCAGTGGCACTAAATGCATTCACGGCATTGCACAATCATTACCACTATACAGCTGCAAACATTTTCATTGCCTCAAGCAGAAACCCGTACCCATTAAGCCCTCACTTCCCACTTGCCCCTCCCCCAAGGTGATGGAGGGAAGGGAAATAACAAAAGTGGATTTGGGACCTTCTGAGGTTTAGGAACCAACGGGACAGGCCGGAAAAGACCAGCCAGAAGTTGAAACTGTAGGGACTTCCCTCGCCATCCAGTTGATAGGATTCCAGACTTCCACTACAGGGGACATAGGTTTGATCCCAGGTCAGGGAACTATATCCTCTTAAGTTGCATGGCACAATGAAAAAAAGTGACAAGCTGAAACTGTCTAATCAAGGGTGTAGGTCTATATCAGTGAAAGATGGGTGTTAAACTGGAGCCATAGAAATGGAGGACAACTGCCAAGCAACAGCCACATTAAAGCTTATTATTTTTTCTATTTTAAAATGAAAATATCACTATAGAAAAACATACTGGAAAAATACATGAAAATATAATGAAAGAAAAAAAACAACAACGCATAACTCCCATCTCCAAGGTAAGCACTGTTCTTTATTTGGAGAGCCACTTCTCAGCTCCTTTTCGTGGAGCTGCAGCTGATATTCTCTATTCATAAAGCCCCACCTCTAGTTTCCACTTCCATCTGCAGGATTTCCAGCTGTTCTTGATGGCTCTCCAGGGTACCTCTAGTTCTTAGGGCTGAGCCCGAGCCCATCCCTGAGTCTCCCATTTTAGATCTCTGCTTTACCAACACCAGGGCTGGGTTCTGGTCCACAGCGGCCACAAGCGCTGGAATGACTATGGTGCCCATTCTGATGTGCAACTGGGTGTGTTTTTGGAAATACCAAAAATGGCCCCCGATCTTTTTCCCCCCAATGTTTTTGGAGTTTTCATTCTGCGTGTAGTCTACCATTAGGTGTCTAGTCCTGCAAGCATCCATCCCATTAGTCATCTTTGTGCCTCTGAAGTCCGGCCACTTGTCTTCACCGACCTTGCTGACCATTCGATGCCCCTATCACCACCACAAGCTCCTGCCATTACCTTCCACGTGGTCACTCCTATTCAACCCTCAAATGCTGTGGCAGAAAGAGAACTTCCCTTTGCCATTCTCCTCTCTTGCTACTTTCTGCCTGGAGATCCCTATGATTAGGCCCTGAATTTACCATGTCTGCTCTGCTGCTCCTCCTGCCTAGGAAGGATGTCCATCCCTCTTTCTGCCTAGCAAGCTGCAACTTCATCTCTGCACAATCAGCTCAAATGTCACGGCCTCTGAGGTTTCTCCTAATCCTCTTAGAAGAAATGGCTACTGAAGGGAGATGAGCTCTCTCTGCTGATAGATGGTTTGAAGGGGCTTCATAGAGCTGATGTCTGACCTAGATCAGTGGGGGAAAAAATGTTGCCTGCCATATCAGTAAACAAAGATGTTGCAGGCATCAAGCCATCACCTTTCAGCAGCCGAAGGAAGGGAACTTGGGATAGAAAGTTCCTTCCCTGCCATCTAGGTCCACCCTCCCCAGCCCTCCCCAGGAAACTCAGGATGAAAAAGCACAGGTACTGGCCCCAGATAGTTGAGGTGCATATCAAAGGAAAGATTTCAATGAGCCGAAACTTTTGCATCTTCCCATACATAGGGAAGCAGTAAATTCCTCAACTTGAGATACTTGGTTTTCTTTTAACAGTAATCTTTCTTGACTTCCCTGGTGGTCCAGTGGCTAAGACTCCTTGCTCCCAAAGCAGGAGGCCTGGGTTTGATCCCAGATCAGGGAACTAGATTCCACATATTTCAACTAAGAATTTGCATGCCACAACTAAAGAGCCTGCATGTGGCATCTAAGACCTAGCACAGCCAAATAAACATTTAAAAAAAAAAACAAAAATCCCAGTAGTCTTTCGGTGTTCTGACTACATGGCTTTGGTTGCAAAAACTCCTACGTATCCGGGCTCCTCCCTACTTCTGAGCAGTCTCTCAGACTGTCTGAGATGCTGTTACCCGAGCTTAAGTCCTTGGTTTTATCTGCCAAATAAAACATAATTCACAACTTTTAGGTTGTGCATTTTTCAGTTGAAAAATGAGAACTTACCTTTTACTGGCAATGATCCTTCTCACTTTAAGGTAAGAAGAAAAGAGAAAAAGGTCTGGTATTAGCATGTTGCCATTCAGGGACACCTAGCAGTCTAGCCCTGTCTAGGCTGGAAAGATGTTCTTAGGCCACTGCAGATTTTTGAACCAAGGTAGTAAACAAGAAGATTCTTGAGAGTCCCTTGGACTGCAAGATCAAACCTGAATCCTGAATATTCATTGGAAGGACTGATGCTGAAACTGAAGCTCCAGTACTTTGGCCCCCTGATGGGAAGAGCCAGCTCATTGGAAAAGACCCTAATGCTGGGAAAGATTAAGGGCAGGAGGAGAAGGGGATGACAGAGGACGAGATGATTAGGTAGCATCACCGACTCAATAGACATGAATCTGAGCAAACTCCTGGAAGATTGTGAAGGACAGGGGAGACTGGTGTGCTGCGGTCCAGGGAGTCACAAAGAGCCTGATACAACTTAGCGATTGAACAACAACAAACAAAACAATTTAATAGGGATGAATGATTAATAAGTGTGTTTCTGACTGTACTGGATGGGCAAACAGATTTTGAGTGACTGTAGTCTACTTAGAGAAGTAGCTCAAACGTTCTCACTCTCCAGGCACGGTTATTTGTTTCCCTACTGCACCCTATGCATAGCATTCATCACACAGAACGGTGATTATCTCTTATTCTTTTCAGAGCAGTAGTCGCTGCCTTATTTTCTTCCCCTGTTGCACCCCACGTAGGGCCCTGAACATTTTAGATGCTAGAAAAGACTATATGAGTGAATGAATTTATCTTTAATACACATGTCCTTTAATATGTTTTTCCAACGAAGCTTCTATATCATCCTTTCCAGCAAACCCCTAGAAGCAAGCATTATACTAATACCCCACTCTCGTCTAGAAGTTAACTTTAGGGGGACCCAACCTGAACCGCAAGTTACCTCTCAGCAGAACCTATGCCGATAAAGTCTCTGGGTTACTTCCCGCCAACCCCTCCTTCCGTGCTCCCCACCCGCGCATCTCCGGGCGTGGCCGAGCGCGGTGCCTTTAAGAAGGGGGCGGAGCCCGAGTGGAAAGACAAAGCCCCTGGCCGCGCGCTCCCCCTCCCCCCTCCGGCGCACCACACGGACAGTGGTGCCCGGATGTCTGTGTCGCCTTCGGTGACAGATGGCGCAGAGTCAGTACATGTTAGAGGGCTTCTCTGGCCTGACCTCTCTGAATTCCCGGCCTTTCGGTTCCCCGTTTTTCCCCACTTTCAACTCCGCCGCTGGAGGCCCGCGCGTCTGTCACTGGCGCTTACATAACGTGACCTTTCACCTCTTCATACTGCCCTCTAGTGCGCTGCAACCCAACTAGGCGGCCCGGGAAGGGGGCGGAACCTAACCGCAGAGCGGCAGCTCCTCTGAGCCAATAGGTTCTGGGTGCTGACCAGTTCTCCGCCTATTGGAGCATTCGCCACCGGCGCCACAGGGGAGCAAGTTAGTGTGCGCGCTGGCCGGGCGGGGGGGTGGAGGGGAATCTCCCGCCATTTTTCAATAATTTCCTCCGGTGCAGCTGAGGACGAGTCGTGACTGCCGAACGCGGGGACCCGTAGCGAAGGTTGGCCGGAGGCTTCGGGACGGCGCGGAAGTGTGCGAGGGAGTTCTGTGCCCGTGGGTCCCGTTCCATGGCTCTAGCGCAGCGGCGCCAGCAGTGAAGGAGCCGAGTTCGCGCCGCCCTCTCACCCCTCCCCTCCCCCACCCCACCCCCGGGAGCCAGGCGCTCGCTCCGGGCCGCGGGGCCTAGTGTTGCGCCGCGGGTCCACTGAGGAGCCGTCGTCTTCCCCGCTGCCGCCGCCGCGATGGCGCCGCTCCTGGGCCGCAAGCCCTTCCCCCTGGTGAAGCCGCTTCCCGGCGAAGAGCCGCTCTTCACGATCGCGCACACTCAGGAGGCCTTCCGCACCCGGGAGTATCCTTTTCCAGCAGCGCCGGCCAGGCCGCCCGCGGGGTGGGGTGGGGCGAGGTGGGCCGCGCAGCACCGCGCCAGTGGCAGCTGTCAGCCAGCCCGGCGCCGGCGGGCCTGCACCCAGAGCCCGAGCCCCGGGCCCGCCGATCCTGGGCAGGTGGGGTGGGGTGGGGTGGGGTGGGGGTGCGCGGGCGGGCCAGCCGGCCGGCTGGGCTCAGGCCGTCTCCGAGCCTTGCGCCCTCCATCCTTCCCCCGGCTCCTCACTTTGTCCCCGGGCCTCGTTATGGAGGAGCGACCCTCCATCCCACTCCCAGCGGGGGGTTGGCGTTAGGCCCTAAGTACCGGGGATGAGTGGGGTTTCCTTTGCTGCTGCCTTTTTCTTTTAAAAAGAAGCCTTCCACTTAAGTTTTGGAAATCGTACTTGCGCGGCCTCGTGATCCGGGTTGTACAAGGCGCGACTGCGTTCGTCCCCCCGCCCCCGCCCGCCCCGATCTCTGCGGGGACATTTGTGTTTTGCTCCTTCCGAGTGGACTGGAGGCTGATGAACTGACGGGATCGTGGGGCTCAAAATCAAGAATGAATTTCCAGACTTAGAGGAAAGACAGTAAAAAAGTTACCTTGGAGGAGCCGATCGGTCTATCCCTGTACTTGCACGGATTTGGAATTCTGACGGTGTGCAAGATCTGGATTTCTTTAAACAGCGTTTTTAAAAGACATGCTTACAGTCTTTATGTTGTATTTTAGGAACACGAGGCTGATGTTTTAAATGAGAGGCATCCTAATCATTGCTTAAGGTTTCTTGCTGTCAAGCTTATTGTCAAGTCTCTTAGCTAAACTTGTACCACTCTTACTTTTTTTATGGCTGCCTGATGCATCCTTTTTGAATCTTAACCGTTAAAAAGGTTTTTGAATCTAGCTTTCTTTAGTGTACAGAAAGCTTCAAGAGTGAAGGCTACTATGTTAGCTTTATCACCGCTTTCCCTTTGGAAGGACTTGATTTCTCAGCAGTGTCTGCTTCCGTGTAAAAGGAAGTGCGAGTGTGAGCCATATCATTTGATTACATTTCTTTTTGATCCTCCCTTTAATGTAGTGCTTTATGGGATTGTTTCAGTGCAGTTTGAGGATGTTAGATGTTCACGCAGGAAGGGACTTGGAAAATGAGTCCATTTTGTAGGAAGACTCTCAAAGAAATGCAACCAGAGCATCTCAGAGCAGAACTAGATCCTGGAGATGGTAGAGTTCCCCTGCCTGGGTATGCCTGGTAGGCCCAGACAGTTGAGATCACACACTTGTAAATGCTGAGAGTCAGGAGGAGAATCCAATGCTCTTGGTACCTCATGCCTGAAAGTAGATCACAGAAGGAACATGGAGTGCTATTCCTTCGCTTTTAATAATGTTAATCCACTGTTTGTTCCAGCTGGTAGCACAAGATGTGTGTGTGCTCAGTGGCTCTGTCATGTCCGACTCTTTGCGGCCCGGTGGACTATAGCCCGCCTGGCTCCTCTCTCCATGGGATTTCCCGAGCCAGAATACTGGAGTGGGTTGCCATTTCCTGCGTCAGGGGATCTTCCTCACCCAGGGTTGGAGCTCCCGTTTCTTGGCCTCTCCTGCATTGGCGAGTGTGCTCTTTACCACTGAGCCACCTGGGAAGCCCGTGGTATAAGTTGCGGTGTGTTTAAGGGAAAGGTTGAAGTGGTAATCTGGTTCTTGTCCTGTTAGGGCTTTTGGGGGATTGTTTTGGAGAAGTGCTCCAGCTCTCCCAAACACAGCATTATTCTGAAAGTGTCCTTTTTTTTTTTTTAATAACATTCCAAAACATTAGTGAAGTAAAAAATTACTTGTGGAAATATACTGTATCCTTTTCACATGTCTTTTGAACAGTTGATGGTTATTCACACGAATATTACTGAATGTTGATTTTCACGTCTGGTTCTAGTGAAGTATAAGAAACTGCAATAAGGAGGAGACCCATTTTGAGTCTCTAATAGGAACTGAGCTCTGTAAAAAAAAAAAATGGATGTAGATAGCTAACTTAGAACTGGCAGCCTAGGTTTTTTCATATGATTTGCTGAAATTGTTGAAATATAATGGTATATATGAAGCGTTTCTTTTAATGATGACAGTTGAACACTGATAGGTGGAACTTTTTAAGTGGTGTGTATTTAATAAAAATTCTTCATCTTTAAAATCTCCCCTACCAGTTTTTAGAACCCTTTTAACAAAAGAGTTCTTAAATTGTGTTAACCTGTTGGGGAGAAATTGCTCCCTTGGGAATTTCTACAAGTGGAAGCACTTTGAGGATGGTTTTTAAACAATTGTACTTTGTGGTTGGCAGGTTGGCATATTTTTTTTATTAGGCTATTAGTGATTTCATAGAGGAGAACGAATATGTGGTTGGATAACTGCTGCATTTGAAGTGTTGGTTTTTTCAGTTTTAAGTTTATAGTTAGACAATTATGTTTTTAATAGGATTTCATACTTTAATTTTCTCCTGATTCTTCCCGTTAGATTGCATGTATATTCTGTAGCAAATTTGTATGGTATTTTATTGACTTAAAGCTGTGAGCATTGTGTTCTTTAAGGCATTGTATGTCTTCGTTAAACTTACAGATAGCTGTGAACGATGCACACACATTTAATGACTGGGTTGTATATTGATGATTATTGTACTGTACCTTTAAATCTATGGCACATTGCTTCCCAGGATAGTACTACCACAGGCAAGGGCCTAGATCTTACTTGGAAAAGTTAACTTTATCGGAATCGTTTTGTGATGTGATTGTTTGACAGTAGAAGTCTGCATTGACTGTGTTTAAGTCAAGATGGATTTTAGGGAGGAACTGAACTTGCAGGCAGCCTGCTGTAGATTAATTTTATTTTTTGTATTGTTTTGACTACCCTAGTTTCTAAAGCCTAGAAACTAATTCATAACCTTAGTAGCATCACTATGAGAAGTTTTAGATGATATAATAAGGAGAGGCTGTTAGAATATACAGTTATTCTGGCTCTAGGTAAGAATAACTTAATTTGCCAAGAAAAACATGACAAACATTTTAAGAGCTGGGGTTAAACTGTAGTTGCGAGACAGGGTTTTATTGGACAGTTGGAATACTGAGCTCGTATGCTGATTTTCATAATTTAATTTCTTTAAAGTAACAAGTTATTACCAGATTAGAGTTATTTTTAACTTAATGACAGGCTTGTCCAAAGAGAGAAAATAGGCTAAAAAGCAAACCTTGTGTTGCTGCTTTGTCTTCTTACTTAGAACTCCTCGGGTTATAGTTATGCTTATTCAACCTCCATGCTTTTCTGGGCCGCTTCCTTTCAGGCTATCAAGTACTTCCTTGAAAGAAACCATACTTAAAAGGCTAAGGAGAACAAGAAGCCGCATATGGTGGTAAGGAGGTACCTCTTAAACTCCTGAAAAGGGAGGTACATAATGAGTTAATCTAGGATTTGAAAATATCTTATCATTTATAGCTTACACAACCTTTGGAGAATTGCTTTGACATTTTGTCTGCAATTATAAGTACAGCAGTCCCGGAACATAAAAACTTCAATTGGCATTTGCCCTGAGGGGTTATTTGAGAGTGAGTGACTTATTTTGGTAACCTAAAATCTGAAATAGGATTCAGAGGCAGCTGACTCAATATCTTTCTGATAGGCTTTTTTTTTCCTCCTTTTTTTTTTTTAAACATAAGTCAAATGAATAACCAGAAAAGAGTTACATAAACTTAAAAGTACCTCATGTTAGGAGTTGTTGTAGAAATTGCAGTTTTAAACTTTTAAAATTAATCTAATTTGAATAACTAGTCAATTAAAAATTGTGTTGTCAGAGGACCTTCATTCCTAGATGTAAGCACTAGGATTGTACTGCTGTCCAGTGTGATGGTGGTGGTGGTTTGGTCGCTAAGTCGTGTCCGACTCTTGTGACCCCATGGACTCTAGTCCACCAGACTCCTCTGTCCATGGGATTCTCCGTGCAAGAATACTGGTGTGGGTTGCCATTTCCTTCTCCAGGGGATCTTCCCAACCTGGAAACTGAACCTGGGTCTGCATTGTAGGCAGATTCTTTACCAGCTGACCTACAAGGGAAGCCCCAATGTGATGCAAGCCACATCTAATTAAATTTTTTTCTAGTGGCCACATTTGAAAAAAAGGAAAACAGGTGAAAAAAAGGAAAGGCACATTTTTCTTATTTTCCAAGATTCAGGCTGAAGGAGCGGTCTCTATCTGCAGCATCTTTTTCTGGTGGCAGAAAGAACAACAGGAAACCATGATGGCTTTTTAAGCTTCTTCCTGGAGGTGGCGTCTGTTCCATCTATTTGTCAAAGCAAGTCATGTGGTCAAACCCAAGGTGGTTATGGGTGGGTGATGTACTTTCCTCTTCCTAGGAGGCATTTGAAGCCACGTGGTAGTGGGTGATGTATTGATAGAATCCTCTTAATGGAGGGGAGTGGATATTTGGAAAGAATAGTACTGTCTGCCACATTTTAGGGTTAAGGAAATGTTTCCTGGGGAAAGTTATTTTTAAGTTGAGATCTAAAGGATGGTTAGAAATTAGATGGGGATTCCCTGGAGATCCAGCGGTTGAGATGCTGCGCTTCCACTTAAGGGGACATGGGTTCGATCCCTGGTCAGGGAACTAAGATCCTACACAGAGCAGCAAAAAAAAAAAAAAACAAAAAAACATTTAATTAGATGAAGAAGAGGTTTAATCTTTTGAAGAGCTTGTGAGTTTGATAGTTCTTGATTTTGAAAAAAAATACTTATTAACAAAATGTTAAAACCTTTTATTTATTTATTTTTTTTGTGTGCTGTTGCACTTGTGGAACCCAGGCAAATGGCAATAAACTCACTGAGTCCTCACCGCTGGACCACCAGGGAATTCCCGATTTTGAAAAATTGAAATGTTTCATGTGGCTGGAGTGAAAAAGTAGAAATGGAGATGCAGTGATGAGATATGCAAATGGGCCTGCATCACCGGTTGCTGTGAGATAGACTGAGGAATTTGGACTTTGCCTTAAATTTAGTGCAGGGTGTTAAAAGAATCTGAAAAGCAAAGAAGCAAGCTTTTAGGTTAGGAAGATTACTGTGGGTGCAGCATTGAGAATGGTTAAGAATGGATCTGTAGCCTCGAGACCAGTGGCAACTAGACCAGTGATTAAGTCATCTCTGCACTAGATAAGAGTGGTCTGAATAAATTCACTAGCCCTTGAAGTGGAGAGAAGTACAGTTTGTGAATTTCTGAAATAAGTAGATTTGGCAGGATTTGGTGATTGATTGAGTAGGAGTCAGGTTATGTTTTGGTTATCATTTGGTTAGTGGTGTCCTGTGACATCAGTTCAGTCACTCAGTCGTGTCCATCTCTTTGGGACCCCATGGGCTGCAGCACACCAGGCTTTCCTGTCCATGACCAACTCCTGGAGGTTGCTCAAACTCATGTCCATCAAGTCGGTGATGCCATCCAACCATCTCATCCTCTCTTGTCCCCTTCTCCTGCCTTCAGTCTTTCCTAGCATCAGGGTCTTTTCCATTGAGTCAGTTCTTTGCATCAGGTGGCGAAAGTATTGGAGATTTGCTTCAGCATCAGTCCTTCCAATGAATATTCGGGACTGATCTCCTTTAGAGTGGACTGGTTTGTCTTGCAGTCCAAGACTCTGAAGAGTCTTTTCCAACACCACAGTTCAAAAACGTCAATTCTTTGGTGCTCAGCTTTCTTTATAGTCCAACTCTCACATCCATACATGACTACTGGAATAACCAAAGCTTTGACTGTGACATAGAGGACCCTATGAGACCAGAAGGAAGATGCAGGGCCCAGCCTTAAAAGAAAGACATATCCCCCGAGGACATAAAGTGGTTAGAACCAAATAGGCCCAAGGTGGCAGAAGCCTGGACTTCCAATAACCTTGAATCTCATTATATACACTCTTTGTAATACTTTAGCACATGGTAAATGACCCCCACAGCCACCAAGACCTTTTGGAAACTGAGCCGTAAAAGGCCAGAAAGTGGGTGGTGGCCCAATTCTTGGAAATGCCCGCCCCTTCCCCAAAATAGTTGGAATAATACCCCTACTGCCTATGAATTTACCCAACCCATTAAAAACTAACCATCCCCTGTTTTAGGGCCTCTCGCCTCTGACATGGCCTGCACTCTGTCTGTGGAGTGTGTCTCCCTAAATAAACCTGCTTTCCCATTTAGGTCCTAGGGCAGAGCCTGACTGCTTGCATCCTTCACAAGTGTTCTGTGTTAATAAATCTACTTCCTGCCTATAGCTTTGCTTCTTGCTGAATTCCTTCTGTGCTGATACTAAACTTGAGCTTCATTAAGTCCTGAGAACCAAGTATGTGACTTCAGCAGGGAGACTGGGTTCAAGTCCCATCTGCATTGTAATTGGCTTTGAGTCCCAATCTGAGACCTGGGGTTTCACCTAGAAGAGGATCAGTTTATTTTGACTGTGGAGTCATGAAGTGTTTAGTTTGGACGTTCTTATGTTGAATTGCTGAGGCTATCCAAATGGAGATGTGTGTGTTGCTAGTATATACCTATATATGGGCCTGGAGTTCAGAGAGAGGGGACTGAGCTGCTGATAGAAGTTATTAGCATTTATAGATAGTAATTGAAGTTAATAGGAGTGGATGAGGCCACCCAGAACGAGAATGCTGTACTGATAAAGATTTCCAAAGGTGGGTGGGAAAGACTTGTAACAGAGTAGAAGGGACTTTCATTACTGTATTTGAAAAACCATAATCAGTCAATATTTGTTATTAAATATATATTGTTTGAAAGTAGTTTCCTCTTTTTTTTCCTTCTGAAAATAAAAATCTTAGTAAAACCCAATAAAATCTTGATGAGTGGTTTTCAGTACTGTGGGGGTTGGAGTATTTTTCCTGTTGCAACATGTTTGCATTTCAAGGGGCCTGAGGGCAAGTGAGATTTTTAAATCAGAAGAAATGGGTTTAAAAGCAAACAAGACTGGGGAAAAGGGATGTGAGGGTGAGAAGCACAAAGGACCTGAGAAGAAGAAGATTACCGGTGAGGCCAGTTAAATGTTTTAAAATGTTATGACTGGTTGAGAAATGAGGATCAGAAGCTGGATTTGGATAATGGCTCTGTTATGGGAGAGAAAGAACTGAATTGAGAAGTATGTAAGTGGTTACAGTTCGGGGGCTCAAGAGGTTAGGATGATTGCCTGAGTCCTGACTTGGACCGTTCAGTGAGATTGGGAATATCTGTTAAAGAACACGATTGAGCACGAGTGGAGGGTAGTGAGAGTTTGGGAAAAGTTGGATTTGAGGAGTCGCTGAGGCGTCTGGGTGGTAGCAGTCCTGTGTATTATTGGCCATGTGGGTCTTAGTCTGAGGAGAATGGACTTGACATGTTATTCCAACTTTTGAAAGTGACAGTAATAAAAACGTAATGCTTTCTCTTTAGGATATATTTGTTAATCTCGCATTCTCTCTGATGATGCAGTGGATTTCTTCAGTGTAGCTGAATGATGTATTAGAATGTTATTAAGCTTTTTGAATGTTTAAATAAATCCACTTACTGATTTTTATTTTACCTCCCCTCTCCAGGTGCAAATAGAGAAACAGAAAACAAACCCATTTTGTTGGTTAGTTAATGTCCCTATGGGGAAGCCCTGCTAGTTCATTTTCACCATAGGATTTTATAAATTTTCAGTGATTGGATTTGCAGATTTTATAAATTTTCAGTGATTGGATTTGCATAGGGCTCTGTGGAAGTCTGACTGCTGGTTTTCACTGGTATTCTATTTTATTAGTTTAATCTTTTAAATATTATCATCACCCCACTGAGGAAAAAGAGATGTATTGTTTTGTTTTTGGCAGATCCAGAGAATGATACACTGAGAGAAGGTACTTACTTATTGACTAAAAGTACAGTTTTGGATTATTTGTGGATTTATCCCTGTCATTTTTCTTTTAACTCATAATAGCCCTAGAAGACCAAGAATCTCCTTTATATTAAAAATGAATTATTTGTTTAGTTGTTCAGTAATATTACAAGAGGAGCTGTTTAAATACTTTTTATTTCAACCATTATAAAAGCTGTCACTTGGAAAGTACAGAGATTGGCAGGTAATTCTCCAGTTGTGGTGCCAGTTTTCCCGCACAGCATCTTTTGCTGTGCATAAAAGGAAATCCGTTACCTGTCACCTGAATTTGAATGTGACTGGCTGATAGTGAATTCCAGTTGGGGTGGTGTGGAACGTTCCCATGTACACGGCGCTAGTTGTATGGCCTCTTCCTCCCTCTCCCTCACAAAGACGGACTAATTACTGGTAAATGACTTGTGAACCCAGTGTTACTGGAGATAACATAAACTCTGGATACATACTACTACGTCAGAATTATTTTTAGGATTTTATGGTATTTATTTTTTAAACCCAAGAGAATCAAGAAGTGTTTCCAAGGTAGACTGGAAGGTTATTAGTAAATGGATCATGAGCATGTGCACAGGGTTATTATTCTAAACTGCCTGGGAAACTGGTGTTGGCCATTTTATCTTACTGTGCAACTGATTCTTAAACTTGATGACCATTTGAATTGTGTAACAATTTCACATACCTTAGATTCTTATTCCTTATCTCTTGTGTTTTATTTTGCCGTAGTTTTTTTCTTATAATTCTTAGTTCTGTGGGAGTCTTGTGAAGTGAAATTTGGGTGAATAGTGTTAATCGTCTTGCTTGGATTTGCCGGCTGAAAACTCTGACTTCAGTTTATGCTGTGCATTACAGAAAGGACACGGTGGTTTTTTCCATATATGATAAGTAGTTTGTGGATTAGTCTGTCTCTGCTGCTTGAGTATCGTTTTCCTGAGCCACTGCTCACAGAGAGTATGAAGCCCGCTTGGAAAGATACAGTGAGCGCATCTGGACGTGCAAGAGTACCGGGAGCAGTCAGCTCACACACAAGGAGGCCTGGGAGGAGGAGCAGGAAGTTGCTGAACTGTAAGTAGGAGCAGGACTGCCCGTTTAATGCTGTCTTCACATTATTAGGAAAAGGGGACTATTAACCACAGAACAGTATTTATATTTAAGTTTATGGCACATAAATTGGAATGCATTATATTGATGTACTGGTGTCTTGCCTGTTGTCATTTTGTGAGTAACACAGTATGTGGAATATACAGTTGTGCGTACACTTAACTTAGGTATGTGCTAGGCTTTTGAATGTTCTTGCCGTTTACTTGTCCCTTATAAATACTGTGGCAATGTGGTTCTGAGCAAAGGAAGCTGATATAATCTAGAAGTAATACGGAGGCAGCGAATTAGCAGATTTTCTTTATTTTGTGGTCATTTGAAATTTAAGACAGTATTTATAGCAGCTATTGAAAATAAATATACAGTTTGAAGATAGTTTATATTACCTGAGTAGGATGGTTAAATGAGATATCTTAAAAATTCTGTGTTCAAAGGGTGTATTTGTCTGGGTATTCTTTCAAAGAAAATACTCAGAATTTAGACAACAGATGCTTGCAAAGATAAGTAGGAACTAGGGATGATAAAACAGTACTTTCTTGGAAAATGAAATACAGCTGATATACAGTATTTATGTTTCAGATGTGCAGTGTGGTGATTCACAGTTTTTAAAGGTTATGCTCTGTGTAGGGAGAGTAGCCGGGTTGGAAGTAGTCCGGCGCTCGCTCTCACCCCAGGGTCTGGAAATACGCGGCTGTGTAACAGCTGAGGGCGCTTACAGCACTGCGCACGCGCATCACGATGGGTACCTGCTTGGCCGCAGGCCACTTTTGTTCTGTAAAGGTATATAAGCTCCACGTGAAAAGCCCTTGCAGCTTCGTTGCGGCCACGTTCACTAGGTCAGGACGGCTGCCTTACTGCGGCTGTGCCAACCCGAAGAGAATAAACCTATGGCTCCGTGAGTTTTCTTCCGGCTTCCTTGCTCACACTTGCCTACCACGGGTTCAGCGAACAGTGAGATACAGTGAGCCAACTATTTATAGTTATTATAGAAAAACAGTACCCTTTTGGAAATTCAGAGTAGAAGCGTCTTCTGTGGACTTCTCTTAATAGTATATAAACAGAGAGCATACAGTTTAGTAATTAATACCATTCTGCTCTTTTGCCTGTGTAACAGAGCACTATCTTTGCTTGAGACCGGGGTTCCAGTGATGGCTCTATCACTGATTAATAATTAGTTGAGTCTGTTAACCTGTTGCCTGTTTCTTTGCTTGGGTCACTGACGTTCCGTTTTGAATTAGTGTTATTTATGTTTATACCTTGTTAGTGTACTAGACCCGGGGTTGGCCTACCTTTTCTGTAAAGTGCCAGTTAATATATTTTAGGGTTTGTGGGCAGTATGGTCTTTGTCTCAGCTATTCAACTTTGATGTTGTACAGTGAAAACAGCTATTGATAATACCATAAGTGAATGGGAGTGACTAGGTCCCAATAAAATTTTATTTACCAAAAAAAATTACTGGTAGCAGGGTGGAGTTGGCTCATAGGCTGTTGCTGACCCCTGTAGTAGCCTGTAAACTCGAGGGCAGGTCTCATGTTTGATTTATGCTGAAATTGGTTACAGTGCCTAGGCACAGTCGTTTGTACTGTAAAAGCATGTGCAATTTGCTCTTTACAAAATAGAGATAATGCTACCTTCTGGATGTCTTTTTGGGTGTGTAAAAATTCTCTTTGAATGAAAGATGATAACCATTAACCTACAGCAAATAAAGGAAATAAAGGGTAGTAAGCGGGAGATCAGTTATTGTTGCTTGTAATATGATGATGTACCTGGAAAACCCAAAGACAATCAGGTGGACAACTGTTAGGAACAGATCAGAGAATTGATGAAAATAAATTGCTCTCCTTCACACAAAGAAATAAAGTACAGTGGGAATTCAGAGGTTAGCAAGACTAATAACTTAGAGTTGCTGGGGGAAACTCCACAAGATTTAATGAAGAAGGTGACACTTGAAGGATAGTTTGTGCCCAGCTGCAGAGGATGGGATGAGGTGTTTATATTTACTTCTATGAATAATCTTTGTATTTTCCAGTGCCTTGCCTGTATGTGCTAAAGGACTTTTTCAATTGACCCGAATAACTCTCTGGATAGTCTTTTCTTCATTTTCTTGGAAACTGATGACTTGTTTGTTTAGTTTGAAGGAGGAGTTCCCCGCCTGGTATGAGAAACTTGTCCTGGAAATGGTTCACCATAACACAGCCTCCTTAGAGAAGCTGGTGGATACTGCTTGGCTGGAGATCATGACCAAATACGCAGTGGGAGAAGAGTGTGACTTTGAGGTGAGCGCCTGTTTTTACTTATTTTTTTAATGTGATTTGATTGACTAACCAAATGACAGGATTGGAGCTTCCATGCAGATTACACGAAGTATTTCTATGTGAGTAATATTGAAGTCCCCTTTACTTAATAGTATTAAATATATTTTAAACATTTAATATTAAGTATTTTAATCACTAAATTTTAGAACTATGTAAAAGACTTTCAGATATTTTTAGTCCAAATCTATGGAATCTAAGGCAAAAGATTTCCATTTCCCTGCAACAGTGATTGAGTTGACTTCTTTCTATATAAGTTTAATTTTCCAGCCCATTACTAGAGGATAACTATCACTGAAGTAAATAGGTAGGATGACTGTTACTAAAGGATTTACTAAAGTAAATAGGTAAACTATTTACATAACACTAAAGCAATCCCTATATAGTCCTTTGAAAGTTTAAGATAAGATTCATTTGTTGAAGTTCTGTATGTACTGGATGCTGGGCTTGTTGCTTTACATAATATCTTACAGAATCTGCACAGAAAGGCTGAGGTGGTACACAGGCTTAGATGTTTAAATAGCTTGTTCAGGTTGATACAGTGTACTAGTGTGTAACAAAATAGCTGACTGACAGTGGCCAGGACTTCTCAAAGTTTAGCCTAAATAAAATGACTTTGAGGATTTCTGAATATGCATTCTTAGGCCCCGTCCCCTGAGACTTCACATGGAAGGTCTAGGGTAGGACCTGAAAGTTGGCAGTTCTAACACGCTCCAGGATGTGATGATGTGAACACCCGGGGGACAACTGTTCTGAGTAGCATCAACTTACCCAGTGAATTCATTTGATTATCTCACATAATAAGTCTTAGAAGCAGGCAGTTCCAAGGTTGGTGTAGAGGCTGTCCTTCTGCCTTTCTGTTCTGTTCTTGCTGGGTTTGGTTTTGTCCTTAGTTCTGTTGCCTCTTGGTTGAGAAATTATGACTGTATTCAGAGCAAGCAAATGCTTGTCTAAGCATCGTAAGAAAATCTTTATCAGAAGCATATTCTTCCCCATTCCCTTTTATCTTTACATGTTATTGACTAGACCATGGCTTACATAACCATCTTCAGCTACAAGGGGGCTAAGGAAGTGAATACTCCCTTTTTTTTTTTTAAATCCTCAAAAGAAGGAGGGAGAAAAGGAGGAGGGGAATGGCTTAGGATAACCCAGCAGTAGCCAGTAAGTCATTGTCTGGTTCCAAAGTCCTTGTTCTTTCCTCAATTTACTTTGACTCCCTGTATCTCCCAGCTACTTTTTATATTTGTAATGTCTGTGGAGTCATCATTGGGTTTTAATCACACACTTTATATCATTCAGTGTCCTGGCAGGAAACAGATGGCATATTCAAATGGTGTAATTGAATTGAGTTTGAAAAAGAAACTTCAGATCACAGTCTGATCTAGGTCAAGGAAAACCAACAAGAAAAGGTTAAGTACCTCATGGCAATCAATAGGGGAGAGGCTTTACTGCTTCTAAACTCCGAGTAAATGAGGGAAGGGAAGGTTACTGGAACTAGGAGAGAATAATGTAATTGTAGAAAAGTGCTTTGGTCTAGTGAGAGGTGACCAGCCTGCTAAGGCTGACAGTCAGGAGAATGCCAGTGGCACCTTTCTTTCACGCCGTGATTTCCTACTTATGCTCCCCACGGACTGAACTCATCAAAACCTAGGGAGAGAGGAGCCCTTTGACGTAGTTCATGAAGGTCAGCCTGTTTCAGCACAGAGCAAGGTAGAGGAGACTGGAGATGGACTTGAGTGGTGAAAAGGAAGATACTGCAAGGTGGAAGAGGAGGAGTTCCAGAAGAGGGAGAGAGGTGTGTCTGTAAACGTATGAAAAGATGTTTATATTCATTAGTAATCTAGAAAGTCAAATGGAAACCACAGTGAGATCATTTATGCACATCTGACTAGTGAATAAAGAAAAGTTAAAATAATGCCAAGTTTTGACAAGACTGTGGAGCTGCTCATTCATTGCTAACTATTTCAGTAACTGCTTTGGCATTATTGAATACAATATGCTCTTTGACTAGGGTTTTTATTCTTGAGTATTTTCTCTTTTAATAACTGATAATGTTGAGCACCTTTTCTGCTTGTTGTTATCCTTTTATTTGTGTTTCCTTTGGTGAAATGTCTGTTCAAATCTTCCTCCATTTTAAAATTTAATTTAAATGGGATTATTTTCTTGTTTTTAAGTTGTGAGACTTATTTATGTTTTCTGGATACAAATCCTTTGCTATATATATGCTTTTTTTGTTCCAATCTAGGACTTGTATTTTTATTCTCTTAACAGTGTCTTTAGAAGAGCAGGCGTTTTTAGTTTTGATGAAACCAAATAGAAAATAACTAACAATATCTATAATTACATGTAATATAAATGTTCTAAGGTGAAAGTTGCTCAGTGTCCAACTCTTTGCAACCCAGTGGGCTCTAGACCACCAGGCTCTTCCATCTGTGGGATTTTCCAGGCAGGAATACTGGAGTGGGTTGCCATTTTCTTTTCCAGACATAAATGTTTTAAAACTTCAATTAAAAGGTAGAGATTGTCAGATTGGATAAAAAATTTCAGAATGATTTTAATGCAAAGAATCTAGCCGGAACTTTGAAAAAGAACAGCAAAAGTAGAATCCTAATGCTCTCTGATTTTGAACCTTATTTTAAAATATTAAGATGGTATAGTTTGGTATAAACATAGGCAAATACATCAGTGGAACAGAATAGCATCCAGAAATAGACACATGTGCACATGCATGCTTGCATGTGCACACACACAATTATAGTCTGATTTTTGATAGAGGTGGAAAGGTAATTAAAGTGAAGAAAAGATAGTCTTCAATAAATGGTTCTGGAATAATTGGCTATCCATATATAATTGACTTTTTTAGAAAATGGAAATTCTTGAACTTGTTTATATATATCAGGTTTGTATAGTAGTTACCCTTTGGCCTTAATACATTGGTACATGAACTATGAACTAGATGGTGATCATTTTATTTTTTTAAGATGTCCTATTTCAAACTAGAGGTCTGGGAAATAAAGTTGGGGAAAAAATCACTGTACTTAGCTCCTTTAGAGTTTTCATGTACTTTTTTGGTCAGGTGATGTGGAAGGTGTATCACCGTTACCTTTAGGTTTCTAGTTCTTAATTATTATCTTTGACTCTCTCTCCTATCTTCTTATAGGTTGGGAAGGAAAAAATGCTCAAAGTGAGGATTGTTAAGATTCATCCTTTGGAGAAAGTAGATGAAGAGGCCACTGAGAAGAAATCTGATGGCTCCTGTGACTCTCCTTCAAGCGACAAAGAGAATTCTAGCCAAATGGCTCAGGACCATCAGAAGAAGGAGGCAATTGGGAAAGAAGAGGAAGGAAGGAGAGAGAGTATTAGTATGTATGATACTGTCTTTCCTTACTGAGCTGTGCAACTCTGCTTATTTTATTATGCACAGATCTTTTTTAGTTCTCTTGCAACTCAGTTTGTAATTGAATTTTGTTGTTAGATAGACATGCTTTTGTTTGTTTATGGTTTGGAAAGCATACGTATACTGTGACTCAGGATTTAAATCTCCTTTCACAATTAAGACATTGGGAAGTCATTTCCTCTAGTTGCTTGGAAATCTGTGTGCACATACCAAGCTACTCAAGATGGGAAAGAAGGTTTGCTTTCTTTTTCTCTTTAAGTTGGAATTATGTATATATGCGTGGATGATCTGAGTAGGAGGGGGATGATCTGAGTAGGAGGGATAAATTCTAATCCCTGTTTCTCTTCACATTGCAAGCCAGTGTGATGGTTTTGAGATACTTCCTTTTGTCTGTTATCTGTAATTCACATTCCTTCTCAGATGGGAACTGCCAGAATTCTGAAGCACTGTGATGTCTAAAAGTAATTTTTAGGGACCTGGATACCTAACATAATGTTTTGAAAGTTCAAGAACTGAGACATTACACATTGGGAAAATCATTTATCCTCTGAGGCCTCCCTCCCTCCTCCTCCTTTTTAAAAAAATCTGTGTCAATTAGGAATTTAACTGGGATAGACTTCTTCTATCTCTGAAGATATGAGTATTCAAATGGTTTGAATATATTGAGCTTCCTCCTCTTGACTATCAGAGGATCAAATTTTACCTCATTATGTAACTATTACAAAGTTTGAATTAGAACATTTCCTTAGAGTGTTATGCTGTATGTCTTCCATTCTATTTTGTATCTCCTTATGTTTGGGGCATGTGCAGATGGTTTTAAAGGGATGTCCTTTCTTGTCCCGAGGACTTCTGAGACTGCTGTAATGCGTCCACCTCAGTTGTTGATGCTTCAGTTTTTTCACTCTGTATTATGAATGCTGATATCAAGTTTTTTCAGTTTCTCTTTTCCTTCTTTTTGCTACTGAAGTTTTACTTACATACCCAAGACTTGAGGTTGATAAGTGTTTTGGTTAAGTATTGACTGATGATATGTCTTCTGACACTACTAGAATCAGATCATTGGAAGGGACTTCCCTAGTGGTCCAATGGTTAGGACTCTGCGCTTCCACCGCAGGAGGCACTGGTTTGATCCCTGATCAGGGGAGCTGGGATCCCTCCAAGCTAGGCCAAAAATAAAAGATCATAGAATCAGATCATCAGAATACCAGTAATGTGTTACAGCTGTTAGTTTTATTCCTTGAGCATTGTGTACTTAGGAACCCCTAGTTTTAGACTTTGGCTTCTTTTTTAGGATGTTATATGCCTTAGTTTAGGTTTCAGTTTGGGGATATAATGTTATTGCTAGTCTGTGGAAAGAATGGTAGGCGGGCTCAGTTCAGTCGCTCAATCGTGTCTGACTCTTTGCGACCCCATGGACTGCAGCACACCAGGCCTCCCTGTCCATTGCCAGCTCCCAGAGTTTACTCAAACTCATGTCCATTGAGTCGGTGATGTCATCCAACCATCTCATCCCCTGTTGTCCCCTTCTCCTCCTGCCTTCAATCTTTCCCAGCATCAGGGTCTTTTCAAATGGGTCAGTTCGCATCAGGTGGCAGAAGTAGACGGGCTAAAGAATGTTACAGTGTACTCTGAATGTTTTCCAGGGGAAACTGATTAGCATTTCCATAGAAATATGATAGACAAATTCCAGTATTCAAAATGTTTTCTTACAAGGTAACCTTCCTTCTACTTTATGGGAGGAAAATGTACTAGGCAGGAACTTCTCAGCTTTGTATTCTTAACCTCATTGTAATGAATTGCTGTGGTCCTCTATCAGAAAAGAACTATCCTTCCTCTTGGTCACAATACCTGCTCTGAATTCCATTCCTTCATGCTTTCTCAGGATTGGGTTAACTTTATTATTCTGCACTGCAGTGCTCTTGAATGGTTATTCTCAACTTATAAATGAAGTCCCATTTTCCAAAAGCAAAACATACTTTTCCTTGATCCTGTTCTCTTTCTGACTTACTCATTCAAGCCAAAATTCTTGATAATGTTGTCTCCCCTTTTTGACCGTCAGTTATTCCTTATGCTGTTAACTTGTGCTGCTTTACTCCTGAAACTGTTCCTGGGAAGGTTTTAGGTGACTCCTAATTGCCAAACCCACTGTTTTCTTCTTAGTGTGCTTTATTTTTGTATTTAACACTACTGGTCACTCTCATTTTTAGTTTATTTACTATCAGGGTCTCCTTTTTCTCCAACTATTTTTTTTTTTGCTTCCTCTCCCCACTGCTGTTCCTTTAGATTTTGTTTGTTTTCATATGATTTTGTCCTGTCTTTTCATTTTTCAACACATCTACTTGGTTTCTAAGGCAGAACACTGGGAAGCCTTTAGCATCTCCCACATCTAGTTGGTTACCAGGTCTGTCGTCTCAGCTGTTCGCTTCACCATTCCTGATACATAAATTCAGATGTTTATGATTATATCTTCTGATTTCCTTTCTTCAGTTTCACCTTCCCATTTTACTCATTTTCTCACTGCTGAAAGTGTTTTTTCCTTTTCTTAATTTTTCACATTAGTTCTCTTTCCAAAATGTACATCTGGTTAGTTAGATCAAAAATCCTTTGTTTCCCTAGTGCCCGTAAGACAAATTCCAGTCTATTTAAGTGTTGTGCAAGGTTCATTATAATTTATAAACCTCTACTTACCTCTTTAGTCTAATTTCTTTTTTTTTGGCCATACTAGGTGGCATGTGGGATCTTAGCTTCCTGACCAGGGATTGAACCTGTGCCCCCTGGAGTCTTATCCACTGGGCCACTAGGGAAGTCCTATAATCTGATTTTTTTTTTTTTAATTATAATGTAGATCATATTCACCCATATCTCATTATTTGTAGTCTCTGAACAGGTCATGTTCTTTCTAGGCCTTCCCTACCTGTCTTCCAGACTAAATTCATACTTCTCTCTTTTTGAGTGTTTTTCTCCCTGTAGTAATTTTCTATACCAATCTCTATTATAGTATTTTCCTCATTGTATTGTAATTATTATTGACTCCTCCCATAGACTTTAGCTACTTGAGGTAAAGGCTTTACAGTTTATCTTTGGGTCCCATCACTCGGTGCCTGGTTGCAGAGTACGTGTTCAGTAAGGTTATTGTTAATCAATGAATGGGCAGAATTAAAAGAATTATTTTTTTTTCACTAACTTTCTGTTGATTTGACTAGACGACAGAGCACGCAGATCTCCACGAAAACTTCCTACTTCATTAAAAAAAGGAGAGAGGAAATGGGCTCCTCCAAAATTTCTGCCTCACAAATATGATGTGAAACTACAGAATGAAGATAAGGTTAGTTGACACTTTATATTGAGCCTCTAACACATAGTATTGTTTAAGAAAGGATCGAAGAGCTAGTTTTCTCATAGAAGATGTGTTGTGTGAATGAATTTGTTTCTACAACAAATTCTGAGTGGTTTTCTGGTCTTTGTAATTAAGACTTTAAGTTAAATTGAATTTTCTTTTCTAGGAGAGCACATGCTTTTTCCTTTCTAATAGGAATTATTAGAGTGTAAGAGTAATTTGCATTTGAGCTTCAAAGTTAGTTGTCTAAAAAAAATAATAATCTGTTTCCAGTGGTTATGGACTTCCTGAGGAAATAGCTCTTCCCAGTTAAAAGTAGAGCTATTTGTAATAAAATAAGCTCAAAAACTGAGTTAACTCTAACCAGTGCTCTTACAAGGAATCTCTGGAGCTAATCATCTAAAATGGTAAATACTGTTTAAGTAACTTAGTACTATGTATTATTGATGCTGAGATGTTCAACTCCCATATTTTTACATGCCCAGAATCAGGATGTATCTTTTTTTTAAACGGAAGTATAGTTGATTTACAGTGTTGTGTTAGTTTCTGATGTACAGCACAGTGATTCAGTTATGCATATATATGTATATTCTTTTTCATTGTAGTTTATTAAAAGATACTGAATATAATTTCCTGTGCTATACATTAGGACTTTGTTTATCTATGTATCTTTTGGAATCAGGATATATCTTAATATCAGTTGGCAAGAATTTTTTTCTTTGTGGTACATAAAGTAATGTGTCTTTTGTTAATAACATCTTAGATTTCATGAAACGTGGCATGTTGTTTCGGGTACTTGTATTTCCGTATGTATAAAGTCTTATCATTAGGAAGAAGTGGGGCAGCTAGGTGGGGAAGGCAGCTGCACGCTTGTCTCCCTGTTTACCGGTTTATAGAGGAAGGCGCTAAGGCCTGAGAAAGCCTCTTTTAGAGTGTTGTTTCTTTCCCCCACGTCAAAATGTTGACAAGTCTTATTTCATTTTGAATCATTTGTTTTATAGTTAGTGATCTGAAGACTTAATTGCATTATCAGGATTTCTTTATATTTTAAATTGGGTGTTAAATACATTTTATTTTACTAAATGTCTTATGTCCCATTCAGCAAGGTGGGTTGCTAAAAACATGGCTAGCAAGTCTCAATCACTTCCCTAATTAACGTTTGTTTTCTTATTGATGATTGTAACTTGTTTGGTTCACATGTAGTAAGTATGGTTTACTGTGAAATACGGTTTTATAGAAAAACAAAATACAAATAAGAAAAAAGGTATCTCTGATCCCATACTTAGAGAAGATAATTGGTGAATATAGATGTAGTTAATGGGTGGCTACCTTTTAAATGACTCTCAAAAGTGGGACTATTCAGTATATAATATTTTGTAACTTGCTTTTTTCATTTACGGTATGAGTATCATTAAATTTTCTTCCAAAACAGTATTCTCAGGTTGTTAAGTATGTATGATAGTCACCAAGGTAGTTTATTAAAAATGCAGATTTCCAGATTTCACCACCACAAATTCTTCTGATTCAGTAGCTTTGGGATGAGGCCCAAGCATCTGCCTTGTAATAGCACCCTAGATGATTCTGATAACTCTGTCCTGATTGAGAAACTCTTCGCCCCCATGTCTGCATAGTGTCTGTGTGGATATTTTAATTTGAAAAATGAGTCCTTTATGGATATACCTTTATGTATTTTCCCTCCCCCCCCCGCCCCACCTTTTGTAAGCAGTTGATGATGACTGTCCATTTATTTCTAAATTCTTAATAAGAGGAATTGTGGACAATGGATATATACATTTTTCTGACTTTGATACATGTTGACAAATTGACTAGAGATATATTAACGTTCTGTCTCTGAAAAAGGTGATAACCCTATTTCATAGGTGGAATTAGGAGTTCTCTGGAGAAAGTATAGATCTTTGTTCTCATTGGTTAATTGCTTTTGACCCCAGTAATGAGTTATTTTTGTTTGTTAATTTAGATCATCAGTAATGTGCCAGCAGACAGCTTGATTCGTACAGAACGCCCACCAAATAAGGAGATACTTCGATACTTTATACGGCACAATGCGTTACGGGCTGGCACGGGTGAAAATGCCCCTTGGGTGGTGGAAGATGAGTTAGTGAAGAAATACTCCTTGCCTAGCAAGTTCAGTGACTTTCTGCTTGATCCATACAAGGTAAGGCACCTTAATTTTTGGACAGAAGGATAGGACACTATTAAATGAATTTATTTTCTCTGATGGCTCCAATAGGATTAGATTTACAGTAGATTTTAAACTGTAATTTTAAATAATGAATTCAAAATTTTTTCACATGTGTCTATTTCATTTAGGTTGTGATATTGGGGTTGGTAGGAGAGAGGTTGCATTGAATATCTCTTCTTCTAATATGACTTATTTTTACTGTGGTTGCATAATTAAAGAAACATGCATGTGCTTTTTTGTCTCAGATCTTTCTTGGAATGAGGTATGGTGTTGAAAATATTTTGCAAATTGATTGCTAAAAATGAAAGCTGATATTTGTATTGTCAGATAAGGTCAAATATACTGACATCTTTGAAAAGAATTAGTAGAAAATCTAACATTCCCCTCTGTTTTTTTTCCCTTTAATTATCTCATTGGGTTTTCACAATATTCTGATGAAATCATATGGTATATCTGTATTAATCTTATTTTCCAGATGGGGAAACTGAGACTAGTGTAATTAGAACCAGCAGAAAGTAAATGACAGAAGCTAAGACATTGGCCTTGGATTTCTGATTTCCTTTTCCATCTCAGGGTTTCTTCAATGATATTTTTTAAATGTGGGTTTTGAGAGTATTTATATTTCCTTTTGTTGATAAATTTACTTATTTACATACTGATATTTCATCTTGATCTCTGGGCCAGAATGTGATCAGCAGAGGGCAGCTGGTGCATTAAAACTAAGTCAGAATTCAGGATTTCTCTTTTTATCTCTTCCTTGTAATTATGAAAAACTAAGGATATCTTACAAGTGAGTCATACAACTAAATTATGTCAATTATCTTATGTTGATATCGCTAGCAAAAGTATGTTGAGAAATACATACATTTTTTCAAACCTTGGAAAAGACCTCCAACCATGGTTTAGCATTACCATGTTTTTTTATTCTAGGCCAGCATGATCAAGCAAAGATAAACAGTTCTATATAAAATCATCTCTAAATGAGTTTTAAGACTTGAATCTTCTAAGTCCTTAAACATTTTCCTCTCTTAAAATTTTACAGTTGTCTTTTATGTAATTTAGTTTAGTGATTCAAATAATATGAATAACATGAAAGAAAGACTGTTTATGGATAAAAGGTCTCTGGGTTTTATTAGAACAAAAAAACTGATCCATACTTATTATAGGAGCCAGAGACTTAGAATTCCAGGAATTTATCTGTTGAAAAGCAATTTCTGAAGAAATTGGCTATTCTGAAACTTTCTAATGAGAGCTTAAAATATTAACGTAATGAAATTTGTCTATAATTCAGTTGGAGACTAGGGAGTACAAGCTTGTTTAGACTAAACTGCTGTAAGAAGACAGTGATTCTACTTAGAGAAATGGGGAGTCATATAAGATAACCAGTCTACAAATTAAGAGCATATACTTATCTTATTATGTATTTTGCATCCCTAAAGAGTAATTTCTTATTCCCCAATACTATGTGATATTTCACTGATTTTTCTTTTTTGAGTTTATATATGTTTATTTTTCCTTTTTATTAAAGTCAGCTGTCTTAAAAAACTTTTTGGCGTCACAGCCAAGACAGAATATACTTAAGGCACAGATAAGAAGACCATGAAAGAGTGCTTTGGATTCTTTCCTGATCTAAAGGAAATTTAAAATAATTCATGGAGAATTAAAGTTGATCACTTGTGATCTGCCTATCCCAAAGGCAATGTGTTTGTGCTTGCTTCAGTAACACCTACATTAAAATCAGAACCAAAAGCAATAGGTTAAAAATTTTTTTGTCTTTGGTTTAGTAGAATTTAGTGTTTTGGGAGGCTGCTGAATACAACTACTGGAGAGAGAGATGAGGTCTGGAGAGAGAAAGCAAGCTGTGAGTAATGGTGTTAGGAAAGGACTGGCGGGGAGAGCTTCAGTGGGAGAGGGAAATTATTTGGAAAAGTGGAATTTTTGAGTGCTATCTGAGCGGAGCCTGATGTGGTGATAGGCATGTGTTTGTGGTCTTGTAAACCTTAGAACATAATTTACTTGAGATTAAGAACTGTTTTACTCATATCCTGTGATGTTTAGCACAGGTATAATATGTATATGGCTAGTGAATTCATTTCTTTAAGAAGTTCTGTTCATTGAGAAAAATGCAGCTGACAGTTGAGTTTAGGGAAAACATTTTGTAGGCCTAATGACTTGGAGGAATGATTTATAAGGCACCTGAATAATAAAATAACGTTCATCTAAGATGAAATCAGCCATCTTAGCTCATTTCCCTCTTGTAATACATTGCCGCTGTAGTGTTTTGTTGGTCTGTCCATAATTTTTTTTTTTTTTTTTTTGCCTCACAGCAAGCAGGATGATCAGGGATTGAACCCACGCCCCCTGAAGTGGCAACACAGGGTCCTAACCAGTGGACTGCTAGGGAATTCCCTGTCCATAATGTTTTGAACTCTTATTTTGAGCTGGTATATCCTAGTAGGGAAACATTTGGATAGAGACAACAAGAAAATAATACTTTTTAAGACATTTGAAGTCCTAAAATAATTTGGATTGGTTTAATATGATTCTTAATACATGTATAAAGCATTTTATTTTGAAATAATTTCATGCAGAAAAACTGACATATACTACAAAGAATTTCTGTGTATTCTTCAGGTAGATTCCTCAGATGTTAATATTTACCACATTTATTTTTTTTCTCTTCACACACAAATTTTTTTCTGAGCCGTTGGTAGTAGGTTATAAGATAGGATGCCATTTTGCAAAATACTTGAATATGTGTTTCTTAAAAGACAAGGATATTTTCTATTAATAACTGTGGTACAATTACCAAAATCAAGAAATTAGCATCATAGCAATACTGTTACCTGATCTAGAGTTTTTTAAGTGACCATAATCTCAAGATTTTATTATCTTCATAATAAAATAAGCAGCTTAGAACTGAATCACTTTGGATTTTTCTCTTATGTCCTCCCAGCTCAAAATGCATGTATCTCTTAACAGCCAGCATTCTCTTAGATCTGTAGTTGGGCTCAGTGCATTCAAGCCTCTGCAAAATCTTCTTTGTGGTTTTAGCCTTTCTCTGGAAAACCAGCTAAGTCTGTCCACCACAGCCACTCTGCTTCCTGTCATAACTCTTCTTTCTCTGGAGAATAGAGACTCCTTGTGCTTCTTGGACTGTGTCTCCCTGTGGCCTGGTGCTTGTGCCACTGACTGCAGAGAGTCCAGCAGGCTTTAGGAATGGCCCCATGTCTGCGAGAGTGCTGTCGGTGTGGAAGGAAGGGAGTCACAGCTTTAACTCTGATTTTGCTAATTGTCCCAATAACATCCTTTTAGCCAAACAAATTTTGTCTTGGCCCCAGTAGGATTTAATGTAGTATCATGTATTACCTTTACCTGTTACGTCTCTTGTCTTCTCTAATCTCAGTTGTCCATTGTCTTTTAAAAACCTTGACATTTTAAAGAACACAAGTCAATTATTTTGCATAATGCTCCTCAATTTGAGTTTATATCCTCATGCTTAGAAATACCACAGAATTGTTGTTGTATTCTCAGTGAATCATATCAGAAGGCACGTGGTGTAATTTTGTCTCATTACTAGTGATACTTAATTCTTGTACGTTTTGATATTTCTTATCTTAATAACTGATATTTCAAGTGTTAATAGTCCTAAGATTTTTCTTTGAATAAATTTTGGTTTGTGAAGTTTGGTTATGAATAGAGACTAGAGCTGAAGTATTTTAAAAAATAAAATGATTTTCAGAGCACTTAAAACTATTGTATTGTAACACATTTCACACATTTGCTGATAAAAGCATCAGGAGATCGAGACAAGCCCACTCTGAATGTTATCTTGAAACTCCTAACACGGTCCCTTGGGCAAATGAGAAGAGTGAAATAAGAATCAGAATATGGATTGCCAGAGTTTTCTAATTCAAGGTTCTTACTGCTAACTATTAAGTTAAATTTAGCATCTGAATGAGCTGCTATAAATATGTTTATTCATTTTTATCTTATTAGATTTCCTTATTTGTGGTGGTGGTTTGTTCCAGGTGACAGGGAACAAGTGTGGAATTGTAGACACAATTGTGGAATTGTATAACCTCTTGTGTTCCTGAGACATAAATAATTTTTTCCCGTTTATCAGTTAAGAAGGGCCTTTGCTGGAAAAGCTATAATACTGCTAATCCAGGTGCCCGTTCTTTTCTCCCTCTCGGTGCACTGTTCTAGTAGATTACTTTTGTTGAATGAGGGACAGGGTAGACCCTTAGCACATACATGGTTTTATACTTTTTCAGATTCCCCCTGAGCCCAGCCATGCCGGCTCCCACTGGCTGTGGCTGCCCAGCATGCCCTATGCTGAGATGATCCAGTTACTGAAGGACTGCTCACGCGGGGAGCCGGCCTTTTGGGAGGGGGTTGGGTGAGTTAATTTCTTTCATTTTTAAGAAAAAAAAAATACATATATATATATGGTGTGGCTTGGCAAACAAACACACCTTATAAATGGGCTACTGGACCATCTCATGGCTAAGCCATCCTCCCAGCTCTTTCTTGCATAATCATTTCTGCCTAATACAGTGCTTCTAAGGAGAAGAAATTTATGCTAAATTTATGCTTGAGTGGCTTTTTAAATAGAAATGTAATCAGTAAATTAAAAAGTGGCCCAATTATAATAGATCCTATTACAAGATATCTATTAAAAATGTAAAAATGAAGTCTCATACTCATCTCCTTTTTAGTGATAAATTTTTGGAATGACTTCAGAGATAATCTGTTATCCTGCACATTAGAAAAAGCATCAATCTGTTATGTCTATACTCTGAAGATTTTCCAAGTCTAGCTGAAGTGGATGATTAACTTTTGGAAAGCATGTATTTATCTTTAATTCCTGACAGGGTAATTTTGGGCCTTAGTCTGTGATTTGTAGGGTGGTCTCTGAAATAATTGTTTTCTTTGAAGTTTTGTTGCTATTCTGCCCACAAGAAGAATGGACTCTTAAATAAGTTACCTTTGCTTATTTTTTTTTAACATTTTGAAATAGAGTTCTGGGGAACTAGAACTGGGAAATTCTTACCTCTGGGGAAAATGTGCCCTGAGTCACAGATAATGTATATATTCTATAAACTATGAAACCTTTTTATTAGCCCATACTGAGGATAATTGGGGAACAGAACATCCAGTTTTGGTCAAGGAACAAAAACAGCCTGCTAGGGGAGAGGTAACCTGCAGTTGCTTATAGTTCTTAAAGGGCAGATTGGCCTTTAAAGTTAGAGAACTTAGCCAGAAGGATTGCTTAAGTGTAGTCCACTCATTCATTACAGACCGTATTTCTACCTCTTCTGCAACTTAGGTTCTAGGAGTTTGTTTCTCTGATGATCATATATCCTTGATGTTTAAATCTTATTTGGCTTTATAGTACAGGTTATTAAATTTTACTGTACCTGTTTTGTTTACTCCTAACAAGAGCATAAGTGTTCTGTATGATCACTGAGACTTAACTTCACCATAGCCTTTTCCCTGTTGGCTTTTATTTTATTTTATTTTTCTTCCCTGTTGGCTTTTAAAGGGTCCTAATTTCATATTTGATGGTCTCCAGTGGTTTCCTTGCATGTAGTCTCACCTCCCCTGGCCTGTCTTCTCCACTACTTCCAGCCTGCCTCTTTACAAGTTAGTCCTTTAAAGGCAGAAACTTGAAGTTACACTCCTCTGTGTCTGAGTGCCTTCCGTGTGCTTAACTGCTTTTGGTGATAGAAGTCAAGTATTCTAGGGGTTATCTAGTCTTTCTTCTAATCACTTAAGACAGTAACTTTTTTTTGAATTGATACTTTTTCATTGCTTGGTTATTATTTCATGTAGTTTAACTGCCAGGCTTTTCTCTCTGTAATTATATTCTTTCAAAGCATCAAAATCAACAGTGTTTTTGTTTTAAACACCTAAGTAGAAACAGTGGTGGAATGATAGGTTGACTGTATTCTAACCTATTAAGTAATTCTCTATGATGGGGATAAGGTGGAGATCTAAAGTAAGTCCACACACTGTCCTTGTGTCTTTTATTCTAGTCATGTTTAAGCTGAACGTATGCAGGCTAGGACTGACTAGATACAATAGAGCAAGGGGACTGTAGATTTATGTAAGGTTGATTGGAATGACTGACTGGAATTTAATCTGGGTAAAGGATGAAGAAGTGAGATTGGTAAAAATGTGATAGAATTAATGAATTAATGGTTCTGCTGGGATTGAAGGATTGTGTAGTTGGGGTGCTAAAGGGAGTGAATTCGAAAGATGTGAGAGGACAATCAAGGAGAGAATTGTATGAGGTTGAAAACTTATCAGACTTGTAGTTAACAATGTATTCATGGGAATGGGTTCTTGAGGTGTGGGGAGCCAGAACGCCAGGATCAGGAAGGCTTTTTATTTGTGAGCAGTGTTTTGTTGTTACTATACTTACTGATACTCTTCATAAGGAAATATGCTTCTGAATTTAAACAAAAGTACTTAAATGGTATACTTTCTCTCATCCTAAGCACAGAATACTGCCAGTTGTAACAGAGGTTTAAAGGATAAAAATCCAAATCTGTCTTGAGCAGTATATTGTAAGATTTATCAGATATTGCCATTATCCAGATCAAATGTCCTTAATCTAGGTCCCATGGACTCTGAAATTGTGTACATGATTTTTGTATGTTTCTGGGGAAAGAGTTCACAGATTTCTTTAAGGTATTTAAAGACTCAAAATCTATATGTAAGAAAGTAGTCTCATACCAGAAATGCCTGATATAGGTTTTTTTTTTTTTTGGCCATGCTTCATGGCATGTGGGATCTTAGTTCCCTGACCAGGGATCCAACCTGTGTCCCTGCAGTGGAAGCATGGAGTCTTAACCACTGGACCTCCAGGGACATCCTGGAGTATAGACTTTTAAGTCTTGGTGTCAGGAGAATTTTGTGTTGATAAGGCTAAATAAAATATTAGCTAACATTCATGGCTTTGTTTTCTCAGGGTGTCTGTGAAGAGAATGAATATGTAGCTTTACCTGAGTGGATGGGAAGAGGGCCTTTAGGATGCTTAAATAGTATTTCTTTAAATTAGGTTTTAAAATTAATTTTGCTTCTGTTCTTAAATTCTAGTATATGACTCTCAACCCATCTACTAAAAGGAAGAATACTGGATCTCCAGACAGGAAGCCTTCAAAGAAATCCAAGACAGACAACTCGTCTCTCAGTTCACCACTAAATCCTAAGTTATGGTGTCACGTACACCTGAAAAAATCCTTGAATGGCTCGCCACTCAAAGTGAAGAATTCAAAGAATTCCAAATCTCCAGAGGAGCATCTGGAGGAAATGATGAAGATGATGTCACCCAACAAGCTACATGCCAACTTTCACATTCCTAAGAAAGGCCCACCTGGCAAGAGGTCAGGGAAGAACAGTGACAAACCTTTGAAAGCCAAGCGCAGAGGCAAAGGCATCTTGAACGGACAGAAATCCACAGGGAATTCCAAATCTCCCAAGAAGGGCCTGAAGACCCCTAAAACCAAAATGAAACAGATGACTTTGTTGGACATGGCCAAAGGCACTCAGAAGGTGACTCGAGCCCCACGGAGTTCCGGGGGCACCCCCAGGTCCTCTAGCAAGCCTCACAAACACCTGCCTCCCGCTGCCCTGCACCTCATCGCCTACTACAAGGAAAACAAAGACAGGGAGGACAAGAAGAGCGCGCTGTCCTGCGTGATCTCCAAGACAGCTCGTCTCCTCTCCAGCGAAGACAGGGCGCGCCTCCCGGAAGAACTGCGGAGTCTCGTGCAGAAGCGCTTTGAGCTCCTAGAGCACAAAAAGAGGTGGGCTTCTATGTCCGAAGAGCAGCGCAAAGAATATCTGAAAAAGAAACGAGAGGAGCTGAAAGAGAAGTTAAAGGAGAAAGCGAAGGAGCGGAGGGAGAAAGAAATGCTTGAGAGACTTGAGAAACAGAAGCGGTACGAGGACCAAGAGTTAACTGGCAAAACCCTTCCAACATTTAAATTGGTAGATACCCCTGAGGGGCTGCCCAACACGCTCTTTGGGGACGTGGCCATGGTGGTGGAGTTCTTGAGCTGTTACTCCGGGTTACTCCTGCCAGACGCCCAGTATCCCATCACTGCTGTGTCCCTCATGGAAGCCTTGAGCGCAGAGAAGGGTGGCTTTTTATACTTGAATAGAGTGTTGGTCATCCTCCTGCAGACCTTGTTACAAGACGAAATAGCAGAAGACTATGGTGAACTGGGAATGAAGCTGTCAGAAATCCCTCTGACCCTGCATTCTGTGTCAGAGCTGGTTCGGCTCTGCTTGCGCAAATCTGATGTTCAGGAAGAGAGCGAGGGCTCAGACGCAGACGACAATAAAGACTCTGCGTCATTCGAGGACAATGAGGTCCAAGATGAGTTCCTAGAAAAGCTGGAGACCTCTGAATTTTTTGAACTCACATCAGAAGAGAAACTGCAGATCTTGACAGCCCTTTGCCACCGGATTCTCATGACATACTCCGTGCAGGACCACATGGAAACCAGGCAGCAGATGTCTGCAGAGTTATGGAAGGAACGGCTTGCTGTGTTGAAGGAAGAAAATGATAAGAAGAGAGCAGAGAAACAGAAACGGAAAGAAATGGAAGCCCGGAATAAAGAAAATGGAAAAGAGGAGAATGGGCTAGGCAAAGCTGACAGGAAAAAAGAAGTCGTGAAGTTTGAGCCCCAAGTAGATATGGAAGCTGAAGACATGATTAGTGCTGTGAAGAGCAGACGACTGCTTGCCATTCAGGCTAAGAAGGAGCGAGAGATTCAGGAGAGAGAAATGAAAGGTAAAATCTTGTGGAAAGATGAAAGTCACTAAGGTGTCATGGTAGTGTCTTCATTTGTCACAACTGTGCAGTTATTTTTGTGTGTGATAACCCAGTTCCTCCTACATGTGTAAGAGTCTAGCAGGAGTGTTCAACCAGGCATTCTGGTTGACAGGCATAGTTTGACTTGGGTTAGTGTGGTGGCGGCATCTTTTCTGGCTCTAGTGAAGGACCACATCCACAAAGAGACGAGCTAGAGACAACATACAACTTGGGAATGGGCCAGTCTGGGTGTAAACCCTACCTCTGATTTAGCTATGTAGTTCTCTGAGCAAGTTGCTCATCCTCATATGCTCAAGATTGTTGTAACAATTGAATGACAAGGTATTTGAAGTCCTCGGCTTGGTCGCCACCTCAGATATTAATCTTTCCTTTATTAAGATGTAAGGAAATAAAAACCGGGGGCTTTCTAGCACAGTTAAGTCTGAACTTTAAAAAAAAAGAAAAAGAAAAACAGCCTTATTAAAAAATAATTCACACACTACACATCTCATCCATGTTTATTGTACAGTTCATTGTTTTAATATATTCACAGATATGTGTAGTCTTTATCACAATCAATTTTAGAACACTTTCATCACCTCAAAAAAAAACCTCATGCCCTTTAGTTACCATGATCCCATCCCCGCCCCCAGTCCTAAGCAATCAGCTTCCACGGCTGATGAAATACATCTCTGTATTTGCCTATTCTGTTACATCATATCAGTGGAGTTGTATATGTGGTCTCTTGTGACTGGCTTCTTTCACTTAACTGTGGTTTCAAGGTTCAGGTTGTAGGGTGTTTCAACACTTCATTCCTTTTTATGGTTAAATATTGTTCCACTTTTGCACATGCCACATTTGTTTATCCGTTTATCAGTTGATGGACATTTGTTTTGTTTTACTACTCTGGCTGCAGGCATTGCCGTACAAGTTTCTGTGGGAACACATGTTTTCATTTTTCCTGGGTGTGATGGTAGTGATTCCCTAGGGCCCATGGTAGTGATTCCCTGCTGGCTCAGACAGTAAAGCATATGCCCACAATGCGGGAGACCTGGGTTCGATCCCTGGCTTGGGAAGATCCCCTGGAGAAGGAAATGGCAACCCACTCCAGTACTCTTGCCTAGAAAATTCCATGGATGGAGGAGCCTGGTGGGCTACAGTCCATGGGGTTGCAAAGAGTTGGACACGACTGAGCGACTTCACTCACATGGCAATGAAAGCGCCATATCCTAACTGCTGCACCTCCTAGGAATTTCCCTATATTGGTTTTAAATAGATGAAATTTGTCTTAATTTTTTAAAGTAACATCTCTAGACTGATGCATTTTCCAGATTCTTGCTACATTGTAGGTGTTATCATCAGTAGAGCAGTAAGATTTCTGGCATTGTAAATAGCAGTACCCTTTATTTATAGTAACAAAATTTGTGACAGTTGTGGAAAAACTTAAAAGGCAAAATTCCAGGACTTCTTTCTTTGTTGAGGGAGATTTCTATCTAGATAGAATAAACTTGGGAATGACCACAAATAAATGGATTAAGAATTTTTTTCATTATTGACAGTGTTAACTTGCTGAGTAACTTGATAAATTATATTAAGTAGGCAGTAATTGCTATTATCTGCCAATGCTTCCCTGCTCTTGCTTTCTCAGTTCTTTTTTTCTAAATTCCTCAGGACTGAAATATGTTCTGTTTTGAAATAACTATTCTGGTCTTATTCATCCTGACCATTTTGAGGACCCTGTGGCTAGTCCTGTCAGAAAATGTTTCAGTTAATTCCACATGAGGACTGTTTTAAGGTTTCATTTAAAATTGTCAGTAAAATAAAATTAATTTATTATAAAATTAATAAAATGTTAAGATTTGGAGAGAACAGATTTTGCACTGAGTTGATGGCTGAGATGTCACAGAAATTCAAAGACCATAGAAGGACCAGATAGAAATTGCTGCCTTTCATATTATTTCTTAACAACAGGTTAGAATAAAGAGAAGGAAATGAAGCTTTGATGACTATCTAGTTTATATCAGGCACTTTTCACTCCTTATTTAAATTTGTAAGATTTACTAGAAAAAAAAATTTAACTATTGCTTCTTTTTACCTTCAACAGTGAAACTAGAACGCGAAGCTGAAGAAGAACGGATACGAAAGCACAAAGCCGCTGCTGAGAAGGCTTTCCAGGAAGGGATTGCCAGGGCAAAACTGGTCATGCGGAGGACTCCAATTGGTACAGATAGGAACCACAACAGGTCAGTTGTTAAATTCAGTTTTTGTCATCTCTTAGGGCTGTTACAGTGTTGCTAGTTAGTATTAAGATTAGACAAGCTTCCCTGTTTGTGGATGTTGGACACAGAATTGCTCATCGCACATTTGTTTGCATATTTACTGTGCCAACTGCTAGGGTTATGAAGTTAGATAACATGTGACCTTGTCCTTGAAGACCAGACAGATAGGAAGCTTAAGTTATGGTGGTAGGAGAAATGTCATCCTAATAGAAGTCTCTAAAAATGGTAAGATATTTTAACTGCATACATCGTGTGGAACCTAAAGCAGAGAAATATTAGTAGTTATAAAAATTATAGATAGGAAGTGAATCTCAGATTCCCCAAATTTTAGTATGCTGTCCTTTACTTTAGAATTTGTATCTGCTCAATGTGCAGTGACATTCTGTAATCACCTTGCTCAACAAGGAAGTCATCCTGTGCTCACGGTGTTGTATTATTATATTAACATGTGGTTGTGATTTGTAGATACTGGCTCTTCTCAGATGAAGTTCCAGGTTTGTTCATTGAGAAAGGCTGGGTCCATGACAGCATTGACTACCGATTCAGCCATCACCGGAAAGACCACACAGACTCTCCTGATGAGGACTACTGTCCCCGGAGTATGTATATCTATTAGTTATTTATCATGCTCAAGACTGTCTTTCCTCTGTCACTTTTTTTCACTTGCTAAATTTCTTTATCATCTTCTTAATTCTATTTGAGTGAGGTGGGAAGATGTGAAATGCCTAGAAAAAGGAAGAAAACTTAACATTTGATTACCAGCTTTGTGTTGATATAGGCATAGTGTGAAAAGATGAAAAACTTGAGTTTTAGGATATTTGGGTATTATATTTATACAAGTAGTTTTCAGACTTTGTTCCTTGGGAGTCTCTTTGTAGGTATTTCAAAGGCTGGAATTGAGGTAATTCTTTTTTTTTCCTAAGAAAGAAATTAAAAGAAAAAAATTTTTTAATTTAAAAATACCAGATGGTTAGATCAAATTTTTTCAGCATCACTGTTGTTGACGTTTGGGGCCAGATAATTCTTTGTAGTGGGAAGTTGTCCTATGCATTGTAGGTTATTTAGCAGCATCCCTGACTTCTGCCCATTGAATGCCGTTAGTGACAACCACATGCCACCAGGTATTGCCAGATGTCCTCTAGGAGGCAGCCTGGTTTTCTGTTGAGAACCGTTGCATTAGATGATCCATAAATACATGAAAATTGCTTCTTAAAATGTGTTTTCTTTCATTTTAGAGAAACTCATAATCCAGACTTTAAACTCACAGAATTGTTAAATAATGAAATTAATGTATATCCCTAAACTTCAGATTTAAGGCATTTTTCATGTTGAATTATGTTGTGTGTCCAAATGTGGCTCTTAGTAGAAAAATCTAGTTTGGGCAGACTTTGTAAATATCCAGGTGAGAGCAGCAAATGTGAAGTGAGGATCTTCAGACTTGAGAGTGATTCCAATGGGATGCACTGTGGTTTTATTATGTGTCTCAGAAAATTAATGGCTATTTTTAGAAATCCAGTCCCACAGTTACGGATTCTCCTGAGAGGAGGTTGTCATCCATATTTCTTCACTTCTAGAGCATCCTGGTGGATGTTGTGCCTTCCTGTTGTCTAGTTCCAGCATGGCAGGGTTTCTTCAGAACTCCCTGACGGAAAAGACACAACAAGGTTACATGTTAATGTTGCAGGGCAGATGTGCAGGTTAAAGTGGGAGAAGGAGGGCAGGGGAGAGAACCAATTGTAGGATTAGGTAAAGCCTCAAATACTGGCTTTAGAGCTATCTACTGACATCATATATTGGGTTTATAAAAAAGTGCATTGTATTTGACATTTGCAGCCACTTCCAAGGGCTAAACTTGTAGTAGTTTATATATTTCATTTGTGTCTACTTCACCACAGGTACTTGTGTCTTCGTGCCAAACATCGTCATGTACCAGCAGCAGATTATTTATGTGCTCTGAGATGTTTAGTCATCTCTCTTCATTCTAACTTGTGATACTCTTAAACTTTGACCTGTACAACTGCTCAGCTGTGTAGAGAACAACTATCCCAGATACTGTGCTGTCTGTAAGATGTTTAAGAGAAATTAGCATCTGTTGTATATGTGGATATATTCAATAGGCAGCGTCTGTGTACTGCTTAAATTTAAAACTAGGAGTGGAGTTATTTGCTGTGTTCAGCCTAACGTATACATTTTTCTTAGGTAAGAAAGCAAACCTAGGCAAAAATGTAAGCATGAACACACAACACGGCCCAGCAACAGAAATTGCTGTCGAGACCACTGTACCCAAACAAGGACAGAATCTATGGTAATGTGAGCATTCATCTGGTTGCTCTTTCTTTTTCATTTTCAGTGTTAAGAAAATATTTGATACAGTGACACCAGTGAGTGAGTTATTCACTATTGAGAGCATTTTGTGTGACTCTGATTTCTTGGATATGTAAGCACATTGCTTTAAAAGCAGACTTGATTTTTTTTTTTTTATGAGAATATATTTGTTTGCTTTAAGATTTAGAATTTATTTTTCTGTTGTGATGTAACTATATTATATGATAGATCTTATATAGCGTTGAAAATGCCTTTCAGTCTGCTTGGGAATAGAGCAGTATTTTCATCTCTATTAAAGAATAAAGAATTATAAATATAGCCATTAATCTTCTGTGTGCCTATTCTGCTTTAAGCTGGGAACTAGGTTTTGGAGAGGGTCCCTCCCACTTTGTGATCGCATCAGCTGCTTTGGTTGTGCTCAGCTTTGGTTTTGGATATAAGTTTACTCTTTAAAGGGGTAGGGACAAGAGTGAACTTTGTGAATTTGTACACTTGTCTCATATTACATTTTAGCAGAAACATTGGCTCCAGTGTCCTGGGATAAAGTTAACATTAGGTCTTGTGGCAACAGTAAATTGTTCTACTTCTGAGCAAGGTTGGAATTTTGCTTTCCCACTCCCACCACCGTAGTGTTTGATTCCCACCTCCCAGAGTTAACAAGTTTTTTTTTTTTACCCCTGCAGGTTTTTATGTGATAGTCAGAAGGAACTGGATGAGTTGCTAAATTGCCTTCACCCTCAGGGAATAAGAGAAAGTCAGCTTAAAGAGAGACTAGAGAAGAGGTAAGGGTTTTCATCTTGCTCTTCACATCTTTTCTTCTGCGTTAGATATTACACATACCTTAGGGGGTGGTGGTTGTTTATCCATAAAAGCTTAAGTAAAATTTTAAAAGCCTGTAACCCTCTTATCTTCTTGTTGTTTGGTATTTTCTTGACACCTCATAATTATTTGGAAAATTATGCTATTAAAGCATGTGTATACAGGGTAGCAGGGTTATTCACTAACATGCCACATACCAGGCTGAGAGCTTCTTTGTAGTTAGGCAGCTTTGTAAACACAGTTCTGCATCAGCTGGTATTCAGAAGTATTCTCCCAGTATCCAGAATAACCAGAAAATGAAAACAACCTCAATTTTATCAACTGATGGATGAATAAACAAAATGTGGTGTATGCATAAATTCAACCATTAAAAGGAAAAAAGTGCTGAAATATGCTGCCACATGAATGAACATTATGCTTAGTCAAAGAAGCCAGACAATAAAAGGCCACATAGTATGTGATTTCGCTTAGATGAGATATCCACAGTACGCAAATTTATAGTCAGAAAATAGATTAGTAGTTGCCAGGGGATGAGGGATGGGGGGAATTGAGAGTGTACAAATGAACATTCTCTCTGGAGGAGCACAGCTTCAAACCAGGCCTCAAAGAATTTCCACAGATAGAATTCCAAGAAACTCATGGTAAAAAAAAGTTAAAACCCACACAAATGAGGTACCATGAATGAGAGCTAGGTAAAGAAACACACTTAAAATACTGGAATTACCATGTGCAGAATACAATCTGTGTGTTTTTTAAAAGAATCAAGAGATTTCTGTAAGAAATAGATTATTAAAAAGCAAAGCTAAAAAGATCTAAATCAGTCTTGTAGAAATAAAACATGTCATTCAAGTCATTGGAATCTGTAATCATTCTTTAAGTTCCTTTATTCCTCCTCCCCGTTCCTTCAACTTTTCTAGGTACCAGGACATTATTCATTCTATTCATCTGGCCCGGAAGCCAAATTTAGGTCTAAAATCCTGTGATGGCAACCAGGAGCTGTTAAACTTTCTTCGAAGTGATCTCATTGAAGTTGCAACAAGGTTACAGAAGGGAGGACTTGGTTATGTGGAAGAAACCTCAGAATTTGAAGCTCGGGTAAGACCATCAGGGAAATACTCTTTTAATTTGGAATTGTTCCCTGATACTCTTCTTGACTTCCCTAGATGACCCCGGGGATCATATGTTTGAGTTTATTTTGAAAGACACATGTGAACCCTAAGTTCTCTGTGTACATATGATATTTTCCCCTTTTCATCATCTGCTGGTATCCAGAAAAATCTAATAGTTGGCACAGAACATTTGTTAAAAAAGAGCTTTTTTGTTGAGTTGCAAGAAAACTAGTCCTGAAGTCATAGTCATATAACATTATTTAACCTGTCCATTCCCGTGTGATGCCTGTGCTTTAAGGTAGGAAACGTTTGTGTATCCTGCTTTTGTCCATTCTCTAACCTGATCAACTCAGTAGAGTTAATCTTTTGTTGGGCAGCACTCATGCTGTTAAACAGGTAATTTCAGTGAAGGTGCATTTATTGTTCTGTCACTTACTGCTCAGAAGGACCCTTAAGTGTTGTAGGTGACCCAGTTAAAGAGACTCTGTGTCCAACATTAGATAAGTTTAGGTATCAAAGCTGGAGAAAAGATTGGAAAACACTGTCCATCAGTTATTACTATGGGGCTTCCCTGGTGGCTCAGATGGTAAAGAATCTGCCTGCAATGCAGGATACCCGGGTTCCATCCCTGGGTTGGGAAGATCTCCTGGAGAAGGGCATGGCTACCCACTCCAATATTCTTGCCTGGAGAATTCAATGAACAGAGGAGCCTGGCAGGCTAATTTTTATGTTAATTTTAAGTAATGAAGTCCACCTAACTCCAAACATCAATATTGGTGAGTGTTTTCAAATTGTTCATATGCATTATATGTGTTAATAGTTAAATGATTTTTATGAGCAGTTGGGGATCCCCACCCCCCCACCCCCCCAGTTTTCCCTCCTTTATAGGAACTTTCCATTTCTTTTAGTTTTTGTATCACTTTGGTGTACATAATAAGCCATGGAGTTGATATGGTAAATCTTTTATTGTCAGACTTCTGTTTTTTTCTTTGCTATTTGTATTAGCAAATCATAGATCATCTTAATATATGTAACTTTTTTTTTCATTAGTTCTGTTATGAATTTTTGGTACATTCTCTGGGGAAAAGGATTGAAACATATTTATTGTTCAAGTTTTTTTTTAATAGGAATTATTCAACCAAAAGGATTCTGCCAGTTTCAAATACTACAATTGCTTTTTTATTTAGCAAGTATTTATCAGTTGCCTACTTTGTGTCAAACCCAGACCCATACCTTGCTAACATTGGATTATCATCATTCTTTCTGTTTTCATACTGTTCATGGGGTTCTCAAGGCAAAAGACTGGAGTGGTTTGCCAGTCCCTTCTCCATGGACCATATTTTGATTCTGTCGTTATAAAATGGTATTTTTACATGGGCATGTGTTGTGTGACTAAGAAGGTAGAGCGTGATTTGGATCAGTGATCTAGCTTGTGTTTCCTCATTCATAAAATCGGTGTGAGGCTTTGATGAGATCGTCATCTAAAATGTATTATGTGGCTTATAGTTTGTAAGCTAATAGGTTGGTAAATTTTTGCTTTCCTTCTGTTTTTCTTTGCCTTGAGGCTGTCATTTGTACTTAGTAGGCACTCAGTTGCTGAGTGAATGAATGAGCTCAGTAACTTCCTTAAGTAGAGCAAGTTTCAGCATCTCATGGGACCCTTCATCAGGGATATCCAAGTAGTCTGGCTACTTTCAAATGTATAAGCCTTCCATTGAACTGAGGCACCCAGTTAAATTAATGTTGTGTGACCAATTATGGTTTAGGTTGATTGGAATTTAATTGAGGATAGTCTGGTTTCATCTTTCTCTTGGCCTTTCGCTCAGTCTAGTCTTGAAATCGTTTTCTGTAGGTGATCTCACTAGAGAAACTGAAGGATTTTGGTGAATGTGTGATTGCCCTTCAAGCCAGTGTCATAAAGAAGTTTCTCCAAGGCTTCATGGCTCCCAAGCAGAAGAGAAGAAAACTCCAAAGTGAAGATTCAGTCAAGACTGAAGAGGTGGATGAAGAGAAAAAAATGGCAGAGGAAGCAAAGGTATTTTAGCTAATGAAGATGTCATTTTATGACTGTAGAAGTATATAATTGGTATTAAAATTATCTAACCCTGTGATTTTTAGCTACATAAGCACTGTTCCCTGAGCCAGTGTCTGATCTTTATCCCTTTCTCCAAATGTTGTTTTCAGACTGGTCTGTGGAGCACAGCCCTGCCTATAGTGCTGGATACTGTGTCAGACCCCCCACCCCCCAGCACACACACCTTTTACCTTTACCAAAGCGAATTCCTTTTTAAAAAAGGTGTTTGTGTGTGTGTGCTCAGTCATGTCTGACTGTTTGTGACCCCATAACCTACCAGGCTCCTCTGCCCATGGGATTTCCCAGGCAGTTTGCTCCTCCAAGAGACCTTCCTGACCCAGAGATCAAACTCACATCTTCTGTGTCTCCTGCATTGGCAAGTGGACTCTACCACTGAGCCATTTGGGAAGCCCTTTTTTGAAGGGTGGTGGTTTTTCATGTTTTTTAAATTGTAAAATATACATGATCAATAACTTTGCCATTTTTACATGTAATCTGTGTCATTAAGTACATTCACATTGTTCTGCAACTATTACCACCATCTGTCCTCAGAATTTTTTTTTATCTTCCCAAACTGAAATGCCCATTGAACACTAAGTTACCCATTTCATCCTTCCCCCCAGTCCCTGGCAGCTATCATTTTCTTTCTATGATGAATTTGAGTACTCTAGGTATCTCATATAAGTGGAATCATACAATATTTGTCTTTTTATGACTGGTGTATTTAACTTCTTCAAAGTTACTTGTGTTATAGCTCGTGCCAGAATTTTCTTCCTTTATCAGACTGAGTAATATTTCATTGTGTGTATAGACCGCATTGTGCTTATCAGTCCATCAGTGGACACTTGAGTCACTTCCACCTTTTGACTATTGTGAGGGCCTTTAGAGCTTGTTTGGAGGTTCTGTTCAGGGAACACAACTACTTGTGCACCCTGGGCGAAGAAAGGTCCTCCTCTATCAGGGAAGATTGTCTTCTTTGACCAAGCTTGAAGCAAGTGGCAAAGAGAGAGGAGGGGAGGGAGAAAAGCGAAAACAAGGGAAAGTGTTCCACTGGATGATGCCCGGGACTGGCTTTCCTCTGCCGGTCACTGTGCACAGTCTGGGGGTTCTGGTGATAAGTAGAAGCCAGAAGTCCTTGCCCTCAAGAACTGTGTGAGAGATGCTTAGAGCAGTGTGACAGATGTGGAGAAAGATGAGTCCATGGCTCGCCTGTGAGAGATTCCAAGGGCCACTTAACACTTGCCAGAGGAGAGACCCTATTACCTGGATTTTAAAGAACAAGTAAAAATTAATTAGGTTGTGGAGAGTGGTGGGCACAGTGTTAGCCTGAGCTGGAATTGCCTCTCATCACTGACCGCTGGTCCTAGTTTCATCCTCTGAGTTGACATGGAATGAGTTTACTCTCTGAAGCTCCTCTGGGAGTTGTACACAGTTGTCATGTTCCCCCCAAGTTTCTTCCTAAGACCGAGAGTGATATGTGATACAAGAAACATTTTGGGTGAGAGGTGAGCCAAGAACTAAGATTCAGTTAGATAAACTTTTAACTATTAATTCATGACATAGACTCAGCTTTCACACACGTGTCATTGTCTTACAGGAATACAGCATCCAGGTAACCTCTAGGTGAAATAAGACATCAGACAGTTCGTACTCTCCTTTCCTAAATCTCTTCTCGTTAGGTGTAACTTTCAGCCTTGCTGAATGCTTCATGGGTTTCGTTTTTAACCCAGTTCTGTGCAGAACAGTCTCCTCCTTGATGTGGTCTTTGCTTGCCATTCCTTACTCATATTGTTTTCTCCTCATTGGGAGCCAGTAGCTCTATAGCGTTCTCATCAAGTTCCTTTTTAGTATTGAGCCCCATCGTGAAGGAACCTCTTTTCAGTTTGTCGCATGAGACGATTCTTAGCTTGGTTGGGGAGGAAAATGTGAGCACTTTGCAGATTTAACCTTGGGGCCCAGACACATAGCACACAAATGGAAAACATGGAGGAGTTTCTTGGAAAATCAATTAGGTTGCCGACTAAGTAGTTCAACAATGTTCTCCATTAAAATGGCATTATGCCTTGCAGTTCCCCACTGAAGGTCAGCCTTGCCACAGCTCTGAAATTTTCCACTGTCCTTTGCTTTGAAGGTTTCCACTTAGCATGGGCCAGGGTTTTTCAGCTGGCACTAGGCTGTTGCACGGAGCTAATGTCAGTCTCTAATCTGTGCTTCAGTTTCCTTATTTGTGAAAGTAGATTATCTCTTAAATCCCTTCATGTGGTAGTCAATTATTTCAATTATTTAATGTTTATTTCATTTTCTTGCATTCAGTGGGAAAGATGTTTTATAATTGGGCGAAATCCTGGGTTCTGTTAGGCTCTCTGTTTACTTTGGATGCATTTGTCTTGACAAGTTGGTTATCTGTTTTTCCATTTTAAACATTCTTTTATGGAAGAATATGGTCTGACGCCTCATTATATTCTTGTCAAAATATGATGTTGTCTTTTTACTGTTAGGAAAGCTGACTTCCCCTTAATTTTGTTATACACATTTCTGCTGTTTCTAACTAGGGCCCAACTTGATTTAAATATGTTGGAGACTTTGACTTTTTCATCAGAATAGTGTGTCTGGCACCACTACAATATTGTAATTAGCCTCCAACTAATAAAAATAAATGGGAAAAAAAAAAGAATAGTGTGTCTGGCTTCCCAGCAGTACTGCAAGACAGTATTTACTTGATGGCACTGTGTTGACTGTAAAAACTTTATCTAGCTGCTGTTGATCTGTTTTTAAGTCTTGGATATGGTGGGTTTTTTTTTTTTTTTTAATGTTCTAGACTGTTTGGAATTTTGTGCAATGGGAGGAGACTAAGATGTTCTTTAAAATGATGAGTGCCGGTTGTTTTTGTTCTTGAAACTAGAGGCTGGTTGGAGACAAGGCCTTTGTTGCCAAAAAAGGTCCGTCTAGTCAAAGTTATGGTTTTTCTAGTAGTCGTGTATGGATGTGAGAGTTGGACTGTAAAGAAAACTGAGTGCCGAAGAATTGATGCTTTTGAACTGTGATGTTGGAGAAGACTCTTGAGAGTTCCTTGGACAGCAAGGAGATCAAACCACTCGATCCTCAAGGAAATCAGTACTGAATATTCATTGGAAGGACTTTTGCTGAAGCTGAAACTCCAATACTTTGGCCACCTGATGCGAAGAACTGATTGGAAAAGACCCTGATGCTGGGAAAGATTGAAGGCAGCAGGCGAAGGGGACGACAGGATGAGATGGTTGGATAGCATCACCAACTCAATGGACATGGGTTTGAGCAAGCTCTAGGAATTGGTGATGGACACGGGAGCCTGGCGTGCTGCAGTCCATGGGGTCGCAAAGAGTCAGACTTGACTGAGCGGCTGAACTGAACTAAACTGTAGACAAGGCTGGTCTGGATGAATAACACAGGGGATAAAACAGGAGCTAATGTATAAATGCCAGCAGCACCAGATTGGGGATCAGGAGACCTGGCCCAGATTGCTGGGATCTTGGGCAGACTTTCTTTTCACGAAAAATAACAAACGAACGTTTATACAAATGGGTACAAACATTCATAGCAGTCTTACTCAGAATAATCAAAAAGCGGAAGCAGTCCAAGTGTTTGCCAGCTGATGAGTGGATAAACAACATGGATGTGTTACTCAGCAGTTTAAGTGGAATGAAGTACTGTCACATGCTGGGATGTGGATGAAGCTGGAAAACATGCTCAATTAAAGAAGCCAGTCACAAAAGGCCACATGTTGTGTGAAATGTCAGAATAGTTAAATCTGTAAAGCAGAGGAAGATTGTGGTTGCCTTGGGCTGAGGAAGTGGTGGGATAAGGTAGGGAATTGTGGGTTAGCGTAGGGATAGGAATTGGCAAGTCTTTTGGGGGTGATAAAAATGTTCTAAAATTAAGATTATGTTGATAGTTGTAAACCTCTGCAAATATATGAAAAGCCATTGACTGTATGTTTAATAGGGAGAACTTGTTAATATATAAATTATATCTCAAGTCAGTTTTTAAAATGAGGTTTTAATAAGCTTATTCTCAAGGTCTCTTTCAGTGTTTTGGTTTGTTTGTTCTAATGAGGCCACGTGTGCTAGGTTCTCAGATTTTGTAGTTTATAGGAAATGTTTTTTAAATGTTGGTAACTTGTGTCCGTCTGACCACTAGAGGACACCAAAGCCCATTTTAGCTGTTCCCTGGCTATTCTCAGTAACACTCTTTTAGGAATTGAACCTAAAATTCTTAAATTTATATTGCATTGAATGAAGAAGATTTAAGTTTTAATTGAATGAAGAAGATTTAAGATTAAGTAGGAGACTCTCTGGTACCGCATGTCAGCTCTCATTACTTTAGGGTTGAAGACCAGCGAGGCAGCTGTGATTGTATATCTTACATCCTGCTGAGGCACTCTGAAAAGGGAAGGAAGGAAATTGTATTTCAGAGGCAGATGTTGAAATATCTGCACTGCAAGTTGGAGTAAGGAATGAGTCAGTTTTCACTAGAACTTGAGCAGCCTCTTAAATAGATGTTTTGGTGTGTTTATGTTACTTACCCTTGTTCATAAATTTACACACACAAGGCTCTCGGTTTCTGTAAGAAAAAGACAGCCTTTCTTCCCCCTCCCTCCACCTGTACACCAGGGTTGCAGAAGTAGCTCAACTGTCTTTTTCCTTCGGCAGCTCTGTTTTAAGCCTATGGCCTTCCATGAAAAGGCCATATGGCCTTTCTTACAGGAGGGAGACTATTACTTGAAATAGGCCTTTTTGTTTAGGACAGGGCAGTAAAACCCAGCAGGCGTGGTGTCAGTCAGCTGGAGCTAGCCAGGCTGTAAGAGTAGCCAGCACTGCTGACTTCAGTTCGGTCATGACTGAGAGCAGGATGGCCTCCACAAGGCGGACGACAGTGAGATACCCGCGGCGCTCGGCTCCTGGTGGACCGCCTGAGCGGCGCCTTGGCCAGCTCTTGTGTTGTCTGACTGTTGAGAATGATGCCCTCTATCGTGCCATTTAATCATTTAGGCCTAAGTGCTTTGAAAGGGTCCACAAAAAATCACCTTTTAATTAATAAAACAGCAATACAAATACATGAGTTATTCTAAAATGATGTTTTTGTTCCACCTCAGAATGTGTGTTTTATAGAGAGGGTTGAAGATTCTTAATTGTATTTTTCTCCATCCCAACTCTTTTGCTAATTCTAAATTAATTTCCATTTTCTGATGATGGCAGGAGACAGTGTGGTTTATGCTGAGAGTAACTGCCCAGAAGGAAATGAGGCCAACCCCCAGCGCTTTACAATTGTCACTTCAGTTAGAAGTTGGTGATCAAGTCAAGAGAAATGTCACATATCTGTGCTTCATACTTTTAAGGACTGTAGAACGTTTCATATCACTAGTATTTCTAGGCCCTGTTATCTGGGATTGAGGCACATATTGGTGCAGAAACTGATACTCTTGTTGACCACAGTTTTGTTAGCTCCGTGACATTGCTGCATACTAGCATTATTTACACAGTATAGTGTTCTTGCTTTCAAATGACAGAGTCTTTAAGTGGATTTCACTAGAAGAGACTTGCCTCTAGTCACCCGCCTCCCCCCGCCACCAAATTCTTTGTGTGCCCTTTGGCAACTTTTTTGTACCCTTCAAGGCCTTGGTTTCTTCTGTAAGATAAATGGGTTAGACCGGAGGGGCTCTAGAAGGTGAGTGTACTCAGGATTCTCTCGTCTTTACCTAGTACTATTCCTCTCTCGGTGTATACTCTGTCAATATGATGTGAAAGGTCCATATTCTGTGTCTTTGCAGTCATAGTAATGCTGGCCTGCTTTGGTCTCTGTTTAGGTCGCATCTGCTCTGGAAAAGTGGAAGACAGCTATCCGCGAGGCTCAGACTTTTTCCAGAATGCATGTTCTACTTGGGATGCTTGATGCCTGTATCAAATGGGATATGTCAGCTGAAAATGCTCGATGCAAAGTTTGTCGAAAGAAAGGTATATTTAAATCAGAAAGAAAGGTATATTTAAGTCAGAGTGGCTTACCTGAGTATATTAGGCGCTTGGGCTTCCATTTCCAAGTTCTTTTCTCCACTAAAGAGTTCTGTGCACACAGTTTTAGATGTGGGGGGACAGATTTCACCTTCTGAAAGTTCATAAAATGCTGGTCTTTAAAGTCGCATGCCCACAAATCAGAGCAGTCCCTTTGTGCCTCAGTTTGGAGTATAAAATAACAGTTGATCTTGCCAAGCTTTAAGTTTTCTCTAGGGAGCAAAATTAGTGAGTGAAGTGAAGTCGCTCAGTCGTGTCCGACTCTTTGTTACCCCATGGACTGTAGCCTACCAGGCTCCTCCATTCATGGGATTTTCCAGGCAAGAGTACTGGAGTGGGTTGCTATTTCCTTCTCCAGGGGATCTTCCTGACCCAAGGATTGAACCCAGGTCTAGTTTAACCCAAATTTAAAATCTCTGAATTTTGTTCATCTGTAGTGCTGTGGGTGCTGCCAGTAGAGGGCAGTATTTGAACGCCATGAAGAAGGAAGTTTGGATTATCTGTTGGACTCCTGCAGATCGAAGCATGTGGGACTATTAAACGCTGGAGCTTTTAGGAGCCCCATTATGTTCTAAAAGCCCCTCAGTGATTGACTTCTCAGTGGCTAAAGCTGTTGTGTGACAGGTTAGGATATACTTCCCAAGGATGAAAAGACCTCTCTAAAATCATTTAGTTGCTCTAAAAACTGAAGGTTAGAGAAGGGAAACGATCATTTAAATTGGGTTGGTGTGTTTTCAAATGTAAGGAAACCAAACCATAATAGATGCCAACTGGGACACATTTGTCTGGTCGGGGCAGAGGAAGGAGGGCAGAAAGGTATACTTTGTCAGGGGTTCATTTCTTAGTGGGAGAGGGGCAGTGAAATCTCCAGCCAGTGCTTGAGTTTTTGATGCCTCCTAGTGAATGTTAACCGTCTCTTCTAGCCCTGAGTCAATTTGGGGATGTAAGTTAGAAGCCCCAAACCCTAAATTACCTATAGCTTAGTTAATACTGCATTTCTTTTCAGAAGATGACTGTGCTCTTTAAAATGGGGTAGCACTGCGCTAGAAAGTTTCTTCTTCTGTCGGGTTGATTGAGGCTGGCAGCTCCTCCTTACAAGTCACTGACTGTGGCCGTGCTCCCAACGTGCTGTACATGTTTATCTCCTTGCAGGTGAAGATGACAAGCTGATCTTATGTGACGAGTGTAATAAAGCCTTCCACCTGTTCTGTCTGAGGCCGGCCCTCTATGAAGTACCAGATGGTGAGTGGCAGTGCCCAGCTTGCCAGCCTGCTACTGCCAGGCGCAACTCCCGTGGCAGGTGAGAATTTCTTCTTCTTTTAAAAACAAATAAATTGATAAGTAGCTGTTGTACTTGAGCATCGTTATTCAGACTGAATGATGCTGGGGAGCTTTAAGTTTATCTTTTGTGTGCAGAGCCCTCTTATTTAAGGTACTACAGTGGGTGGGGGAGTGGTGCTCAAAGGGCTCCGATTTAATTTTAGCTCATTGTTGACATTTCTAGTTTTCATTACCAGCTATGTTTTATATTTTCTTGGTCATCTCTTCGTTTCAAATAACATATCTCCCTCTGTCTTTTACTTCTACTTTGCCCACTTCTTAATTTCTGATGACTTCTGCAGCTGCCCGCTGCTAAAAATCATGAAACTCATTTCCTTCCTTACCTGTACCTCTTCTTTTCCTTCCTTAGCATGGTTAGAATTTTGGCCTCAGCTTGGCCATCTTCCTCTCCCGTCTCTGTATTGCCGAATGTTACCAGTTCAGTGTCTAGATGTCTGCGAGTCAGCCTCCTGCTGTCCTACGGCCCTCCTGAATTGCTCATCTGGCCTCCTCCACTGGCTTCTCAACTCCGGACCTCATATCTTCCCCCTCTTCTCCTTCCAGCTTTGTGGTGATACCAGAATGCTTTACAAAAGACAGAGATTTGCTTACGTCACTATCCTCTTGAAACACTGTGGTCTTCCCACTGCCTCTAGAATGAAGCCCAGACTCCCTAGAGTAACTTTTGAGACTCTTCTTACACAGCACTAGCTTACGATTTTATGAACCCTTGTTCCCATCTTGTGTGCTCCTTACAGACCGCTTATTGGGTATCCTTGCCTCTGGTGTCTTCTTCCCAGCGGGCATAGTCCCTGGCCCCAGAACTCCTACCTGGCTAAACTGCCCGCCGCCTACCTAAAGTTTCACTGCTTTCTGGAAGCATCCTTACATCCTTAGGATTAACTATTCCTCCTCTGTGTTCCAACTCAGCTTCTGATGTCTGTGAAGTGGAATACTGGTGCATCTTGCCTTTCTGCTCAGTTTTTCCGCAGCCCGCTGCCTTCCTGTGAGAGCGTTGGTGCGCGGAGAGTAGCGGAGGCGCTCTGTCCTTCACCCTCACCAGGGAGGCCGATCACAGGGCCTTGTAAAGAGGAGGCGCCTGATACCTGCCGAAGTTAACGCTGTTGTTTTCCACGTTGAAGTTTGAGGTTGTGAAAGAGCAGCATGTAGGCACTCTGGCTTGTGTCTCTTTGAAAGGACAGAGCTGTTTGATCCCAGCCCTGCCTGACAGCATTACTCGGTTATTTCTCACTCCATTCCAGCTACACTTAGAGAGGGGAGGCCGCCTCTTGGAATCGGTGGGGCTCTGGACCAGCTGTTCTGAGCTGGGATTACCAGTGCTTTGATGTTACGGTCATCTGCAAGCTGTTTCAGCTCCTGGAAGGGGGCATCCAGGTGGAGTAACACCTGTCTGGGCTGTTTATCCTTTCAGTCCACCCCAGCACTGGGGACAGCTTTTCTACCTGAAATGTTACATTATCTGGCTCTTCTGTGAGACAAAAGGAGAGGTTTTATGTGTTCAGGGGTGGGGTTGCATTTGGGTCTTGGTTTTTTGTTGCCGTCGTGTTTCAGCCACTGTGTTTGGGGCCTGGCAGAGGAGACGTGCGGTTAAAGCTTGCGTTTCCATTCTGCTTCCTGTGCCCTGGCCTCGATTCAGGTTCCCTCCCCTTATCGTGAAATCTGTCTAGTCCGTGAAGAGGGAAAGGTTGCCACGATTTATGTGGGACTTTACCTGTCTTTGGACCACTTTGGCCTGGATCCATGGTCTCTACAAGTATTTTCTCCCACAGGAATTATACTGAAGAGTCTGCCTCTGAGGACAGCGAAGATGACGAGAGCGATGAAGAGGAAGAGGAGGAGGAGGAGGAGGAAGAGGATTATGAGGTGGCTGGTTTGCGACGTGAGTATTCGGTTTGCTTTTGTAGTTAACCTCACTGTCTTCTAACCTGACCTGGCACGACTGGGTTGGTAAGAGATGCCCAACAACACCAGCGTGCCATTTTCCGTGTTGTGGCAGTGGGCTGACTCTGCTGCCATGTTTTAAATGGGTTTTCAAGATGCCAGTTAACTGCCTAGTAGGAGGTTGGGTGGCTTGGTCTCAGAGCATCAAATTGTGGCCGAGCTACTTGGTCCACGATTTGGTGGAGTTCAGGCCCCAGGTGTGTTTGCGATAGGTCTGCTGGTTCTGAGCCCCTGCATGTGAGGCTGCGATAGCGAGGGTCCAGGCCCACTGCTGTCTCTTGCATTCTTCTGGCCTCTGGTGCAGTGTTCCTTTGAGAGAAGCTATTTTTTCTCTGGTTACAGTGATTTGTCTCTTCCCAGTAGTGTGTAGGGCTGCAGATGTGCTAGTCTGAAAAGAGGAGACTTTCCGCGTGGTCTGGGCATCGTTGTCAGGAGGCTCGGCTGTTTGCACTGGGCGTCAGCAGGGAAGGGCTCGTCGTTACTCTCACCTTGGTAACTCATTCTCTCACGTCCGTTCTTCAGGAGGCTTCGAGAGTTGGTCATTTTTATTGGTTAAACCTCTAAGTCTACAGTCTAGCCTTTTAACAGGCAGCCTTTCCTGCAAAATACACCTTTCTTTGTAGGCTATACAACTACAAGATTTTGATGAGCTTTTGAAGAGAGGAACAGTTCCCATGCTCATACTTGGCGCTGGGAGAGAGGGCTTGCGTGCCAGACCCAGTCCTGACTGTATCAGTGCTGCCGAAACCCGAGGGCTCTGCGCTTGTGCCCCTGACCTCCGTCTGCCCTGACACTGCAGGGGATTAGTTTGGGACATCTGCATTTCTCTCGTTCCTCTAGGGCTCCTCTTGTTTGCTCACACGGCATGACTTTTCAGGTATCGGAGGGAAGGAGACTAGGGGTCTGTGAGCCTGCATTACAGAGAAGGCCGAGGACTGCCCAGGTCATGATTTGGATGCTTTGTTGTCTGTGAACAGATTCTGGATGTAACCATGTGCTGATTTTGTTTATTTTCCAAGTAATGATTTCTTTCCACTTTGAAGTTATTGCTCTTTCCAAGGACTTGTTCCCGCTCCAGGTTTCTAGGACCTCTTCTCCTGAAAGGATCCAGGAAGCTTTTGGTGCTTCAGAGCCTCTTGCCTGCTCTGCCTTTTAGGGCACAAAGATGTGGTTCCCTGGTGCAGTTCAAGGTCCTCGGCTGCTGGCTGTTCGTGTATCCTGCGTTTCATCCTTGGCATTAGCTTCTTACTCTCTTCCTTGCCTAGTCTCAGAACTTACAAAACCTAAGAGTGTCGGTGAAGTGTCCTCTTGGTCTAGAAGTAGAATATAAAACATAGGTTATTGGTTCCCTGCATCCCCGCCTCTGTGTGCCCCTAGCTCTGGTCCAGTGCCCCTCCCCATTTTCCAGGGAAGTGTTTGCTTAGTGGAGCAGCCTTGAGCCAAATGGGGCTTTGTTTCTCGGGGACATACTGAGAGATGCTGGCCACGCGACATTGAGCGCCTGTTGTAAACAGAGAAATGGGCAGTCTTGTGCCTTAGTAGTTTCTCTTCTGTCTCGGGGGGTCCTGGACAGGGCTCTGGTGGAAGTGGCCTGGCCTACTACTGTCTTGTGCTTTTTAGAAATCAAAGCCTTAAATTGGATTCAGTGAGGAAGACTTCACATAAGCATCAGCTTTTCTCTGAGCAGACTGTGGTAGTGAATACAGGATAACTCTGGGAATTAGGAAACAGGATCTGTTCCACACTCAGATTCCATCTCTCATGTAATACATGCGTTCTCAGGCTGAGCTTGGGCTGAAGGAATTCTAGGCAGACCCATCAGCAAATGGCTTTGTCTCTCGAGTGAGTCAGTTTACAATTGACTCCTTCCAGCCCTCTTTCCCTGTGGATGGGGTGGGGACAGAGGATGCATGTACCAAAGGAACTGGCTTTCTAAATAGACTCTTCAAAGGTCTTGGGCAGTTGATGAAAGGTATCCATCCATTCGTCATCTGCTGCCACTGCCCTTGACATGCCCTGTGAGGTCAGAGAGCAGGAGACGATGGCACGAGCACCACCCCCCCAAACCTGAGGAGGTCACCGCTCTGCTCATCCAGAGCATCACCCCTTCCGTGGGCATGCTCCCTTCATCCTCAGTTCTTCTCTGAACGCATGTGTTTAATTTCAGTGAGACCACGCAGGACTGTCCGGGGCAAGCAGGGTGTCATCCCTCCTACAGCGCGGCCCGGCCGACGGCCAGGCAAGAAGCCGCATCCCACCAGGAGGGCTCGGCCGAAGGCTCCACCTGCGGACGACACAGAGGTGGACGAGCTGGTAAGAATCACTTTTCCTCCGCGCTCTAGCATCTCAGATTCGTACCCCCGACTCCAGCGTCAGGAATTCACCAGGCAACAGGTGGAGCCGCCCCTCTGCTCCCCACCACCCCCCACTCTGGAGATTGATGAGGCAGATGGATGGCCATGTAGGCAGACGGGGCAGCAGGCCCCCGGGAGCAGCTATGCCTGGCATTCCACTGCTGCAGCCTGCAAACATCTCCTCTAGTTAACGGGCAGCCTGCGACTCGTTAAGGACTTTAAAATAGTATCCATGTGTCTCCCGCGGCTCAGCGGGGCTGGGTCTCTGTGGTGGGAATGTCAGCAATGTTGGAGCCTCGCTCACTTGGGGCTTTTGCCGACAGTTGTCATGGGAGGGACGCACCCTCCCCTCCGCTCCTCAGCCAGTGTGATCTTAGTAGTCTTGCTTTGGATTTCACTTGAGTTTTAAAGAACAAAAAGCTTGACAGATCAAATTGGAGGTGGGCTGGGGGCATTAAAGCAAGCCATCAGGACGCTCAGCGGGCACCGTGAGCACCCTTCCTGTAGGCCTGGCCCCAATCCCTTCAACTCTGTGCTCCTGGCTGGGAGTCACGCCTATTCCCGCCACCTGGAGAGGCGGCCTGCCCCTTTCTCTTTAGCCTCTTAGCGGCTTCTCAGGGGAGAGCCCAGGAAAAGAACTGTACCTCTTACTTTTCTTCCCTCAGACATCCCCACCCCCACAAAATTGACTGCAGGTGGTCCCCATAACCTGCCTGGCATTCTGCAGTTGCTTGTTTAAACTCATCCACGGCGTGACCGTAATCCCAGGTCCAGCTGCTCTCAGAGGGCTAGCTTCCTGGGGACAGTGGCCCTCTCGCTGGCCCTGGCAGGACTGCTGGGACCCAGCCACTGCTGCCTGTCCTCTGCTTTGATCACTGTCCACCCGGGGGGAGGCAGGTGGGCTGATGCCCGCCGGCTCAGAGCGCTCCCTAGATGGAAGTCAGATGATCTTGACCATCTTCTCTGTTCCAAGAAGATAGCTAACCTTGACTCTCTGCTTTTTAAGCAGATACAGAGACACTTACAGTGCCTCCTGTCCTGTCTCCTCTGCTCTCAGCCCTGCGGTAACTTGTCTTTTTTCTTTGGCTCCAGGTACTGCAGACCAAACGGAGCTCCCGGAGGCAAAGCCTGGAGCTGCAGAAGTGTGAAGAGATCCTCCACAAGATAGTGAAATACCGCTTCAGCTGGCCCTTCAGGTGAGCTGGGGCTCAGGGGAGCGGCCCAGCCTTGCAGCTGAGCCCCTGGGACACATCTCAGTGGCGGGCGGGGAAGTGAGCTTCCAGACTGGCGGAAGTCCACTCTGAGCACAAGTGAATACCCCCGCTCTGCCTTCCTGCTGGTGGGCTGGGCTCGGCATTCCGGTGAGACATGTGATGATGTCCATCGTTTGATAACCAGGTTTCTGTCTGGTTCAAGGCTGCACTGACCTCTCCATTTGGTTCTTCTCCCAGGGAGCCCGTGACCAGAGATGAGGCTGAGGACTACTATGACATCATTACCCACCCCATGGACTTGCAGACAATGCAGAGCAAATGTTCCTGTGGGGGCTACCGCTCTGTGCAGGAGTTTCTTGCTGACATGAAGCAAGTGTTTACCAACGCTGAGCTTTACAACTGCCGGGGCAGCCACGTGCTGAGCTGCATGGTGAAGACGGAACAGTGTCTGGTGGCTCTGTTGCATAAACACCTTCCTGGCCACCTGTATGTCCGTAGGAAACGCAAGAAGTTTCCCGACCGGCTTGCTGAAGACGAGGGGGACAGTGAGCCAGAGCCCATTGGACAGTCCAGGGGACGAAGACAGAAGAAGTAGAGAGGCAGGGCCCTGGTAAGGGAGCTGAGGTCGGGGGGGACTCGAGGGAGAGAGCAGGGGAGGGGGGAGGGAGGCGAGAGAGGAAGCTGGAGAAGGACGTGGACGGGAGGAGGTCACGGGGAGCCCGGGAATGCCTGTCACCCGAGCTCCAAGCATCTCCAGAACTCTCCGTGGGCCTTAATCAAGCAGCGCACTTTGGAGAGCCTCTTGCTGGGTCGGTGGTCTTTGCCCAGAAATGCTGTGGGGAGAGGTGGCCTTAATCCCCCTTCTTGAGGGTTTCCAGGAGGAGTCCAAGTCTTTTCTCGTGAACCCAGTTCCTCTTCTTTCTTCTTTGCTAAGGTCCCTCCCACTTTGGCCGCCACAGCAGTGCCAAGCCCTCTGGTCTCCAGGGGAGGGATTACTCTATTACGTAGAAGGATGAAGGGTAATCAGGCCAACTGGGGAGGTAGTGTCGATTTTTTAAATCTATATTTATACACAGTCCTGTTTCTTCAAGCCCATGCTGTCTCTCCGTCCCGCCCTCCCGCCCTCTCAGCTGACAGTATCAGTGAGTGCCATACAGAGTTCTGTATTCACCAGCATCATGAGACAGTTGTGGTCTGTTGAGTTGATCTTGGCAGAGTAAAGGGACATGTCCTACAGCCATTCCTGAGTACCCCTCCCCTTCTTTGTGACAGCTCTCGCCCCGCCCCTGGCCCCCTGAAACAAAACCTAAGGCACTTCACTCAGAGCCTGGAGCCCTGCTTGTAACCATGTGTATAACCTTTCCTTTGATGGGTCTGGCAGAGGGGTGTTGGAGCCCAGCCCACCCACACACCAGACAAGCTCTTAGGGGAGCAGAAGAAAAGCAGGAAGAATTTAAATGTTTAATTTTTTTTAATTGACTTTTCTAGTTATGAAAGGTTGCTTGTTTCAGCAGTGATATTGTATAAAGAACATCTGTAAAAAGATCTGTCGTCTCGCTTTGGCACATGTACAGTACGGTTTCTATGATAACGTGCTTGCTTTCCTTTGCCCGGTCTCCTCCCTCAGCCTGCCCTCTCTCCTCTGGAGCAGGTGGGCTGGGGCTCCTCGGCCGGCGGTGGGGACCACCTGCTCGTGGACGCTCCCTCGGCCGCCCTGACGGCCGCCTCCGCCGCCTCCGTGTGCAGCGCCCCTGCCGCGCTCCTCTGGCCTCAGGCTTCGACCTGAGAACCCGAATCTCAGCGCCCTGTTGGGCTCGGGGGCGGAGGGCAGCAGGGGGCTCTGTGGCCCTTCCCGCGGTGAATCTCGCGCTATAGTCGTCACATTCAGGCCACCTTTGTAGTCTTCTTTCCCTTTTATGGCAGATTTTGATAAAAAAACGCAGAACAGGGTTTAATTTTCTTTTCTGTCAACTTTGAATTTGGAAAACGTGAGCACCTAAGCGCTTCGGGACCGATTCAAATGAAGGGAAAAGAAGTCCACCAAGGGGACTGCAGCTCGCGGAACTAAAGCCTGTTAAAGTGAAATGTCCAGGTGTGGTCCCCATGCCCGGGCCGCCTCGGGGTTTGCCCCAGGGGCTGCCGGCTGGGCTCCCCCGGGCTGGGAGGCAGCGCTGACGTTGCAGCATCACAGCCCCGCGCCAGCACCTTCCTGCCTCTCGCCCTAGAGCCAGTCTGTTTGTTCACAGTGAGAATTCTGTGTTCCCACTTCAGTGACACCTCAGTTACTTGTTTTTTAAAGTGTCTTTAAGGAGGAAGGCCCCCATTAAAGGGTAAACTTGTAATAAATTGGACTTTCAAATAAACATTATGTACTTGTGTTTATAAAGAAGTGACAACTCTGGTGAATTTTTCTTTGTGCTCTTGGAGGTCTCAGTGGATAGTATGTCCTGAGCGCGTTTTCCCTTGGACTCTTCGAGGCCGTTTTTCAGGAGAGGACCTCTGGGTTACAGGCTTTTTGACCACAGGTCAGATCCATCTACTGCATTTCTTTGCTTCCAGCACAGCCTTCTGCTGCCCTGGGCAATCGCAGCCGTGGCCTTTAGGCCTCTCCTGGCCTTGTCTCTATTTCAAACCCCTACCCCACCCCCACCCCCCACCCAGTCCTGTTGGAAACTTCTGGGAATTAGAAGAAAGTAATTTTTTTAAGGCTTCACTGTGGGAATTTGTGGTCCTTCAGGACTTAATTTTGGGGAAGCTTTGGATATTTTACAACAGTTTTCAAGGAAAACTTGAAACATGCACAGCAGAATTACAACAAATTCCCCCTACTCAGCTTCAGCAGTTCCACTGTGTAGCCAGTCTGGTCTTACTGATGCCTTCACTTATATTTTACGCGGGAGCCTTTCTTTAGTCAGACTGGTTGATTGGAGTGGGTCACTGCTGGCTGGCAACCTGCCTGTGGAACCCCGGGGTTTCGTAGGGCGTGATCCCAGTGACAGCAGCGAGACCACCAGTTCCCGACCGCTGCGCCGGGGACGGCAGAAGGTAAAAACAGGGCGAAATCCGAGGAGAAACCTAAGCGCTGGGTGTGGGTTCTGCCGTTGACTGCCTCTGTGGCCTTGGTGAGCGTGGGCAGTGAGCCAGGCCTGAGCACTGGGGGATTCTCAGTCCCACAGGGAGGAAGTGGTTTGCCCCAAGGTCAGGCTGGATTTGAGCAGCCCTCAGGCTCTGGAGGAGCTGTGCTACCTGTGAGCGGTCCCTGCAGCCCCAGCTCACCCGCATCTGTGAAGTCCTGCTCCTGGGGTGGCTTCTTAGGCCACACGAGGACAGCGCCTCGGGCCCCGTCACCTCACCCGGGGTGTGTGTCCTGATCCTAGTCCACCAGCCCAGCCCATCCGCCCTAGCAGGCTGTGACCTTGGGGGAAATCAAGCCTGACTTGGCTCCACTACTGCAAATGGAGACAAGATGACTTTTTTCCTGAAGACAGGGGTCTGGCCATTACTCTGGCGATCAAGGGAGACCTCTCCCTCGTCTTGCCTACTTGTCTTTCTCCTCAAATCCTGTCTCCTGGGCAGGGGACAGTCAGGTAGCAGCGAGTTGGTGGCTGGATTCCAAAGCAGCTACTCCGGGCAGTGCTTCACTAGGGGACCAGGCCCCCACCGCCCTGAGAGCCAGGGTCCCCTCAGCAGGATACCGAGGCCGGCGCTCAAACCTGGTAGGAGGTCACTCATTGCTCCCCCTGCCCAGGACACCCAAGCCTTTTCACACCAGGACTGCTGGGCGCGTCCTCCTCCCGAGGGCCTGAGCAGGGAGTGGGGCAGCTGCTGACCCCCAGGACCTCTCAGTCTGACCTCAGTCAAGATTCCCCCTGCTGACTCCAGGCAATTTCGCGTTGTTTCCCTGGAACTTCTGCTGCCTGCCATCTGGGCTCAAAAGTTCCGTTAAGGACAAACTCAGGCTTGGCTGGTGTGGACACGCGCATAGACGTGCTGCTCTGAGGGGCCCTGTGTGGGGCTGCCAGGCCCCTGAGGGAAGTGGCAGAGACACGCAGTGCACAGGTTGGAGGGTGATGGCTTCTGAGGCACTTCTCTTGGGCTCGAGTCTCTTGGGGGTGGGGAGAGGTCCCACTGTGGGGCAGGTTCCTCTGGATGAATTTGCCCTAGGTTGTTAACACCCACCGTGTCCATCTCACCCCACGGCCCGGTGGAATCCATGGTGTGAAGTCACAGCAGCTCTGGAGGCCAGTCTCCCTGGCTGTGTGCTCCTGAGCCAGCCAAGGCCTTCAGGCACTGCCCTTGTCTGAAAAATGGACAGGGGAGGATGAGATGGAGGGCTTCTGTAAAAGGGCTTGAATCAAATGTTTCCTTCGTCTCTGTCCTTCAGGGTCTGGGACTTCTCATTAGTGTCGCCCCAAGCTCCCAGGCTGAGAAGCCCTAGCTGCCAAGGCCTGCCCTCCCCTCCCTCCTTCCTGGGTCCTGGCCTCTGTGAATCATCTTAGCCTCAAAGCAAAGCTCCCTTGGGGTCCGTCCTGGTTACACTGCCTCCCCTTCCGGTCCCAGTTGTCCTGGAAGTCAGTCTTGTTTCCACTGAGCAGGACACAGCCAAGTGCCCTCCACCCGCTGTGTCCACTGACTGGCAAGGGATTGGGTGATCCGGTGCCACTCCTGATGCTCGCCCTGCCCTCCACCCTTGGCCCATACACATCACTTGCCTTTCTCCTCCCATTTCCAGAATCATCCTGTGGCTTCTGCCCCCGCCCGAGTGCAGGCCTGTGAGCCTAACCCAGTGCAGCCACAGCCCCTCGCTCCCAGCTTGGGCCCCCTCACCTGCAATAAGCTCATTCTGTTTCTCAGTCATAGGCCCTCCCTGGAAAAGTTGCAATGTTTGGGTCACTTGACTTTGCTGGTCAAAGCAGACATGAGGACTTAGCTGTCCGTGCTCTATGAGAACGGAAGGACGGGGGTGGGGAGGATTCCACCTGCAAGAATCATAGTATTAAGGGTTGCAAAATCCCCTTAGGGGTCAGTGCTGTTCCTTGCAGGGAGGGACCGCCCTCTCTCCATCTCTTGAGGGAGCTGACACCATCTGTTTGATCTCTACTTGATGTCTGTCTTGTTCCTGTGATTGGTGGTTGGGGCAGGAAGGGCTCTGGCCCGAGAGGCCCTGGGTTTGGGGGCTTGGTTCTACTGTATGAAGCAGTTGGCCTTGGGCTCCCCTTGACTGGCAGCGGGCTGGACCCCGGGGCCTCCCGTCCCCCGGCTGGAGTCACAGCGGCCACAGCCCAGCCTAAGACGGGACCAGGGTTTCTGGGATGGCCACACTTGGAGGTAGCGCAGGTCCCGGCAGCCCCAGGGCCGCCCCGGCACGTAGGTCAGCGCAGCACCTCTTCCTCTCCGGGTTCGTGATCGTGGGAGCTACTTGTGGAGGGAGCCACGCGCACACACCTGCCCCGTTTCTCACTGCTGTGCTCAGCACCTCCAGTCTTTCCACAGCCCTTTAGAAGCTGGGGACCGAATCCCCACCCTCCTCGAGGGCTGTCTCTGTGCCCGTGTCTGCTCCCAAGATGCCCGTAGATGTCCAAGAGTCCAGCCCCATCTCCACCCAGAAGGACGGGGGTTGCGGGGGGGCTGCCCTGACAGGCCCCAAGGAGTGAGCGGCCACATGAGCGGCAGTGAGGGCAGTCTGGGGCCCCGGCCCTCAGGCGCGGGGAAAGAACAGAGGGCCCAGCCAGCCAGTGGGAGCAGACACAGAGCCTCCGAGGGAGCCTTAGAGAAAGGCTGATGCTCTCATTTTTTATGCAAGTCGAGGAAAGCACTCTTACCCACAGCTCCCAAACAGGCCAGACTCACTGGGGCCAGAGTGGGGCGTGTCATCCCAGGGGATTCCCTGACTGCTCCCAGCAGACATCCCCGTCTCACTCTGGGAAGCAGGAACCCAGGGCTCAGACAGGCAAGCGGGCCACCGAACGGAGCCAAGGGGAGCACACACCCACCGCAGAATCCGGGGTTCCTGCAAAACACAGCTGTTTCCCCGGCGGGGTGTTCCCCTGATTGATGGAAAGCCAGAAGGCCCACTCCCAGCTCCGCTCACAGGGAAAGGCTCCCCCAGGGCCCTCACCGTCCTACCGTCCCCCTTTCCAGTCCACAGAAGACGCAGCACTGCCACACGGGGGTTTATTCCAGTCACAGCTTCCAGAGAAACTCCACAATAAATTACATCATTAAATAAACTGCTGGGCCACACCCCCTTCTGCCCCTCCTCCTCTCCACGTGCCCCCCCAGGTCCCGGTGGGGACTCAGCCAGGCCCAGCCCCTTGCACTAGGCAGCAGGGGAGTAGCCTCAGTGGGTCCCAACGAGTGAGGGTTGAAGGAGGCTCCCGCCCTGCTCCTCGGCCCCTCACACTCACTTGCCTGACCTTGACAGCTGGGCAGCTGCTAGTCAGCTGTCTCCTCTGGAGGGGGTGGCGAGGAGGGGGCCACAGCCGCCCCACGCAGGCCTGTGTCCCTAGAGGTGTGTAGGGTTCTCCAGAGAAGGATCTGTCTTAGTCATGTGCAAGACCACAGTGGGGGCCTTATAGTGGCCGTGGCTGCCCCGGCCATAGCCCCCGGGGGCCCGGCAGGCCTTTGCCCGGGCCCGGCCAGCTGCCATCTTGCGGTGGCACAGGCTCTGCCAGGTCTGGAAAGTCTTGGAGCTCCACACCCAGACGCCGCTGGTGATGCCCACCACGAGCGACATGAAGATTTTGAGCATAAAGACAGCCACGGTGGGCACCGAGCCCCCTTGCAGTGAGCAGTCCCTCCGGCCGCCGGGCATGGGGGCCACCGAGCAGGCCTGCTCTGTGGCCCGCAGGCGCCAGAAGTCCATGTTGAGGCGTTCGTAGACATAGCACACAATGACGCAGGTGGCAGGCACGGTATAAAGGATGGAGAAGACCCCAATCTTGACCATGAGCTTCTCAAGCTTCTCCGTGTTGGTGCCCCCGGTCTTCATGATCTTGCGGATGTGGAAGAGGGCCACGAAGCCGGTCAGGAGGAAGCTCGTGCCCAGCACCAGGTAGCAGGACAGGGGCACCAGCACGAAGCCCGTGAGCGCCGCTGCGTCCATACTGGCCACGTAACAGAGCCCGGTCAGCTCATCCCCCGCCACCTTGCGCAGCGTCAGGATAACAATGGTCTTGAGGGCTGGCAGGCCCCAGGCTGCCATGTGGAAGTAGCTGCCATGGGCCTCGATGGCCTCGTGGCCCCACTTCTTGCCTGCGGCCAGGAACCAGGTGAGGGTCAGCACCACCCACCAGAGCGAGCTGGCCATGCCGAAGTAGTAGAGCAGCAGGAAGACGAGGGTGCAGCCCGTGTTCTCCAGGCCCTCCTGGATCACGTAGAGCGCACCCGCCTCCTGGTCGCAGGCCACGCTCTGGGCCCCAGCCACCGCCCGGATCAGGAAGGCCAGCGAGTAGACGTTGTAGCACATGGAGAGGAAGATGATGGGGCGCTCCGGGTACTGGAAGCGGTGCGGCTCCAGCAGGAAGGTGAGCACGGTGAAGGCGGTGGAGAAGAAGCACAGCGCTGACCACACGGCCATCCAGACCAGCGCGAAGTCCTTGTCGCGCCGCGACCAGAACACCTCGACGCCTGGCCCGCAGCGCGGCGCGCACGAGCGGCTCTTCTCCACGTACTGGAACTTCTCCGGGTTCTCGCAGGTGCCGCCGGCGCCCGGGAGGGCGTCGCCGGGGGGCCGCGCGGGCCGCGGCGCCACGGGCAGCATGCCCAGGCCCTTGTGGGGCTCGGTGGGGCCGGCCGTGGCGTTCTCCGGCGCCTCCATGCAGAGCGCGTGCGGGTCATTGCGCGTGGGCAGCCGGGCGCAGTCCAGCGAGTCCGGCCAGCCGAAGTTGAACTGCTCCATGATGGGCGCGCAGCGCAGGCGCGCCTGCTCGCACATGGGCCGGCAGGCGGGGATGGGCGTCGAGACCTGGTCGGTGCACATGGGCGCGTAGAGCGAGCACAGAAAGAAGCGCAGGTGGCTGTGACAGCCGTACTGCACCAGCGGCGCGAACTCGGCCAGCTCGGCGGCCGCCTCGCCCTGCGACGTGTGGCCCAGCAGGTTGGGCATGCGGGTCAGGTTGTAGCCGATGCCGCGGCACATGGGGATCTCCACCACCTGGCACGGCGCCGGCCCGCGCCCGCGCTCCGGGTCGAAGCGGCCGATCTCCAGCGCCGCGCCGCCCGCAGCCAGCAGCTGCCACAGCAGCAGCGCCCGGCGGAGCGGCGGCACGGCCATCCCGGGCGGTCCCGGCCGAGGGCGGGGAGGGCGGCCCCGCCTCACTCGGGCCGCGCCGTCCGGCGCCCCCGTGCCCGCTCGCCACGTCGCGGGGTGCGGGCCATAGCGGAGCCGGCCGCGTGTGTCCCTGCGCGGCCGGGCGCCCTGGGCAGCGCGTGGGGAAGCCGCCTGAGGGAAAGGAGGCGCCGAGCCGCCACCGCCGCCGCCGCCGCCGCTACTCGAACGGCCGCGGAGTGGGAGCAGGCGCCGCCTCCCGGGGCCGCGGCTACAAGCCTCGGGGCGGGGCGCCTGGCGGACACGCCCAGGGGCGGGGCCTCCGCGCGTCCCCGGAACGCCCCCCGGCGGGCTTTAAAGGCGCCGCGCCTCGCAGCTGCGCTGCACTGCAGGACCAACCCGGGCGCGGTCTGGCAGGGTGGGGTATACGAGTAGTGACCTCGTCTGCCCGCTCACAGACGGTTCTCCCCTTTCTGAGGGGTTGCAGCCCAACCTCTCTCCGGGACAGGACAGTCAGCCGGAGGATTTCCCTGCCCCCCGTACCGCGTCACCTATGTTCTTCCCCAGGCGGGACCACTTCTAAGGCTTCTACGCCTGGGACGCCTCGACCTTGGACTCTGGGACAGTTCGAGCGCAGCCTCTCCGCCTCTTCACTAGTTGCGTGTGGCTCTGGGCTCTTCGCTTTGAGCCTGTTTTCGTTTCTGTAAAACAGGCAGATAATCCCGTCAAAATGAATTCACCTGTGGCTCGCGCGGGCTGCTTACCCGTCACACTGCGCACTTGAGCTCATGGCCTCTTCGCAATCCACCTGCCCCCTTGACACCTCGGGACCGCCTGAAAACCCAGTCTCCTTCTGCCCCCTCCCCTCCTCTGCACTCCCTTGGTACACGGTCTCCGCTAAGAACTCCTCTCTGCCCAGGAAGCCTGCCGCTTTCACCATCCCCCTCCCGAGAGCCCCCTGCTTCCTGCTGCGCCTGCAGAGTAACGGGCCAGGTACGGTGACAGCCATGGAACATTTCAGTTCAGCTCACACCCTCCTCACCTGACAGCTGTCAGGATGCTACCAGACTATTACTCAGTCTGCTTCCATGGCGGCACCTGAACAGGAGGAGGAGAGAGGCCTGTTCTTCCCTTTGCACAGATGGAACCATCAAGGCAGTCCTAGGCTCACCCTGCCAATAACAGGTGACAGTGAGTGAGTGGGGTCTGAGGCTGTGACCCCTGAGCTGCCCACATAACCCCCCTCATCCCCACTCAGGTCGGGAAGGTGTTTCTAAGAGGCTGGGATTGCCGGGGGGCTTCCTGGGGCCCCAGAGGCCCTCTGCCCTCCCACCTCTGCCCAGCCAGGGCTCCACCACGGTTCCCAGGTAGCTTTGTGGGTGAAACCCAAGTCCCATCCGGGAGGCCACCCAAGGGGCCCTGTTCTGGTCTGGAGCTCCCTTAGAAACTGCCTCCCTCCTCCTGGCCCACCCCCATCTGCCCTCACCCATTTGGCCTAGATGTACCTGGAAGACTCAGATTCCACGTGAGCTCTTGGCATAGGTCCAGCCCTAGCAGCTGCTCAGGGATGCTCAGTGGATGAAGGGCTGAGGGAGAGACCTGCGCTGCAGGGGGCCTAGGAAACTGGTCAAAGACCTAAGGTGAGCCAGGTGGGCCCAGGGCCAGGTGTTTTACACAGTGAACTTTTAAACTCTCATAACAGCCCTGCAAGGAATTCTGTGCCCATTTTACAGAGGAGAAATTGAGGTTCAGAAAACTCAAGACATTTGCCTGGGAATACACAGTTCACAAGGGTCAGGGTCGGCATTCAGGCTCTTCCACTGCATAAGGCTGCCTGTCGCCACCAGCATGAGGGCACCTCCCTGACTGGCCCTGCCTGGCCAACACTGCCCTGCTGGAGAGCTGGCACGTGAGGGGGTTTGTGCAGCAAGGAGCCGGGGCAGCAGCCGTAACCAGTGCCCCGGGAGCGGCGCTGGAGCAGGGAAGGGAGGAGGAGGATCCGAGAGGTTGGGACTCCGTGGAGATGCAGCAAGCCCTGTTCTCAGTATGAGATGCGTCCTTGGCCCACCTGGGCTGTGACAGCTGAAGTGGCAAGCTCCTGATCGCCCCAAAGAGGCAGCACAGGAATAGGGTAACTTTGAAACAAGGACCTGACTTTGACGCCCTAGTCAAGGAGGTTCCCAAAATGCCACTGACAACTTCCTGTAGCCCACGGTGAAGGCCATGCCCCTGGAGTTGGCAGCAAGAGCTTTTCCAGGTATAGCCCCCACCTACCTCTTCCTTTCCTGCCATGCCTAACTCCTTGGAACCCAGGCCACGTCATGCCTTCAATCTCCCTGGCCCAAAGGCCCTTTTCTGCTCTGTTGGGCACACCGGCCTCCTGGGGCAGACCCCAGCTCTCGAGGACAGGGCTGGAGGCTCTGCTCTGCGGGCCAGAGTCCTGGCCCACTCACCGTTGCCACTTGTCCACTCACGTGCTGTTAGCCTTCCGTTCATCCCCCACTCTGCCCCAATGCCAGCAGCTGCTCAAGGACCCTGGGGACACTTTATTTTTCTCTGTGTCTTGCCCCAAGGAGACACAGATGCATGGATGAGAGTGGTGCATGGGCTGAGCCCCCACCTCACAGGGTCTGTAGGAAGCAGGGGCTTTGGAGCTGCCCCGCTGCAGGCAGCTGGGTTGAGAGGCAGAGAAGGCTGGAGGCTTCCCCCTGCTACGACTGGTCTGGGATCCAGGTTTTTTTGTGTGCCTCTGCCCCCAACCAGGGTAAAGAAGAGGCCAGGGGCCCTTCCTCTGGCAGACATAGTGGGGAGGATGCCCCCGGAGCCATGGGATGCCAGGCTTGTCACCATGACAACAGCTGCTCCTGGGAAGCCAGAGGTGGGGGGGAGTGGTGGAAACGCCCCTCCCCCATGCAGATGCTGCCTGGGAGAGAAGAGGCCTCTTGGGCCGCCTGCCCACCCACCCTGCTTTGTCACCCGATCCCCCTCTTTACAAAGGCAGAACAATACGCCAGGCACTCACTGAAAAGGAGACTATGAGGAGGACTGGAGGGGACCAGGAGGAGGGTGATTGCCATCAGTGCCCACCCCCGCCCCCCGCTCCCTGGGCAGAGGGGGCCAGAGTCGGTGAGGTGGGAACAGACCCCCTTCTCACTCCTCCTCCTGGGGGAGAACGCTCCCTTCCTGGGGGCTCTTGGCTGTGAGCCAATGAGCTGCCCTGCCTAAGTGGGAGGGGACACCCTCCTGACCTGTGTCCCCCACCCCAGCCCTCTAGTCTTCCCACACTCCAGGAGGCCCTTCCTACCACATCTTCCCTGATCACAGCCATCACACCCACACTGGACACATCCTGACCCTTCCCCAACTTGACTCTGACATGCCTCCTCCTGCCCTATGGCCTTGGTGCCTGCTTCCATGCCTGCCGCCACCATACCATGCCTGTCTCCCCACAAACCTGGGAGGCTCTGGAGGTCAGTGGGCTGGGCGGGCCCTGCTCCTGGGTGTCTTGCTGCCTAGCCTAGAGGAGGCGCCCGTAAATGTTTGTTGAATGAAAAGGATGTCATGAAGAAGAGGTGGCCAGAGATCCTTCTGGAAGAGGCTGCATGCAAGTGGAGCCTGAAGTTGGGGAAGGATAGGACCCTGGGAGACAGAGTCGTCTGTGTGAGGAAGCAGGAACCAGGAGGAGGGCCATCCCGCACCTCCTCCAGTGCCCGGGACATCCCCAGAGGGGCTGCTGATGGTGATGAGGGGCCCAGAGGGTGCAACACTGGCGCACATCTGCTCCTGGAGGTGGGGGGAGCGAGGGGAGTGACGCCGCAGCCCGGGCAGACAGCAGTGGGCGCCAGCACGTGTGTGTGCTGGGCGTGCGGGCCTGGGGCAAGTTAACTGTGTGTGCACACACTCACCCAGGCCCAGGGCAAGCTCCAGCCCTGGATCTGACTCAGGGTCCCTTTATTAGGAGGTCAAGGGCTGGACTAGACTGTTCCATTGTTACTAAAGAAGCATTTAAAAAATTTCCATAACTAATTCCCTTGAACCCTTGCCCTCAGGTCATCAGTATCAGGGGTTGAAGTACCTCTTGCTGAATTTCCAAAAGAAACAAACAGAGGGCTTTCCTGGGAGCTGAGTGGTAAAGAATCCACCTGCGGGGAACACAAGTTTGATCTCTGGTCCAGGAAGACCCCACGTGCTGCAGAGCGACTAAGCCTGTGCGCCACAACTACTGAGACTGGGCTCTAGAACCCGGGAACAGCAACTGCTGAACCCATACGCTGCAGCTACTGAAGCCCGAATGCCCTGGGCCCGTGCTCCGCAGCAAGAGAAGCCACTGCAGTGAGAAGCCCGAGCACCTCAACTAGAGAACAGCCTCCTCTCTCTGTAGCTAGAGAAATGCCCACACAGCAACAAAGACCCAGTACAGTCAAAAATAAATAAATAAAATTATTTTAGAAAGCAACAGACCACACAGCTCAATTAAAAAAAAAAAAAAAGCCCAACCAAAAAATGGGCAGAAGATCTAAATAGACATTTCTCCAAAGAAGATACACAGATACAGGGTCTTTTCAAATGAATCAGCTCTTCGCATCAGGTGGCCAGAGTATTGGAGTTTCAGCTTCAACACCAGTCCTTCCAATGAACACCCAGGACTGATTTCCTTTAGGATGGACTGGTTGGATCTGCTTGCAGTCCAAGGGACTCTCAAGAGTCTTCTCCAACACCACAGTTCAAAAGCATCAATTTTTCGGCGCTTAGCTTTCTTTATAGTCCAACTCTCATATCCATACATGGTTACTGGAAAAACCATAGCCTTGACTAGACAGACCTTTGTTGGCAAAGTAATGTCTCTGCTTTTTAATATGCTGTCTAGGTTGGTCATAACTTTCCTTCCCAAGGAGTAGGCGTCTTAATTTCATGGCTGCAGTCACCATCTGCAATGATTTTGGAGCCCAAAATAATAAAGTCTGCCACTGTTTCCACTGTTTCCCCATCTATTTGCCATGAAGTGATGGGACCGGGTGCCATGATTTTAGTTTTCTGAATGTTGAGCTTTAAGCCAACTTTTTCATTTCCTTTTTCACTTTCATCAAGAGGCTGTTTAGTTCTTCTTCACCTTCTGTCATAAGGGTGGTGTCATCTGCATATCTGAGGTTATTGATATTTCTCCTGACAATCTTGATTCCAGCTTGTGCTTCATCCAGCCCAGCGTTTCTCATGATGTACTGTGCATATAAGTTAAATAAGCAGGTTGACAATATACAACCTTGACGTACTCCTTCTCCTATTTGGAACCAGTCTGTTGTTCCGTGTCCAGTTCTAACTGGTGCTTCCTGCCCTGCATACAGGTTTCTTAAGAGGCAGGTCAGGTGGTCCGGTATGCCTATCTCTTTCAGAATTTTCCACAGTTTATTGTGATCCACACAGTCAAAGGCTTTGGCATAGTCAATAAAGCAGAAATAGATGTTTTTCTGGAACTCTCTTGCTTTTTCAATGATCCAGTGGATGTTGGCAATTTGATCTCTGGTTCCTCTGCCTTTTCTAAAACCAGTTTGAACATCTGAAAGTTCATGGTTCATGTATTGTTGAAGTCTGGCTTGGAGAATTTTGAGCATTACTTTACTAGCGTGTGAGATGAGTGCAACTGTGCGGTAGTTTGAGCCTTCTTTAGCACTGGAATGAAAACTGACCTCCAGTCCTGTGGCCACTGCTGAGTTTTCCAAATTTGCTGGCATATTGAGTGCAGCACTTTCACAGCATCATCTTTTAAGATTTGAAATAGGTCAACTGGAATTCCATCACCTCCACTAGCTATAACTATAGCTATATAACTAGCTATAGCTAAAACTATAGGTATATAGTTATCTATATAACGGAATCACTGTGTTTCACACCTGAAATGAACACAACATTATAAATGAACTATACTTCAATTAAAAAAAAAGTTCAGGCATCTCTTCTGATACTTTTTTCTAGACTTTACAAACACAAATATACATGGTGCAGTCTTTTCCGATCTTTTCTTTTATTGAAAGTGAATTAATATTGTACATTTTATATCTTATTTTTCTCACCCAAGAATCTATCATGGAGAAATGGGTGATACGATAAGAAGTGCAGTAAAATAAAGGTAGAATCTCATGGTGGGCATTCAAGTGTTCACTATGAACGTTGTTTAAATTTTCTGTATATTTTTACATTTTTTTGCAATAAAATATCTGAAAAATAATTTCTCATGAATGTCTTTCCAGGTCAACACACAAGATCCACCCCATCGTTTTTAGTAGTTTTTCTGATTTCCACGGTGTGGGTTTATTACGAAGAATTCAGCCAGTCCCCCTGTGAATAGATAATTAGGTTGTTGCTGTTACAATCTCAACGTGGGAAAATGTATCTAGAGTCAGGATCTGCAAACTGGCCCATAGTCTAAATCTGGCCTGCTGTCTGTTTTTTGTTTTTTTTTTTTTAATTTTTTTTTTTTTTGCTGTCTGTTTTTATAAATAAAATTTTATTGGAATATAGCCACACTCATTGGTTTATATAGTTGATTTCCGGTTACACCCGCGGAGTTGAGGAGTTATGATAAGAGACCAAATGGCCCCAAAGCCAAAAACATTTATTACCTTTACAGAAAACAAACCCCGGACCTGAGTGTACTTGTGCTTTTATTTGCATAGCATAGTCTGAGAATTCAATGGGTCAATGGGTCTTTGAATTGTTTTACAACATTACTGAGGTGCACTTTCCCTGGTGGCTCAGATGGTAAAGAATCTGCCTGCAATGCAGGAGACCGGGGTTCAGTCCTGGATCGGGAAGATCCCTGGAGAAGGAAATAGTAACCCACTTCAGTATATTTGCTGGGAGAATTCCATGGACAGGAGGAGACTGGTGGGCTACAGTCCATGGGGTCATAAAGAGTCGGACACGACTGAGCGACTAACACTTATTAGCTTACACATATTTAACATGTGCAATTAGCTTGCACATATTTAAAGTGTTCAACTGGATGAGGTTTTTTTTTTCCAATTTGATGAATTTTGATATAAGGATATCTTTGGGAAATCATCACAATTGATCCAGATAATCATTATCTTCTACTGTGAAGTAGTACATAGCTGTGAAGCAGTACATTATTAATAAAATATTGTGCATGTGTGTTAGTTGCTTAGTCGGGTCCATCTCTTTGCCACCCCCTCGACTGTAGCCCACCAGGCTCCTCTGTCTGTGCGACTCTCCAGGCAAGAATACTGGAGTGGGTTGCTATTTCCTTCTCCAGGGGATTGTCCCGACCAGGGATTAAACCCGGGTCTCTTGCATTGCACGTAGATTCTTTACCATCTGAGCTACAGGGAAGTCCCTAATAAAATGTTAATAACTGGTATATGTATTAATATATGGCCAGTATAGTATGACATGAGCTTAAGAAAACTACCATTTATTAAGTATTAATTTACATCTCGATTTAATCCTTGTAACACCTCATGAAGTGGTTACTATCCCAAATGTCAGATGAGGAAACAGGCTTAGAAAGGATGGAAGAAACTCGCTTCAGGCAAGTGACAGCATTGGATTAAAAATTTAAAAATCACATTCTTCCCCTCCAAAAGTTTTTTGTCCCCTCCCTCACATCTCCAGGTGGCCACAAACTGCTGTCACTACAGATTAGTCTGCATTTAGTTGCTATAAGTGGAAGGTTAGCGTGACGCTATGGGAATCTGGAACAGGAAACGTTAATTGGGCACCTCCTTTGTGCCCTCAGCACAGACTGGGCTGGGCTCTGGGCGCTCGAGGTGAAGCTGCCCTCTGCGTGGCCATCACTCTGGGGTCAGCTGGTGTCCGTGACTAGAGAGAAGCCAGGGGCGGGCATCACATAGCCCGGGGGGTGGCTGGCAGGAGACGGGGGTGTTCCAGACAGAGGGAACAGCCTTTGCAAAAGCTTCGGAGAGAAAACAGAAGCAGACTCCTGGGGCCCACAGCTGAGGGGCCGGAAAGCCGGGATTGACCCTCCGGCCGCGGGAGGAAGGTTTTAAGGGAGGGAGGGCTTTACACGGCCTGTGCAGCATGCTGTCAGGGGCAAAGGACAGGCATGGGCTCTGCTGGGGGTGGGCTGGGACAGAAGTGACAAGCGTGTGGGTCCTGGAAACGAGGCAGGCGTTTGAGGCTGGGGCTCCAGGGGAGCTGCTGGGAAGGAGTGTGGCGTCTGCGAGCCCAGAGGCTCACCCCCACCTCCGGGGAGCCCGTCCTGCATGCCCCCCGGCCCTGCAGGGGCGCTGTGGCCACCCTGCGGCTGGGACTGGCCTGCCACTTCTGAAAGCTGCTTTTGTGCGGCCGCTCGGGCTCCTGTTTCGTTGACCTTGGATCCTGCTTCTTATTTATCCAACTCGAAGAGAAATTCAGCAGCAGCCGAGGGGAAAAAAATAACCTCAGCTGCCGAGCTGGGAGGAAAGAGGCCCAGCCTGGCCTCTGCCGGCCCCACCCCTACGCCCGGCGCCCCCCACCCCTGTGCCTGGCCCAGCCAGGGGCCCCGGACGGAGCCCAGGCTCTCCCAGGAATTGTGGGCCTCACTCTGCTCCCAGAGGTGTGTGTGTGGGGAGGTGCCTGGAGGGTCTGGGACCCCACCCTGTCTGAGGCTGTAGGCTGGGTGTAGGCCCCCGTGGTCCCTCCCAGGGAAGGTCACCTGCCTCTAGGACACCTGGGCCCTGACCACGGCCTCAGCTCATCACCCTGCCCTGACACTGCCGGGGGAGGCTCCAGCGGAGCTGTCCCTAGCATGTTCTGGAACGCTTCCCTTCCCTTCCTCTCCCCCCAAACCCGCAGCCGACGCAGGTGCTGGCTTCAGGCCACTCAAGGGGCGAGGGCAGAGCCCAGTGAGACCTGTCGGATGCGGAGGGTGACCTTTAACCCTCCCCAGACCCTGTCGTCCCTAAGCAGGGTGGATATGTGTGGAGGGAAAGGTGTGGACATTGCCCTCAGGGTCCCCGCTCATGCAGCCCAGCTCTCCACGGCACAGCCCCTGTGCCTGCTGAGGGAGGCCCTTTCACCCCATGACCTTGTTTGCCCCCATTTTACAGAGGAGGAGACTGAGCCCTGGAAGGCTGCCAGGTGGAGCTGGTTCCCTGGCCTCCTGACCCTGGGCCTGTGGCCCGCCTCACTTCTCTCTGAGGTCAGCCCGCCAGATGGGTCCACTGCTCCCCAGCCCGGGCGGTGTGTCTGAGACCTCGCTGGTCTCTCCGCTGAGGGCTGCAGCAGGAGCTCGCATGAGCAGGGGTGGGTCCCTAACCATCTCGGCTTCTCCTGGCCCTTGCCCCAGTCCAGGCTTTTCCCAAGTGTGCAGTGGGGAGAGGCAAGGGGAGATGTTTTCCAGTGAAGGACAGAGGCTCCCTCCCCCAGCCCCCTGCCCACAGGTCTTTTTCTGCTGCTGCTATTGCCATTTCCGCAGGCGCCCACACAGGGAACACCTCGGGTGTATCTTGGAGGTGTTTGGGCCATGGGAGGCGATGACACAGTTTCTGGATGCGGCGGCCTAGCAGCTGTCGCCTTAGCTACTCTGCCCAGCCTCTCTGGGCTGCACTTTTCCCGGCAGTTGAGGGAACACTCTGGCCGTGCCCACATCCCGGGACTGCCGGGAGGGCTGGGTACATTGCCCAGCGCTGCCCCGGGCTCTGCAGGCGAGCGGTGCCGCGGTCACGGCCAGCCCACACCCGGCGTGTTCTCACCTCCTCCCCGCACACACGCACCCTCCACTTGGCTCTCCAGGACTCCGGGGTGAGCTGCGGTCTCAGGCTGCCGCTTGAAGCCGGGCTGTCGTCGGGGCCACATTGCAGCTGCATTGTGATTTTCACAATCTTCAGGCACTTGTGCTTTCCCGGGTCCCTTCCTCCAATAAAAATAAACTTTTAAAGATTGTATTTTATGACCACACTAGTACAAAGACAAATATATTATTTATAAAAACACTTTTTGACCTAAAATTGGTTTACCTTTATCCCGATTTTAAGAGAGAGCCTTTTGGTGGGCCCCCAGAAATGCTGCAGGCCTGGCGTGGTGCCCACGGAGCCCAATGCACAGGCCTCTGAGGTGGACGCTGGATCTCCTGGGTTCATCTCGAATCGCCTTTTCCATCTAACATCTACCCCTTGATCTTTTTAGTGGATTCCTGGGAAGTTTCATCATCTTTATCTTTCTACTTCACGTTACTATTTATTTCTCCTTCTCCTTTTTACTTTAACTATCATATTTCTAATTTGCAAGAGCCCTTTCTTGTTCTCTACTTTTTTCTCTTACATCATCCTGTTCTTGTTTCATTATAAATTCTCTTTAGAGTACATCAAGAAAGAATCTACAGAGCAATGAAATGCAGCGACGGGCACCGAGACAGCGAGCCCTTCAATCACACTCCTGAGTGAAGGGTGCCGGGCCAAATAGAAAGCGTGGTTTGTTTATACAAAGTTTGGAAATGAGCAAAATTAAACAAGATTGATATTTATGGCTAGGTGTTAAGAAAATGCAAAGAGGCAACCGTCATAAGCACTGGGCAGGGTGTGGAGGTGGGGTCGGGGCAGGGGTGGGCAGGTTTGGGAAGGGCAGGTGGCAGCTGCTAGGGGCTGGCAGCATTCTAGTCCTTGAGTGGGCAGGGTCACCCAGGTGTTCATTTGATGACAAGTTTTAATGTGAACACTGACGTCTTGTGTACTTTTCTGTGTGTCATATTTTACTATTTAAGAAGGAAAAGGGCCATGAAATATACGAGGCAAAGAGGGAAAGGCCCATCCGCAGGGAAGGAGCAGTTGACCAGGTGGCGGTGGTCAGGCCCTCTCGCCCCACTCCCCGCACGTCCTGCAGCTGAGCGCGTTTGCACACTGCGCACGCGCACCGAGGTGTGCTCGACTGTCCTATGTAAGCACCGCCTGAAAAGCCCTAGCATCGTCTTCCTTGCTGCTGCGTCAGCCCCTAGAGAGGAAAGCATGTCTGCCTGTCTACTGCGAATAAAGGATGTCTGTAGTTCCTACAGCTCCTCGCATCTTCTTCCAGCTTCTTCCTAGCTTACGCCTTGCCTCCCCTGGTCCAGCGAACAGCGATACACCATCCTTCTGCCCTTTGCGGAGGTTAACGTCGTAGGTCTCATTTCCTTTCCTTCCAGACACTTTTCTAGGCTCGTACATCTCTATACACACGTGTGCATGGGTTAGGAGTTTTCCTGTGTTTCCTTTAAAAGATGCAGGTGTCATCTGTACCTTGCTTTCACTTGATGGGTCTTGCTCCCATTGGAAGCTCAGTGGGCCATCTTCTCTATAGTATTAATATATTGTTGCGGGTTTCCCCAGTGGTACAGTGATCAAGAATCTGCTGGCCAACGCAGAGGACACAGGTTTCATCCCCGGTTTGGGAAGATCCCACATGCCACAGAGCAAATAAGCCTGTGCACCCAACTACTGAGCCTGAGTTCTAGGGCCCAAGTGCTGCAACTCCTGAGTCCACACGCCTAGAGCCCGCGCTCCACAACAGAAGCCACGGCAAAGAGAGGCCCCAGTGCTGCAACCGAGTAGCTGCCGCTTGCTGGAACTGGAGAAAGCCCATGCACAGCAACAAAGACCCAGCAGAGCAAAAAAAAAAAAAAATCATATATATATATGGCTTCCCAGGTGGCACAGTGGTAAAGAATCTTCCTGTCAATGCAGGAGACACAAGAGAAGCGGGTTCGATCTTCGGGTCAGAAGTTCCCCTGGAGTAGGAAATGGCAACCCACTCCAGTATTCTTTCCTGGAAAATTCCATGGACAGAGGAGGCCGGCGGGCTACAGTCCACGGGGTGGCAGAGAGTCGCAGAGTGCATACATGTGCTTCTATTACATATATATATATATAAATATAAACACATGTGATGTGTGTATATATAAATGTATATATAATCGCTGGGCTGAATTAGTAATACTACTTACTGCGGGGGCTTGGGGGGTGGGGGCGCGGGTGATGTGAGGATTAAATGAGACACTGGAGGCGAACTGCTTAGAACAGGGCCTGGGGCAGACCAGGCTGGCCTAGAGCCAGTTTCCTTAGCTGTGCCCTGTGACTGATTCGGGGGTCAAAGGGGTCCAGGAGGAAAAGCAGCTCCTGACAGCGTCTGGCACAGGTTCGGGCACCGCAGCGGGAGCTGTGAGGGCAGTAAGTAAACGTGCAGGGACCGCCCGATTGCACTGCTCCACATGTGCCGTTTGCTTTTCTACCAGGAGGGCGGGTTCCCCGTCTCTGCTCTTATTTTGATGGTTGTCTGGGCTCCTCTTCCTCTTTTTCTCTTCTAGATGAACCCTGTCATTCAGTCCCAGAAAAAAATCCTCCTGGATTTAGAGGTTAACTGACTGAAGTTTACAGACGACTCTGGGGGGGAGTGGTATCTTTGCAACATCGAGCCTGCCCACCTGCAGATGAAGACACACACGAGTGACGTCGGCTGTGAGGACAGCAGGGCTGGGGGGACAGCGATGCCCTTGGTGGGGTGGGGGGGTGGCCATTCAGCTGGGAGGGGCGGTTCTGGAAGGAAGCAGAGGCGCTGGCCAAGTGATAACTGAGTGTGTGTTTGGTCTCAGGTCTTCAGCCCCGTTCTGAGGTCCCTCGGACTCCCTTCCGGCTGGAAGGACAGGCCCACCCAGAGACCCTCTCCCCCAGGGCCGGGTGGGAGAGATCCATCTCATTTCTGACCCCCTCACTTCTCCCTTCCTCCCACCAGCCTGGTCACTGGTGGTCACGGGCCTGAGGGGCAGGTGAGGCTGAGCTCAAAGGGCCTGTGAACCTCTTTATCCAGGAAGGAGCAGGAAGTCTCTGAAGACCTTTAGAGGCAGGAGTGATGTAATCAGATCGCATTTCTCACCAGCATGCTGGGACCCAGGGAGGGGGTGGGGTTGGGGGGTGTTTGGAGGAGGTTGTCTCCGCAAATTAGGGCAGTAGGAGGAGAGCAGAAGGGAGCCAATTATTGAATGAATGAATGAATGGAGGATCGGTCTGTAGGGACACCAACCTTCTGATGGGGAAGAGCCCAGGGATGGGGGGCGGTCAGCCCTGCTCCCCCCACCCGCCTTCCCCCATGACGACATCAAGCCACCTGCCAGCTTGGGTCTCACCAGCCCCAGCCGGGCTCTGACCACAGGACTCTCCAGCCTCTGGCTCCCTCCTGGCAGGGAGACCTGAGTTTGGGCCAGTTGCCTGGCAGGAGCTGGGCAGAGGAGGGGGAGGCCGAGGGCAGGACGTCCCCCACCTAGGAGTGACGTCTGCCCATGAGAAGCTGGGGACACCAGGGCCAGACAGCTCCCGAGTCTCTTCCCCCCACCCAGGGCTGGCAGCTCGGGGCCTGGTGGGCTCCAGGCGGTGCTGAGGGGCCATCCCCGCCCCAGCATCCCCGCCTCATCCTCTCACTGGTGGGGTGGGGACCCAGCGGCCCCCGTCCCACCCCTGCACAGAAGCCCTTTCATGGGCGGGCTGGCTCGGAGCGCTGGCAGCCCCTCGGCCCCACGCCTCCTTCCTGCCGGGCCCCCACGCTGGTCCCCCTCTCCGGGCTCCTCGCAGGCCCAGGGTGGGGAGCAGCCGGGCACGGAGCACAATGTGGCTCCTTGTTCCCCAGCCCGGCCGAGCCTCCTGGAATTGGCCCGTTTCCTGCCTGGGCTGCGGGGCTCTTTCCAAGGTAAATAAACAAATACGGAGAAGTTGAGGCCTGGGGTGGAAAGCGGGGTGTTGGGGGTTTTGCCCCCCTCACCCTAACCCCACAGCCGCAGTTGGTCTGTGGCCACAGGGTTGGGATGGGGAGGCCCAGTCTGCACCCCTGAGCCTTGCTGATCCCTGGGGGAGCAGGACTCTAGAGAGGGTTTGGGCCGCTCTGCGCCCCAGTCCCCACCCTCAGCCAGGGGCTGCCCCAGAGAGGAAGCCCAGGAGCCAGGGACCCCCGGCAGGGATTCCCGGGCAGGGGAGACAGCAGCTGACGGCGGAAAGGGCTTTGCAGGGGGCAGCCAGCAGTTCCCCGGGCTCCCGTCCCAGCTGCGCCACCTCGGAGGGCTGTGACCAGGGGGAAGGAAGTGTACTGCCAGCTGCAAGCCAGGCCTGGGGCGGGGAGGGGCTCCTGCCTGGAGGGGCCCCAGCCCCAGGGGCAAGGGGACGGGCGCATGTGTCAAACGAGAGAGAGGAGGCTCTCAGACGTGTTCTGGGGGAGGAAGATGATGCCTGCGCGATTACTCTGCTGGACGGCATGAGGGTGGCGCAAGGGGGCTGGAGGCTGGGGTGCGGCGGGTGGGCATCGCGTGTATTAGAACAAAGCCTGTCTCTCTGAGAACCGCACTTTGCACACGTCTCTCCTCTGTCAGAGGGTGGCCTGGATACAGGAAGGGATGGGCGGTGAAGGGTCCGGCCTTCTGCTTGCCCAGGGCCGGTGCTGGCGCCTGCCGGTGTCTGTGAGCTGTCCCCGAGGCTGACCCTCTGGCTGTTACCCCAGGGCTCCTCCCGCAGGACCCAGGGAGGGACCCGGAGAGCTCCGTGTCCAGGGCGTCCCCGGCCTGGCCAGGCTGGCCACTGTGTCTGCTCCGATGTGGCCGAGTTCCTGTGGGGGCCCCTTTCCACTCATCCCTCACAGCTGCCCCTCCAGGTGGAAGCCGGGGTGGGGGACCCCAAACCAGGACACCCAATCGAGCCACTTCCTCTCCCACGATTCCCGGGAAGACCCCGCCCCTTCTTCTCGATGGGATCCTTTTCCTCATAATAATCTCCATGGAAAACTAGTTCGCCAATCCTGGACCCTGGTCACTTATAGCAGGAGATACTGGCATTAAGTTCACTCTTTTTTCAAGATAGCAAACTTGTCCGTTTGAGTGTCAGAGGTGCCCCCGTGGCCCCTTTTTCTTTGCCTCCATAATAAATCCTGGTCTCCCCCAGGCTGACCAAAAGATGTGACTCAGAAACGCACAAGGGTGAAGCCCGTGAGTAAGCGTCTCCCCCACCACTCTGACCACCTGCAAGAATCCTCACGGCTCTGGGTGGAGCCGAGCTGGGAGGAGTCGCACTCAGTCAGCGCCTTCTCTCTCTCCCTGCCCCGAATCACATCCACAAATACCCCGGGTCACCATGCAGCCCAGAGGTGGAAAGTCAGTTCCCTAGATTATCGGTCAGCAATAGTCGCTCCCTCCCCTCCAGCTCCCCTCCCTGGGAGACAGCGGTGCGCCCCCACCCCATCAAGGTTAGGCTTGGCCATGGGACTTGGTTTGGCCAATGGGACGTAAGCAGGCACGGAGCAGAGGCTTGGAAAGCGCTTGCCCCGCTGGACTTCCTGCCTTAGCCATAGGAAGCACATGCCCTGGCCAGCCCACTGGTCCTAGGAGGTTGAGAGATCCATGGAGAATCTGGGACCCAGCTGGGCTTAGAGCCAAGCCCAGCTGCCCGGCAGAAGCACAAGCAAGAAATAAAACACTTGAGTGGTTTGTTACGCGGCGTTACTGGGGCAGTGTCTGACTGGTACTATTAAATGAGCTCTGAGCCCCTGATAGCTCTCAGCTTCTACCAGGGGACCAGTCCTGGCCAAGTTTGGTCTGGACTGGATGCTGCATTGAATGAATCCTGCTTCTCAAGAGTGAAGGACCTGCGTCCCAGAGGCTCATGGAGAAGCAGCCCTGTCTCTGCCCCCGCTCCCCCGGGGCAGAACGCGGTGGGGCTGGGGTTTCTCTCATCAGTTGTTTCCTTGTGCCTCTGCAGCTGAGGGGCCAGGGCTCCTGAGAGGAAGGGCATGATGCCAGACGCGGGCCACCTGCCTGAATATTCACTCCCTTGTTGGCCCCGGCTGGCCTGAATTTCACACGCATCAATCCAGCAGGTAGGTATCTTGTGTCTGTTTCCAGAAGGAAAACTTGAAGGTCAGAGAAGTTGAGGGACTTGCCCAAGGCCACGTAGCTAGTAAGTGGACCATGTCAGGGCACTGTCTGCCTATCTCCAGCAGAGAAGGAGGTGGGCAGGGACCAGTCCTGGGCCAGAGAGGCCCCGCTTCATCTGGCCCGCTGCCTTCCAGGAGGGGACTCTGGGCAGATGGGTGCACACTGGGAGAGAGGCAGAGTTCGTCTTGAGCCTGGCTCCCTCCTACCTGGGCCCCTTGCCCCTTCCTGTTACCCAGACCCAGGCTTTTCAGCGAGAACCCCAAGTTTGAAGCCTCTCTCCTTCTCTCCCCCTCATCAAAGGAGCTTGCAGATAACTGTCACTCCTGAAAGCATCTGAAAAACCCACTTACATGGAGGCCCTGGTGACCAAGGAGAGCTGGGCCACCACAGGGGACAGCTGCATGGGGAAGGACGTCCCCAAGAAGGCCACGTGTGGACAGGGCCCAGGGAGGCAGGGAGGGAGGCCGGAGAGAGGACAGGGCCTGAGCGTCCCCTCCAATGGAACGCGAGCACGGGGCCAGGTGTATTTATAACACAGCCCTGAAGGGGACCAGGCCTCCCATAAATCACACTGTTTCCTTGACAGGCGTAAAAATAGCCCCGTGGCATCCTGCACATGCTTGTGCATGGAACAGCGCCGGCCCGGCCAAGCCCTCGGCCCCCCGGCCCCGCCCTCTGGTCATCGGGACGAAGTTTCCACTCCTCCTCCCCACTGGGCTCCGGGCTCGCTGCCTGCCCCTCGTCTCCACGGAGGGGATGCCGCAGGTGGAGGTTTGCTCGGTGGGCCCCCCGAAGCCCTGTCCACCAGACCAAGGCTGCTGACCCTCGGGCTGGCTCAAGCCAGCCACGGAGGGGATGGCACACGTCCTCAGCCAGGTCAAGATGGGGACAGGGTCAGAGCCTGGCAGTGGGTGAGGAATAAGGGTCGGGGGCAGGGGACTTAGGCTAAAGACCCAAAATCAGCACCTGAGATCACCACAAGGGCTTCCACTGCCTGCCTTCTGATGAAACAGAATGGAAAGGAGGGACTCAACCCTGGACCAGGCCTGCAGCTGCGGGGAGACCCGCCAGCCAGCGCACCCCAAAGGGGAGTCTGGAGTCTGCATCAGCTCTTGGTGGCGCTCCTTACGATGGAGATTCCCAGGCACGGACTCTCGGGTGGGCAGGGGGGCTGCCTTTTAAACCAGACCCTGCAGCTCTGAGGCCCACTGCCCCTGCCCTAAGCCCAGGCCTCCCCGCTCTGAGGCACCCCATCACTCTAGACTGGGGGTGAGAGGCAGGACTTGGGGGAGGGCCTCCCTTCACCACTCCTGCGCTGGCGGGCCAGCTTTCCAGCTATCCCTGGGTCAGCAGAAGTGACCCATCGGTGGATGATTGCACCGACCAGCATCCCAACATTTCTCTGGGAAATCCACTCCTCTGGGCTGGAGGTAGTGAGAGGCCACCTTCTCAGGGATGAGAGCGGGCTCAGGTCTGGGAGGAGCCCCGTGGGGGAACGACCTGATTGCGAAGAGCTGCCTGTGCACACAGTCCCTCAGTCGGCACAGCCAACTTTCCCCACAGGTGACCATCACTGGGGTCTGAACTGGGCTCTCTCTCACCACATCCCGGGGTCCAGGTCCCAGCAGGAAACCCCAGATTCTTTCCTGTGTCCAAGCTCAGCACCGTCACAGAGCTGCCTTCAGCCTCTCTCTTGTGATGTCCAAGACATGGGTGACGGGCCTGGTCCAGAGCAGGGGCACAGCTGGGCGCCCTCCCCTCCTCCTCACCGGGCCCCGCCTCCTGGGAGCCCTGCCCATCTTCCTGGGCAGCAGCCTCCGCCTGGTGGGACCTGGCCGTGCCCTGGGTGCTGAGGGGAGGGGCTGGCACCCTGGCAGAGACTGCAGGCACTTAGCTCACCTCATTAGCCCAGGGCCGTGGTTCCGGCCGCACCCCCCCGGGAGACCTCAGAGGAGCTCCTCCTCTCTGAGCCTCCTTTGTGCAGCAGACACTTGATGAGCACATGGCCACTAGACAGTCTCCACTGACCAGCTCCAAACTGGGGACTCTCCCATTCATTCCACAAGTGTTGATGGAGTACCACTTACGCGGGAGGCACCCTTCCAGACGAGGGGGACAGCAGGGGCATGACAGGCCAAGATCCTGTCCACACAGCACTTATGTCCCAGGGAATGTCACAGTGCCACAGTGACAGGGGTGAGAGCGGAAACTCTAGAACCATCGGGGTTCAGATTCTGGCTCTGGGCCTCACCTAGCTGTGTGACCTTGGACAGAGCACTAACCGCTCTGCGCTGCAGCTCCCTCATCTATAAAGTGAGGGTAGTGACGGTCCCTGCTCCGCACGTGGCGCAGAGTGCTGGCTGCAGTCCCTGTCGGTGCCTGACCCGAGGTCCTCCCGGGGGACACTGGGAGGATGACGACAAGACATTAGGCATCAAAGTGGGAAGTACCATCGTTAGTCCTGTGGCAGCCCCAGCACGTTCCCTCTCACGAGTTCAACGGAGCCTGCCCTTGCCTTTTCCTCTTGGGTCACAGCCTCCTAGACAACGGGGACCCTCCGGATTCCTTATGCAGCCGGAAAAGGGCTTGGAAGAAGCAGCCGAAACATGCACCCCCCTCCTCCCTGACTTGGTTTAGCTTGGGGTCTTGTCCTGCGTGCTACTGGCCCTCCCTAGTCCAGCCCTGTGGGAACAGAGGGGCCCTGTGGCCACAAAGCCGAGCACCTTTGTTCCCGGAGAGGACCAGAGCGGCCTTCGGATCGGCAGGGGCCGGCACACCGATTTGGAAGAGCAGACGAGATGGTGGGGCCTAGTTAACAGCCCTGTCTGGATGACTTCGTCTTTCCTCAGCAATTGGCCTGAGCTATAAGTGGACCAAGAAGCAATAAAAAGAGACAGCTGAAAATGCTAGAAAATCTAGTCATCTGGGTTATTCCAGTGAAAGGCCAAATGGTATTAAAATTTTAACACCTGAGAATATCCTTATATTGAGAAAAACCTTGGGACGTATTAATCATAAGACTAAGGCTGTTTGGAAGCCAGACACTATTCTGAATGCTTTACAGATGTTAATACAATGATCCTGACAACTCTGCAATGGAGTAAATACTACTGTATTGTACTTCTATTTATCCCTCTTCATCGGGAAGGATGGCTGGAACAGCAGTTCTTAAAGTATGGTGCCTGGATCGGCAGCCTGGCCTTTACCTGGGAACTTACTAGACATGTGAATTCTCTGGCACCAACCCAGATATGCTGAATCAGAAACTCGGGGCACGAGGCCCAGCACTCTGAATTTTAACAAGCCCTCTGGGGGGAGTCTAACGCATGCCCAAACTTGAGAACCATTAAGCTAGGTCTGTTGCGGTAACAAAAACTCCCTATGCTCAGAGGCTTCAGAGAGTAAAGGAATATGTCTCCCTAATGCTACCTGTCCACTGCTGGTGGGAGGAGGCCTTTGCTTATCACAACACTCAGGCACCCTTTGGAAATGGCCCTAAAGGCCTATAACAAATGAATAAACATTTGTTCAAGAAACTCTACTAAAACTTGCTAAGAACAGTCTGTGGTATTTGAATAAGATCTCCCCCCATCCCCCCCCCCCCCCCCCCCCCCCCCCCCGCCCGCCCCAGCTCAGCAGGATGGAAATTCCACTCCAGGCTGATGCAACATAGCACACAGAGGTCCCTTCCCTTCAGCTCCAAGTCAGAGGTCATCTTCCCAGAAGAGGCAGAAAAATCAGCATTTCTCAGCCTGTCTCCAGTTACTTGTTGTTGAGGCATTGTTCTGGGCAGGTGCTGCCGAGAACTAAATGGGAGCTCCCTTCTTCTTCCCAGCCCCTACTCTACCATGGATGGGCATGGCATCACTGAGAATACCGGCCCCAATCCCCTGCCCTGGCTAGGCAGAGGTTCCAACCTGGGAAAGGTAAGCCAAGAAGGCCCGAGGTTATTGCCTTCCCTCCTCCACTGAACACTCAGCCCCTAAAGCATGGGTGTCATTCAGAGAGGAGCACACCCTTGTCCCTAGTGCCAGCTTCAGAATTTATGGCAAAGAGATTCTGCCCAGGGTAAGACCCAGGCTACAGAATGGAGAGCTCCCAATCTCTTCCCAAAGGAACTGACCTCATTTACAACAAAGTGTAGAGAAGTTCGAGCCTAGAAGTGCCTTCAACAATAGTGGAGGTGGTTCAGTTCAGTTGCTCAGTCGTGTCCAACTCTTTGCGACCCCATGGACTGCAGCCAGGCCTCCCTGTCCATCACGAACCCCCGGAGTTTACTCAACTCATGTCCTTTGAGTCGGGTGATGCCATCCAACCATCTCATCCTCTGTTGTCCTCGTCTCCTCCTGCCCTCAATCTTTCCCAGCATCAGGATCTTTTCAAATGAGTCAGCTCTTTGCATCAGGTGGCCAAAGTATTGAATTTCAGCTTCAACACCAGTCCTTCCAATGAACATTCAGGACTGATTTCCTTTAGGATGGACAGGTTGGATCTGCTTGCAGTCCAAGGGACTCTCAAGAGTCTTCTCCAACACCACAGTTCAAAAGCATCAATTCTTTGGCACTCAGCTTTCTTTATAGTCCAACTCTCACATCCACACATGACTACTGGAAAAACCATAGCTTTGACTAGATGGACCTTTGTTGGCAAAGTAATATCTCTGCTTTTTAATATGCTGTCTAGGTTGGTCATAACTTTTCTTCCAAGGAGCAAGTGTCTTTTAATTTCATGGCTGCAGTCGCCATCTGCAATGATTTTGGAGCCCCCCAAAATAAAGTCTGTCACTGTTTCCATTGTTTTCCCATCTATTTGCCATGAAGTGATAGGACCAGGTGCCATGATCTTAGTTTTCTGAATGTCGAGCTTTAAGCCAACTTTTTCACTCTCCTCTTTCACTTTCATCAAAGGCCTCTTTAGTTCTTCACCTTCTGCCATAAGGGTGGTGTGATCTGCATATCTGAGGTTACTGATATTTCTCCTGACAATCTTGATTCCAGCTTGTGCTTCATCCAGCCCAGTGTTTCTCATGATGTACTCTGCATATAAGTTAAATAAGCGGGGTGAGAATATACAACCTTGATGTACTCCTTCTCCTATTTGGAACCAGTCTGTTGTTCCATGTCCAGTTTTAATTGTTGCTTCCTGACCTGCGGAGGTGGTGGTGGAAGGCAACTGGGAGGATATTGGTAGATTCACTGGAGATGTAGGCTAGTTAGTCAGAGAGAACCAGAGAGAGAGAGAACTGTAAGGAGCTTTTCTGAGTTTAAAGCAAAATCTCAAACCCTGACCTCAGGAACGATCCTTTCAAAGGAGTCCACGTTTGATTGGATTAGTCTGGGAAGGACACAGGGCACTGTTGAAAACAATGGTGCAATTAAGTGGCAATTAGTGGCGCCCAACAGATGGGCTTGCTCAGGGAAAGAGAGAGTTAACGAGAGCCTGCCAAAACCACTGTCATTCCAGGGTGGCTGTGGGCACGCCCAAGGCTCCACTCCCTGAGGAACAATATCAGCGGCTACACATTAATGGCAGAGGGTAGAATAGACGTTACTAAATAATCCGTCCAGTCGCTAAAGAAATAAATAAGCAAATAACAGGAATGAAACCCAGGGGAGGGGAATCATAGTTGCTGCAATATATCAATATTATCTAAAATGCCCAGTTTCCAACAAAAAATATGAGACATACAAAGAAATGGGAAAGTATGATTCATACACCAGGAAAAAGACAAGTAACAGAAACTGCCTGTGAGAACGACCAGATGTTGAATTTGACAGACAAGACTTCAAAGTAGCCATTATAAATATGTTCAAAGAACTAAAAGAAACCACAATAAAAGAAGTAAAGGAGCTATGATGAGCCGTCAAATAAAGAATATCAATGAAGAGATAGAAATTATAAAAAGAACCAAATGGAAATTCTGGAACTTAAAAGTACAGAAACTAGAAGGAAAAATTCAGAACAGAGGCACAACAGTAGATTTGTGCTGTAAGAAGAATTGGTAAACTTGGATGATAGAGATTACACAGTCTGAAGGACAGAGGTAAAAAAGAATGAAGAAAAGTGAACAGAACCTCAGAGAAAGGTGGGGCATCATTAAATACACCAGCATATGTGTAATGGGAATATCAGAAGGAAAAGAGAGAGAGAAAGGAGCAGAAAACTTTTTCAAAAGAAATAATGGCTGAAATGTTTACAAATGCAATGAAAAACATTAATCTACAGATTCAGGAAATCTCAACAAACTCCAAGTAGGATAAACATAAGTAGATTCACAGACACGTGATAGTATAAATGCTGAAAGCCGAATACAAGAGGAAAATCTTGAAAACTGCAAGACAGAAACAGCTCTTCACTTACAAGGGACCCCCCCAATGAGATTAACAGCTGACTCTCATCAGAAATGATGAGGGTCAGAAGGTGCTGGAACAACATTCAAAATGCTCAAAAAAACCTGTCAATTAAGTTTATATTCAGCAAACCTTTCAAAATTCAAGGCCAAAATGGCATTTCATAATAAATAAAAATTGAGATAATTTGTTGCTAGCAGACTGCCTTATAAGCAGTACTAAAGGAAGTTCTTAAGGTTGAAAGCAAGTGACACCAGAACAAGACACAGTAATTCACATGAAAAAGAACACGAGCAAAGGCGATTATGAAACCACAGACGTGTAAGTGAACGTGTCTTCTCCTAGTGACTTAAAAAGCAGTAATATAAAATAATACGTGTATAATACAATCTTCAGGCTATAGAGAAATGCAATATTTTTGCCAATAACAGCATATAGGAGATGGGTGGGAGCCAAACTGTACTGGGCTGAGGAAATGACTCAGAAGAGAAACTCACATCCACAGAGCAAATGAAGATATTCAGAAGAACAGTGTTAAGTCATAGATTGGAAGACAATATTGTTAAAATATTACTAAAATTCAATGCAATCCTTATAAAAATTTCAAGTGCCTTTTCAGAAATGAACAAGCTGATCCCAAAATTATATGGAAATACGAGGGACCCACAATAGCCAAAACAATCTTCAAAAAGAACAAAGTTGGGGAACTCATACTTCCTTCCTGATTATGAAAATTACTACTGGAGAAGGAAATGGCAACCCACTCCAGTATTCTTGCCTGGAAAAGTCCATGGACAGAGGAGCCTGGCGGGCTGCAGTCCATGGGGTTACATGACTGAGCATGTGTGCATGAGGGTGGAGGGAGATGGGTTGGTAGCAATAAACTGGTAGAACTAAAAAAAAAAAAAAAAAGAAGAAAATTACTACAAAGCAAAGTAATCAAGAATAGCCATATAGGTTAGTAGAACATAATTGAGAGTCTGGAAACAAATCCATGTATCTGTGGCCAACTGTTAACAAGAATGCCAAGACAATGCAACAGGGAAAGAATGGACTTTGAACAACTTGTGTTGGGACAGCTGGAGAGCCACATGCAAAGGATTGAAGGGGGAGCCTTACCTCACACCATACACAAAAATTAACTCAAAATGGATCAAATATGTGAGGTCAAATGTATTTCAGTTTATCAAAGGATAAACCTCTTAGAAGAAGACATAGGGACACACCCTCATGACTTTGATTAGGCAACGGTTTCTTAGAGATAACAATTAAAGCGTGAACAGCAACAAAGAAAATTGTACTTTATCAAAATTTTAAAAATCTGTGCTTCCCTATCAAATAAATGACAAGAGTAGGAGAAAGTTTCTGCAAATCACATATCTGAAAAGAGAGCTGTATGTACAATATATAAAGAACTCTTACAAGTCAACAATAAAAAGACAAATAGCCCAATCTTAAAATGGACAAAGAATCTGAAATGACTGTATATCAAAAGATATACAAATGGCAAGAAGCACATGAAAAGATGGTCAACATCATTAGTCATCAGGGAAATGCATATCCAAAACACAACAAGATACCATTTCACACCACCAGGATGGCTATCACAAAAAAAAATCAGATAATAAGTCTGAATGAGGTACAGGAGTCAGAACCCTCATGTACTGTTGGAGGGAATATAAAATGGTACAGTCACTTTGGAAAAGAACCTGGTAGTTCTTCAAACAGTTAAAACATTCAGTTACCATATGAACCAGCAATTCCCTTTCTAGGTATGGACCCACGAGAAATGAAAAAATATGTCCACAGAAATATCTGTATATGAATGTTTATAGCAGCCTTATTCATAATAAGCAAAAGATGGAAACAAATCAAATGATGAATGGATAAACAAAATTTGAGAGATTCATACATAAGGATACTACTGTTCAGCTATAAAAAGTCTTCCGATGGCTCAGCTGGTAAATAAGCTACCTGCTGATGCAGAAGACACAGTAGACATGAGTTCAGTCCCTGGATCGGGAAGATCTCCTGGAGAAGAAAATGGCAATCCACTCTAGTAGAGGAGACTGGTGGGCTACAGTCCACGGGGTCGCAAAGAATCAGACAGTACCGAGTGCTTGCACGCACATAAAAAGGAAAGAAGTACTGATACATGCTACAAGATGGATGAATCTTGAAAACATCCTTAGTGAAAGAAGCCAGTTACAAAAAGATGCATGTGGTATGATACCATTATATGAAATGTCTAGTACAGACACATGTATAGAAAACACAAAGTAGATTAATTTTTGCTTAAGTTTGGGAGAGATGTGGGTTAAGGGACAGAGAGCTAAAGGTTAAAAGGTTGCTTTGGTTTTTTTGTGTGGTGTTGAAAATGTTCTAAAGTTGACTGTGATGACTGTATGTACTTGACATACACAAACACAATGAATATACTAAAAATTACCAAGTTGAATACTCTAAGTTGTATATTTTGTCAATTATATCTCAGTTGTTTTATGATATAATCCCTAGTAAGATTTCTTTTTTTGCATGGCTTGCAGGGTCCTAGTTCCCCCACCAAGGATTGAACTTGGGCCCCACCAGTGAAAAGTGCCAAGTCCTAAAAACTGGACCACCAGGGAACTCCCCCAGTAAGACTTTTTTAAAGTTTGTGTGAGCTTCTCAATACGCAGAACAGATGGAAGTGGTACTTTATTAGTATACTTTTTATAGTGCAAATTTATTTAATTACAATAACAATCATTTATTGACTTAACCTTTAGGAATAAGTTTTGCTTTGTGCAAACATTAGTAATAAAGTACATCTGAGTATTCATGTTGCTCTTTGTAAATAGCCAAATTTTTTTTTTAACAAATGTGTCAGACATTCAGAAAAGGATTCAGAAAAAAATTATATAACCAACAGTTAATACAATCCAGCTTTGTTAAATCTGCACATTTTGCATTATTTGCTTCAGAAATAAAACAAAACCAGTTGAAGTTCTCTGTATAAATCTCTCCATCCCATTTTCCCTCCTCTCCCCCTGAATTTTGTGTTAGTCACTCCCATGAATTTCTTTTTAACTATATAAATATGTATCACTATAAAGTATGGTTTTACATGCTTTTAAACTGTGTAAATACTATAATTTTGAATATATCATTTTCCAACTTGCTTTCTTTTTACACGTTTTTGCAAATGTATGCAAAAGAGCCCCCATGAAAATAGAAAAAACCCCATGGACACATACCCTCGCTTCCACGTGATCAGTTATGGCTACACATACTTCATAAAAATCCCTATCACTTTCTGTTACTCCCCTCAATTATTTTAAAGCAAAATAGAAATCACGCAATTTCATCTGTAAAAACGGCAATATGTATCTTGCATATTGTATCTTGCATAAAATGTATCTTGCAATATGTATCTTGCATAAAAGATAAAGACACTTTTAAAAAAACCAATAGTGTATTTTACATTTATCCATGTTGGCACATGTAGCTCTACTCTGCCATTCATGTAAAATTTGGTCATGTGGGGAAAATACTTGAATTTCTTTAATCACTGACTTATTTGTGGATGCTTAGGTTGTTTTCTTGCCTGGAGAATCCCAGAGACGGGGGAGCCTGGTGGGCTGCCGTCTATGGGGTCGCACAGAGTCGGACACGACTGAAGCGACTTAGCAGCAGCAGCAGCAGGTTGATTCCACATTTTCACCAAAAACAGAGATTCAGATTAAGGAGATGCTCTTGTGATTGTGGTTTATTGAGAGGGTTCTTTTTGTTTTTGTTTCTTAAACGTAAGTGGGTATTATTTTATCAGTCGCTTTCTCTGCCTTTATCGCATTCATATGGTTTTTCTCCTATAATCTGGTTACATGGTGAATTATATTAATAGATCTTTCTAATGTTGAACAATCTTTGTATATCCGGTATAATTTCCAACTTGGTCATAATGTCTTTTTTTACCTGTTGGAGTTAATCTGCTAAAGTTGCTCAGGATATTTGCATCTATGTTATTAAGACAGACTGATTTATAATTTCCTTTTTTTTTTCCTACAGTTTTTGTTTGATGTTGGGTTCAATACTGTAACACCCTTGTAAAAAGAGTTAGTTGAGCATCCCATCTTTTTCTCTTCTCCAGAATTTTTTTTTTCATGACTTGTATTTTATGTTCCTTGAATACCTGTAAGAAATCACCCAGAGAGTCACCTAAATTTAGCGTTTTATTTTTGAAGATGTGAAACTACCAGTTCAGTTTATTTCATGACTATAGGTCTATTGAGCCTTTCTATTTCTTCAGGCATCAGTTTTGCCTCCAATTTTTGGCTATTATGATTAATGTTGCTATGAATATTTATGTATGCACTTTTGTGTGAACATGTTTTCAGTTCTCTTGGTAATACACTTAGAAGTGGGATTTCTAGATCATAGGTAACAGATCACTGTTACCACAGAAGCTGCCCCATTTTACATTCTCATACAGTCATGTACAGTCATGTATGAGGGTCTAATTTCTCCACCTCCCTTTACTGTTTTTTCCTTTTAAAAAATATCATAGCCATTCTAGTGGGTGTGAAGTGGTTTCTGTGGGTTTGGTTTGCATTTCCCCAGTGACTAATGATGTTGAGCATCTTTTCTTGTGCTTACTGGCCATCTGTATATCTGCTTTGGAGAAATATCCATTTAGAGCCTCTGCCTGTTTTAAACTGGGTTGTTGATTTATTCATTGTTGAGTTTGTTTTTTTTTTTTTTGGCTGCTCCACGTAGCTCGTGGGCTGTTAGTTCCCCAACGAGGGATTGAACCTGGGCCCATGGCAGTGAAAATGCAGTCTTAATCACCGCACCAGCAGGGTATTCCTTAGAGTTCTTCATATGTTCTGCATATGAGTCCTTTATCAGAGATATGGTTTGTAAATGTTTTCTCCATGCTGTTGGTGATCTTTTCACTTTCTTGATGGTATCCTTTGCAGCACAAGGTTTTAATTTTGATAAAGTCCAATTAATCTTTTTTTTCCTTTTGTTGCTCATGCTTTTGGTGTCATTCTTAGAAACCATCATCAAAAAAATTATCCCTGTTTTCTTATAAGAGTTTTATCAATTTAGTTCATATATTTTTATACATTTGCGTTATTTTGACCAATTTTTGTTTGTTGAACCCCTCTTGTATTTCTAGAATAAATCCCACGTGGTCATGGTGTATAATCTTTTTTATATGCTGCTACATTGTTTGCTTGTATTTTACTGAGAATTTTTTTCATTTACATTCATAAAGGATATTAGTTTGCACTTTTCTTTTTTGTATGCCTTTGTTTGACTTTGATATCAGGCTAATACTGGCCTCACAGAATGAATTGGGCATTTCAGGCCCATAAATTATTCAAGCTGGTTTATTTAAGTGTTTGAATATTTAGGCACCTAAATGGTGTTTAATACTTCAATCACATCTTTTTATATCCTCAAATTGGTTACTGTTATCAATATATTTACTCTCGCTAAGTTTTATTTGTGTTTTTGTTTATCCTTGCTTCTTCTTTCTTACCACCATTCCATCCTGGGTTATAATATATACCATATACAGGAGATATGTATGTGCTACAAAGGATATATAGGACACAGATTTTTATATAGATATATAGTCAATCTGTAAAAAGCTTGTTAATAGTAAACTCTTTTGGTCTCTGTAAAAAAAAATCTTATTTTTATCTTTTCTCTTCAATAATGATTTAGCTAGAGAATTTCTAGGTACACTCTTATGTTCTCTCAGTAATTTGAAGATACTCTCTGAAACAGTCTTCAGACTGTTCTAATGCTGCCACTAACACATCTCCTGGCAGTGTCCCTGTCATTCCTCTGAAGGGACTCTGTCTTTTCTCTCTCACTGTCTTTAAGATCTTCTTTATGGTGTGTGGCAGTTTCACAGTGATGCATGCAGTTCTGAATTTATTCATCTTACTGAAACCAGCGCTTTCTGAAACTGAGGATTTATATTTTTCACAAAAACTGGAATTCTGTAGACATTATCTCTTTGAATACATCCTCTCCACCATCTGCCTATTCTCCTCCCCCGTGGAACTCCTTTTAGATGTGGGACAGAGCTTCTCATTCTATTCATATCTCTTACACTCTCGGTATCAGTAAGTTTTTGTTGTATAAATAACAAATCACCCCCAAATAAATGAGTTTAAAATAACAATCATGTATTTAGCTCATGATTCTGTGCGTCACCAGTTTGGGCCAGGCTCATTTGGGTGGTTCTTCTGGTCTTGGCCGAGCTCACTCATGCATATGCGGTCTCTTTGGCTGGTCTGGGATGGCTTCAGTTAGGGTGGCACTTCTTTGCTTTACATTGCCCCTCGTCTTCCAGCAGACTATCCTGGGCTTATTCACAAAGGTTTTCAAGAGAGTGAATGGAAGTGCCCAAGGCCTCTTGGGGCCAAAGCTCAGAACCAACATCACTTTGCCACATTTTATTGGTCAAATAAAGTTGCAAAGGAAGCCTAGATTAAAGGGGTGGAGGAAAAGACTCTACTTGTTGATGATGGGAGATGCAGCGGCAAGATCACGCGGAGGAAAATGGAATTTTATAAAAGAAAGTGATAAAGAAGGCTGGGCACTGAAGAATTGATGCTTTTGAACTGTGGTGTTGGAGAAGACTCTTGAGAGTCCCTTGGACTGCAAGGAGATCCAACCAGTCCATCCTAAAGGAGATCAGTCCTGAATATTCACTGAACGAATAACGACTGAAGCTCCAAAACTTTGGCCACCTGATGTGAAGAGTCAACTCACTGGAAAAGATCCTGATGCTGGGAAAGACTGAGGGCAGGAGGAGAAGGGGATGACAGAGGATGAGATGGTTGGATGGCATTATTGACTCAACGGACATGAGTTTGAGCAAACTCTGGGAAATATTGAAAGACAGGGAAGCCTGATGTGCTGCAGTCCATGGAATTGCAAAGAGTCAGACACAACTGAGCAACTAAACAAGAAGTAAGTGATATTATACTTCTGTGTTTGTATAATTTTTGCTCATGTTTTTTACTCCTTTATCATTTTAAACATGTTTATTTTGTATTTTCCTGGAGAGGTCCAGTGGTTAAGACTCCATGCTTCCTCTACAGGAGGCACCAGTTTGATCCCTGGTCAGGGAACTAAGATCTCAGATGCCACATGGCATGGTCAAACAAACAAACAAACAAAAAATAGAAAGTGTCTATCAGATTGGTTTTGGGTGTTTAATCTGCTGTTTTTGTATCTCCAGACTTTTAACTGGGCTTGAGTTTTCTTCTGCGCACTATCCACTCATCTTCACCAGGGCTTTATCTGATGAGTCCTGCGGACCTCATTCGAGGACCTGCTCTTTTAGAGCAAGTTTGCTTCTGTTAAGCACCCCACAGATGTTACTAAGCAGGGGACCAATGTTTATGTTACTCTCTTAATTCTAGGCTAACAGGCAGAGTCACTCCGAATCTACAACTTGTGAGAGCACTGGCTTATGGTGACACACTCTCAGGAGGCTGATTTAAAAATATTCTACCAGCCACGATGACACAGGCCAACTTCCTCTTGTCCTCTTGTGCCTAAAGGTCTTGTTTTCTCCTTTTCTTTTTGGCCTAGCATGTTATTTCACTGAGGGCATAGCCCCAGGCAGGCCCAGCTTTAGTTGAGGTCTCTATTTCAAACCCCACTTTGGGGAGCTCCACGGTATCACCTTCTCTGAATGTCAACCTGCCCCCATTCTGCCTGTGCCCGCAGGGCTCCCTTATTCCTCCATTAGGGTAGCTCTGGTCAATTTACCTTTGTCACCCTCTTCATTTCTAGCTCTTGGAGATTTCCTTTTTGTTCTTAATTTCTTGGACTTAAAAGGATACTGTTGGTGGGTTTTTTTTTGTTTTTTTGCTGTTTTTATTTCCTAGATGTTTAAGGCAGGCTAGTTTTCAGGTTATATAATCTGCTATACTGCTCAAATCACAAGTCCAAATATAAGCACAAATTAATTTTTTTAAAGAATTGGAATCAAAATTTCCTGGCCCTCAAAACACTGACACAGAAGGGCGAACCCAGGATTCTTGCCACCTGCTCCCACAGTTCTGGCCGTCGCATGCTCATGCTCTGGGACTTGGGATAAGGAATCGGGCTGCTCTGAGCCTTCGGTTTCTCTTCTGTATGGATGACCATCCCTAACGCCCAGGACCTGGGCACATGCATCAAAATCCCTAGCCCTGTGCTGCTTCAAGTGGGAGCCTCTCCAAATGGCAGTCAGTCCTTGGTGAAATCTAGAATGTTCCCCATCTGCCCAGCCAGGTGAATGGGAGGGCTGGCTGGAGACAGCTTTCCTTCCAGTCATTGTTCTCAGTTTCCCCCCAGACCTCAGTAGAGTGAAGTCTGCCCAACCAGAACAGGGAACCCAGGGGTCCTGTCTCCTTTGTACCCATTTCTGGGAGGATAGTCGGTGCTGGCCACACCTGACCACGGTGATTTCCGTCTAGCTCTGGGCAGGGACCCCTGGAAAAGCACCCCACCCCCTGCCCACTGTCCCTCTCCTCCAAACAGCCTACTTTGTTTCCGGCTGGGGTGTGGACAGACAGAATCCTCTCGCTCCAGACCCCAGGGCCGCGATGGGGGGACACCCTAGCAGAGGCGGCGATCCCCAGAGAGGCCCCTGCTCGGGAAGAAAGGCATTTCTGTGTCTCGCCCTGAATCCGCCTCGGGTTTCGCACTTCCCTTCCCCGGGACAATCCCGACCTTCACCGTGAAGGAACTTCACACACACACACACACACACACACACACGCACACACGCACACGCACATGTATTTTTGGAAGAAGGGGAAGAATTCCAAGAGAACCTCTGCTCGGGTAAAAATGAAGTGAAGATTATATTAAGAATGAAAGGCGAGCGGAGCCGCTGGGGCGCAGACAGAGGGCCCTTTCATCGGCCCGGCCGCGCGCCGCGGGCAGCTGCCAACACAAACGCGGGCGGAACAGAACCTGCGGGGCCGCCGGTCGCTGCCAGGCCGCGTCCCCGCCGCCCCGGGCTGGCGCCGCTCCCCGTTTCCGCTCTGCTGACGCGCCCAAATCGCCCGACGGCGGCGGGGATCCCGGGGCCGCGCGCTGGGAGAGTGCCGGAGGAGGCCGGGCCGGGCCGGCGGCGCGCTTGCTGGCCAGAGCCTCACCTGCGCGCCCGGAGCCCCCAGGTGGGGCGCGGGGATTCCCGTCCAGCGCTCTGGTCCACACCACGGCCCGCCGCCCCTCGCTGGGGCCGCCCCTCTGGCTCCCGGGCTGCGCGTCTTCATCCCAGCCCCCAGCGCATCCTGGGTGCTCAGAGGACTCCAGGCAGCCGCCTCCGTGAAGCCCGCCTGGACCATCCCTGCGCCAGACTCCCACGGCTGGTACATGGTGCTTCCTTGAGGCCCATGTTGGGCCCGAGCAGACTCTGCGCTCCTCCTGCAGCCCCTCACCCAGTGTGAGCCTCTCCCATCCCATCTCTTCCTGGCGGGGAGAGAGGGTCCATGCCTGCTACCGGCCCCAGACGCTGCTGCTGTGTGTTTCCCATACAGATCTCTCCCTGGAGTACAGCCTAATGGTTTGCAAGTCCAGGACCGTTACTCCCGTGAATGCTGGGAAAGCTGCTCACCCTGACCTCGGGCACAGCTGCGTCAGCCCTCCCTACTTCTCAGGACTCCTGTGAGCTTGAAGACAGAGGCTCTGTGGAGAGGCAAGAACAGCTTGGGAACTGTGGGGTGCCCGGGCCGTCCTCTATGAGACAGGCCCCCCTGGCCACTGCCCAGGTCTGCCCTCCTCATCCCTCCCTGCCCTTCACAGGAGGATTAATCAACTCTATTCAGAAGCCCCGAGACTCCCTGCAGGGGGAGAGGTTATGTTGGCCCACAGCCTGGCCCCTGGGAACCTTCCCTCCCAAACCCACCCCATCACTTGGCTCCCACCCCAACTGGAGGAGGGCAGGCTCCTGTTGGCCAATCAGAGAACACCACCCACCTGCCTGATTGGTTCTGGGATGGGCAGGGACCCACCTGACAAGTCAAAGCTTTGCTGTGAAGCCAGCAAGGAGGCTCTGGGGCTTGGTGCCCAAGAGGAGTGAGGCTGAGGTGGCCACGGGCTCCCCAATGCCAAGAGGGAAGTGGAGGTGAGAGATGCAGCAGGTAGCGGGGCAAGAGAGAAAGAGGAAAACCCAGAGAGACACAGGCATCTTCCTGGGTCCCCAGGGCCCAGCCCTGCTGCAGACAGAGCCACCCGTGACAACAGCCAGTCTGTTCCCTTCTGGTTTCCGTCTGCTGGAATTGAGCATTCCCACCTAATATCCTCACCACATCTCAACAGTAAAGTCTGAGCCCTTGCACTTGGTCCTTGTGACCTTCACCTGCTTCCCTTTCTGGCCTCGGGCTGCCTTAGGCCTGTCTGGCCTCCGTACTGTTTGTGAAGGATTTGCACACGCGTGATCGGGGGTGATCCTCACCATACCCCAGGTGTCGGGTGAGGAAGCCGAGGCTTTGGTGCTGAGTGCCGCATCCACAATCACAGGAGCATAATAAGGATGAATGACAGCCTCGCTGCGTCTGAGCACAGCCAGCCTCCCAGCCACACCGGCCAGCCTCCGTCTGTCCTCCTGCGCTCTCCCTCCCACCTCGCCCAGGACTGACTTGCTCCTGAACCCCAGGCTCGGGCGTGGTCTTCCCTCCTCCCCTGCTGACCTCCGTCCTTCAGAGCCCAGTGTGCACCCGCCGCCCTTCCCCCTCCTCTGAGCCTGCAGCCTGCATCCGCCATGTGGCATTCATGCTTCCGATGCTGTGGGCTAGGTGGCTGCATTCCCACTCTGCTCCCCCATGCGCGGAGTCAGCGCTGAAGGCAGGAGTCTGCTCTACACGGCTCTAGATGTGCCTTTAGAATACTGAGGGGGCAGAAACCATAGGATGTGATGACGGGTGAGATTTGGGAAGTGAGGGCAAGAGGGGAGAGTGAAACACGGTGACCCCGAGGTTTGTTTCTGAATTGGACGTGATCACTAACTAAACTCAGAAATATGAGAGGAGGCCGGGCTGCCCAGAAGAGACCAGGGAGGGGAAGTCTCAAGGCCCCTGCGTCCAGAGAGGGCAGGGCTGGAGGAAGAGGTTTAGGAGCTCCGAGGTGAAGGTAGAGGCTGAGCCCTTGGGGGGTCAGTGCGTTCACCTGAGAGGAACGCATTCTTGCGGAAGAGATGGTGGTCAAGGACAGAACCCCAATATCTATGGGGCTGGCGGGGGAAAGGGAAGAGGAGGGAGGAGAGAAGAGTCAGTGAGGAGGGCAGAACAGGAGAGGGCATTGTGAAAGCTACGTGAGAAGGTGCTTTAATAAAGGATTGCTCCAAAGTGGCACGTGATCGCAGAGGTCCATGGGAAGAAGACGTCTTTCCAGAAGGAAGGTGCTCTCCTGGACAGTCAGCTCCGGGTCACTGAGGACCTGGATCAGAGTGTGTCCACACGGTGGTGGTACGGACATCTGACAGCAGTAGGCCAGGGGGCAAGTGATGGAGGGGACGCTGAGAAAGCAAGTGCAGACCACTCAGTCGAAATCCAGGCGGGTGCAGGCTTAACAGAGAGGAGGAAGATATACTAAAAACCATGAGATGTCACTGAGAGACGTTAGAGACCTAAATAAACAGGATGACATCCATGTTCATGGATTAGAAGACTGCATGTTATGCAATTAGCAGTGTTCCTCAAATGAATCTACAGATTCAATGCAATCCCTACTGAAATCCTACTCAAAAGCTGCTTTTTTTTTTTTCTTTTTAGCTTTTTTTCACAAGCTGACCCAAAAATTCACATGGAAAAATGCAAGGAATCCAGAATAGCTAAAACAAAACGGAAAAAGACCAAGGTTGGAGGAGTCACAATTCCTAATTCTAAAACTTAGTACAAGGCTACAGTCATCAAGCCTGTTGGGTAGCGGCACAAGGACAGACATACACAGAGGTCACGGAAACAGAAGCGACAGTCTAGCAGTAAACCCACACATTTATGACCAGCTGTTTTTTGGCAAGGATACCAAGACCATTCAGTAGGTCTGGTCTTGAATATTCTCTACATGCAATACAAATGGTGCTAGGAAACTGGATATCCACGTGCAAAAGAATCAAGCTGTTCCCTTACTTCGTGTCACATACAAATACCAACTCAAACTGAATCAACCTAAATTTAAGAGCTAAAGCTACGAAACTCTTAAAAGAAAACATAGAGGTAAATCTTCATAACCTTGGATTTGGCAGTGGTTTCTTTTATATGACACCAGTAGCATAAGCAACAAAAGAAAAGGCAGGCAAATAAGGCTTCATCAAAATCGTGCCTCAAAGGACACCATCAAGAAAGCGAAAAGACAATCTATAGAACAGGAGGGAAGTTTTGTAAACCATAAATCTGATATGGGACTACTTCCAGAGTATATAAAGAACTCATTTCAATTCAACAGTGAAAAGACAAATGATCCAATTTAAAAAATGGTCAAAGGATCTAAACAGACATTTCTCCAAAGAAGATACACGGATGAAAAGCACATGAAAGGATGCTTGACTTCAATTGTCCTCGGGGAAATACAAATCAAAACCACTATGAGATACTTGTTCACACCCACTAGAATAGTTATAACACCACGATTATGACCACCCGAAAGTAACAGGTGTTGGCAAGGACAAGAAGAAATCAGAGCCCTCATACATGGCTGGTAGAATGTAAAATGGTGCAGTTGCTGTGGAAAACAGTATGACTATTCCTCAAGAAATGACATGTGGAATTACCATATGATCCAGCAACTCCACTCCCAGATGTATAACCAAAAGAACTGAAACAAACAAAAATATACACAAATGTTCATAGTAGCATTATCCGTTATAACCAGGAACTGGAAACAAATGTCTATCAACTAATCAGTGGATAAACAAAAAGGTGGTGTATATATAATTGAACATTATTTAGCCATAAGAAGGAATAAAGTACTGAAACATGCTACAACATAGATGAACCTTGAAACTATTATGCTGAAGTGAAAAAAGCCAGTCAAAAGGCCACATATTATATGATTCCATTTATATGAAACATCCAGGAGAGGTAAAGTCATAGAGGTGGAAAGGAGGTTGATGGCTGTCAGGGTCTCAGAGGAGACAGTGGGTTGTGACGGCCGATGGGTATGGCATTTCTTTCTGGGGTGATCAAAATACTCTTGAATTAGACCGAGTGATGGTTGTACAACTTGTGAACATGCTTTTAAAAAAAAACCCACTTAATTATATAAAAGAGAGATTCATGGTATGTGAATTATGTCTCATTTGTTTAAAGGAGGAAGAATTATATGAAGATATTCTCGTAAAAGTTAACTCTCCTGGAAGAATAACGAGGAAACTGCCAACAGTAAAGGGATCAGGAGTGGGAAGAGGGCAAGGATGGGAGGGACCGTATTTGTACATCAAATGTCATAGGAATGCATTACATTTTTCAAGAATTAAATAAATATAATAAAATAAAAGGGGTCTGGCTATGGCTAAGGGGAGGAGGCAGGACTGAAGAAGTCTTTTATTAGGAAGGAGAGGCTGGGCCATGTCTGGAGGCAGAAAGAGAGAAGCCTGTGTTTCACAGGACAGAGGATGGTTGATGAAGCACTGGGGCCAGATCAATGGCACAGAGAGGGGCAAGGGGTGGGCACTTCCCCCACCCCCAGCTCCTGCCCTGAAGACCCTGGGGAGGAGGTGAGGTGGGCAAAGATACAGAAGTAGGGGTGAGGGGAAAGGGGGGCCTTATTTCATGCCCAATGATGTTTATTGGCTCCGTGGAGGAAGAGACCAGGTGACTGGGCCTGGAGAGAGGAGAAGGGGGTGCATGGACGGGAAGAGGGGGCCTGAGAATCGAGCGCAAGGTTAGGAAGGGCCCCCTCATGGAATCCCAAAAGGAACCAGTGACGCAGGAAAGGGCTGCTGAGTAATTCTGAGGTTGGAACTGCACCTCGGTGATTTTCACAGCCACTCACTCCACGGAGCCTGAGTAAGGCTCTTTGTGTGCCGGGGACACTGTGCTATTGATGGCGGGCAGCTATCGGCTGTGGCCAGGCAGGGGTCAGCCCACCTGGGAGTCTGCCTTATACTCCAAGCATGGCCGAGCAGGGTGGGGCAAGTGGGCCTGGCTGGGGTTTGGGAGAAGCTGGGGGGCGGGGAGTGCCAGCCCTAGAAGAGGGGCATAGGGTCGAGGGTGCTCTGGGGGTGACCCTTGGGCTGGGGAGTCACTCCATCTCTGGGGTGGGGAAAACTGAACCGGGTCAGGCCAGGAGAAGAGGGGCTGACAGTGTCATGGCCTTTAGTTCTCCCTGTCAACCGCACATTTTCCAACAACTATTCACAACCGAGTGGGAAACCCTCACTGCATTTCCAGCCAACTAGCTGCTGTCTGCTGTTGGCGCCTAGGGCTCTGCTGACATTGAAGATGCCATCGTTACTGGCTTTCGCAGCCACCTCGGAGGAACGCAGCCCTGTTGTGAAGGCGTCTGTGTGCCCTCAGCCCTCCTCTGGGTGGGTAACCATCTCTAAATCCAGCCTGCAGACCTGCCAGGGTTCCCAGGGCCCCGCGCCCCTCACCTGTGCTTGCCCTGCCCTCTTTAGCAGTCACCGCACCCCCATGGCTCATGCTGAGTCCAGTCTTTTTGTCTGACCTGGGTTTTTTTTTCCCATCAAGGGTCCTTGAGCCAGATTCTTCAATACAGCCAGCCCAGGCAGACCTGTCGTGCATTAACTTTCTGACTTGTTCCTAAGGATTTCATGAGGTATGTGAACACAGGTCCTAAGTGAGCTCCATTCATTTCTTTGACAAATTGAGGATCTTGTTTCTCTGTGCTGGGGAATGGAGGACCACAGTCAGGTGACCTCCCTTCCCTGCCCTGGAAATTCAGAACCTTGGGGAAGTCAGGTCAGACCAGCTGGTTACTGTGGGGTGTTGGGAACCAAGGGTTTGGGCATCTTGGAGGCAGCCATGTCCATCTAGGTGGTCAGGGAAGGCTGCCTGGAGGAGGTAGCCTTTTTTTTCCTCTCTTGCTCCAGGTTTATGCATGTATTTATGACTGTCTTGTGGTTCTTGTATAAAGAAATTAAAATGATTTTCTAAAATATGAGAAGTAATTTAATACCAAGAAAAGAGGAAGGTTTGTGATTTTTATTTACCAGATGGGGGGCAGAGAAGTTTACTCTTACGCTGAATGACCCATTTCCCGTGATTGTTGGGCAGATCGACCATTTGCTGGGGGCACGCGCCCCGCCTCTTTGTGAGCTTTGGCGGCTTCCACTCAGGAGGCTGTCTTCAGCTTTGGAAGAGGAGCTGAAATGCGGTCTGATCTGACAGCCACACACAGGGGGCCACAAGGTGTGGGTCGCTGTGAACACTTAGGAACCGCAGGTGGCTCAGCCTGGCCGGAAGGCAGGGTGTCTGGCAGGGAGTGGCTGGAGGCAGGCCAGGCCTCCAGTGCTAAATTAGGGAGTTTGAACTTTATCTCAAAGGCTCCTGGGAGCTACTGAAGCATTTAAGCTGGAGCAGGACAGGGCGAGCAGGTGGAGGAGGGCTGGAGACTAGGACTGGGGGCCAGGCGGGAGGGTGTCCAGTGAGCAAGGTGAGAAGCTGTGACCTCTGAACCAGGCAGGGTAGAGACACGGAGCATCAGGGGCTGATACAAGGGACACTCAGGAGGCACACCCCTCAGCCAGGGGATAAGACTGAGCGGGAGGTGGGTGGGCAGCAGCCCTGAGGGTCTGGCTCAGGCCCGGGGTAGGGGGAGCAGTCTGAGGAACACGACTTTCATATCCTTGTGCCAAGGATCTTGGGAGTCACACAGTCCCTCCAGCACAAGCCCCGGCAGCAGGAGTAGGAGTCAGGCAAGCCTCCTCCAGGTGACAATGACTCTGGCGCATCTCCACCCACTTGTCCATCTCACAGCTCTCCTCCAGAGGTTCTCAGAAACCAGCTCAGGTCCCACATTGGGAACTTGGATTCTGGCTGCACAGGCATCCCGTGAGCACCCATCCCAGTCACCGCACAGACACCACGTCACCAGGAGGATAAGTGTGGGGCTCTTTTTGGGGTCTGTGACCCTTTGTCTGGAATCCGCCTTTTCCAAACTGGCCATCTGTCTGGAGCCTGTCTCCTGGTACAGTTCTTGTTTCCTGACATTTCTCAAAGAGCAGCCCTGGAGCCCCCCAACTCCCACCCAAGTCGATTCCCCTTTTGGTTGGTGAATTTTCTGGGTCTGACTGTTCTCCCTAGAAGGGTGTTCCTCCCTCTTCTGAGCATCAGTGAGGGTGAGCTGCTGGGACGGGGCTGGTAAAGGGGGCTGAAGGGGATGTGGAGATCTGACTCAGGCCCTCCCCCTCAGGCAGCCGCACTTTTAGTCGCGGGGTTGTGAAGAAAACCGTATTTGTAAGACAGAAAAAACATTTTTGGCTTAGTACACTGTATCATATTGCATTATTATCTATCTGCTGGCATTTCTGTCTCTTTCTAGAATGTTTTCCTCCTAGGCCACAAACACAAGTGTATGGGTGTACACACACACACACACACACGCGTTTCTGCTTAACTGATGCTCTGGATTAAGTGTGACTACTCATCATTATTAGGTCATTCATCTTGACTGGGCTGACCAAAGCGATCAGAGAGATCAAGGGAAACTTCTTAACGAGGTTAGGAGAGAAGGAGCCAAGAGCCCAGCCTGGAAGAGAACAGGTGTCTTTGGGGTGCTGGTCACCTGGGGAGCAGCCTGCCGGGCTCCCCAAGGCCCTCAGGAGGGTCTCATTTCTCAGCCAACCCACACACACTCTGCTGGACCCATGCCATTTGTCTGCCCACATGACATAAATGCAAAGACGTCTTTTCCCGGATGGGCACGCGGGTCCCCTCCGGGCTGCGGCCCCTGCTGTGCTCCCGGCTGCCTGGAGCAGGTTCCTCAGACTCCCATGTCACAACTCACTGGCCTGCAGGGCCTCTCTGCCTCTCCCTCTAGGCTGAGGACTAACCACATTCGACACCTTTTCCTCTTGGAGGGCAGGGGCCCAGGAGCTGAGGCAACGCCCAGCACAGACCAGTCTCTGAACGGCTGGGCTGGGTGAAGCAGCTCGGGCGAGAGAGAGAGAGACGCAGAGAGCCGTCCCAAAGGTCACCACCCCACCCAGGCCAGGGCACCTGCCGCAGCCCAGGCAGGCGGGCTGTGGTTTCTGCGGCCGCGGGGCTCGCCGGGAAGCATAGAGCGGGTTATGTCGCCACCTATCGCCTGGTTTACTCAGCAAAAGTCAGCCAGGGCTTCGGGCCTTGTCTCTAGCGAAAAGCCCCCAGATCCTGTTCAGAAGATGGCAACCAGCCTGTGGGCGTGGGGAGCAGGGAGAGGTCCCTGAGCATCTCGCGGGACGGGCCGCCCTCTGAGTTAGGAGCACTCCAGCTCGGCCCTCACCGCATGCGTGACCCAGGCCCAGACCTTCCTCCCTGGGCTGAGGCCACGGCTCTGAATGAGACGGTAAGTTGGCGGGTGGGGAGAGCAAGGCTCACAGAGGAGGACTGAGCACTGGGGCTGGGTGGGGACGGCCAAGCCCTTTGGGAGCCGGAGGTCCATCCAAACCAGCCCCGCTGCCCCATGATGGGGAGAGGCGGCCCTGACTCGGGAGAGCCCTGGGGCAGTGTCACAGTCCCTCGAGGCCAGTCTGTTCCTTTCTGGTCAGGGCAGGGCCACTGCTCACCTCCCAGGCTTGCACCAAGAATGAGCGGCAGTGATGCTGTGAGGGCCCCGGGCAGACCCTCAAGGGGCAGCGGTCACCACCCAGCACCACACTGTCCAAGACACCACGGGGAGGCTGGCTTTGTAACACCTCAACACACACACATTTTTGCAAGACACGCAGCCCACAACAGTGCGGGAGGACTGGCTGGCTCCCAGGTTTCCAATTAACTGTCTTGAAACAGCTCCCCACGGAAGGGAGCAGATTTCAAGGGAACCCCAATGCCAATGCCCAAGCATTTACCCTTAGGTCAAAAAGAACTGCTGTGGCTCCAGAAAATGAACCCAACTCCCACTCTCGCTTATCCAACTGGTCTCAGTGAATAGCTGTCCCTCTGCCCTATCTACTGACTTCATAAGTTTAGCTGAACTCAACACAATTTACACTGGATCTTGCAAAGACAAGGAAGTGTTTTATTTACTTACAACAAAAACATCTGTAACATAATTCTCTCTTTTTCAAAACTGAGAGCCCTACAAAATACACAAAGCAATCCCTATTTGTATTCACCCAGGGACACTAGCAGCAGGAAGGGGGCTGGGACTGGAGAAAAGCCAAGGACTAATTCTATTTGAAAAAACAAGCAATTGCCTTAAAAAATAGCATTCTCCTACTTGTCAGTAGCTACCCTTTCACCTCCTCTGCATGAAAACGAGAAACAGAAAGCAGCAGCTGTGAAAACACTTCAGCAGCATCAGTCGCAGACGGGGCCGTGCCCGTGGCCTTGGGCTGCAGACACTCAGCCCCTCTTCCAAGCAGGTCAGGCACAGTCTGCGCTGAGGAGATTCTTCTGGAAAGCGCTCTGCCCACCTCCCATAACGATGGAGAACTCTGGGCAGCCTCGCTTCTCTCGCTTGTCATTAGCTGCGAAATCTAGGAAATCAAACACAGCAGTTAGGAACAGAGTGGGACTCAGCCATCCCAGAGGGCGCCAGAGCCACTTTGGGTCTGAGTCCAGGCGGGAACCAGGGACAGACAGATGCCCCTAGGGGGCAAGGGCTCTAAGGGGTGGGTCCTGGGAAATGGTGACCGGTTAATACGGTGGCTTTGAAACTTTAAGAACACCATCTCAGAAAATCAGAACAGAAGGACCCCTGACACCATCCAGTTCAACTTCATTGTTCAGATGAAGCCTCCAAATAGATGACTAACTCCTGAGTGTGGGCAGAGCGCTCATCAGTCCATCGCAACTGTTCCACAAGGGCTATACGTCCTCAAACACTTGAGGGTGTCAAAAGCACTCCCAAAGGGCCAAACGTACAAGCGGCTGCTTTCAGGGGGACACATGAAACCCCTGGGACACACACTGGGCAGCACTGACCACTAGGGATGTAGCCAGACAAGACGTCCGGACAGGCCTCACCGGGACAGCTCCACGGGACAGCTGGCTTCCCCACAGAGGCCGGGAACACGGCGCTGACGGCAGGGACCCAGTGTGGTAGTTTATCCAGAGCCAGGAGATCCACGTGGACTCCCGGTGCCACCATTCCCGCTCTGTGATCCTGGGCCAGTCCTACCTCCTTCCTCAGCTATCAAACATTCCTACAGGATATACTTCACTCAGCGGTCACAAGACCAGCATGACCGCGACTGGAGGTGGGAACGCCACGAAAGCCAGTAGGACAAGCACTGAGGGCTCTGCAGTCACCGCCTCCCCAGCTGGGCCCAGGGCCACGGGAAATGCCGGGACACGGGCGTGGGCGCGGGCCGACACGCCGGCCCACCCGGGGCCCCGGTGCATGGGCGTGTCCCGGGCTGGGGGCGGGGGGGTCGCAGTTAAGAACACATCCTTCATTGCTGTCTCGCTGAGCAGCAGCTTCTGAGTTGGGGGAGAGCGGCCTGCACTGGCCCCTCACCCCGAGCCCTGGGCAGAGCAGGTGGGCCAGCGCAGGGAGGAGAGGCGGCCAGCGCTTTCTCAGGGCGTCCGTCTCGCTGCTCACCTCAATCTACCACGAGGCGTGCTCTTCTGCGCCTCTAAGTGCTGCGGCACTCTGCTGACTAAGCCTGCTTGGCTGCCCTTTATAGCACATTACAGAAAAACATGGCACCAGGGAAATGCAACTGACAAACCTCCTGGGACGTTCTTTAGTGGGATAAAGAGATAAACCAACACACATAACTGCTGTGAAGAAAAATCAGCAGGCTATAGGGACACAGAAGGACGTCAGTTGTAATTTAACATAAAGTAAGTGAAAAGACCTCTCCAAGGAGGCGACATTAAGTAGACTGAGCTCTGAATAGTCAGAAGGGCTTTCCAGCTTGGAGGAATGTCAGTGCAAAGGCCCAGAGTCAAGAACACATCTGGAGAGTGTGAGAGGTGCCAGGAGGTCAGTGTGGGCAAAGTGGAGTGAGCACACGGAAGCCAGCCAGCAAGGGGCCTGTCACGCGCGCCACAGAGGCACTGAAAGGACTTCGGGTTTACTCTGTTCAGTGGAAGTCACTGGAGCTTCTGAACAGAGAACTGACTCTTTAAAAAGGATGAGTCTGCCTGCTCTGTGGAAGAGACTGCGGGGCTTAAGTACCACGGCAGGAAGAGCAGCCCCTTCGCCTGTGCCAGCGCTCATCAAGCAGCCCAAGGAAAACCGAGGACTCCTGTTAACCCATGAGGAGCAATGCAGTTTCTTTTTGCCTCCAATTCTCCTACTCAGCTTACAAGTCTTTCATTACAGAATGTCCCATGACTGCGTCTGCTTAGGGAAGGAATGTGCTCTTTTGTGTTAAAGGCGCTCAGTCCTCTCGCAAAGCAACCAGCTAACAATGCACAATATTTCTATCCCTACCGCAAAGATTCAACATTATAAACCATAATAATAGGTCAAAGGTTAAAAGGAAAAAAAAGCTTATCTTTGTGACAGGAAGGCATTTGATAACAATCGTTCCTGATAGAAACTTGAGTATAAAAACATTTCCTTAGCATGACAGAAAGTAGGCTGCATCCTCACTGAAAGCCTGGATCACGCTGAGCAATACAGCAGCAGCGGGTCCACCCACTGTGGTCACAAAGACACGGTGCTGGGCCGCCATCACCGTCTAGCACTCTTCGGGAAGTACTCAGCCCACAGGGGGAGACGGGCTCTGAGTAAGAAAAGAGAAGGTGGGAAGCAGAGGACAAGGTTACCATTACTTGAATGTGACGATCATATGCCTAGAGTATCCAGGGAAGCAACTGACATGTTACTATCAAAAAAAAAAAACAAACCCCAAAACCTGAAAAACTTGGAAAGGTGTTTGGTTATAGGGAAACAAACAGGCAATTTATAGAAAGGACACATGAACATCTGAAAAGATGCTTGATCAGGGACCTGTCAATACTAATAACAAGATCTCATTTTGGATGCACCAAACTGGAAAAGATTAAGACATCTAACAATACTAATGATGGCAAAGCTAAATAATGGAATCTCAACAGCACCAAAGGGGATATAAGCTGGTACAGACACTTGAGAGGTCACTTTAGTGACTCCTGGATCAGTTGAAGTTACATGTGTACCACCCAGTAACATGACATTTTAACAAATATCATAGAAAATTCAGCTGAGGGGATAACCATGTCATCTGTCTGTCTACCTATTCATCCACCTATCAATCACTGTTAAGAATATGATGATTCCCTCGTAGGATGGAACGCCACTGAGTTGTTTTCTTAAAATGAGGCAGCTCTTTGTATGCTAACCTAGGAAACACCCAAACTGCATTATGGTACGAAATGTATAATTCTATTTGTGTGGAAGATTACACAGACACCCACAATCCTGAATATTCACAAAAATGCTTTGAGAAGGACACATAAGAAACGTCAGTGGTTACCTCTAGAAAATAGGTTTGGGTACAGGAACCTTTTATTCTCCACCTTCTGGGTTAAAACCATAAGCACGTAGCATTTTTATAATTTAAATTAAAATACTGACAAAAAGTTACAGGGCAGGGGGTGGTAGAAGAAACAGAACGGCAGAATGCTGATAACCACACTGTCATGCTATTCCTTCTAAATCTGAATAGGTTTGAAAATATCCATAATAAAAAGTTTAATCATCATCAATGAAAACAAAAACTCAATCCAGTCTGTGTCCCACACACTGACTGTAGAAATAAGCCCTGTATTCAATATTCACGCAGCACAAACATGTGCGCCCGAGGATGCAGATGGGCAAGGAGAATGTCCAAGATCAGACACTGGAGTTTGTGAAGTTCAGTCAACAGAATTTTCAATTTGAAACTAATAAAAAGGGACACTTTAGCATGAACAAAAATGCATCAAAATGGAGGAGTTCACATTTCATTTTGAAAATCCAATACTCATTGCATACTAAGGTGCAAAAGGCAGAGAGAAAGCCGTCATGTACCCAGGGCTCAAGGAAAGATCAGCCAGGAGACCTACAAAGACAGAAGTCATCAGACTTGGGCAGGGAACAAAGACAAAGGTCCAGCAGGGCAGACTCCAGCTGAATATATTAATACTAAACAAGCTGCTTCTGAGAAGAGTGAACCCCAGGCCTGGGGAAAAGGCACAGTCACTGTGAAATAGAAACTCCAGCAACGATATGATCAGTGTCCACAGTAGCTGCACAGAATAGTGGGCAGTAATCAGAGAAGGGTGTGAGAACGTAACCGAGAAGACAGGGAAGTGATGTAATCCTGGGACCTGGAGCCGGAGCCTGCGGAGCCCGGGGTGTCTCTGTCTGAAACCCTAGGGTAAAGGGCTGAGGGCCAGGTGGATAAAAGGAGTTCCCACGGCATCGTGGACCAGCCCTGCCCATCCATAGCCCTGGTCTACAGCTCGTGAGCCACAGTGAGCGGGCAGACGTGAACAGTGTCTGTGAGAAACCTCTAGAACAGTGGATCTTCACCTCGTGTGGGTCATACAGCCTTTGAAAAACTGGTGAAAGCTGTGGATCCCTCTTCAAGTCCCAGATAACACACAAAAAGGTGAAGATTCCTAGACCCTCCCTGAAGTCACTTAACTAGTTCTCTAACTCACAATGCATCACTCAATCGGAATAACCTAGTCTGGGTATCTCAAACATCCGACTGAGGGAGAAGAATTTTACAAGAAGCCCGAGCCCCCTCCCGTACTCCACGATGTGATGTTCGCCCACCCCTCCAGTTGGCCATGCCCTCTGGCCTCCTCGGTCCTCCCTGCTGCCCCCTCCCCACTGCCGTGCAAAGCCAGCCCTCACTGCTGGGCCCACCGTCATCTGCCCGTCCCCACCTCGGCCCTGGCCGCTGGTGGCCTGCTGCGCATGGACTCCTCCTGCTGTAGTCCCCTCGGCGTCCCTGGTGCACACCCCCACCCCAACTACTTCTACTTCTCAGCGCTGGCCTGAGGCAGGCTTCCTGCTGGGAACACGTATCGCGCTCTCTGCGTGGTCCCCCGAAGCCCACCCTTGCTAGGTGTAAGCTGAACCCAAGAGCACCCGGGCCTCTGCCCTGACCTGGGGGTGGCCCCGGACTCAGCACACTTCCTCCGATGACACCTGTCAGCGCTCACGGCCATCAGCTGCCACTGCACGGAGGGGAAGACAGCAGAATATATGACAAACAGGGGTCAGAAGTGCCACCAACGGCCACCCTTGTTTCAAAACAAGGTTTGGATTATTCACTGCATTCGCTTCTTTCCTCTTCTCATCAGGATGTCTTGAGAAAGCCGTCTACCTTACTGTGCTCCACAGGCCGGCTGATCCACATCACCTGGAAGTTCGTTAGAAACAGCAAGTCTGGGGCCCCAGCCAAGCTGCTGAACCCAAGTCCCTGGGGAGGGGCCCCACCAGCCAGGTTTCGAGGAGGCTGAGCCAGCAATACTGGCTTGCTCCCTGCCTTGCACTTCCTGCTCTCGGTACGCCCGGGGGTAGGCACGTGGTCTTGCCTGCATTCCCACCACTCCACACTGACGGATGCACGACTGAATTATTTCTCAGTCCTCGTCCTTTGTGTTGGTGGGCGTGACACTGCTGGTCACTACTCTATGAAATTCACCTCCTAGAGGGTTTCTTTTGTCTTCTTTTTGTTTCTACCTTTCCCGGTGTCAGAGACCCCGCTGTGAAGCTGACAGCAGCTGTCCCGTCTCTCTGTGCAGGACACACAACTACTCAGGGGCTCGTTTGTGGCTCCCTGAAGCCCACCAGAGCCTTCCCAGCTAAATCTCCCACTCGTCCCCCAGGCTCCCAGCCTGTCCTCTCAGTTCCTGCTCCCAGGGTCTATCCTCTCTACCTCCTCCTGGGTGACTTCCTGCTAATTCTTTACTACTGATGCTCACTTCTTTCACTATGTGCCTGTATCCTTATTTATCTAAGTCAGGGCCTGGGTTACACAGGCCTGGAAACACGGCTTATTCATAATTAGGTAATTACGAATCCAAGAAATTAAAAACAGACTGAGCCAACATCTGACGGGAATGGAGGTGCAGAGAGATCTTAAAGATCTGATCGCTGCTTCGTACAGATGGGAAGACTGCAGGCCAGAGGGGTTCGGTGACTTGGCTGATGTCGCAGAAAGCAAGCTAAGCCTGAGAATCCAGATTTCCCATTTTTCAGCCCCCTACGGAAAGGTAAGGGCACTTCAATAATCATTGATTTGAAGATTAGAAAAAGGAACCTAGTTTATCTCCTGAATTTAATTAACTAGCCTTTGTTGATACCTCACTCACTAAGAGTCCAGAAGTAAACCTCAGTTGGCAGTGGGTTCGGGGCCTGTCATGGCTGTCAGGACTCTTGAGGGTTCCTTGGAAAGCAAGAAGATCAAACTAGTCAATCTTAAAGGAAATCAACCCTGAACACTCTTTGAAAGAACTGATGCTAAAGCTCCAATACTTTGGCTACCTGATGAGAACAACCGACTCACTGGAAAAGACCCTGATGTTGGGAAAGTCTGAAGGCAGAAGAAGAAGGCGACAGAGGATGAGATGTTTGGATGGCATCACTGACTTGATGGACATGAATGAACTTGGGCAAACTCTGAGAGACACAGAAGCCTGCCGTGGGCAGTCCATGTGGTCACGAAGAGTCGGATATGACTTGGCAACTGAACAGCAACAACAGCTGCCAAAGGGGCTGAGAAGAGAGGTGAAGGGGCCGAAGAAACTACCAGCGGAAACTTTTCCCAGGAAGGGGTACGTCAAAAGGTGCCAACCCAAGGGGACTATTTATAGTCACACAACAAAGGGATGGCGTCAGAGACATCTCCTGAGCTGGAGGAAAAGGCATTTCACAGATTTCCTAAAGATCAAGAGACTAACAGTCTGCCTGGAAAACGGCATGACCCTCATCCAACAAGAGGATGGATGCCCAGTTACTCCCAGGAAAACACACCTCCGCTGGGAGGAGTAAAAGAAGTGGGGATGCAGGAAAAGTCAGTCAGAACTGACAACACATAAAATCACAAAAATACACTGAAGCAAGTTACTATTTATTCAGGACTCAGATGCGTCTAATTGGAGGCATGAAATACCTTTATAGACTCTACAGTGGATTTGAGTTTCTCCTTAATCCCTTTGGGAAGAACAGGATCAAGCAGATTCTCATCTGAATCTGGTCACACACTGTGAGGGATGATGACCTCCTCCTAGGGTTTCCTGGCAACTGACGAGTGCAGGCCGGACACAGGAAGGCTGTTTTGGAACAAGGGAGCCCCTGACCCCAGAGGACCCCCGAGCCTCGGCACCGAGCTCTGCGGCGCCTGTAGTTCCAGGGCTCACTCTGGCGGACACTCTGAACCAGGGCTAAAGGAGCCCTAGAACCTCAACCACAGGAGCTTATTACTAGCCTTTATTTCTACCCGAGCCTCTCGGGAGCTGCTGACTTTCCAGAAAACATTTTCAAAAAAATCTGTTAAGATGCTCTTTCCCTGAGGCTGGCCAAGCAACATGGCTCAATCTTAATTCTGCAGCACAAAGGCTTCAGCTTCTGTTAAGTATGGAGAGCAGAGCAAAGGGAGGAAATTCCTAAACACCTAAGAAAGAAATAAAAAAAATCCCTGAGCAATCAGTGATAACACCCCAGCTGGAGAAAGAAGCTAAATGTATTCAAAGCCTCAGACAGCATCTGTGGGTTTACATTTCAAATCAAATGAAAATGGTCACAGTTGTTTACACACACACAAAGACTTTCACAGGGAAAGGGTCTGATTCTCTGAGCTTTATTCCTCTCCCTGATCTGTAAAATAGAGATAATTTCTCCCTCAAAAAATGTTGGGAAGATTAAATGGGCTTATGGACATTACAAAGCACTGTGGACACAGACTGACGCTCAGACTCCAAGAGGAGCTACCAGCAAGCCCGTCACACCCTGAGCGCTCCTGCTCCCTCACGACAGACCTCTGCTTACTCCCACAGGCCAAGTGTGAGCACAGGGTGGATTCCAGAGACCACACAGAAAGCAGCCAGACACGGAAACGTATAAATACTCAAAACAGCCAGAAGAAAATACGTGAACTTACATAACAGACATTTAGTAAACAGCCATCACATGAAGAGGGGTTCCTACAAATCAATAAAGAAAACACCCAAGAGTGAGCAAAGGACATCAACAGGAAATATGCACAAAGAATATACAGGCCAATAAATATGCCAAGAAGGTGTTCAACCTCACTAAAAATTGAGGATATGCAGATTAAAATAATACAGAATTTATAAGCTAGTGTAGGAGTTGGAGCAAAGCTCCTCCCTGTGGTATTTAAGGATCTCAAAGCATTTTGGTTGGCACCCATCTATTCAGCCTTAAATTAAGAAGGATGAGTTGAGAAGACCTGCCCAGGTAAACAGAGCCCCTGGTCAAATTTTCTTACTGTTTCATTCTTAAATGTGAATAACCAGCCAAGACACACCAACCATTTGTGGAAAGTCTGCAACATGGAAAAGAGAAAAGTGAAAGCAAATGAGCAGACAAATATGCATTTCAGAGAATGAAAGAAAATTTTGCAAGAGTGGCCCTTATCTTTTAGAGATACACAGGGAAATCCTTGTGGATGAAACGACATGATAACCGGGATTCCACACCCTCCAAACCTGGCCAGAGTCCTGCTTCGGGATTTTTCAAGCTGGAGCTGCACCGGCTCAGGAAGAGGAAGGAGGTGAGGGTTGGGATACCCCTCTATAATAGAAACGCTGTGGAAATGGACGCCGGGGCCTTCCTCAGGGCAGAAGTGCAGCGAGGAAGGACTGACTCCCCAAGAACCTCCGTCTCTGCCTAACGAGTTCTGAGTGTTCAGCGTCTCCCCAAATCCTGTAAGCTCCCCCCAGGATCCCCTCAGCAAACCTCTTCTGCAGTCACCACTGTTAAGGATGGGTTTCTGCCACTGGCAAGAACATGAGTCCTGAGGGCCAATACGGGAGTCAGCCAGGAAGGCAAGGATTCAAAGAGGTGAGGCTGCTGTTTTGGCTATTTCATACTTGATCCCTCCAACCTTTACTGAGCGCCAATCACACGCTAGGCATGGTTCCAGATGCTAGAAAATACACAGGTGAAAGAGACATGGCCTACTGATCTCAAAAAACTAAGTCTACTATCACCAGAGTCTTAGAGAATATAACTGAGGGGACTCTTGTTCCACCAGAAGTTAACTAACATCTCAGAAGACAACATGGAGGTAAGTCAGTAGCTTCTAACAGCCTGGAAGACAAATGCACATTTTAAATGATCCTAGTTAGTTAAAACTAGGTTGGTGACATATTCTATTGATAAAAATCTAGACATCTGAAGTGACTAGGCAAAAGTACAATACAATACAAAAAAGGGGAGCCGAGAAACCATGAATAACACAAAAGTTAAAACGCGTTACAACCTCAATGGCAGTGGGAATCTGCTGGTGATAAGACAAACTTGAGACTTAGGGACACCCCAGAAGCCATCTCAGAATCGGCCGCTAAAAAATGTCTCCCAGACGCAAAGAGGTGGGAGGTGAGGACAACAGAGGAAACTTGTCCTGTTGGGTTTCCAAGGCTTTGTTTCTAGGACAGACCTGGGAAGAATAGGATCTTCATTAAGCAGAAGGACCTGCCAGCTCATGGTCCAAAATGTCATGGTAAAAAGCTACTGGGATTCCATTTCTGCCATACACAGATGGTCATCGAAGGAGAAGAGTCCTCTGGCTCACATCTCCGCTCAGAAGACCTGCAAATACACCAGTGTCCCCACAAGGCCTGAGGCCAGGGTCACAGGGTCATGGTCAGCAGTGACAGTGACGCTGACGTGTGACACCGACTGCCTGTTTCTGATGCAGCAGAGACAAGAGCGTACAGATCACTCGTGAGAAAACTCTGGACTGAATGGGCCTTTTCACTGCCTTCTTCTCAGGCCTCTTTTGTAGAGAGACGGAGCAGGAAACAAAGAAGAGATTTATCACCATGAGCCCGTCCAGCAGCTGTTTTCTTGTTGTCTCTTGTTTGACTTCTCTCAAGAGAGCAGAGCTAACTACTCAAGCCAAGCAGGTGTTTAAGGCAGGTGATTTTGTTTCCATTAATTTTCTGAAGTAACAGTAAACCAGACAAGAGAGTTACGTCATGCAGTCCTGGAGAAACCAGAACCCGGTGTGTAACCCCCGGTGGGGTGCAATTGCTGCAGGACCGGGCATCCGCCCCCTGCTGCCCCAGCACCTTCCATCTCTAGTTCTCGGAATAAGTGGAACCTTAGCGGTCACCAACCGCCCCCACCCTCGACATCTGGATCAATCATCATTAACAATGTGTTCAAATGGAAGGTGAGGTTGGAGGCTTTCAGGTTTGGGGGGAAAACCAGATTAAGAAAAGCATCAACTTCACTGCCCAGATAAACCATCACATTAATAACTACAAGGATAGCCTCACTACTGTGAGGGAGGTGAATAAAAGCCATGAAACATTTCTGCTTTCGTGTTTAGGCTTCAATTCAGTCTCTCAGTCTTATCCGGCTCTTTGTGACCCCATGAACTGCAGCACGCCAGGCCTCCCTGTCCATCACCAACTCCCAGAGTTTACTCAAACTCATGTCCATCGAGTTGGTGATGCCATCCAACCATCTCATCCTCTGTCGTCCCCTTCTCCTCCTGCCTTCAATCTTTCCCAGAATCAGGGTCCTTCCCAATGAGTCAGCTCTTCGAATTAGGTGGCCAAAGTATTGGAGTTTTAGCTTCAATCAGTCCTTCCAATGAATATTCAGGACTGATCTCCTTTAGGATGGACTAGTTGGATGTTTAAACTTAAGGCTAAACCAACTCAAACCTACAAATCTAGCCCGAGCCTTGGACGGCCCTTCAGGCTTCCGTGCCCCTCCCTGAGGCGGCCCACAGCACGGGCCTGCCTCTGCACCACAGTGACCCACGGCTCCGGGGAGGAGGGCTCCTCTCCTCCCAGTGGGCAGCACTTGTCACTTGGGGACCAAGAAGAACGGCCCACCTTCTCACCTAGACAGCAGATGGCCCCCAGCTTACGACGATCTGACTCACATCTTCTCTACTGTATGATGGTGTAAATTCGATACTCATTCAGCAGTGATGTTTATACATGAAAGTCTGAATCCAGATCTTTTCCTGGCCTGGCAGCATGCTGCCCCATGGGCTCTCACGATGTAGGGCAGTGAGCCAGAGCTCCCGTCGGTCCCGTGATCATGAGGGTGAACAACCGATAGCCTGACAGCATTCTGAACCCGGACAACCATTCTGGCTTGCTGTCGGTACAGTGTTCAATAAATTACCTGAGCCAGTCAATGCTTTATTATAAAACAGGTTTTCTGGATTGATTTGGCCCAACTGTAGCCTAATGTCAGTGTTCTGACAGTGATTAAGACTGGCAAGGCTGGGGCTTGCTTCCCTGATGGTCCAGGCGTAAAGAATCTGCCTGCCAATGCAGGAGACACAGGTTCAATCCCTGGTCCAGGAAGATCCCACATGCCGTGGAGCAAACAAGTGTGTGTGCCACAACTATTGAGCCAGTGCTCTCGAGCCCAGGAGCCACAGCTACTGAGCCCATGGGCTGCAACTACCAAAGATGCTCCCTGGAACCCATGCTCCGCAATGAGAAGCCCACGTACCACAACTATAGGGTAGCCCCTGCTCCCACAACTAAAGAAAAGTCCGTGCAACAATGAGGGCCCAGAACAGCCAAAAATAAATACATGAAATTATTTTTAAAAAAGAACTCATTTAAGACTGGTGAGGCTAAACCACAATCTTCTGGGAGGATGTATTAAATGCGTTTTGGAGTTAACAGTATTTTCACCTGACAATGGGTCCATCCTGAGGCTTTGTGTCTGTCAGCTTACCTTTAGTTTTCTCCTATTGTAGAGCCATTGTCACCAGGAGCAAACATCCGGTGACACATTTCTCTCTCTTTGTCCATGTAGTCCCTATAGTAGCTGCAGGGAGAAATACCCAGTAGTTAGAGAAGTGCAGTATCTATGGGAAGTGACACCTAGAGGCTAGAATTCTCCACTCAGGGTCAGAAACACCGAAACTTCAGCAGGCCTCAAACCCAATCAGGAGTGGGTGGAAGCAATGCTGGAGGAGGAGGGGACTGGGGGAGGCTCCCCAGAGGGCTGTTCAGGAAACACTTGGACAAAAAGCCCACCCTCCGCAAAGACAGCAGCCTCGAAGGTTAGGAGCTGCTGTCAGAGACGCTGTCAGCTGCGTGCAGCTGAGCAACACCTCATACTCAGAGATCTCTCATTTATCTTGAGGCTTTCCTGCTAAAGAATGGTCAGATTCCAAAATTTTTACACCTTTCTTAACAGGATGTTTATAAATACCAGAAAGGAAACTTCTGTAAGTCTTCAAGGCCTGAAATGCAAATATCTGGATCCAAGCAGGAGGTACACAGACCTTGTGCTTTTTTTTTCTTTTAATTGTCAAGAAAGCTTTAGGGCTTCCTTGATGGTCCAGTGCTTAAGAACCCGCCTTGCAATGCAGGGGACACGGATTCAATCCCTTCATGCCTCAGGGCAACTAAGCCCGTGTGCCACAGCTACTGAAGCCGGTACACCTGCAGCCTGAGCTCTGCGACAAAGAGAAGCCACTGCAAAAGAAGACCCTGAACTGCAACTAGTCCCCCTCACAGCAACGAAGACCCAGCACAACCAAAAATAAATAAATATTTTTTAAAAAAGAAAGTGTTAACTAGCAATCTGTATTAAATGTTTAAAAATGTTAACATAAGTAGAGAAACCTCACCAATAAAGAGAAACAAAAGAATACCTAAAAAAAAACAGTGGTTATAATATGAGGCGATGGAATTATGTTGAAATTTTCAAAGTTTTCTACAATGAATATGTAGCTTCCACAATCAGAAAAAGTAACATTACTGAGATACTGGTATCGGTATCACCTGGGTAACAAGAGAGGCATCCTAGGGAATGACTCAGACCTGCAAGAGCCATTTCAAATCAAACCAGCATCTTTAAGACATCTTCCTGCAGTCAGTTGAGCACAGAGGTTCTCAGCTGGCAGGGAAGAATATCTGAAGAATGCTGCCCTTTCTAAAAATCACACTGGCCACCTCTTTAGGGCGCTGCCTGGTGAGGAGGACAGGGAGGTGGGCAATGGTCCTGGTGGGCAATGGTGTGTGGTTTGGAGGTCTGTCCTACGCCCCCACCCCCTCTCCGGAGCTGCGGGTTTAGAGAGCTGTGCACTTCCTAAAGCCAGCTCTAGGGGGCGCTGCCTCCTAACACGGGCTTGGCAACATCGAACAGGCCTTTACCCAAGTGAACAGGCCAGAGCGGCAGATACACCACATATTTCTTTCTCTGTGCTCCGGCAAACAGTGGTCTCACCTGGCCAGTTTCTTCAGCTCGTTATTGATGTCGTGATTGAAGGGCTGCTCCCTCTGGGCTCGGACTAGAAAATCCCGGGCCTTCTGGTACTCAGTCATAAGGAGACAAGCCTGCCCAAAGGACAACGTGTTACAAGCACGCTTCAGGAAAGAGCACCGCGGCGGTAACACAGCTGACCGCCACTGCGGCCGTTCCTCGAGCATTCCGTCCCAGGTCCCTGCCCTCCCGCTCACCTGTCCACAGCGGAAGAGGGCCTTGGCATTCTTTCGGTCAATGATCAGAGCCTGCTCTCCGTAGCGCAGGGCCATGGCGGGGCGCTCCAGCTTCAGGTACGTAAAGGACAGATTGAGGAAAACGAGCAGCTTGGCGGTCTCCACCAAGTGCCGCTCTTCAGCGGGCGCTGCTCGCCGGTGGAGGAGCATCAAGGCCTGTGGGAAGGAAGAGACAGGTGGTCGAGAGAAGGTGGTCTTATGTACAGCAAACCCTAAGAATACACACACACACACACACACTTAGAGCTAAAAAGTGGGTTCACAAAGTTGCAAAACACAAGATCAACATATGAGTTAGCTGTATTTCTTTAACAATCCAAAAAGGAAATTAAGAAAACAACTGCATTTATAACAGCACCAAAAAGAATAAAATAAGTGGCAATAAATTTAAAGTGCAACACTTATAAACTGAAAAATATAAAACTTTCTTGAAAGAAATTAAAGATCTAAATAAATGGAAAGACAGTTCATGTTCACAGATCAAACCACCTAATTCTGTTAAGACGGCAATAGTGCCCAAATTATTCTACATTTTCAATTCAACTGCTGCCAAAATTTCAACTGCCTTTTTTGCAAAAATGGTCAAGCTGATCTGAAAATTCATATGGAAATTCACGGGATCCTAAACAGCCAAAACAACACTTAAAAAAGGCGGGGTGAAGGCAGGTGGTCAGAGAGAGAACAAAGTTGAAAGACTCACACTCTCTAATTGCAGAACTTACTACCAAAGCCAGTGTGGTACCCAAAAAGACAGACACATATCAACAGAACAGAACCAGCAAGGCAGATGGAGAGTCCAGGAACAAACCTATGTACATCTAGAATCAACTATTCACAAGGTGCCAACACCACTCAATGGAGAAAGAGTAGCCTTTCAGCAGGTGGTGCTGTGATAAATGGATGTCAACAAGCAAGAGGATGAAGCTGATTCCTACCTCAGACAACATACAATTAACTCAAAATGGACCACAGACCTAAAGCTCAGAGCTCAGCTGTAAGCAAGACTTTTAGAGGAAAACACGGGTGTAAACCTTTGCAGTCTCAGATAAATCAAAACACTGGAAGCACAAATACCTAAAGAATAAATGACCGGGACTTAATCAAAATTAAAAGCTTTTGTGCTTCAAAGGACACTGTCAAGAAAACGAAAGAACAAAATGACTGAAGGACTGATGTTTAAGAAAAATCATTATAACAAGCAGTTACTGGTTTCAGTTGACAACATATAACGGTTTACTGCTGTCATTGTCCATGCCTTCAGATAATTTATTTTGACTTTTGAGTAAAAAGACATCTTCTTCTTTTCAGGAATATACAAAATAACAACCACAGAATAGAAGAAAATATTACCAAATCACATTTGATAAGGGTTTAGTATCCAGAATTAAGAACTTTTACAACTCCACAATAAAGACAAACAAATTTAAAACGGGCAAAGGATCTGAATAAACATTTCTCCTAGGAAGATACACAAATAGCTAATAAGCATATGAAAAGACACCCAACATCATTAGTCATCAGGGAAATGCAAAATCACAATGACATACTACTTCACACCCACTAGGATGTCTGTAATTTTAAAAAACGGAAGGTAAGTGTTGGTGAGGATGTGGAGTAACTGGGAGCCTTGTATTGTTGATGGGAATGTGAAAAGTGGTAGCCACCATGGAAAACAATTTAGCAGTGCTTCAAAAAGATTCACCATATGACCCAGCAATTGCGCTCCTAGCTATGTACCCCAAGAACTGAAAACATCAGTCTACACACAAAGACTGGTGAACAAATGTTCTTAGAAACATTATTCACAGCAGCCAAAAAGTGGAAACAACCCAAACGTCCTCCAACTGATGAACACACACACAAAAGGCAGTGAGATCCCCACTACAGCCAACGGGCGCAGGCTGCCAGGCTCCTCTGTCCACGGAACTCTCCAGGCAAGAACACTGGAGTGGGAAGCCATTCCTTTCCCCAAGGAAAAGCAATTTCTGACCCAGAGATCAAACCTCGGTGTCCCACACTGAGGGCAGAGTCTTTACTATCTGAGCCCCCAGGGAAGCCCCAGTAAGATCCACACAACAGAGTATGTTATTCATCTATAAAAATGAATGAAATATAGCATGTATTAGTATACATGCTATAGCATGGATAAAACTAGAAACATTATGCTAAGTGAAAGGAGTCAGACAGAAAAGGATAAATATTGTTATTATTCCACTTACATGAGTACCCATAATAGATAAATTCATAGAGACGGAAAATAGAATAGAGGTTACCAGAAGCTGGGGGCAGGAGAAGTGGGAGTTACTGTTTACTGGATAAAGAACTTCTGTTTGAGATGATGAAAAAGTTCTGCAACAGGCAGTGGTGATGGTTGCACAACATTCTGAATGTACTTAATGCCACGGGGTTGTATACCTAAAAGTGCTTAAAATGGTAAAATTTATGTTTGGCAAATTTTACCACAGTTTAAAAAATAAGTTTTTTTAAAAGGAATAAACTGCTAATACATGCTACAACATAGATAAACTCTGAAAGCATTTTGCTTCCTGAAAGAAGCCAAACACAAAGGATCACATGCTTCATAATTCTATTTACATGTAATAGCCCAGATAAGCAAATCCATAGAAAGAGTAAAACAGGGATCATCGGAGGTCTAAGAGGGAATGGTAACTGCTCACGGGTTTCTTTCTGGGGTGATGGAATGTTCCAGAACTTGGCAGTGGTAATGGCTGCACAGCCTTGTGAATAAACTGAGGATTACTGAACTGCACACTTAGGTGTGAGTTTTATGCTGCATGAATTCTAGCTCAGCAACAGTAAACAATGAATGGTTCTGGGAGAACTGGACAGCTACAGGCAAAAGAATCAAACTGGACTACTGACTCAGACCACATGCAATTTCAAGATTTAAAACACAGGCTGTGTGCTGTGCTCAATTGTGTCTAACTCTTTGCAGCCCTATGAACTGTAGCCTGCCAGGCTCCTCTGTCCATGGAATTCTCCAGGCAAGAAGACTGGAGTGGGTTGCCATGCCCTTCTCCAGGGGATATTCCTGATCCAGGGATCGAACCCAGGTCTCCCTGCATTGCAGACAGATTCTTTTCCATCTGGGCACCAGGGAAGTCCTTAAAATGTAAGGCCTGAAACCAAAAAACTTTTAGAAGAAAACACAGACAGTATGCTCTCTGACACCCATGTTAGGAATATTTTTTTGGATATGTCTCTTCTGGCTGAGGAAACAAAAGCAAAAATAAACAAATGGAACTACATCAAATTAAAAAGCTTCTGCATAGCAGAGGAAACTAGCAACAAAAAGGAAAGGCCACCAATGAATGGGAGAAGATATCTGCAAAATAATATATCCAATAAGGGGTTATTATCCAAAATATACAAAAAACTCATACAACTTAACATAAAAAAATAAACAACTTTTTGAAAGATAGGCAGAGGATCCAAATAGACATTTTTCCAAAGAAGATATATATACAGCCAGGAAGCACATGAAAAGATGCTCAACACCACCAATCATCAAGGAAATGCAAATCAAACCACCATAAGGTATCACCTCACACCTGTCAGAATGGCTATTATCAAAAAGACAACAAACAGCCAGGAAGAATGTGGAGAAAAGAAAACCCTTGGGCACTGTTGGTAAGAATATAAACTGATGCAGCCACTGTGGAAAACAGTATGGTTACTCAAAAAATTAAACACAGAATTACTATATGATCCAGCATTCCACTCCTGGGTATTTGTCCAAAGAAAACAAACACACTAATTTGAAAAGATACATACACCCTTTGTTGACGAAGCATTATTTACAGTAGCCAGAGCCGACTCATTGGAAAAGATCCTGATGCTGGAAAAGATTGAGTGCGGGGAAGAGAAGGAGGTGACAGAGGATGAGACGGTTGGACGGCATCACCAACTCAATGGACATGAGTTTGAGCAAATTCCGGGAGTTGATGATGGACAGGGAGGCCTGGCATGCTGCAGTCCATGGGGCCTTGAGTCAGAAACCACTTAGTTACTGAACACCACCACCAAAGTGCCCAACAATAGATGAATATTTAAACATGGGGTACATATACATAATGGAATATTATTTAGCCGTAAGATAGAACAAAACCTTGCCATCTGTAACAACACGAATGGACCTAGAGGGTATTATGCTAAGAGAAAGAGTCAGAGAAAGAGAACATGTATTTCCCTCCTTTTCCAACAGAGCCTCCATTTCATTCAAAGCAGCAACGTACTAATTAAACCATACTCTCCAGCTTCCTGTCTGCATACAGCTAAGGGCAAATGGACATTCACCATGGGATATAAGAAGTCGGGGTAGGAGAAATTCTGGAAAGCTTGTAATATGAATACATACACCAGACTCTTCTTCCCTCCCTTCTTCCTGCCCAGATGACCACATGACGCTGCAGGTTGAACTACCATCTTGAGAAGGAAAAAGACAACAAAGACACGCTTAAGGGCAGCTGATCAGAGACCTCTGGAACGTACCCTGATGGCTTTGTGGAACAGCTGTTTATGCTGGCTTTGAAGTGCCTCCCTTCTTGTGAGAAAAACTACATCACTAGTTTATTTGAAAAACTTTTTCAGGATTTTGTGGTTCACAGCTGAATGCAAAGCCTGAATGTTTAGGCTCACTATGAAAATGAGACAAAAATCAGAATGCTTCTAAACTTTATCCTGTTTGCCTCTATAGCCTAGGGGGCAGAGTTGGGCACACAGAAAGTACTCATAATACTCATGAACGTGTTACAAAGCAAACAGCGGATTCCTGTCAGCAGAACCTCCACAGAAGCCAAATCACAATCAAAAGCTTGGCAAGAATGGAGTTAGATTCAGATGCATGTCCACTGTCAGAGAGACAGGAAATGAACATGGCAAATGGGGTAGAGAAGTCAGTTGGTAGAGGACCCAAAACTAGAAAGAGAATTTAAAAAAATTTTTATTGAAATACACAGTCACGTATAAAAGCAAGCATCCAGCTCGATCAACGATCACAACCTGAACACACTCATGTAAACCACATCCGTATTCAAACATCACCAGGTTCCCCTAAACCCTGCGTCCCCTCTCCCAGTTTTTAGCCCTCTGGCATGAGGATTTTTAGGTAAGATTTTTCTTAACAGTTGTAGGTGAGAAGAAGGGACAGAGATAAAGTCTCTCCCTCTTAAAGAAGGAAGTTTCCAGGGTCTAAACTTACACTATGAAGCAGTCTTACCCGTTTATATCTCGTTTTGGCATCATAGAAACGATTTTGGCGGAAAAGGTAGTTGCCAAACTCTCGTTCAGTAGCTGCCACCTTTAGGACCTTCTGAAGTGGAAACTGACCCTGTTGCTCCTAAGGATCAAAGACAAGGACGTCAGCAAGGAAACTGAAAGCCCCACCGCCACGCCAGTGTCACTACAGCCGTTAGGGCTGTTCCTCTAGACTATGACCTCTGCTGCCGTGGATGTGCCGAGCACTGGGCTAGGGGCCTGGGCAGGAGTCACCTCTGAATCCCAACAGAAGCCACAGCAGGCAGCGGTCATAACTGCTGTTTTACGGATGAGGGCCAAATGGAAGTCCACTAGTTTAGTCCTACCCAGAGATGCTCCCTAAAGAAGCAGTTCCTCACAGAATTAGAAACTGATGGAACTTGCCAAGCACAAAGGTCAGGTCTCAGGACAACCACTCATCCAGCAAGCATCTGACAGTCTTGGTCTGCCCAGAGCTCCGCTCGTCTTTCCAACCATGATGCTCTACCCTGGGTACACACCAGAATCACCAGTGGAGCCTCTTTTTAAACCGACGTCCTAGGCCCACCCCCAAAGATTCTAAATCAGCACACAAGAGAGGGGACCCAGGTTATCTGCAAGAACCTCTGTTCTGTGAAAAGATGAGAAAAAGGTAATGTCTCTCCCTTGTGGTGGTGACAGTTTAGCCAGGGAGACACCATATAGAGATGTGAACCTGGGGAGGGTATCTAAGGCCTCGTGCACAGCCAGGCTGAGACAGCAGGACAAGGCGCACACGTGACTGCTGACGACGAGAAGCCCTGTCCGTACGGGATGAGTCACGTGCGAGGCTACAGAGGAAAGGCAGCTGTAAAGTTATGTTAAGACAGAAACCATCCCTCCCAGTTTACACCCAGTGTCCTCGTATTCCATCAGTTAGTAGTCCCTTTCTCTCTCAAGGGTCAAGGTTGGACAACAAATTACATAGTCAACCTAGGTATGAGCTACCAATGCTTGACTTGCTGAAAACCAAACAAAACTGAGAAGCAAATACTGTCTTTCAGGGAGACCTAGGCAAATGGTAACAAAGGTCAGCTCAACCTGCTGGTCCATAACAAACCCCTGGCCGAGCACATGTACCCACACATCAGAGCCAGCAGCACTCAAGACAGACACACACTAGCGAGTGGTAAGATACTCCTCCCCTCCACCTCTCCACACCAGACCCTTGGCCAGACCCTGGGGCTGACGATCATCAGTGGGGTAGGATAATTACCTGAAACCCAAACCCATCTCTCTATCAAAGTGCTAACATCTGTGCTTCAGAACTTACCGCCGAGAGGGCACAAAACTTGTCCGACTCAGCAGAGTCCAGGAAGTCAAGCAACTCGATCTCAAACAAGACAGTGGTGTTTGGGGGGATCAGGGGAGGGCAGCCCAGCGTTCCGTAGGCGTAGGTGGGTTTGAACAGGAACCTGGCCAGCTCCCCTCTCCGCATGCTCAGAAGGCCCAGCTCCATGCCCCACAGTGTGATATCTGGAAGAAGTGACAAAAAACGCGGTGGAAGCTGGCCCAGCGCCCCCCAGTGCCTCCCCCTTCACATCCACATCTCTTCGAGAGGTATCCCCAAGCCTTCTGCGTTGTCGTCCCAAATCACCACCACCCCCAGACTCCTCCAGCCTCTGCAGTGTCCGGGCCTCGACATCTTTGTTCACGTAGTTCCTTCTTCCTACAATGTTGTTCTCCCACCCCCTCACGCCCAGCTTCTACTCCGAGCGAACTCTTATTCAAACTTTAGGGCTCATTTCAAATGCCCCATCTGACGTGAAGTATTCCCAGCTGAAATGAACTGTGCCTCCATTAAGCATTCCCACCAAACACTGCTTATACCTCCCCAAATTTCACCCGGATAGTTGTCTGGAGTGTGTCAATCTTTATGACACTGGCCCCAGCCTTTCTAACCATGAGTACATCCTTTCTTTTCACTCTGCCTTGTGGAATAGTCATTCAACAAACGTCTTCATAATAAACAAAGTATGTAGCACCCCTGATTACGTCACAAATGCAAAGATAACCCTGCCAGGGAAGCCAAATACCTAGGTCTCAGAAGAGAATGTGGAAGACAACATGGCTGGTTTAGCAAAACCCAGCCTCAGAAAAACCAACTCAAGTGCTCTGGACAGTGTTCCAGTCCTCAGGCACTGCCCTACATCAGTTCCCCCAAGCAACTTCTTTTTTCCCAGCTCTTTATCTGAGCTGGGGCTTCCTGGTGGCTCAGATGGCAAAGAATCTGCCTGCATTGCAGAAGACTTGGGTTCAATCCTTGGGTGGGAAAGATCCCCTGGAGAAGGGAATGGCAACCCACTCCAGTACTCTTGTCTGGAGAATTCCATGGACAGAGGAACCTGGAGGTCCAAGAAGTCACAGAGTCTGATAGGACTGAGTCCCCAACACTTTCACTTTCATCTGAACTTACCCTCTCCAAGTTTCATGAGCCGAGGAGTTTTCCTAAAGCAATTAGAATCAAAAGGCTTGTCCATGTGCTCCAGATATCCAGAATATTTCACTAGGAAAGAGGACAGACACTCATGCCTCCGTATCAAATCTCTCGGTCACACAGAAACAACATTAAGTACCTTAAACTAGGCCCCCAGCCCATGATTGGAAAAAGCTTTGCTCAACGTTTATATGCCTGCCCTTTGGCGGTGTGGTTCAAGAGCTGGGCTGGTGGGCCTCCCAGAGCCCCTGTTCATGGCCATCCACACAAAGGGGTAATGGGTTCCCTCGCTTATCCCTTGAAACCCAGCACTTGGGCATCGCCAGCCTCCCAAGGGCAGACGGCACCCGGGCCAGGCCGCCATACATACCGAGCACGGAAGCGTCCGGTGTCACCAGCTCTCCAGCTCCCTCTCGAATGACATCCTTCAGCACGCCTCGGTCCCCCGAAATGTCCAGCATCCTTTGACTTAAGCGCTGGTATGGAGACTTATGGGGGATAAAACACACCACCTCAGAGCCCTGGACGGGCACCCTGACTCTGGCGGCTCCAACCAACCCCTACTCCCCAGCGCCCGGGCCCTCACCTGGCTGGGGGAGTCGTCTCTTTGTAGGACTCCCGGGTTCCGGGCGCTGCCCCCCATTTCCCCGCCGCCTGCCCCCAGGCCCCGCCGCCCTATGCCCCACAGCGACGCGGTCGCCCTTTTATACCGGGTCTTCCGCGTCCAACCGTGGCAATCCGTTCAGGGGCCGCGAGGAGACGTTCATCGCTCAGCTCCAACCGCCGCCAACCGCCAGTGGGCGCTCGGGGAGCGCGCCAGACCACGTGTGCGGACGCCTGGGAGGTCACGTGATGGGGGCACGTGGTGGGAGTGGGGGTGGGGCACGCACAGAGCTGGATCCCGCGCTACTTGAGGCCGCGTGGGGCATGACGGGACACGTGGCGCACCACGGGACACGAGGCAGGGGCGCGGGGAGCGTGACGCAGCTTGCGGCGAGGGTACAGTGAATGGGACGTGCAGGTGCTGAGATCAGCCGCCGGGTACGTGATGGCCAAGCTGCGGACACATGGCTGGCGGAACACGCTACGGAGGACAAGGCTCCAGACGCGGGGTGGGGGTAGGGGTTGCTGGAACGGTCAGGACCACCGATGTGGGTGATTTCAACCCTCCCTTCTTATTCCCGCTCCAGGGACCCATAAGAGGCGGACAGCACTCTAAAGTCAAACTGCCCAGTTCCTGCAAAAGCAAGGTGATGCTGGGCCTGCCCCTGGCCATCAGCAAGTCTGCCTCACCTGTGTGCTCGTGGTACAAAGGAAGAATGGCCCGGGATCCTACCCGCCCCAACCTGTTCCTTACTTCCTCCCACTCTTGCCAAGTTGAGGACTGGACGCCATTGGGCTTCCCATCTCTCCTGCACCCATCTTGCCTTGACCACTGGATCATTTCATTTAGCTGAGGTGTGTCCCTAAATCCCCCACCTAAAAACAAACAGGCCTCTCTTTGTCCCAAATCTCCCTCCTGCTACAGGTGGTCTCATTCCTCCTCTTCCAGGGAAAAACTTCTCAAAAGGGTTGCTGCAAAGGCTTTCTCAACTATTCTGTCTCCATCTCCTTACTCTTCATTTTCTTTTCCACTCCAATACCACTTTCCCGGGGTTCAGGCCACCATTCACTCTTGTTGTTGCCAAATCCCTTAGACTCCTCTTTGTCCTCCAGTTACTGGACTCTCATCAGCATTTGATGAAGCTGACCTGACCTTTAACTGCCTCTTTTGGCTTCTGTATTTAGTTGGTGTTTTTTTTTTTTTTTTTTTGCCTCTTGTAACAAATGACCACAAAAGGAACTGTTTTAAGCAATACATTTATTATCTCACAGGTCTGGTGGTAGAAGTCTGACACCAGTCTTGCTGGGCTAAGATGGAGGCATCAACCTCCCTCGAGGCTTTGGGAAAGAATCCACTTCAAAGCCCATTCAGATCATTGGCTAATCCAGGTCCCGGAAGCTCTTGGCTCGAGGTCCCTGTGTCCTTGCTGTCAGCCAACAGTGACCCTTACCTTTTAGAGGACCCTTACTCTGTGGTCCTTGCACGTGGGCCCCTACATCTCAAGAGTCAGCAACAGCTTGCTGATTCCTTCTCAGGCTGGGAGGGAATATTACCTAGTTGATGTTTTTATAAGCTTGCCTCCTCTCCTTAATCTGTCTCTGACTCCAGCCAGGGCAAATTCTATGTTAAGGAGCAATGTGATTAGGTTGGACCCACTGTGATAATTCAGCTCAATGACTGTAATCATTACATCTTCATAGTCCCTTTTGCCATCTAAGGAAGCATATTCACAGATCCTAAGAATTAGGGCATGGACATCTAGTGGGTTTTGCTGGTGGCTCAGATGGTAAAGAATTAGCCTGCAATGCAGGAGACCCAGGTTTGATTTCTAGGTTGGGAAGATACCCTGGAGGAGGAGATCTTGCCTAGAGAATTCCACAAACAGAGGGGCCTAGCGGGCTACTGTCCATGGGGTTACAAAGAGTTGGACACGACTGAGCGACTAACCCACACGTGTCCTTTCGGCAGTCATTCTTCCTGCCACACTTTCCTGGTCGCCACACTTTCCTGATTTTCCTCCTACCAGCCCTGCTGTCCCTTCTCAGTCATCCTCCTGTTCTGATCTCTAAACATTAGCAGTCGCAGGGCTCTGTCTGTGGAGCCCCGCCCTTCTCAATTCCCAATCTCCGAGAGCCCAGCCATTCCCACAGGTTTACGTATGATACACCCAGCCAGCCTAGAGCCTCCCTGGGCGCCAGGGCTCCAGGTGTTTTGAGTCAAATTGACTTTTCCAGTGGCTCTCAAAGTGTAGTGCTTAGACTAGCAGCAGCGGTGTTGCCTGGGAACGTTTGAAAATTAGGACAAAATTGGGTCTGTCCCCGTACTCCTGAGTCGGCATCTCTGGAGCCGGGTCGAGAAGCCTCTGTTATAACAAGCCCTCAGGACACGACTGGGCGGCTTCACTTCACTTCAGGTGATTCTTAGGTCTGCTGAAGTCTGCAGACCGCTGGGCTACTCAGTCACTCCACCTGGTTGTTCTTAGGCATCTGACTCTGGCATCTGCCTTTTTCACCTTTATCTTGGCATCACTGTCCATCCACCCAGGTGCTCAACTCACTGTGATCCATATCTACACAGTGGCCAGAGTGATCTTTAAAAAATGTAAATCAGATCATATTCCCTTGCTTTAAACCCAGCAATAGCTCCCACCGCCCTTGAAATTAAATCCAAACCTTTGCCCTGGTCTACCAGGCCCTCCCTGCCAGCCCCTCTGACCTCATCTTCCCTTTGACTTACTGTGATCCAGCCCCCCAAGCCTCCTCTCTGGTGGATCTCGTAAATACGGTTGACCTTTGAACAACAGGGATGTGAATCGCAAGTGTCCAGTTACACGGGGATACTTTTCAACGGTGAATACTACAGTATTGCACCACCCGCACTGAGCTCTTTCCAGCCTCAGGTCCTTTGCACTTGTGCCCCCTTTGCCTGAGATACATTGTACCTCACAGTCCTGCCACCCTATCTGCCTCTTATCACACTGTTTACTTCCTGCAAAGCATTTAACACTATTCTCTCATTTATTTGTGACCTGCCCCTATGTATTATAAACTCCAGAAGGACAGAAGCTTTTTCTTGTTTTCTGTTTGATACTCAGTCGTGACTTTTTGCGACCCCGTGAACTGTAGCCCGCCAGGCCCGTTGGTCCATTTCTTGCCTGGGATTTCCCAGGCAAGAATACTGGAGCGGGTTGCTGTTTTCTTCTCCAGGGAATCTTCCCAACCCAGGGATCAAACCCGGGTCTCCTGCATTACAGGCAGATTTTTACCGTCTTGAGCCACCCAGCGCAGTGCTCGACATAGGAGGTTCGCAATAAATATTTGTTGAATACAATAAAATTGAGTCTCTACCTGCCTATACCAGGCCTTGGTCTAGCTTGTCACTGGGGAAGCAGCCCTACCCCTCCTGCAGACATGAGTGCTTAGACTTGCAGTGGTGGCGGCATGTTGGTCCAGAGATCCTTGTTTCTTAATGCCCACCTCTGTCTTGTCCATTCAGTGATTTCCCACCCGACTCCTGTGAAATGCATAATATAGTGTGACCAAAATATTTATTGACTGTATGACAAATATTTAGAAAATATCTATCTTTCTAAACCATTGAAAGATTTTTAAAATTTTTTTTTATTGAAGGATAATTGCTTTACAAAATTTTGTTTTCTGTCAAACCTCAACATGAATCAGCCATCAGTTCAGTTCAGTTCAGTTGCTCAGTCGTGTCTGACTCTTTGCAACCCCATGAACTGCAGCACGCCAGGCCTCCCTGTCCATCACCAACTCCCAGAGTTTACTCAAACTCATGTCCATTGAGTCAGTGATGCCATCCAGCCATCTCATCCTCATAGGTATACATATATCCCCTCCCTTTTGAACCTCCCTCCCCATCCCACGCCTCTAGGTTGATACAGAGCCCCTGTTTGAGTTTCCTGAGCTGTAGAGCAAATTCCCGTTGGCTATCTATTTTACATATGGTAATGTAAGTTTCCACGTGACTCTTTCCACACATCTCACCCTCTCCTCCCCTCTCTGCATGTCCATAACTCTGTTCTCTATGTCCATTTCTCCACTGCTGCCCTGTAAGTAAATTCTTCAGTACCGTTTTTCTAGATTCTGTATATATGTGATAGAATACGATATTTATCTTTCTCTTTCTGACTTAATTCACTCTATATAATAGGTTCTAGGTTCATCCACCTCATTAGAACTGACTCAAATGTGTTCCTTTTATGGCTGAGTAATATTCCATTGTGTATATGTACCACAACTTATTTATCCATTCATCTGTCGATGGACATCTAGGTTGCTTCCATGTTCCAGCTATTGTAAATAGTGCTGCAGTGAACAATGGGATACATGTGTCTTTTTCAATTTTGGTTTCCTCAGGGTATATGCCTAGGAGTGGGATTGCTGGGTCATATGGTGGTTTTATTCCTAGTTTTTTAAGGAATTTCCATACCATCTTCCATCATGGCTGTCAATTTACATTCCCACCAATGGTGCAAGAGTGTTCCCTTTTCTCCACACCCTCTCCAGTGTTTATTCTTTGTAGACTTTTTGATGATGGCCATTCTGGCTGGTTTCCCTGGTGGCTCAGATGGTAAGGCGTCTGCCTGCAATGTGGGAGACCTGGATTTAGTCCCTGAGTCGGGAAGATTCCCCTGGAGAAGGAAATGGCAACCCACTCCAGTACTCTTGCCTGGAAAACTCCATGGACTGAGGAACCTGGTAGTCTGCAGTCCACAGGGTCGCAAAGAGTTGGACACGACTGAGCGACTTCACTTTATCAACTTCATTCTGAGTGGTGTGAGGTGATACCACATTATAGTTTTGATTTTCATTTCTATAGTAATGAATGACGTTGAGCATCTTTTTATGTGTTTTTTAGCCATCTGTATGTCTTTGGAGAAAAGTCTGTTTAGGTCTTTTCCCCACTTTTTGATGGGTTGTTTGTTTTTCTGACATTGAGTTGTATGAGCTGCTTGTATATTTTGGAAATTAATCCTTTGTCAATTGTTTCATTTGCTATTATTTTTTTCCCATTCTGAGGGTTGTCTTTTCACCTTGCTTATAGTTTCCTTTGCTGTGCAAAAGCTTTTAAGTTAAAGCAGGTCCCACTTGTTTACTTTTGTTTTTATTTCCATTAGTCTAGGAGGTGGGTTATAGAGGATCTTGCTTTGATTTACGTCGAGTGTTCTGCCTATGTTTTCCTCTAAGAGTTTTATAGTTTCTGGTCTTACATTTTGGTCTTTAATCCATTTTGAGTTTATCTTTGTGTTAAACCATTGAAAGATTTTAATAAAAATGTATTAAAATGTATTTAATAAAAATAAAAAACCTAATAATTCAATATATTGACTAAAAACTTGGACACAAAAGAATATATAGGTAGTTCTGTTTATCTGAAATTCAAAACCAGGCCGGGGATTTTCCTGGTGGTCCAGTGGCTAAGGCTCTGAGTTCCCAATACAGGGGGCCCAGGTTTGATCCCTGGTCAGGGAACTAGATCCCACATGCCATAACTAAGACCTGGCATAGCCAAAAAAAAAAAAAAAAGGGAAGCCAGGCCACATTAATCTATGATGATATAAGTCAGGATAGCGGCTCCCTTTGTTAGGGGTTCTGCCTCGGGGACATGTGATAAAGCCTCTGGGTACTAGAAATGTTCTGTATCTTGATCTTTTTTTAAAAATTGTTTTATCAGTTTTATTATAAAGGATATAAATGAAGAGCCAGATGAAGAGGTATGTAGGGTGAGATCCAGAAGAGTCCAGAGCACAGGTACTTGGGTTCCCATGGAGCTAGGGTGCAGCACCCTCCCAGCATCCAGGACCTTCTCTGTATCTGTTTTTTTTAATTAATTACTTTGGTTGTTTTTTTTTTTTTTTGGTTGTTCTGGGCCTTCGTTGCTCCTCCTGGGCTTTCTCTAGTTGTGGTGAGCAGGGGCTGCTCTTCATCGTGATGCCCGAGTTTCTCATCACGGTGGCCTCTCTCGTTGCGGGCAGAGCACAGGCACAAGGGTGTGCGGGCTTAGTAGTTGTGGCTCATGGGCTTAGTTGCTCCGTGACACGTGGAATCTTCCCAGCCCAGGGTTCGAACCCATGTCCCCTGCATTGGCAGGCAGACTCCTATCCACTGTAGCACCAGGGAAGTCCGGTCCTCTGTATCTTGACCTTGAGAGTGCATGCACATGTATAAATTGTACTTCAAGCATATGGTTAACATTTGTGCACTTTATAGAAGGTATACATCAATTTTAAAATCTAGGTAAGCAAGAGCGTCTTCAGAGTTCTGAAGAGAGAGAGGGAGAGATGGAGATTCAGAGAGAAGTGTGTCAGAGCACAAGTCCACTCCCTTTTGGGGTCTGTGAGGTGTGAACGGGCACCCGGCCCCTCTGTCTCCGACCCTCCCCCAGGCCTGGCCAAGGTGAGCACCTGAGTGCCGCCCTTATCAGGGCCGGCCGAGCAGGGGCTCCCTCCCTGATCCCGTGATGTGGCCCAGCCTCCACCTGATTCTCAGCGACCTTGAGGGCACGGGGGCGTTTCTGGGAAAGGGGAGGAGGAAGGGGGCAGAGACTAGGTAGAACAGGTGTCCAGCTGTGATCCCAGGTCTCTGCACCTGCCGTCCCGTCAGGGAGAAGAGGAGGCCGAGCGGATCGAGTCAGTGTTGCTGGCGTGAGGCCCCGCTGGAGGGCTCGGAGGATCCCGAGAGGCAGTGCGGGGTTCTCCCTGGGGCCACTGCCGCCTTCTGGTGAGATGCTGCTCTCTCAGTCCGCATCAGCTTTTACAGGGGAGCAGGGTGGGAGCCCCGGAGACAGCCCCAAGGTCCCAGCTCCTGGACAGTATCGTTCTAAAACAGGACTCTGCTTCAGAATGGCCTGGTGGGTGTCTCTTGTAAGCACAGATTTCTGGGGCTCACTGGAGATATATGATGGCGTGACTCAGGAATTCTGTTCTAACTCTGCTTCCACCAGCTGCTCGCCGGTTTGAGGACTGATCTAGAGGCTGGGAAAGACCTTGGCTTGTTTCTGCTGCCCCGTTCTAGGTCAGGACGCCCGCTGGGCTGGAGCTTGCATTGTTGGTATCACTTCAGGGGACCCTTCAGCTGGCCCTTTTCATGTTTACCTCCAAATCTGAGTTTAAAATGCAGGCACCTGGACCTCCAAGTGACCGCTCTTTTCATTTAAGCCCTTTGATTTAAAGATGGGAAAACAGACCCAAGGTCATCGTGGGTCAGGGCTGGAATTGAAGGCTGGCGTCCTTAACAGCCTCTCCTTTCAGGGCCCTTGGGGCTGGGAGCCAAAGGAGTGGAGGGAGCCGGCTCCAGGCGGGCGCCGTGGATGGCGTGGCAGGTGAGCGTGCCCGAGCTGGAGGACCGCCTGCAGTGCCCCATGTGCCTGGAGGTCTTCAAGGAGCCCCTGATGCTGCAGTGCGGCCACTCCTACTGCAAGGGCTGCCTGGCGGCCCTGTCCCGCCACCTGGCCTCGGCGCTGCGCTGCCCCGTGTGCCGGCGGGAGGTGGACTACAGCAGCTCCCCACCCAATGTCTCCCTGGCCAAGGTGATCGAAGCCCTGCAGCTCCCCGGGGACCCGGAGCCCCAGGTGTGTGTGCACCACCGGAACCCCCTCAGCCTCTTCTGCGAGAAGGACCAGGAGCTCATCTGCGGCCTCTGCGGCCTGCTGGGCGCCCACCAGCACCACCGGGTCACGCCCGTCTCCACCGTCTACAGCCGCATGAAGGTGGGCAGGGAGGCTGCTGGGGGTGGCAGGCAGGAGCGGGGCGGGGCCGCCCTGGGGGACACGGAGTCCGATCCTGCACCCTTGGCGTCATCACGTGGCACATGGGTGCAGGGCCAGCCCCGTTCCGATCACCTTTTGAGTAGTGGTTCCAGTCTTCAGGTGCTGGGGCTTAGGCGATGCACGGGATGGAGAGCGACCTGCATCACGAGCTACTGCCCCCCACCTCCAGCTTTATTTTTCTCTGCCACTTTCGTTAGATTCTTGAGCCCTTCAGGGACTTCACTCCAAAGCAGGTGAGGGCAGGGACTTAGTTTCATCCCCTGGGATGTTTCCGCACCTAGAGCTGTGCCAAGCAGGTGGTAAATGTCCAAAAGGTCTTTATGGAATCAATGGATTCCTGCCCTCATGGACCCTTGCCTCAGAACTAGCGGATCACCGTTTTAAGATGAATCATAATAATGATATCATTTTAAGTTAGTCTGTTGATCTGAGGTTTATGAAGAGTGGGGTTATTGTTGTATTTATAAGTGAAGAAACAGGCTCAGAAAACACATGAGGGTCTTGGTCAAGATCATACAGTTGGTCAGTGGCAGAGCTAGGATTCAAACCAAGGCCAGTTTTTCATCCCCCAGGCAACCGATCAAGGAAGGGCAGAAGGGCTCTTGGAGGTAAATTGTCATAGGGTACCTGGCCTGGAGTTTGGCGGTGGGGACAGGGGGAGTAAGGACCAGGAATGATAAAGTTCAAGAGACGAGGGTGGGGGCGGGGCAGGAGGAGGGAAGGGCGTCAACGTGTGTAGGCAGAGGGGCCTCTAGAAGCTGCTCCCGGGATTTCCTGGCTGAGTGCTCTGGGCAGCCTTTCTTTGCCCCTTCGACCCTGGGAGACGAGTGGGAACGGAGCTGTAGTGTGTGCTCCGGGCGGCGCTGGTGTCCATGGTACAGGGGTGGGCAGGAAGCCCACCCCGCACCAGCACCACAGTCTGGGGGTCTGACACCATCCCGTGTGCTGCTGTCGAGGTTCACACAGGCAGTGGTGAGCCCAGCTGGAACATGGGTGGTCAGGGAAGGCTTCCTGGAGGAAGTGGACTGCTAAACTGAAACCTGAACCCTCAGGAGGACTTGAAGGGGAGGGTTATACTTGAAGCATTCCAAGTATAAAAAGAGAATGGGCAAAAGACCAGGGGGCAAACGGCTTGGCACATTTGAGGAATTAGACATTATTCCATTCAGCTCAAGGGAGAGTGAGGGGAGGCGAGCAGGGGCCAGCTCATGAAAAGGCCTGTGTGACATGAGAAGGGATTTGGGGTTTATTCAGATGACCAGTGTTGGAAATGTTTAAATAGTCATGATGTAGCCCAATCTCTCTGCCAGAGGGTAGACTGGAGAGTGAGGCTGGGGATAAGAGATTAGGTAAACTACATGCAGGTGGTCTTTGCAGTCCGAGGCGCAGAGAAGACTGACCAGGCGAGTCTGCGGGGTGATGGGGAAGACGCTGAGAAAGACGCTGGGGAAGCTCCCACCAGGAGCTTCGGGGCTTAAGGTTTGGGTAGAGAACCCTGAAGGGGACAAAGAATCCACAGAGGACTCAGGAGCACTGTCTGCGTGCGGTCTTCTGGAAATTGGAGGAAGAGAGCATTTTGACTTGAAGGAAGTCACTTGTGTGAAATGTCAGCTCAGGATTGAAAAGAGCCAGTCAGGTTTTGCAGGAAGAGTTGGTTACCTTGGCAAGAGTAGTTTTAGGGGGCTGTGAAAGGAGGAAGCAAAATTGCAGGGCAGTGGAACTGAGGCCAGTTTTATGAGCAGAGGGCTGCCTGGCAGAAAAGGAGACTTCCGGGAGCTTGTCATCTCTGGCTCGGAGCTGGGAGGGTTGGACCCTAGTTTTTGGATGTGGGTTTTTGTGATCTCAAGACTCCTCTCTGTGATACAACTAAATTCAGTTCCTTCATCAGATCTTTTTTTTTTTTTTAATTTTTTTTGACATGGACCATTTTTAAAGTCTTTATTGAATCTGTTCCAATATTGCTTCTGTTTTATGTTACCATTTTTAAAGTCTTTATTGAATCTGTTCCAATATTGCTTCTGTTTTATGTTTTGGTTTTTCGGCCATGAGGCATGTGGGATCTTAGCCCCCAGACCAGAGATCGAACCCACACCGCCTGCATTGGAAGGTGAAGTCTTAATCACTGGACTGCCAGGGAAGTCCCCTCAGATCTCTTTCATGCATTCCTGTTTCCTCCTGTGGATTGAGATCTTGAGATACTTTATTTGTGCTATCTGTTTCCACTCACAGTGGCCCAGTTGATGAGAAAGGACTAGCGCCATCTCTCTTTGCATTGGGATGGTTACTATTGCTGTGCCCTTCTCAGACGCCTATGAGCTCGGATGTCTTGTTATGAGAGCAGGAACTCTGTTCATTCATCTCCATGCTGGTTTTATTTTCTTCTCAGCTCCCTTCCGGAAAGGCTCTTGTAGCTGACTTCTGCTTGGGCACGATCTAAGCCAAAGCTTCTGCACGGTGCATGGGCACAGACCAGCTGGGCTCCCATCACGTCATGCAGCCAGATGATGGTCTAGGTGGTTCTGGTGGACCCCTAAAGTGAGGCTGGATATGGGGCCAGGGCAGCCCAGAGGAAGTGAGTTTATTGCAGCCTGGAGGCCCTAAATCCAGGCTGGGCCCAAGGCTGCTGGAGATGGATTCAGGTCTTCATAGGGAGGGAGGGGTCACCAGGTATAACCCGGGCCACTGCATACACTGTTGACTTCACTTGGGGCCAGCCTTTTTGTGATAACTCTTAATCAAATGTTTACTAATTCTGGACCTGCTGGTGCGCAGCAGGTTTACCAGGTGGGTACCCTACAGGCAGCATTCCACGCAGGGAGTGTTGACCTCAGATTGACAGTCGCCCTGCATGGATGTTGTGTGGTGACTTCTGGTGGCTATAACAATGTTTAGCGTCTCTGTCGATGTCACAGAGAGGGATGGCGGGGAGACCCTCCTCTGTCTGGGCAGTTGCTGCCATTAGTGTGGAGTATTCTTGAATAGTCTTACCTGTTTGGGGGTTGAGGGTACCCAGGTAGCTCCCTGGTTCCACTGGGAGTGCTTGTGGTCGTGGGGCTGCCCCCTGCCCTGGCCTCGCTAGCTGGGAGGGGGAAGGGGTCGTGGCTCACGGAGCCATGGCCCATTTGCCTCCAGGAGGAGCTAGCAGCCCTCATCTCCGACCTGAAGCAGGAGCAGAAGAAGGTGGATGAGCAAATGGCCAAACTGGTGAACAACAGGACTCGGATTGTGGTGAGTGCCCCTGCCCTTGGCGTCCCCTGCCCGGGGCCAGCCACCTCCCCTTCCCTTTACAGGAACCCGCGCCTTCCCTATAAAGCCAGAATTTCAAAGCATTCCAGGCGGGGTGGGAAAAAGCGCACAGGCTCCCGGGGGAATTCACCACAGTTGTCAGGGCTGTCTCCAAGTTGGCCTGTGTCCTCCACGTCCTTGGGACCGAGATAACTCAGCCCAAGTCCCGGAGGTAAACAGCTTAACGCGTGGGCATGACTGCCCGGCCCCTGCCACCTGTGTCTGTTTGACCTTGACAGCCTGTGCGATGCCCTCCTGGTACCTTCAGAGCGCAGGCATCGGGAGGCCTGCACTCCTCAGGGGCTGACCGCCTTTCCTAAACGAGGGGCCCTTGGGGCTGAGAGGGTGTGCAGCCCAGGCCCTACAGGTAGTCATGAAACAAACAGGAGACCAGTGTCCTTGAAAGTCAGCTCAGTGAATCTTCCTCACCCCGGGGAGGGAGACAGCATCACCCGGTCTGATGGAGGCGGAGTCACTGTGCTGAACTGGGCGCCGGGGGCCCAGCCTCTGCCCAGCCTCTGCTGCCCTCCCCCGGGGCTGCATCCGGGGACCCAGATGCAGTGTGAACACCCCGGCAGGAGTCAGCCGTCGGACTTGGGGATGAGGACCAAGAAGGGTCGGAAGGCCCCAGGAAGGCCTGAGCTGCCAGGCTCTGGGGACGCCGAGGTCAGCCTCCTGCTTTGACCGGCCCCTCCCTGTCCCAGAACGAGTCTGATGTCTTCAGCTGGGTGATCCGGCGTGAGTTCCAGGAGCTCCACCACCTGGTGGACGAGGAGAAGGCCCGCTGCCTGGAGGGGGTGGAGGGCCACACCCGTGGCCTTGTGGCCTCCCTGGACATGCAGCTGGAGCAGGCCCGAGGCGCTCGGGAGCGGCTGGTCCAGGCCGCGGGTGTGCTGGAGCAGTTCGGCAATGAGAGTCACCACGAGTTCATCCGGGTGAGCGGACAAGGCTCCCGAGTCCCCAAGAGCCTCCCCCTTCCTAACGGCTTCTGCACAGCCGCCTCGGTGCCCTAACCCGCCTCCCTCTTGTCTTCCAGAAGTACCACGCCATGGCCTCCAGGTATTCCCCATGCACTTCCAGAGCCTTCTTCGGCCACGTTTATGAGCATCTTCCTGGTTTTTTTTTTTCCAATTTCCATTAGTCTTAAGGACAGTTGGGTTAGAAGCATTGGCTTAAGTGAATGGCTAGAGGATCTGATTGGCTGAGTTTGGTTTCCACTCCAGCTGGAGCTAGGGGCGGGGTTCCCCTGATTCAGAGGCATGCTGTTCAAGCAGCGCATCAGAGCCACCTGGAGGGCTCTATAACTACAGATGCCTGGACCCCCGTCATCAGTTCTGAGTCAGTAGGTCTGTGGAGAAGAAAATGGCAACCCACTCCAGTATTCTTGCCTGGAGAATGCTGTGAACAGAGGAGCCTGGTGGGCTGCTGTCCATGGGGTCGCATAGAGTCGGACACAACTGAAGTGACTTAGCAGCAGCAGCAGGTCTGGGGTGGGACCCAAGAAAACTTGCATTTCTAACAAGGCCCAGGTGATGTGATGCTGCTGGTCCCAGACCTGCCCTTTGAGAGCTACTGATGTGGAGTGTTTCCGGGATGGAGGCAGGGCCCCAGATAGCAGTTGGTGGGGGGACATGATGGGCCTCTCAAGTGCATGGTCTTCTGAGCGGGGACTCGGCTGGTTGGACCTGCACATGGATGACAAGGCTGGGGTACTTGGGTGAGCAGCTCCGTCATCACTGTGAACCTTTGACCCCAGCCCAGAGCTCCAGCAGGCCCGACTCTCGGAAGGTGCCTTCAGCCCCATCTCCTTCAAGCCAGGCCTGCACCAGGCTGACATCAAGCTGACGGTGTGGAAAAGGCTTTTCCGAAAGGTTCTGCCAGGTGAGCCCCCGGGCCCAGTCCTTCCATTATAAGAGGCTGAAGGGAGGCTGGGGCAGCTGACAGTGAGGGCGCAGGGCTGTGCTTCCGCCAGCAGGGGGTGCTCAAGCTCAGCTCCATCTCTTAAGTGGTGACTGGGTGAGTGGTGTAATTTCTGAGACTTGGGTTTCCCTTTTTAAAAAAAAAAAAAAAAAATTGGCTGCGCTGGGTCTTAGTTGCAGCTCATGGGATCTTTGAGCTGCAACCTGTGGGATCTAGTTCTCTGACTGTAGGTCGAACCCCTCCCCTCACCCCTGCATCGGGAGCTCAGAGCCTTAACCCCTGGACAGGCAGAGAAGTCCCTGAGCCTGTTTCGTCACCTATGGTCCCTGAACCTGTTTCTTTGTAAGGAGCTCCCCTTGCTGGGCTGTGTGGTTTCTAAATAGATAAGTGCGATTTGTGTGCTCAGTCATGTCCAGCTCTTTGCAACCCCATGGACTGTAACCTGCCAGGCTCCTCTGTCCATGGGATGCTCCAGGCAAGAAAACTGCAGTGAGTTGCCATTTCCTACTCCAGAGGATCTTCCTGACCCATGGATCAAACCCGGGTCTCTTGCATTGGCAGGCTAATTCCTTACCACCTTGCCACCTGGGAGGGTGTGTGTAGTTTAGCGCTTAATAAATGGCAGCTGCTGCTTTGCCAAAAAATAACTCAGACATTTAACTCCTTCATTACTAGCACACGAGGGAAATCAGACTGATTTCACCCAACAAAGGCAAAAAACAGGTTCGCTATAAGAGGAGGAGGAGGAGGGGGCTTCCCTGGTGATCTAGTGGCTAAGACTCTTCTCCCAATGTAGGAGGCCCGGGTTCAATCCCTAGTCAGGGAACTAGATCCCACATGCCACAGTTAAGACCCAGGGAAGCCAATTAAATAAATATATTTTAAGAAAAGGGAAGAAAGGGGAGAGAAAAAAGACCTGCAGATAATCTCTGAACCATGAACGTTGTTTGCACGTTTTGGATAGAGACTGGTCAGCTGACAGGGAGCACAGAGGTCGTTTGGTATAGTTTGTCCTTGACTGGGCTGCTGGCATACCCATGGAAGCCACTGCAGTTGTTAGAATCTCCAGAAAACCTGGGGAGTGGAGCTGAGGCGCCCGCTTGACAGGCAGTCTCCCAGGTCCTTCCATCGGCACCTCCGCTTTAGGCAGAGTTTCTGGCTGGAACGCCTGGGCTCACCGTGGCCCATTCTCCACCCTTCAGGCATTGCTCGCTCCTTCAGAGAATCGGGATTGCCTGCTCTGTCTCCACCCTTGCCAGGCCCTGTCGATACAGGGATGAGGGACTCAGTTCTTCCAAGGGGCTCAGGGCTTCCCGCTGGTCTCCCTTGGGCAGGGCCGGCCACCTTCTGCGCGGCTTGAACACACCTCCCCTCTGCTCTTCCCCCAGCCCCGGAGTCCCTCAAGCTGGACCCGGCCACGGCCCACCCGCTCCTGGAGCTCTCCAAGGGCAACACGGTGGTGCAGTGCGGGCTCCTGGCCCGGCGGCGCGCCAGCCAGCCTGAGCGCTTCGACTACAGCACATGTGTCCTGGCCAGCAGGGGCTTCTCCTGTGGCCGCCACTACTGGGAGGTGGCGGTGGGCAGCAAGAGCGACTGGCGCCTGGGGGTCATCAAGGGCACGGCCAGTCGCAAGGGCAAGCTGAGCAAGTCCCCGGAGCACGGCGTGTGGCTCATCGGCCTGAAGGAGGGCCGCGTGTATGAGGCCTTCAGCTGCCCCCGGGTGCCCCTGCCCGTGGCGGGCCACCCCCACCGCATCGGCGTCTACCTGCACTACGAGCAGGGGGAGCTCACCTTCTTCGACGCTGACCGCCCCGACGACCTGCGGCCACTCTACTCGTTCCAGGCCGACTTCCAGGGCAAGCTGTACCCCATCCTGGACACGTGCTGGCACGAGAGGGGCAGCAACTCCCTGCCCATGGTGCTGCCGCCACCCAGTGGGCCCAGCCAGCTCTCCCCACTGCAGCCCACCAAGCTGTAGGGCTGCCTTTTCGCTTGCCATGGGGGCTTGAGGGGTCCTGCTGACTCCGGTGAGCAGAGGCGATGACTTCCTTGTTTGGGGAGGTCTTTGCCTGGGTGCCCCTAGAAACATTTATTGTTGGGAGAATGCCTACGGTAGCCAGGGGCATGTTTATTAACCTCTATCTGGGCTATTAACCTGCTTATTAGCCAGCAGAGCCAGGCCTTGGGGTCCAAGGATCAAGCTGGGCTTCCCTTGTGCACGCACGCTCAAGTCACTTCAGTCATGTCTAACTCTTTGAGACCCCATGGACTGTAGCCCGCCAGGCTCCTCTGTCCATGGGGATTCTCCAGGCAAGAATACTGGAGTGGGCTGCCATGCCCTCCTCCAGATCTTCCCAACCCAGGGATCAAACCCAGGTCTCTCATATCCTCTGTGTTGGCAGGCAGGTTCTTTACCACCCGTGCCACTTGAGAAGACCAGCCTTCCCTCAGCCCCTCCTAACCATGATTGCTGCTTACTCTTCCTCCTGAGGGTGGAAACACTCCCACACATAATTCCCCCATCACTATGAACTTTAAGGATAATAAAACAGACGTTATTTCTTCCTTGTCAAATGATTTGCAATGATCAGTTGCTGCCCATGCACGCTGCTTTATGCTCAGGTCTTTAAAAGCAGCTCCAGCCTCTGGTGGGGCCGCATCTCACAGCCCTTTGATTTCCACACCATCGCGTGGGCAACAAGGCCCCCGTGAGCTGCTGCCTTTGGCTAATCTTCCTCCTGCCGTCTGTGTAAGTAATAATCAAAAGCTGCTTCTTGTCTCTCTTTTTGAAAATTTAAAAAATTTACTTGTTAATTTTTTGGCCATGCTGGGTCTTCACTGCTGTGCGCATGCTTTCTCTAGTTGCGATGGGCAGGCTTCTCACCGCAGTGGCTTCTCTGGTTGTGGAGCATGGTTCTAGGAGCACGGGCTCAGTAGCTGGGGCTCCAGAGCACAGGCTCAGGAGTTGTGGTGCACAGGCTTAGTTGCTCCATGGCACGTGGAATCTTCCAGATCAGGGATCAAACCTTGTGCCCTGCATTGGCAGGTGGATTCTTAGCCACTGGACCACCACGGAAGTCCTGCTTATTGTGTCTCGATCAGCTGCACCTGTCAGGCGTTGGCCTTGGTTACTGCATGCGTGACGCCTTCCAGACTTGGTGTTCATTTGTGTAGCTCTTCCTTCAATTCCATGACTGTACCTCTGCTCTCCATCCTGCGTGGCCCAGGGGGCTGGCCTCGCTGGAATGCACATCATTCTGGCTTCCTGTTGAGTTCAACGGATGGGAGGGGCTGGCAGGAGATCCCAGGGCAGGAGAAGGGAGTTGGAGGTACTTATTTTCTTGTTTTTCTGCCTACTGGGCTATGCATGCAGGGTCCCCCCTCTCTTTGCAACTCTTTCTATATTCCTGGTGGTGAAGAGCACTGTCGCCAGCCCTAAATTCTGCACCATCACCCGTAGGCCCCCTCACCTCTGACCGTTCTTTTTAGAAAGAGTCCCTTCTTTCTCTCCTCAGCGACTCCCTTGTGTGTACCACCCTGCCTTCAGCCAGACCATGATGGACATGATGGCATACTTCTGCACCCATTTAAGAAATCCTCTCTTTCAACTGGCTAACCAGAGTAAGCGTTTGCGCTTGCAACAGAAAGATCTTAACTGATACACATCTAATATGCAAGAGACAGAGGAAAGAACAGTTAATTCTTCATGTGGAATTGACATTTAAACTGAAAGAAGTGGAACGCTGGCAGAGGAGAAGAGCCTGCAGGGATCTAGGTTCAAAAGGGATGCTGCTGCAGGGGGCCCACTTCCCTGGCGGTCTAGGGGTTAAGACTCTGCCTTCCAATACAGGGTGCGAGGGTTCAATCCCTGGTCTAGGAAATAAGATCCCACATGCCATGCAGTGAAGCCAACAAAACAAAATGGGATGCTGCTGCTGGGACTGGAGATGAGGGTAGGGGCTGGTTGGGGTGGAGGGTGTGCATCTGTGCTACTTTAGTGTATGTTAACTTTGTCCCATACTAACAACACTGTGGAAGTGGGTGAGTCTGCCCCGGAGGAGAAAACATCAGATCAATGGAAAGGAGGTCAGAGAATGGAACACCAGAACCTAGCGGAGCAACTTAGGCAGGGTGGCCAAGGAAACTTAGACCTGGGCAGAGAGATGGGAGGGAATGCCAGCAGAGGAGGTCATAGAAGGCAAAGCTTTCCAACAAAGAAGATGTGTTCAACAGTGCCATGAAACCCTAGATTCAGATTATGTGCTCCCACTGCAGAGGGTACAGGTTGGAGCCCTGGTCAGGGAACTAAGATCCCACATGAGGTGCAGCACTCAGTGGATTTACGTGTGAAATGATGAAGCCATAGATGATTTCTGTATTGTACAGGTGTGAAGTGGTTTTCAAGTGTGACATCAAGGGCAGAAACCATAAAGGTAATATTTTTAAAATAAGAACTTCATGGTGTCCAAAACAATTATAAACCACATTAAAAGAATAAACCGGAAAAACGGCAAAACCTAAGAGGTAAATATTATTAATATATAAAGGACACTAACAGATAGAGGGGTGAGCAAAAGACATTTACATGTCATAATATAAGAAATACAGGTTCGGGCTGGGGCTGCCGGCCGCGGGGCGGAGGCACTCGCGCGGGGGGTAACTCGGGTCTGGGTTCGGGTGCCGCGCAGCTCTCGCCGGTAAGATTCCTGCAGCTGCGGAACGGGCGGGGCTGTGCGGGGCTCGAGCCGCCCCTTGGTGGTCCGGGGCGGGGCCTTCGGAGGCCTCGGAGCCCGCCGCAGCGAGCGCCCTACACAAAAGGGTCGGGGCTTGGCTGCGGGGGTCTTGGGGCGCCACTTGCGCCTCTCGGTCCTGAGAGGATGCAAGAAGGACACTAGAGAGGATGAGTCTGCCTACCGAAGAGGGCATGATGCCATAGCGAGGATGCCCCCGTAGTTTGAGAGGGGAGGAAGCCAGAGCTGGGTGCCCTAGCGGCCCGCAAACGAACGGGAACTGCAGTGAAAACACGCTACATTCCGAATTAACAAGATTCTCTATGCCCTCAAGTGGGGCAGAGATTATAACTGTGTCCCAAAGTGAGGAGATAATCGTGGTGAGGACACTCCCTCCACTGGAAGTGGAATGGAGGCCCCTGAAAAAAGGGACTGGACATACCTGTGGGGAGGGAGCCTTAGTTGGTTCTCTCCCTAGAGTGTAGGAAGGAAGTCAGAATTGGCCGGCCGCCGTGGAGGCCTGAAGGTAGAGGGGGTTGCTATGAAAAGCTTCTGAGGGCCAGCGTTGGGGCGGGGCTTGCTCTCTGGGGTGTAGTTAATTTGAGAAGGCCGCACGGGTGGCGTGGGGGTGAGTCCGCCTCGCGAGCCTTGTGAGAATTGTTAAGATGTTAGGCCCTTGGTTCCCGCGTAGGGAAGGGTCTGCTAAGAGCATCACTTACGTGTCCCTTGGGAGAGCCTCCAGCATTTATGGTGGAGGAGGTTCAATGGGATGCGGAGACTGCGATACTAAGAAAAAAAAAGAAAAAAAGAAATACAAACGACCAATAATAGGAAAATGTTTAATCTCAATCACAGAAATTAAAACATCAATAAGATCTCATTGTTTGCCTGTGATATCGGCAAGGATTGAAAGAAAAACGCAAAGAGCTGCGAAGAAGTGGTCAGCCGGGGTCTCTGCGTTGACCTCCAGACCCTTACAGGAGTGTGAACTGCCACACGCCCTGGGACCACCGGAATTGGTACTGGGACTTCCGGGTACGGAACACCCGTGCCCCTTTGACCCCGGAAGTCAGGTGGGGGCGGTGCAGAGCCGCGCGCGCCTCGCGACAGAGCCGTAAAGGCGCGCGGGCGGGCGCGGAGCATGGCGGTGTATTCGGCGGCGGCGGCCGTGCTGGCCGGCGTGGAGAGCCGCCAGGGTTCGCTCAAGGGGCTGGTGTATGCCAGCAACTTCCAGGTAGCAGGGTTCGGGGTTCGTGCCCGGGAGGGGGGCCCCGGCAGGGGGCTAGCTCGGCCCGGCCCGCGTCTCACCTGGGTCCTCTCGGCCGAGCGCAGAACGTGAAGCAGCTGTACGCGCTGGTGTGCGAGACGCAGCGCTACTCCGCGGTGCTGGACGCCGTGATCGCCAACGCCGGCCTCCTGCGAGCCGAGAAGAAGCTGCGGCCGCACATGGCCAAGGTAACACGAGGGTGAGCCCCTCCTGACCTTAGGGTCTCTGCTCCGCCGCCGTCCACTGTGTGATGCTAGCAAGTCGCTCCTCCGAAATGAGGCGCAGCCCCTCGCTGGTTTATGAATTGAGAGGAGGTGCACATGCTTTAACTTCGAGCCTTGTGTGAAAGATTAAGAACAGAAGACCAAAGTGTTGATAGCGCAGCAAGCTCTGTTTAGGTAAAACGAAAGGGTGATGTTGACAAGGGAGGAGGGCTCGGACCCAGAGCTTTTCCTGGTGAGAAGCCATGAGGAGGGCGTTCGTGACTGGGAAACCAGGTGCCAGGTTCAAATTGTGTTAGTTCAGTCGCTCAGTCGTGTCCGATCGTGTGCTTGCCCGTTAATTTCTTGTGTGATCTTGAACAGGGTAGCTTTTTACCCATTACTATCTTGATAGGTGGTCTGTTTAACTCTTCCAGTTCCAGCACTGTGGAGTTCCAGGATATTCATACTCAAGGTTTTCTTGCCTCCTTTCTCCATCCCAGGTGCTAGTATATGACTTACTGCTGGGGAAAGGCTTTAGAGGGCGCGGGGGCCGATGGAAACCTCTGCTGGAGCGGCACCAGGCCAGGCTGAAGGCTGAGTTGGCCCGACTCAAGGTTCGTCAAGGTGTGAGCCGGAACGAGGACCTGTTGGAAGTTGGATCCAAGCCTGGCTCAGGTGAGCTGGGAGGTGTTGTGGAGGTGGGGGATAGCCACCAGGCCCTCAGGAGAGGGCCTGGTTCCAGCCCACTCACCGCTGATTGCTTCCTAGCCTCCCAGGTGCCTCGATTTGTGCGAGTGAACACTCTGAAGACCTGTGCTGAGGATGCCATTGATTATTTTAAGAGACAAGGTTTCTCCTATCAGGGTCGGGCTTCCGGGTGAGTTTAGAACTCTGCCTGAGCATGGAATGGGCTTCCCAGGTGGCTCAATGGTTAAGAATCAGCCTGCCAATGCAGGGGATGCAGGTTCAATCCTTGGATCGGGAAGATCCCCTGGAGGAGGAAATGGCAAACCACTCCAGTATTCTTGCCTGGAAAATCCCTTGGACAGAGGAGCTTGGCGGGCTGCAGTCAGTGGGGGGTCGCAAAGAGTCAGACGTGACTGAGCATGGAATGCTATACTAAATAGACGTGACTACAGTAGGCGTCCTTGTCTTGTGCCTGATTTTTAGTGGAAGAACTTTCAACCTTTCCCCATTGAGTGTGATGTGAGCTGTGGGTTTGTCATATCCCCATTGAGTGTGATGTGAGCTGTGGGTTTGTCATATACAGACTTTATTATGTTGATATATGTTCCTTCAGTACCAAGTGTGATGAGAATTTTTATCATGAGTGGATGCTGAATTTTCTCAAATGCCTTTTCTGCATCTGTTGAGATGGTCATGTGATTTTTTTCCTGTTTGCGGTATATCACACATTGATTCCTTTATGGATATGGAACCATACTTGCATCCCTGAACTTGGCATCTTGTGCATTCCTTGTTTTAAGGAATTCTCAGATGTCACTATGACGCACGCATTTGGTCAAAGTAGAAACTGAGTCATCGTACATGCTTCCCTCCTCTCTGTCTCGTCATTTACTACTCTGCCTTCAGTATCTCTCCCCAGCCTTCTGGATACTGCCTGGGTTTAAGCATCATATCCTGTCGTGATTGGCACGAGAACCCTCAACTGGTCTCCCCACGTTCAGACTTTCTTGTCATGCTCGTCCTCTTTGTGTTGGCTGCAGAAAGTTCTGAACCCAGATCTGACCCTTGACTCCCTCACTGAAAACCCTTGGCCCTCCGCTGGGCTGTGCCCCCCGCCTCCTTCCCAGCCCTGCTGCGCACACAGGTCTGCTGCGCACTTGTGTACTCACAGTGGTTGCTGCTCCGTACCTAGGCCCCCCGCCCTGCCCCTGCGCTCTCCTCCCTCCTACTGTGTCCTTTCACAGCTCTGGGAAGCGGCCTCCTCTCCCTCCCTCTCCTTCATCTGTTGTAGATGTTTCCCTGTCGGCCTTCAGCGTGTTGCTTAGAGACCAGGGTGGTAGAGAATGGCTATGTTTAGGTTTGGATCCCAGCTCTGCTACTTGTTGGGCTTCCCTGGTGGCTTAGACGGTAAAGAATCTGCCTGCAATGGGGGAGGCCTGGGTTTGATCCCTGAGTTGGGAAGATCCCCTAGAGAAGGGAATGGCAACCCACTCCAGTTTTCTTGCCTGGAGAATTCCATGGACAGAGGAGTCTGGTGGGCCACAGTCCATGGGGTCTCAAAGAGTCAGACATGACTGAGTGACTCACTTTGTATTTCTGCTACTTGTTAGCTTTCTCATCTGAGTTGTTATTCTCTCATGTTTTCTACATGGTCAAGTGAATGGACAGTGCTTCTCCATAGTTTAGAGAACAAAGTTTTCACCTCAGCTCCTCAGGGTACTTATTCATTCATCAGGAATCGACTCAGTACTCACTTCCCTGTACCAGGCGCCTCTTCCCAGGGTTATATTCTGATAGTACTGGCTGTTGCGAGCCTAATGTGTGCAAAATCTTTTCCTGCGAGGTTTGCATGTCATTTAATCCCCGCCTGCCGTTTTCCAGAAGTACAGAGGCTGAGGTGCCCAGGCCTCCACCTCTGGGATCCTCTGGACGCAGTCTGGCCTGAGAACCCCTTCTCTTAACCTCTGCCTCTATCTTATCAGTGTGTTAATATACTCATAGCAATGTTAAGCATTTGTCGCATCAGTAAGCAGTCAGGTGACATGTGAAGTGCCTGGCTGGTGCCTGGCATGGAGGGATGCATAAAACGTGGAATAAGCAGTTCGTATTCCCTGGCAGCCTCGAGGACATCAGGGCCCTCAAAGGGAAGTGTTTTCTCCTGGATACCTTGCTGCCAGAGTTGCTTGTGTTTCCTGCCCAAACAGATCTGCATGACCATCCACTGTACCAAGCCGGTCACCTCATCCTACAAGACAAGGTAGGGAGGATGGGTGGAAAGGGGGGAAGCAGGTGGGGAGTGGTCAGCCTGGGGCCTCCGTTCACCCAGCCCCCGTGCTCTGCACTGCCAGGCGAGCTGTCTCCCGGCCATGCTGCTGGCTCCGCCCCCAGGGTCCCACGTCATCGATGCATGCGCTGCCCCGGGCAATAAGACCAGTCACCTGGCTGCTCTTCTCAAGAACCAAGGGTGAGTGCCACGGTCAGACAGGAGTGGGGTGGGATCTGATCCTTTACTTTGTAGGAAGAGATAAGGAACAGTTATTCCAGTAAGTCCTGCAGGCTGAAAGGAGGCCTTGCCTTTCAGCATTTCCTTCTGGACCTAGGGCAGTTCCCTAAGCTTCTGGGCGGCACGTATGAGACGTGAGTCCCCTAGCCCTCGGAGCACGGAGCCCAGGCCAGCTATTTCTGACCACTGAGCCTTTAATTTAGAATTTAAAGACATTTAAATAGTCTGTGTGTCCTAACTTCAACTACGTGTCAGAGCTGTGCGCTCTTAGACGCTCTGTCAAGTTCTCAGTTCACCTCAACTCTGTCCTCCTCCCTAGGAAGATCTTCGCCTTCGACCAGGATGCCAAGCGGCTGGCATCTATGGCTACCCTGCTGGCCCGGGCAGGGGTCTCCTGCTGCGAGCTGGCCGAGCAGGACTTCCTGGCGGTCTCGCCCTCGGACCAGCGTTATTGTCAGGTCCAGTACATCTTGCTGGATCCCTCCTGTAGTGGCTCTGGTGAGATGGCGGGGAGCACGGCCCAGGGCCCCACGGACCCAGAGCAACCTTGGAGCGTGAGGGGCGGTCGGGTGTCCTGGCCTGAGGGTTGGTTCCTGTGACCCTTGGCAGACGTGCTCACCTGGAAGCAGGACCCACTCTTCCAGGCTGGGTGTGCTGAAAGCACTCTTCCCTAGGGATGCCCAGCAGACAGCTGGAGGAGCCCAAGGCTGGCACGCCGAGCCCGGAGCGCCTGCGAGCGCTGGCTGCCTTCCAGCAGCGGGCGCTGAGCCACGCGCTCACATTCCCTGCCCTGCGACGGCTCGTCTACTCCACGTGCTCCGTCTGCCAGGAAGAGAACGAAGACGTGGTGCGAGCCGCCCTGCAGCAGAGCCCAGGCGCCTTCAGGTAGTGGGTGTCCACCAGGGCCGTGGGGAGGGGGCCGCCTCTGACCTGGAAGCCCACCCCACTTCCTGCCTGCAGGCTGGCTCCCGTCCTCCCCTCCTGGCCACACCGAGGCCTGGGCGCTTTTCCAGGCGCTGAACACTGCCTCCGGGCCTCTCCCGAGACCACGCTCACCGGGGGCTTCTTCATTGCGGTGCTTGAACGGGCAGAGGTGCCGAGGTGACTGACTGGGGGGCCTCCCTGGAAGAGGCTGGGGGATTGGGGCATGTCTCACGCCCATTACTTTTCTTCTAGCTCCGTCTCACAGGCCGAAGCACCAGTCTCAGAGCTGACACCCGGCCCTGCCCCAAAGAGGAGGAAGAGGCGGCGAAAAGCGGCGGCTGCCCCCAGCACACAGCCCGGCACATAGCAGCAGCGCAGAGCGCCAACTCTTCTCAGGCCCTGGGCCCCAGGCGGCAGTTTGGTTACGGCTGGAGGAAGAAGACCGGGAACCCCGTTCCTCAGCTGGAGGGAGACGGGACACTCCTCTGCTTTGGGTCCCTTCCCTGGGTTGTGCTTTTGCGGGTGAGACGCACTGCTGCTCACAAAAATAAAACGCAGGACATGGTCTACGATAGATCACAGTTTTTTTTATTCTTAATGACATAAGCAAGGAGAAAAATCTCACATTCATACTAAAAATTCCAACTAGACTCACAGGAATTCAGTCTTCGTTTACAATGGAAAGTCCCAGCCTCCCGTCCCTGTCCAGTGCACGTACGTGTCCACACCCGCATTCACACGCTCACACTCGGGGCAGGGGGCTCCTGGACCAACTGTCCCGCCTGTGGAGCTGAGGTAATCGAGCTGAGGGTCTGCCTTCTGTGAGGTGTAGGCAGCAGCCTGACTTCTAGACCCACGCCCGCCCCTCCCATCCGAGCAGGTACTCGGGACTCAGGCCCCCCTCAGCTCCACACGCAAGAGAGCTCTCAGGGTGGGGAGGCGTGTCCCCCGCCATGAACCATTCACCCTCAGTCACAAAGGGGAGGGGACTAGTTACACCTACGTCACATTATTCATAAAATAAGAATTACATTTTCTGTTTCCAGAAGGAGCTCAAGTCCCTCAGGAATGCTGCCGGGACAGCATCTGAGCCTCCTCTTCACACAGGCATAACTTAACTCTACACAACTAATGTCTAGGCAAATAGCATTTATACTGAACCACCTCAATGAACCAAGCTTGAAGGAATTTAAAAGGCAATTTAGCTTAAATACAAAAATAAATTTTTATTGTTAAAAAATGTTTAAATATTTTTTTTTTCTTTTAATTTAGACACACGCATTCATACTTCTCCCAAAGAGGATGGGCATGGCAGCAAGGCTCATGGGCCTGGGGTAAGGTGTTTTGGAACAAAGGAAGGGAAGGGATGGAGGAAGTAAGACAACAATTTTAAAACGTGGTTCGTTAATTTAGGGTTTCTACCATATACTACAAACAGTGAGGTCAGGTAGGTGGGAAAGCAAGCACAGGGCAGAAGCCTTGGCTTCCCCTTGGCCCCATCCTCCTGGGCTGCCAGCCCTCAAAGTCGAAACACCATGTGAGAATTCAAGGCTCGGCGCCTGTAGCCGCAGAGTGGTGCCACTTTCCACACTCAATTAGCGAGGCCCCAGAAACTTAGAAACAGTTAAGTCCGGCACTACCAACATGCCGCCACTCATACAATTCAGTTCTTCCTCCAAACTCGATTCAAAGAGCAATACACATGAGCATCAGACAAAGTAACACAGGACAAAGCTTCAAACAGACGATCCCGGAGAGGCAGACAGGCCCAGTGAGGCCAACGGGGACGGTGGGCGAGGAGGCAGCTGAAAGCAGCGGGGTGGGTGGCTGTGTGTGGGGGGGTGTGTCCTGCCTGTGCCAAGAGCTTCCCTCTCCCGGAGGAGGCACCACCCCTGGGTCTGCCAGGCTAACAGTCTTGAGCCACCAAGCTTTGAGGGGTCAAACTGGCAGAGTGGGTTGGGGATGAAAGGTCGGCTCGGACTTGGCAGGAGGAAGTGGAATAGCAGGAGCCGCACCTGCTGGGGTCTCCAAGGCAAAGCTAGACTCAGGATCATTTTAAAAGGAATCGACCCTGCAAGGAACCGGTGAGGGATGAAGCAGCAAGAAGTGGGGAAACAGAGTCCCCTCATGGGACTGGAAGGGGAAAGCCACTGTACAGCCAAGCCAAGCCTGGTGCAGCTTTGGGGACAGTCCACCCCAACCCATCAAGTGCACGGAGATGCAGGTGGCGGGGCTTGGCCTGCTGGCCTCCGGCCAAGATGGTTCTCGGGGGAAGGCGGGCAGGGGGCTGCCTGCCTGAGCTCACACACTACACGAGCGTCGGGGAAGGAAGTGGACAGTATGTACAGATGTTTCTTTAGTTCTCTCCAGCTTCACCAGTTCAACTGTTCAAGTAAGGTAACAGGCTTCTGCCCTGCCACATCCCTCCCCCATGACCCCCCAGACCTGAGGCTTCTGCTTCCTGAAAGAGGGAAACAGCCCCTGGAGCTGCCACTACCTCCCTGGGGGCTGAAGCCAGAGGTCTGGGGTTGGTCTGCTTTATGGAACTAGAAGGATCAGAGGCTCTTCCTAGCAGGTGCCGAGGTCCAGATTTGGGCAAGGGGTGGTGGGGGGCTGGGTGAGGAACGAAGGCTATTTCTTGCGGGTGTGCTGCCTCCGGGCCTGCAGCCGCTGTCGAGCCCCTGGGGTCTTGGATCCCGCACCAATGGAAAAGGAAGGGGCTGCCGATCCTGGAAAGATTCAACAAGATCTCATCAGGGCGGCTGGGACCCGGGAGCACATCTCTAAAGAACACTGGGCACTGGAAAAAGGCAGTCCCTCTGGGAGAGGCGCTGGTTAAAAATGCAAAATCGCAAGACCACAGATAGTCTGGGAATAAGGCCCAGGCCGGCATTTTCACCTGGCTTCTGAGTGGTCAGTTGCCCAACTCCAAACGTGGGCAGTGCTGGACTCCTGGACTGGCCTTGGACAGCTGGACACTGCCAGCCCGCCCCACCCCTCTTCAGAGAGGAGACAAGGTCACACTGGCCACTTACCGAAAGGTCCGACTCCGACAAAGCCTTGGGCAGGTGTTGAGGATGCCCCAAAGGAGAGGCTGCCGCCAGCTGCGCCCACTCCGGGGGCTGGGGTGTTCTGACCGAAGGTGGGCGTGGAGGTGCCTAGGATGGAGAGAGAGAGCTGTGGGGGCCAGGCTGCGGAGCAGACGGGGAGGAGCCTCAAGGGAGCTCGGCTGCTGGCAGGGCCTTCCCGCAGGACACCTGGGCTCTGGGTCCCCCACCGAAGGACAGCACCGATCTTCACACCCGCTACCCCAGGTGAGCCTCCCAGCTGGCCACCAGTGGTGCCACAGCAGGGCGGGCTTCTGGCCACCTAAGGAGCAGGGCCCCTGCATTTCCTCGACCAGCAAACCCAGCACAGGGGCCGACTCAGTGGACCTCCGCCTTTAGCCTGAGCCCGACTACCTGCCCCCCATCAGGACTAGCTAGATGCATTCAGTCTCTTCTTGTTCATTTGTCCTCCCCGCTCTGCCCTGTGGGTCCCCTGAGGCCCACTGGGACTCCCCACCCAGCCCTGCTGTCCCTTCAGCCCTGCCTTCTCTCTCGTAGCGGGAGGCTGGCTGGGGGGGTGGGTGTAGAAGGCAGATTTCTGCCACTCTGGCTTTCCCCCCCTTCCCCACTCCCACCTCGTCACCACCACTGCTCCAGACCCCACCTCCCGTCAGCCTCCCCAGAACACACGGCCATCACCCCTCCCACACTGTACTTACTTCAGATTCAACATGGTGGCTTCACCAGCTACCACTTAACTTAGACCTATATCTCACAACTGAATGTGGCTGGGAAAACAGTGCTGACGGGCCTCTCACAACCACACTGAGTGTGGGATGCTGCCTGTGATCCTACACCATCTCCCCGGCTCTGAAGCAACTACTCGGGAGGTCCTATGGGGCCCTCTCACACCCACCTCCACCCACACCCCAAACCCTCCTTGTCACCAACAGTCTGAGATTAAGTCCGTTACTTTCTCAGAAACGCATTCCTCTGCACTCAGTAATCACATATTTTACCAAGAAACTGATACTGTATCGATGCATTTAATGCCCGTCTCCTCACTACCACAATATAAAGCTCCAAATGGGTGGACGCTGCCCAGCGGGCCAAGTCAACTTGTGATCATACCTCCAAACACAGGTTTGCTGTCCGGCGTGCTGGTCACACTGAAGGCAAAGGGTGTGTTCTGGTTGGGCGCACCCAGGCTGTTTTGACTCAAGCCTCCCCCAAAAGGCGCTGTGCCGCCAGTGGTCCCACTCTGTCCTGCCGCGAAGCCAAACGCTCCAGAGGCAGCGCTGGTGCCTGAGGTGGCCACACTCATCCCAAAGGCCCCGCTCCCAGCTGCGGCCGCCGGCCCCCCAAACGTGAAGGGCGACGGCGTCGTGCCGCCGAACACCGAGCCGCTGGTCCCGCTGCTGGTGGTCTGGGTGGTGGTGCCAAAGCCAGAGGTGGTGGCCGCACCGAAGGAGAAAACACTGGTGGTGCTGCCAAAGGCTGGCCGGGTGCCGGAGGCGGTGCCGAAGGCGGAGGGTGTGGCTTTCAGGCCGCCGAACGCCGGCTGCGCAGCGCTGCCGAACGCCGGCTGGGCTGGGGTCGGCGCTGGGGGCGCAGTCGGGGCTGGAGCCGCAGAGTTCCCGAAAGTGAAGGAGCTGCCGAAGCTGGGCACGAGCGCCGGCTTGGCAGCCCCCTGTGGCTGCCCCTCGGCGGCCCCGAAGGTGGGCTGGGGGTTGGCGCCCGGGTGGGAGGCGAGCGGGGACTTGGTGCCTGAGGCGAAGGGCAGGCTGAAGGCCGGGGCGGTGCTGCTGCTGAACGTCAGCGTGGGCTGGCCGGCGGTGGCCGGGGCGGAGGTGCTGAGGCTGCTGCCAAAACCACTGAAGCCAGCACTGCCGCTGCTGCTGCTGGGGGCTGTCTGAGGGGCACTGGGAAGCGACTGGCCAAAGGTGGTGACTGATGTGGAGGCGGGCATGGCTGGGGGCTTGCCAAATTGGAATATGGAGCCCCCAGTTGGGGTGAAGCTGGCACCAGAAGTCGGGGGAGTCCCAAAGAGGAAGGGCTGGGAGGTGGAAGCAGTGGTGCTAGTCACGCTGCTCAGGGTGCTGGTCACACTGCTCACACCGAAGCTGAAGGCGGGCTTCGGAGCAGAGTCTGTGGAGGTGCTGGCCGTGCTCACGGAAGTCACTGTGGAGGTGGCCGTGGCCTGGCCGGTGAAGAGAGGGGCACTCGTGGTAGCGGCCAGAGGAGCTGTCTGCTTGAAGAAGGGAGTTAACCCGGGCATAGATGTGGGTGGCCCCACGCTGCTAAAGATTGGCTTGAAAGCGGGGGCTGGGCTGCTGGTAGTCGTGGGTAGGGTCGAGCTGGAAGATGCCACGGCCGTGACCGTGGAAGGGCTAGAGGGCAAGGGGTCCCCATTCTCGCTTTTCGGGGGGGCCACAAAAATGGGTTTGAATGTGGGTGATGCTGAAGACACAGCAGGGGCTACAGAGGCAGGAGGGTTAGCAGCTGGGGTGCTCAGCATTCCAAACAGGATACTCTGCTTGGGACTGGGAGGAGGGGTAGACAGGGCCTGGGATTTGGCGGATGTCTCAGCCGAAGGGGACTTGGCGGCATCAGTGATGGGTCCTGGGGAAGAAGCTGGGGTCAGCCCCAAGACAGCAGTGGTGGATCTGGAGTCAGAGGAGGTGGCCGGAACGGCCCCTGACTGTGAGGAGCTCAGCGAGGCCAGAGGACTGGGTGTCTTCGGAGGCGAATCGGCCACAGTGGTGGTCACTCCAGCAGGTTCTGGGAAGAAGAGCAGAGAAAGTGAATTTGGAATACTTCAGACGTGACGGTGCTCAAAGCCCAGCATAGTGCTCGGGATTCAACAGTCAACAATTATGACTAAATCCATGTCACAGAACTTTAAACTGTTCATTCTTGAAAATAGGCCAGTGTTCATAATCACTACCCTTCACAGATCATAAGAAGGATTTCAGAAGAGGATAAAACGTGGGCCCCATTGGGGATTACATGTATAGAAACAAAGAAAATCCCAATCACCTGAACTTAAGTCCAGTTAATAATCTAGATACACCTTATACAGCTAACAAAGATGCTCGGCACTACATTCACCCACCAGGTGCAAGTAGAGAGCATATAACCATGAATGAGGCGATGGTCTGACCACGAGCCCAGGTATTCAGAGCCCCTGAATACCTAACACGTTCTCCGATACGATGAAGTGCAGTAGAGGAGTGTGTGTATACGCAGTGCCAGGAAGTCTGAACAGCAACAGACCTTGGAAACTTCGAGAAGAGTCAGGTTACCTTGTGACTGTAGTCTAAGTGTGTGATAAGACATCCTAACCATGTGATCAGTGACACTTCCGCAACACCTCATGAGGTCAGCATTATTTTCTCATCTTACAGATGATGACAAACAAGGCTCAGAGGAGCTGAGGGACTGGGTTTCAAATCAAGAGCCACTTGGCGACCAAAACTAAGCTGCCTTCCTTAGCTCTGAGTGTTGCAGCCCTTCCCTAAAACTGATGACAGATTCTAAAGCTCTTAAGCCTGCACCAGCTCTGGTCAGAGGAGCTAGAACAGGGTCAACCTTTAAAACAATTTCCAGGAACTGATGAGCATGGTGCTTTCACTTCTTTAAAAAAGTTTTTTTAATTCAATTACTCGGCCGTGTTGGGTCTTTGCTGCTGCACGTGGGCTTTCTCCAGGGGCTGTGAGCGGGGGCTGCTCTCTAGTTGTACATGCGCTTCTCACTGTGGGGGCTTCTTCTGCTGTGAGGCAGGGGCTCCGGGCACCCAAGTCTCAGAGGTTGTGGCTCACAGGACCTGGAGCACATGGGCTTAGCTGCCCTGCAATATGTGGACTCTTCCCGGACCAGGGATCAAACCTGAGTCCCCTCACATGTACACCCACGGCTGATTCATGTCAGTGTATGGCAAAAACCACCACAATATTGTAAATTAGCCTCCAATTAAAATAACTAAATTAATTTAAGAAAAAATCTGAGTCCCCTACACTGGCAGGTGGATTCTTATCCATATACCACCAGGGACGTCCTGGCGCTTTTACTTCTACCTAAACAAAGGCTGATGTCATTACACGCGCCAACGTAAGCTCTCCTGGGAACTCCCTTGCAGTCCAGTGGTTAGGACTCCACGCTTCCACTGCAGCGGCCTGGGTTTGATGCCTGGTCAGGGGACTGAGATCCTACAAGTTGTGTGGTGCGGCCAAAACACAAACAAAACAAAGAAAGCTCTCCCACTCACCAGGGAGGGAAGGTAGGCCCGGGGAATTCTGCATCTTCTTCAAGCTCTCCAACAGTGGGTTAGCGCTAGGGGCTTGGAGGGAGGTTGGGGATGAAGCAGTCCCAACGTCAGGCGAGGTAAAAGTGAAGGAAGACTGACTGACAGGTGAGGCCTCAGTGACAGAGGCTGAGGCAGCATCTAGGGAAGAAAGAGAAGATGACACTGTTTGGGAATTCTTTCCAGTTGCATATCACGGAGCACGCGGAGTTCGGGGCATCGGTACAACTCACAAAGGTTTCCCTTCAATGCTTACCATTCTCCAGATTCCACTGAGGGCCCAAATGGATTTCCCACATGAGAAAGACCAAAATAAAACCCAAGGAGACAAAGCCTCTCTGGAGTGTGAAACTGATCTATATTCCTTACCAGTCTTATCCTCTAAGACCTTGTTAAACCACTGTAACGAAGCTTTCTTTTCCAAGTCCAAGTCCTCAGCAGTGATCGAATAACCAAGCTGGGGAGGTGGAGGCTACCAAAGAGAAAAAGAATTTGTCAATCAGGAGAAACTGGAAGAATCCTGTCTTTAGCCTTCCTAAGGTAGAGCTAAGCTGAGGTGGGCAGAGCAGAGGGACAGGACATACCAAGGTCAGCTGGTCTCCTCGCCTGGAGGGCAGCAGCTGAACCTTCCGTTTACGCTGCCCGGAGCTGCCAGGTGTTGATGGGGAATTCCACGAGTTCTGCTTCTTCCATGTGGTTGGATCTGCAACTAAAGAGAAAGAGATTTAATTTTCTTCTTCCTCTCTGCCAGACACGGACAGGTTATCTATCTGCTGTTTTTAACATTGAATTTTCACTGGGTATCTCTGAAAAATTCTATTTTCCATGATTTGGGCTCCTGGGTGGTGTTTGCTAGATTATTTCTAATAGTCAAGAGGACATAAAGGGAGAACTGCTCCAAATCAAAGTATACAATTATTTCTGTTGTTCAGTCATGTCCAACTCTTTGCAACCCTATGGACTGCAGCCTGCCAGGGTCTTCTGTCCATGGGAGTTTTCAGGCAAGAATACTGGTGTGGGTTGCTATTTCCTTCTTCAGGAGATCTTCCCTACCCATGGATTGAACCTGTGTCTCCTGTATTGGCAGCTGGATTCTGTACCATTGAGCCATCAGGGAAGCCCACAGAACTGCTTACTGGACGACAGTCATCTGGACTGCTCAGATACCTCAACCTAAGTTTAACCATAGCCTACTGTTATCACTTATTGTACTACATTTCTCTGAGTCGCCTTTCTCCCTTACCTGACTATAAACCTCTGAAAGACAGAAACATCTATCTCTGTATCCACCAGGCCCTTCACAAAGCAATGCTCAATACTTCCACCAATAGCCACTCCAGTGCACTCATCAACTTACCCTTCTCTCCCTGGGACTCCTTGTCTGTTACCAATGGAGTTGAAGAACTAGAATGATGAGAAAGCTCCTCTTCTCTGCAGGAGGAAAAGGCAGAATTAAGTTTAGGAAGATTTGCTGACAGAAAATACTGGATAACTTCCTGCACCTCCTTGCCTACCAACTGGTCTAGAACCACCATGATTTAGGACCTCAGTATGCCAGGACAAAAAAAACAGAAGTCAAAAGAAAATCCCAATAGAAATGAATGGAGGCAGTTTATGGAAGCCATGGAGAAAGCTTTGTCTTAAAACCACCACAAATCAACACTTTTCAAAACCTTACTTACAGCCCACCAAGTTCCTAAAAGTTCTAGTCACAGGTCTGATCCCCAAATTTGACCTCAGGTACCCAGAGGGCCGGCTGGAGTTCAGAATGTGAAGCCCACTGACATCATCCCCTGTCCGCTCTGTTCTGTATGGTCTCTACTCCTGCACCCCCATTACTCACGCTACAGTGTGGGGGAGAGAGCCAGAGGCCTCTACAGTCCAAAAAAAAAACACCACAGTTCAAAAGCATCAATTCTTCGGAGCTCAGCTTTCTTTGCAGTCCAACGCTAACATCCATACATGATTACTGGAAACACCATAGCCTTGACTAGATGGACCTGATTACCTTACCTTATTTTCTTTGCTGGCCTCTCTGGTGTCTGGGAACGGGATGAGGCTGGGCTGGAGAACGGAGATGAACTGGGACCACTCCTCTTCCACAGCTAAAATTCAAATACAAGTAAGATTGACCCTAGTTGATAGTTTATCATCTGACCTTTGATAAAGTTCTTTTCATCACTGCATATAACATCTCCTTTTAAGTAAGGAAAAGTCTGAAGAACTAATGGCATGCTAATAAAAGTAGAAGGGAAGAATGTACTTTTGGCATATGTCAAAAAAGAGGATGTCACAATCACTTCGCAGTTTAGAGCTAAGATGTACATATAAGTTTGCTCCATATTATCTATGGAAATGATCAAAGTCAATTAAGAAACTGTTCCACAGCATGTATACTATCTATGGTGAAACAGATCCCCAGCCCAGGTGGGATGCATGAGACAAGTGCTCGGGCCTGGTGCACTGGGAGGACCCAGAGGAATCGGGTGGAGAGGGAGGTGGGAGGGGGAATCGGGATGGGGAATACGTGTAAATCTATGGCTGATTCATATCAATGTATGACAAAACCCACTGAAATGTTGTGAAGTAGCCTCCAACTAATAAAAAATTAAAAAAAAAAAAAGAAAATAATTGCTAATGTTTAAAGACAGACAAAATAAAAAGCATAGCTATATAATATAAATAAAAAAAAAAAAAAAGAAACTGTTCCAATGAAGATAACCCAGTAAAAGAGTTTTGGTCTTATTAAATTTTCAGTTTTACTTCATTAACTTTATTTTTAAAAATACATTATCATGCCATTTATGACTTTTGTAACATCAGTGGTATTTACCATTATATGATAATTATCCATACATCTGTCTCCTCACCAAGCAGAGTTCCCTGATATCAAAGGTAGTCCAGGGACTTCCCTGGTGGTCCAGTGATTAAGAATATGCCTTGCAAGGCCAGGGACCCCGGTTCAACCCCTGGCCCCTGAAGACCCCACACGCTGTGAAGCAACTAGCCTGTGCACAGCTACTGAGCCCACGAGCTGCGATCGCCGAAGCCCGCGCCTGGGAGCCTGTGCTCCCCAACAAGAGGGGCCCCTGCAAGAGAAGCGGTCAAGAGCAGCCCCTGCTCACAGCGACCAGAGAAAGCCCACAAACAACGAAGACCCACCATGGCCAGAAGATAAAATAAATCCCAACAAGTACACCGAAAAAATTTCCTTCCTGTCTCAACAGTTATTACCCGTTTCTAATATATCCTGTCAAAATTATTCTATACACATCAAAAGATCAAAGAACTCGTAGCGTGAATAGAGGGCACTGTACAGTGCTGCACTATGTCTTTTTTTTTTTTTTTTCTATTTTTATTTTTTATTTTTTTTTTTCTCTGGTCTTGTTTGACCTCACAAGACCTCCAAAAATTTGCGGTCAAGCAACGGTTCTTTCTTGGTTCTACTTCACCTAGTCTACACGGCAGTACCGGAGACTAAGCTCAAGCAGAAGCAAGAAAGAGTGCAAGTTGCACTATGTCTTTTTAAAAATGTATTTTGAGATCACTCACATCACCATCTATTAAAGCTGCCTTACCCTTTTTAACAGTTACATACTACTTCAACTTACAGAAATACTAAGTTATTCAACCAGTCCCCTAAAAAGGCATGCTTACATTGCTTCCAAGCTTCCACTATTAAAACAATGGTACAATCAACATCCTCTGTATGTCTTTGAATGTATGTGTAGGGTTAATTCCTAAAAGTAAACCTGCTGGATCAAAGGGCATGTGCATCTCTACTGTTGATAATACTGCCACCCCGCCCTCTAGGGAACTGTACCAACTGATGCTCCCAACCAGCAATGCACGAGAAGCCCATTGTTCTTGTTCTTTCTTTGGCCATGCCACAAGGCTTGCTTGATCTTAGTTCCCCTACCAGGGATCAAACTGGGGTCCCAGCAGTGAAAACACCGAGTCCTAACCATTGGACAACCAAGGAAATCCCCGTTGTGCAACCTGCTAAACCTTCTAAAACAGATTAGAGTGGCGGTACCCACTGACTGATACTAACATCAAAAAGGAAGCAGCCAGATTTTATCTATTCCTGACAAGATGCAATCCAAAGTACGAGTGTGTGTAGTTAGTCACTCAGTCATCTCTGACTCCTGGTGACCCCCATGGGCTGTAGCCCACCAGGCTCCTCTTTTCACGGGATTTTCCAGGCAAGAATACTGGCGTGGGTTGCCATTTCCACCTCCAGAGGATTTTCCTGACCCACATCTCTGGGGTAGCCTGCACTGACAGGCAGATTCTTTAGCACTGAGCCACCTGGGAAGCCCTAACCCAAAGTACACAGTACCACCTATGCAATATTCTGCCAAACTAACTGAACTCAAATGTAATCAAGCCTTGGAAAACAGGGGCTAGAGTACAAGTTAAAATGACACCATGATGATGCAAACTTAATCCAAAATATAAGAAATCCTACAGAACAAAATCATCTACTTTTTTCAAAAGCATGAAAAAAAAAGAGTAGCAACAGTAGTGGTATAGATTAAAAGAGCCGAAGAGAAATACGAACCAAACGTCAAGAATTGATTTTTGGTCCCTGATTCAAACAGTGTAACTGCAATAAGACAGTTTACGGTAATAAGTGCAATTTAAATACTGAGTGATATTAGCTAATATTAAACAGCTATTATAAATCATTTAAGAGGAATAATGGTATTGTACTTAATGTGAAAAAAAATCTAAAAATATACTGAAGGACCTATAGCTGAAATGACATGTTTGCAGTTGATTTTTTTTTTCGCTTATTTTAAAATTTTCCTTCATTTTTATTTATTTATTTTTGGCCGTGCTGGGTCTTTGCTGCTATGCCAGGACTTTCTCTTGTTGCAGCGCACAAGCTTCTCCTTGTGTGACTTCTCTAATTGTGGCTAGAGGGCTCCAGAGCGTGGGCTCAGTAGCTGTGGCGCATGGGCTTAGTTGCCCTGCAGCATGTGGAACCTTCCCAAACCAGGGATTGAACCCATGTCCCCTGCATTGGCAGGCAAATTCTTAACCACTGGATTACCAGGGAAGTCCTCCATTTACTTTAAAACATAACAGCAAAACAAATGCGGGGCAGAGGTTGATGGAACACGATTGACAAAATGCCATTAACTATTAAAGCTACATGGAGGTCCATTATGGCATTTTCTGTGTACATTTGAAATCTGACACAAGAAGATTTTTAAAATAGGGATAATGAGTGTATACTTAATATGCTTGCTGTTATGATTAAATGAGGAAATATACGTAAAGTGCTTGGTTAGTACAGAGCCTAGCCCAGACAAAGTGCTCAAGGCAAAGGTTGTTATTATCCTTTTAGCATTCCTACATCCGAGACCTTCATCTTTCATTTATATTACTCTACGAGCCTTCTGGATTAACTTAACTCAAAATTTTTCTCCCCTCGAAAATCCTCCTCCACACAAGCTTTATTTTTACTCGGCTACTATACATTACACAGGCACTGTAACGGGTACTTTTCAAACACTACCTTCTGTCTTTACAATAATCCTTCAGAAATGAGAAACAGAATTTAAGTGATTAACCCAAAGCCCCAGAGCTACTAAGTGTCAGAGCCAAGACTGGAACCCACATCTGTATATCTGTGTGGTAGCAAAGTCTGCTCTGCTCCCTAGGCTGTATACTACATTCTCTTTCTAAAAAAGAGAATGACAACATTTTAAAAAATTTCATCAAATTCTCAATGCCTAAAGGGTAAATTTCTTTTATGATCCAATGCAATCTGGACGACTTGGTCCACCTGTTGATAAAATTAATATCCACTGAATTATGCGCCTCTTGCCCATTTATCTGCAGTAATGGCTCTGTCCTGTATCAGGTTTCCACACATGACTGCTCTACTTTTGGAGCTTTCTATTCTGCTCCACTGGTCCGTAGTTATCACTCAGGGGTTTGTATCTGTTAGTGGTACTATCACTATCTGACGGTAGAAGGAGGGAGTGAACACTGGCTGATCGATTAATTAGTGCTGGGAACCCAAGCCTCCCGGAGCACAAGATGAATGTACCTGAGAAAGCCCGCGAGTGGAGCTGTAGGAGCTGGTGATGGCATTGCGGCTGGAGCTGGGGATGCCGCCTGTGTGTGTGCTGCTTGTCAAGGAGCTCACAGAGGAGGTGCGGGATCTCTTATTCAGGTGGTCATCTGAGTTCTGTGAATTAAGACCTCTCTTCAGAGACCCAGGCCTAATAAGAAGGGGAGAAGATAGTTAGATGCATTATTAAAGACATTCTTTTAAGGTTTTGTCCATGGACACAAAATCTTTCTTTTAAAGAAAAAAAAAGTCAGTAAAAAAAAATAATGCTCTTCATTTTATTATTAACAATGTGGCTAAATGTATCTGACAGTCAGGAAGAGAAAGTCAAATATTTTAAAAATAAAACGTGTGAGTCCACTGACTAACATTCTAGAAGATGCACACTAAACTAGTGACAGAAAACAAATCAGCAGACACCTGGAGATCGGGACAAGCGGAAAGGAGGTATTACTAAGGGGCACAGGGAAATTTCTGGAAGTGACAATACATTCATTATCTTGACTGTCGTGATGGTTTCACAGCTGTATGCATGTCACAACTTATCAAATTATATACTTTAAACAGGCAGCTTATTATTCACCAATTGTACCCTGATAAAACTGTTTAAAAAAAAAATCAGAGTTAAGAGGAATGAACTATCTTTTCTAAACTTCCAACTAAATGGAAATTCCCTACTTTTCAATAGAAAGCTATAGAAGAGCTATTCAATCTCTGTTATGATACCCAACCACAGGCCAGTTTATTCTTATACTGTATGAAAATGCTTTTCCCTCTAACTTGGATACACTCACTCATGGATACTACTTGGACTTGCACTGGGCAAGTTGTTTTTCTTTTTTGACCTGACAGTCCTTCCATTTTTTGGAGTGACGTTAAAGTGAAAGTGAAGTTGCTCGGTCATGTCCGACTCTTTGTGACCCCATGGACTATAGCCTACCAGGTTCCTCCATCCATGGGATTTTCCAGGCAAGAATACTGGAGTGGGTTACCATTTCCTTCTCCAGATCTTCCCAACCCAGGGATTGAACCCGGGCTCCCGCATTGTAGGCAGACGCTTCACTGTCTGAGCCACCAATATCCAAATTTCCTTATTCTCCTTGAAATTTTTCATCTCTGGGCTAGTATTTATACACCTTCAAACTGCTTCACCCACCACCACCCCGTACGATTCTGGTGTACATCCTCTCTTACAGTGCAGTGCACCAAACCAGACACACGCCACTGACAATCCAAGCAGAAGTTAGAGAAGCAGGACTACCACTAACCGGCCTCATGTCAGTTTCTGTTCTTCCATCAGCACAGACTAGGAGGACATTAGCTTTTTAGGGCAGCTATACTATACTAGCTCAGAGTAAGTGGATCAATTCCTCCTCAAATGTATTTAAACTCAAATGTAGAGATGTAATATTTTATCTTCGATTTCATATGGTCGCATTTTATCCATTGCACCAACCTTGGGAGTTTCTGTTCATACACCTGGTTATTAAATATATTTATAAACCCTCTTAGCTTTAGCATATTTTTTCCATACGAGTGAAAAAACATTAAAAGGAATTAGAATATAATAATTGTAGCAAGCTACTCAAAATGTTCCTCTCTGATTTCAAAGATGTGAACATGAACTAATAAAGCAATACAAAAGCAAAGAAGAAAGTCAACGGGACAATTAACTCTGATAAAGCCCCTTTTCCAGACTGTACACCTCATCTCGGATTTTCACTTACTTAGGCACAAAAGCAGCAGGGACTCCATTGGCCAACAGGGGCTCAAACGCTGAATGTCCACTCCCACTGCTATCATGGCGTCTACGACAAATCAAAAAACTCTCAATTAAATGAAATTACTTCTCCCTCAGGCCCAAATCATATTCCCATATTCTTGGGACTTTATACTATTTCTATGGAGCATAGGTTCCCTGCTAGACAAGAGGAGGGATGCTTCAACCACAAAGATTCCAAAAGTTAAATTTATCCTAAGATTTAGGGCAGTAAGAAAAGTATGAAAATATTTCAATACCTTTTGAACTATTAAGTTGTTTCAATTATTTACTGATTTCTCACCGAAGTATCAGAATCACAAATTTACCATCCTACCATACCCAAATTAAAAACAAAAACAACACTTTAGGGGTCAACCCATACTCCTATGGTGCTCTACAGGTTAATATGGCAGTCTGTTAAGGAAAAACTTGACCCATCACATAGAAGGGCCTTTGCATGGTGCACATAATTATCGCTTATTCCTATCATGGGAAAGATAATATAGAATCCTCAGGTATAGGCTCACTAGAGTCAAGAAAAATTACCACCTGGAGAACATGAGAAACCTAGATGAACCATGAAGTTATTTCTTACCTCCACACCTCCTCACCCCGTCACTCCTGCTTAGCTAGCTGACATTATGTCAAACTGCTCACGTGCCAATCATATTTATCTCTAGTCATCATTACCTGATCTTTCTATGACATAAATACACTTGCATTAATATTTCCCTACTCAATTTTGTCATCTGAAGTATCAAAGCTGACCAATTTTTACCCTGTAGGATATGAACAATCTTATCTAGGTAATGGGGCCAATGATTTTTAAGTGTGAGGCTGCTGTCTCCTCAGAGAACACTTCTTTGACCACCATATATAAAGAAGCCCCCTTCTCATTACCCTCTGTTATATTACTATTTATCTCTATATGCTTATAATCTATGATTACCTTGGTTTATTTTTATTATCCTTTTCCTCTGGTCTCTCTCAAACCCACAAGGACTCTGTCTTGTTCAAAGCTCTACTTACTGAAGCTGGAATAGGCTCTGACATATAGTGGGTGCTCCATTTACTGAACTAAAAAAAACAACTGGAATCCTTAACTGACTCCTTGCAAAGCCTGTTAAAGCCTTAATAGACTGTTTACTGCATTGTCAGTACAGAAAAGCAAATAACAAAAGTGGTTTTAGTCTCATTACTGACATATCTACCATACTCTAGTCCTCACTCTGTTTGCCAAGCACTCCCTCAGCACAATTACAACAGTGAAATCGGTGGTTACCAAATAATTAAATGCCAGGAGACTGTGAGGGCAAGACTTCAAGCATGCTCTCTCAAAATAAAATTTAACTGATTTGTATCAAAAGTACAAGGTTAACCTGGATAATAGTTGCCGGCTTATCTGTAGTACTTACAGAAAAAGCAAACCACAAAATTTATCTAACATGTGTCTTAGAAAATGAACAGCACTAATTTAAGACCTTATTATCAACCACTTCTATGAAAACCAAAGAAGGGAATCTACTAAGGGTCACAAACTGGAGCTGGCTTGTGTATCTTTGGAGAGTTACCCTGTATTTCAACAAAACCCGGGAGCCCATGGGAGAAGCCTGTTCATTACTCTGTTGGTCCTGTTACCTTCTTTTATTTTCCTGGCCATCAGCAAATATTTGGTCTTCCTCTTCCACTGTCCTTTTCTTTCTCTCTTTGAGGGCATTCAGTACAGTCTCCTTTGCACATGGATCTGGGGCACTAGTTGATGGTGAAGACAGTGTTGAGTTGATAATCTGTTCTGGTCTGCAATGAAAGACAAGATTCCAGCATCAAGGTATTCTAATCACCAAGACACAGAGCACAGACTTCAGTCACTGGACATCAGAAGCTAACTAGTAAGCAAAAGTATAATTTTATACACTCACAGAAATCACCCTAGGCTATCAAAAATACAGTCTAGGGCAAAAGAAACCAAAAGATGGTTCAATTACTAGAATCTGGGATTTCTCATTCAAATAAGCAGCTACCTCTTTTTTTGCTTTGTCAGAGAAATAACCGAAAAAGAATAAAGGAAATACAAACATTGGACAATACTCACATTGGAGATCGAGTCAGTTTGCTATCCGGAGGTGCAATCCTCACTGTCACTGGGCTGCACACCATTTTGGAATTACGAGCAGACAGCACGGTCTTCTTGTGACAACCATTCCAGCATACTGTGGGAAGCACCCCCAGCAAGGAATACTGGGCCTGCTGGATTGGATAGCGCCTTCGAGGTGTTACTACAAACCGATGTGATAAAGTCCCACAGTCCCTGTGGAGAATGGGAGATACCAAAGCAGCTTGAAGAAATGTCAGAAAATTTAAATGATTGAAGAACCACGTGGGTTCAGACAGTTTTCAGAGGCTTTAAACTTCCTTTTAGGCAACAAAGAACACACAGTATGTTTATGGCAACTTTCCCTCATTTCATCTAAGGGCAGAAAGTGACAGCTGCATAACAGCTGTCCCTACAATGGACTTCCAACAATTTGAGAGGGAAACTGAAAACCTTGCCCACACAAGCAAACTACAATGGAAGAAAGCCGGGGACAGGATGTGCAGGGAGGAACTTTACAAGATGCTTCAATCTTTTATGCGAGGTCATCAGTGATACATACTCAAAGTCAAACACTTTAAACACCTAAATGTTCATCTTCTCAACTAAATGTACTTTTCATGAATCTAGTATTTTCATCAAATTTTTGTATTCTCCTGGATCATCTTTATCAAGTTTTATTGACCAAAGAGATGTTTCCTGCGAACACCTCTTTGAGCTTGGCTAAACCACAGAATTTCAATTAGTGGTCCAAAGGGGTGGGGGGTGTGGAGATGGATCTAACAAATCATTTCTAACTACACTTGAAAGATAAATATATTTTCACAAGAAACAGGGACAGTTAATGGTTTATCAAGTATTCCGCTAAATCTATACTGCATGAAAATTCAGATGATTTTAAGAACTGAAAGCAAGGGAACCGCTGTGGCATTACATCTCATTCCAAAGGGTAAAGGCGGACAGGAGTTGGTAGACACGCATCAGGGTGATTAAGAGGACAAAACGACACAGAATCCACTTTGGACTTAATGAAAAAGAAAATCGGATTTAAAAGTCAAGTCCTCAACTCAAAGTGAGAGACAGAGGAGAGGCTGTGGGGAAGACCAGGGTTATCTTACCGGTAGGAAGGCCTCCTGGAGGGTCGGAGAAGAGACGTGGGGAGGGAGGGGTGAATCTGAACACGCTGGGGATGCGCCGACTGAGCCGGCGATGCGGTGCGGACAGGAGGGCGGCGGCCCGGCCTCTCCCGCAGGTCCCTGGCCTCCGGGGCGCGGGCAGGCTGCGGGGGGCCGGGCTTGCCCAGGTAACTGCCCATGAGGAGCAGTTCAGCGGGGTCAGGTCCTTCGAGCGGGCTCCGCGGCTCTAGGAGATTTCCGTTTGCTACCGATTTGGCAGGAGGCGAGGCGAGCAGTGTTCGCTGACGCCGCGCGTTCCAAACGAGCGAGGAGAGGGCGCGCGAACCTCTGGGCTCGCGGCTTAGTCCCCACCAGGCCGCAGTAGCCCCCACAGCCAGCCAGGCCAGCGCAGCCGCCGCCGGCACCAGGTACAGCACGAGGCCGAGCAGCGACAGGCCGAGAAGCGCCGCCCCAGCCGGCCCGCCACAGCCCCAGCCGCGGCCCTCCCTGACACTCGCTATCGGCCGCCGTCGATCGCCTCCCCCAGCCGCCGCAGCCGCCGGAGACATCGCGGCTCCGCGCCGCGGAGAAGACTTAAATATCCCAGCGTGCACCGCGCCGCGCTCCGCGTCGCCGCGCGCCTACTGCGTCACTGCGCACGCGACGCAGACGCGCGACTGCGACGGGAAACGCTGCTGCCTGGCAACGCGCTGGACCCGACCCGTTTCTGAAAACGCCGCCTGGCGAAACAGCGAGTTCTGATTCTTGACGTTTCCCGCCTGTCCGCACAGCACCCAGCAAGAGATGAGACTTTTGGAAGAATCGCGTTAAGAATAAAAGCGCTGGAAAACGACTACTGAAGTAATGTTTATTTCCTAGAAGGTTACACACCCTACAAGAGATTATCAGCCACTTTTCACAAGTGCTACCTGAGGTTGCGAGTTTTTTCAGTTACTCTGTTTTCTGCCAAAGTATAAACTGCTAAAGGGAGTTGACTTTAACAGCAATAAGAACTAAGGCCAACACTAACCATCCTCCTTAAAGGTGCATCGAGTACCAATAAAAGGGCTTCCCTGACGGCTCAGTGGTAAAGAATCCGCCTGCAGTGCAAGAGACGATGGTTCTATCCCTGGGTCAGGAAGATCCCCTGGAGGAGAAAATGGCAACCCACTCCAGTATTCTTGCCTGGAAAATCCCATGGACAGAGTGTGGCAGGCTACAGTCCATGGGGTCGCAAAGAGTCGGACACGACTGAGCACGCACGCAGTACTAATAAATTCTCGATTAAACAGGCTAATAGTCTAATAAACTGCAGATCAGACCTGAAGCTGCAATATAAGTTTGCGCTTCTGCAGTACACATTTATAAATGGGGGCAAAATTAAAGTGTTAGTCGCTCAGTTGTGCCCAACTCTGGGAGTCCATGGACCGAAGCCCACCAGCCGCCTCAGTCCATGGGTATCCTGCACTGCAGGCAGATTCTTTACCATCTGAGCCACCAAGGAAGCCCCATAAATTGGGGCAATTACTTATCAAATTTCCCATCATCCTCAGAATCGGGTAGATTTTTAGGATTTGTGATCAATTTACCTGTGTTAAGTTTGGTGGCCTGAGAAAGTAGATTAGTGTTTGTCGAGTACTGGGTCAGGGTATGGTGAGTGACTTAAAGGGTAGAGTTTCCTTTTGGGGTGACAAAGATGTTTAAAAATTAGATTATAGTGATGTTGCATAGCCCTGTGAATTGTATGATATTTAAATTATATCTTAATAGAACTGTTTAAAAAAAAACTTGGTGGTCTGCCAATTCAGGCTTTGGCCTAGCTTGGCTTCCTCAGCCATTCATTCATTGATTTATTCCTTCTATTACTGATATACATTAAAGAGATTAATGGGGAGAAACACAGGGTCTCTCATCTTTAGAAGCCCCTGGTTTAGTACAGAAGAAAAATGTGTAAATAGAAAGTTATGATTCATGTACCCCAATGTTCATCGCAGCACTGTTTATAATAGCCAGGACATGGAAGCAACCTAGATGTCCATCAGCAGATGAATGGATAAGCAAGCTGTGGTACATATACACAATGGAATACTACTCAGCCATTAAAGAGAATACATTTGAATCAGCTCTAATGAGGTGGATTAAACTGGAGCCCATTATACAGAGTGAAGTAAGCCAGAAAGAAAAACACCAATACAGTATACTAATGCATATATTGGAGAAGGCAAGGGCACCCTACTCCAATACTCTTGCCTGGAAAATCCCATGGACAGAGGAGCCTGGTGGGCTGCAGTCCATGGGGTCGCTAAGAGTCGGACATGACTGAGTGACTTCACTTTCACTTTTCACTTTCATGCATTGGAGAAGGAAATGGCAACCCACTCCAGTGTTCTTGCCTGGAGAATCCCAGGGATGGGGGATCCTGGTGGGCTGCCGTCTATGGGGTCGCATAGAGTCGGACACGACTGAAGAGACTTAGCCGAATGCATATATATGGAATTTAGAAAGATGGTAACGATAACCCTATATGCAAGACAGAAAAAGAGACACAGATGTACAGAACAGAGTTTTGGACTCTGTGGGAGAAGGCGAGGGTGGGATGATCTGAGAGAACAGCATTGAAACATGTATATTATCAATTGTGAAACAGATCATGAGATCAGGTTTGATGCATGAGACAAGTGCTGAGGGCTGGTGCACTAGGATGACCCAGAGGGATGGGATGGGGAGAGAGGTGGGAGGGGGGTTCAGGATGGGGAACATATGTAAATCCATGGCTGATTCATATCAATGTATGGCAAAAACCACCACAATATTGTAAAGTAATTAGCCTCCAACTAATATAAATAAATGAAAAACATTTTTTAATTAAATTAAACTAAAAAAAAAAAAGAAAGTTACGATTCATTGTGGTAACTGTGATAAGAGGCATAAAAAGGGAAGGAATGATAAAGGGGAAGATGGGTTGGGAGGTGCTACTTGAGCTGAGAGAATTTGCTTAAAGCAGGTTCAAGAAGCATGAAGAAGTGTTTTGCAGAAGCACAGAGATGGAAAGGAGTATGACGTAAGAGTCTGCAGTTTGTTATGGCTGGAGATTAGGCTGTTTAGGGCAACAGGGAGGCTGGAAAGACTGGAGGGGCTCAGAAAAGAGGCCTCTGGAGCAACGTGGAGACATGAGAAAAGCAAGCAGTTCTCTTCCCTGGCCCATAGCTAGTGCAATTCTGTTTCTATCTGTTTAATATACTGTGATTCCATAAAAAACTTCATTTGAAAAGGAAAGAGTGTGGGCATGTCACTTAAGAAAAAAAATCCAAAAGAAAAAAAGAAAAAAATTCTTTGCAGGTCCAGTGATTAGGACTCTGTGCTTTCAATGGTCGGGAAACTAAGATCCCATAAGTGGCAGTGCATAGCCAAAAAAAGAAAAGAGAAAAAAAGCTCAATAATATTAGTATAGGTGGAATAGTGGGACAAAAGCCAAGCTGCAGTGGGTTAAACAGTGACTGGAAGATGAGGAAATGGAAGCAGTGGATACAGACTTCCCATTCAAGAAACTTCAATAATAAGGGAAGAAGAAAGATGGATTTATTAATAGCTCAGCAAGGGTCTTTTAAATTATCATGTATTAGTGGTGTTCCAGAGAGGTAAAAGCCATCAGTAGTGTAGAGATGCCACAAGACTAAGATTTCTTAGGAATTAATGTAAATAAAGAGGTTCAAGGCCCGAGCGCTGGGCACCCCAGTGTTAAGAGGTTAAAGAAATGAGCACACTCAAAAAAAAAAAAAAAAGAAATGAACACACTCAAAGCACAAATCATTTAGTAAAATATAGATGACTATAACTACATTAAAATTTAATACTTCTATATTAAGCCACTAGGAAAACATGATCCTAACTCATATAACCAAAAAAGGATTAGTAACTAGAATTTATTAGGACTGAATCAGTAACAAATCAGTAACAAAAAGATGACTCAATTGTTTAGAAAGACAGTGATATCAAATGCAATTTACTGAACAGGAAATCCAATAATAGCCAATAATAAATATATACATATGTACATGTATATGTGTATATATATGTAGTACATACACATATATATTTTTAATCTTACTGGTAATTTAAGAAGGGTTTATTGCTGTAACAGGGCTTCCCAGGTGGCACGAGTGGTAAAAACCCCGCCTGCCAATGCAGGAGACATAAGAGACGTGGGTTCAATCCCTGGGTCGGGAAGATCCCCTGGAGGAGGGCATGGCAACCCACCCCAGTATTCTTGCCTGGAAAATCCCCATGGACAGAGGAGCCTGGGGGGCTACAGTCTATAGGGTCCCACAGAGTCAGACATGACTGAAGCAACTTAGCACTCATGCATGCACATCAGTGTAAAAAGGTAACATCTGGCATTCATTTGCACAAGTAGAAAAATGTAATAGTTCAACAAGATCAAGTTTTGGCAAGGATGTGGAACAAGTGGAATTTGTGTGCTATATGTGGATATGTAAAACAATATAATTTTGAGAGCAGTTTGGCAATATCACATAAAGTTGAAGAAATAATGTATCTCATAACCCTGCAGTTCCATTTCTGGGTACAAAGATAGTCACTGCAGCATCATTTGTATAACTGGCTATTTGAATACATCCAAATGTCTACTGTAGACTAACACAAGAACAGATGAATAGTGGTATAATTTCATATAACAAAATACCACAAAACAGCTGGAAATTAACCACCTATCTGACCATGATTAAGTGATACCACAACAGTCCTATAGACAACTATACAAATGGGCACACTTTTTGAGGCAACTGTTTGCAGGCAGGGGACAACAGGAAGCACAGGCTGATCTCTGAGCAGAAACTCATAAGGTGAGTCCCCCAGATCTAGCTCCTCTACCCGGGGACAGTTTCTCTAACTATTGCAGAGAGCTGGAGCCTAAGCAGGGTCGGGAGAGCCCACTGGGCTCAGGAGGCAGACCCAGACTTTGAAACCACGGAAATGGCTGGAAACCACTGGGTAGAGCAAGAAAACGGAGGGTGCCATGCAGACAGTTACTGACGTCTGTGTATGGGATCCCACAGATCTCTGGTGGGATGCTGATGTGATGGTTAATTTTATGTCTCAACTTGACTGTACCACGAGGTGCCTGGATGTTTTGTTGAACATCATTTTTCAGTGTATCTACGGGAGTGTTTCTGGATGAGATGAACACTGAATTGGTAGACTGAGTAAAGAGACTGCCCTTTCCACAGTAAGTGGGCCTCATCCAATCCACCGAAGGTCTGGATAGAACAAAAGGGACGAGAAGCAGTTCTCTCTGCCTGTCTCTGAGCTGGCCATCAGTCTTTTCCTGCTTTCAGACTTGGATTTGGACTAGAACTCCAGCTACTTACTGGCTCTTCTGCTTCTTGGACTGAACTACACCATCAGCTCTCCTGGGTCTCCAGCTTGCTGACTACACATCTTGGAATTTCTCAGTTTTCTATAATGACATGAATCAATTCCTAATTCTTCCTAGTAGTAATAAATATGTGTGTGTTTATCTCTAGTTTATTGGCTCTGTTTCTCTGGAAAACCCTGTATAATACAGCCAGGCTGCATATGCAGAGTGAGACAACCCGATGCTTACCAGAAAGCGGGTACTGTATGGGGGCTAAGATCAGAACAGAGGTACCAGAGTTAGAGCAGTCCTTGGATAAGAGCATTGACAAGGGAGCTGTGGCCGTGCCAAAGTGGAGGCATCCTGTAAATGCATTTTTAACACCCTTGGCATCCAGTTGAAACAGGAGAAAGGGTTCAGGGAGTCCATTGGGCTGTCTGTCAGTTCCCTGCCTATCTGAAATGGAGGTGATGGAGCTAAGAGTTTACCAGAGCAGTAAAGTTTAAAAGACAGAATACCAGGGACTTCCCAGGTGGTCCAGTGATTAAGACTCTGTGCTTCCAATGCAGGGGGCATGGGTTTGACCCATGGTTGGGAAACTAAGATCCCACATGCCAAGTAGCTCAGAGAAGATAATAGAAGAATACCAGAGAGAAGAGAACTGTAACAGAATCCCAGAGGTCTACAGAGGTCTCCTTGGGTATTCAGCACAGTACTCATTAGTATATGTTTATAAGAAGATTACCCAAAGCCAAAGAAAAAGCATTAGAGGAAACAGGATCTGGCACTAAAAAATGGCTAGGAAAGGTATCTGTTCCCTTGGCCAGACTGGGAAAAGCATAATTCATAGGACACTGGGTAGAGTACTCAGGAAGGCGCTGCTGCCTCAGCAGAGATAATCCTCCTTAGACTGAGCACTGCTCTCAACCTACTTAATAGGTCAAAAAGCAAAGTCTAAAAGAACCAAACTTTTCCAAGGACTTTAACTGCATCCCAAAACAAAGTTCAAGAAAACATACAGGAATAAAAAGTAACCAGAACTCCACAAGGCAAACTTCACAATGTCTGACATCCAAAGATTACCAGGCATACAAACAAGCAGGGAAACATGACCTGTCAGAAGGAGAATAATCAAAACTGACCCAGAACAGACCACAGGGGTTAAAACTAGCAAAGAATGACATTAAAAGTTACCTTAGGGACTTCCCTGGCGGTACAGTGCTTAACCCCCTGCCCAAGCAGGGGACGTGGGTTCAATCCTTGGTTCGGGAAGATCCCACGTGCTGTGGAGCAACTAAGCTCCTGCGGCCCATGCTCTCGAGCCCAGAGCTGCAAACACTGAGCCCGCACGCGGCAACTACTGCTACAACCACTAAGCCTGCACACCTAGAGGCCGTGCTCCGCCGCGGGAAGCCACCACCGTGAGAGGCCCAAGTCCGCCAACGAAGAGCAGCCTGCGCTCATAGCTGGAGAAAGCTGCGAGCAGCAGCCAAGACCCAGTGTAGTCAAAAACCAACAAGAAGACATCAATATAATTACATTTCAAATGTTTAAAAAGTTAAGTATAGCGATATGGAAAAATATGAGAAGAAATAATGGCCCCAAACTTTCCAAACACAGTAAAAAACATTTAAAAAACCCCACAATTCTGAAGCTCAATCCCAAGTACAAGGTATATAAAGAAAACTATAACAAGTCACATCAAAGTCAAATTGTCAAAACCAGCAATACAGATAAAATTCTAAAGAAAAAAGAATGTTTCTGAGGAACAAAGATGATACCAAATTTCTTGTTGAAAACAATGTAAGTGAGATGATAGTAGAGTAATAACTTTAAAGTACTGAAAGAAAAAAACTATAAATTAAAATTATATCCCAGTGAAAAATATCTTTTAATATCTTCATCACCACCAGACCAACTACAAGAAATGTTAAAGAATGTCCTTCAGGACCAAGGAAAATCATCCCATATGGAAATCTAGATCTACATAAAGGAACAAAGAGCATCAGAAATGGTAACATAGGTAAATATTTATGACTTTTTTCTTGTTATTTAAATCTTTTAAAAACATAAGATTGACATAAGCAAAATAGCAGAGGCAGCATCTTCAGCTCCCATCTCCTCACAGAAACATCAAAAAACAGAGCAGTAACTATTAGAACTAACTTTATCAGAACTCTGGAAAACAATCAAAAGATTTACAAAAACCAAACAAATGCTAAGTCAAGAAAACAGCCATTTAAAAGTGGTGGAAAGCTTTGTGGCATTTTTACTTGCTTTTCTCCCACCCACTCTCCAGCTTGGCAGCAATCCATAAGATAGAACCCTACATTCCCAGTGTGGGAATCTGGTCCCTGTTTCATAGGGAGCAGAGCATATCTTATTTGCAAATTATCCTATATTTCTGCTCTAACCTATATAGGAACTACCTGAAGGAATTATGCAGGCACTTTTTCTGTTCTTCTGAACTTGGAATGCACTTAGGCCAGAAAAGCAAGTGGACATTGCTTGAAAATATCACAAGGTAAATAAACCACAGATGCATGGGGCAAAAGATTACAGTTGAGACAAACAATGGACTACTGTTACAGACTGAACTGTGTTCCCCCAAAATGTAAATACTGAACCCTAATCCCCAATGGGCCTTTAAAGATTAATTAAGGTTAAAAGAGGTTATATGAGTGGGGCCCAATCCAATATGATTAGTGTCCTTATAAGAAGAGGTAGAGACACCAGAGACGCAGAGAAAAGGCCACATGAGTACACAGGAAGAAGGTGTCATCTGTAAATCAAGAAGCAAGGACTCAGGAAAAACCAGCCCTACCAACACTTCGGTCTTGGACCTCCATCATCCAGAATTGTGAGAAAACAAATTTATGTTGTGTATACCACTCAGTCCATGATATTCTGTTATGGCAACCCTCATAACAGACTAAAGCAGGCTGCCTAAAGTCTGGGAGGAAAACCTGGGTAGAGTTTCTTTGGGTAAGCAGGGCATTTATAATCATCTAGGCATAACAGAGTATTTAGAAGGCTACGAGAATGCCTAGAGCAAGATGCACACTCAGAAAATACCTGACAAAATCAGAAACAGACTCACAGATAACAGAGAACAAACTAGTGGTTACCAGTGGGAAGAGGAGCAAGACGGGGTAGGAGATTAACAAACTACTATGTAGATACAAACTTTTATATATAAAATAAACTACAAGGATACAGCACATAGAATATTGCTAACATTTGATAATAATTTAAAATAGTATGTATTAGTCTCTCAGCGGTATCCAACTCTTTGCAACTCCATGGACTGGAGCTTGCCAGGGTCCTCTGTCCATGGAATTCTCCAGGCAAGAATACTGGAGTGGGAAATATTTACAGATAAATTTAAATGTAACAAAATATATGCAAGACTTCGATACTAAAACATTACACTAAGTCTGCAAATAATTTTTAGAGATATTAAAGAAGATCTAAATAGAGAGATAAATGTTTATGGATTGGAATATTCAATATTGTTAAGATAGCCATTTCTCTTTCATATTGATCTATAGATTCAGTGCAATCCCAATGAAAATGTCAGGTTTTTAACTAGAAATTGATAAGGTGGTTTAAAATTTATATGGCTATGCAAAGAACCCAGAATAGCTCAGTCAACTCAACTGACATAAATAAATTGGATATACTATCTGACTTCAAGACTTACAGCAAAAGTTATAGTAATCAAGACAGTATGTTGACATAAACACAGACATACAGGTTAATGGAACAGAAGAGAGAATCCAGAAAGAGACTAACATACATGCGGTCAACCAATGTTCTATATTGGCACCACTGTAATTCAATGGGGAAGATGTTGGAACCCTGGATGTATTTGTTATCTATTACTGCATAACAAATTACCCCACAATTAAGTAGCTTAACTCAACAAACCTTTCTTATCTTACAGAGCCAGGAATTTGGGAGTGGCTTAAGTGGGGGTTCTGGCTCCGGATCTTTCATGAGCTGGCAGTCAAGACATTATGCTGTCATGTGTAGGGTTTGCTTCCAAGACAGCTCACTGCCTGGTTATTTGGAGGAGGCCTCAGTTCCCTGCCAGCTGTTGGCAGGCCTCAGTTTCTCACTACATGGACCTCTCCATAGGGCTGTTTAAGTGTCCTCATCACATGGCAGCTGGCTTCCCACAGAGCAATTCATCCAGAGCAAGAAAGGGGGGAAGCCACAATGCCTTTTAGGCCTGAATCTTGTGTCTTACACCAACATTTGTACTGTAGACTAATCATTAAAAATCAAGTTTCACTGGAACTAAGACACACTCATCAGATTTTCTATTCTCTGTGGCTGCTTTTCCACCGTAAGAGCAGAGTTGAGTAGTTGTAATAGAGACCATATGGCCTCTAAACCTAAAATATTTACTACCCGGCTGTGATTGGCATAACCTACAGTGCTTGTCTTAGTGCCTTAAACATAGTAGCTTCTCAAGAAATGTGCTAGTGCTCATGAACAATACATGTTGGTTAGTTTGTTCAATAAATATTCGTTGAGCTCCTATACTAAATGCAAGGTAATATCATAAGTGCTAATGATATATAGTCAACAAGACAGACCTGGTTCCTACTCTAATTTTCTTCATTGCAGAGGTCCAGGTTGCCTCAGGGTGTAACACGTTATGAAAGTGACAGTATTAGTCACTCATTTGTGTCTGACTCTGCGACCCTGTGGACTGAAGCCCACCAGGCTCCTCTGTCCACGGAATTCTCCATGCAAGAATCCTGAAGTGGGTTGCCATTCCCTTCTCCAGGGGATCTTACCACCTGGGGATAGAACCCTGGTCTCCTGCATTCAGGCAGATTCTTTACCATCTGAGCCTCCAGAGGACTCTATTGTCCTGCTTCCCAGTAGAGGGCAGTCTGAAGCTTGTCCCCTGGGGATTGTTAACTCCAACAATCTAATACTGTCAGTGAAGAACTGTCATTAAGGACAAAACACCAAACTACCCAAGATGTGTATTTATTCTCTCAACAGAATTTTAATATGTGTCAAGTTTGTCTCTGGAACTCCTGGCCTCCTGTTTTTCCACTCTTTCCACCTTTTTCCCTGCAGAGGTGGTATGAACCATTATAGGCACCGCTGGAAAGTTAAAAACGTGGTGGAAACAACCAGGTGCATCTCTCACTGACAGACGAGCCAGGATGGGGAGAAAGAGGGGATTCCTGCGAGGGACGGATATACCTGGTAAGTACAGAGCCGCAGGCCAGAAGCAGTTCTGGGGGTAGAAACCTGGTGTCCACCATGTTAAGAGAAGAAACACATGCCTTCCAGTCGTTAGTTCACTACTGACTGTGCACCCACTACCTACTCTGTGCCACCCAGTATACGGCATCATGGACTACAGACACGGTGCCAGCCCTCAAGGAGGATGTAGTTTAACAAAGAAGTCAGACATGGAAGAGTAAGAAAAGCACTGAAAGTACCAAATTATTCAACAGTAAAGACTGTTCAATTACTAATAGCATAAGAAACCAGTAAAGAATGCAGTGGTGGGCTTCCCTGGTGGTCCAGTGGTTAAGAGTCTGCCTGCCAATGCAGGGGACACTGGTTCGATCCCTAGTCCAGGAATCCCCACGCACCACAGGACAACTAAGCCCGTGTGCCACAGCTCCTGAAGCCTGAGCGCCTCAGAGCCTGTGCTCCACAACAGTGAAAAGCCCACACACCGCAACTAGAGAGTAGCCCCCGCTTGCCGCAACCCAGAGAAAGCCTGCGCACAGCAACAAAGACCCAGTGCTGACCCCCCAAAAAAAGTGCAGGGGCAAAAAACAGTCATTTTATTATCCTGAGATTCTTTGATTCTAGTGGACTGGCTTGTTTCTGCTCCTCAGTATTTGAAAGCTCAACTAGGAAGGCGCAAAGGCTAGGAATGACTGATGGTAGAAGGCTGGCATCACTTAGATGCCTCTTCCCTCACATTGCTAACGGCTGTCAGCTGGGACATCTGCTGAATTATGGACCGGGAACACGTACACATTTCTTCTCCATGCTGTGTCTCCATGTGGATTACTGAGTGCTTCCTCAGAGTATGGCAGCTTAGTTCTGAGAGCCAGTGTTCCCAGACAGAAAGGCGGAAGTGCACAGCGTTTTGATGACCTAGCCTGGGAAGTAACATAGAGTCACTTCTGTCCTACTTTACTTGGTCAAGGCAATCACCGAGATCTGCACAGGTTTAAGAGGAAGACACAGACCTCCCACTACTCAATGGAAGAAGCTGTAAGGTTATATAGTCAGATGAGCATGTGTGATGGGAAATGTTTCTGTGGTTATCTTTGGAAAACTCGATCTGTCACCGGCTGTCGTGATAGCACAGGATGGGGTATAACAGACGAGAGGGTCAGTCAGCAAAGGCCTCTGTGAGGCAGTCTTGTCTTTGGCTAAGGGGTGAAGGGCTAAGAAGGAGCCTTGGGAAGAGCTTTAGGTAGAGGAATCAACAGGTGTAATGACTGCAGTCCAGAGAGAGGGTGGTGTGTTTGAATGCTGCACATCCATGCGACAAGAGCATGGAAGGCCAGAGAAAAGTGCTGCAGGGGAGGGTCCAGACGGGAGATACCGAGTGGCCTGGCTCATGTCCTCTGTGCTGGACCCCCGAGAACCGGAGCAGCCTCCAGTCAGCAGTGTCTTAGGAAAAGAGAGACTGGAGAGGAGAGAGCAGGCAATGGCTGTTCCCAAACTGGTGAAAGTGGGGCAAAACTGTGTAGTTTAGTGGACATCCTACCCCAGTGGTCCCTGCATGGAAGATAAAATTGAATCTAACTCTCATCCGATAAAATAAGGAAAGTCTGGAGAAATAATTAAGCCCAAGGCAGCTGTGGATAAAAAGAGACTGCACAGCAACACAGAGGTGGGGCGACCCTGCGAGGCTACAGTTAACAACTTAAGTTGCCATCAATTAAACATCTGCTGCCTGTACTCTTTTCCCTCAACCTCAATTCAGGTTAACGACTGAATTTTTTTTCTTTCTCATTTTATACTTTGGATTCAATGTGTCTCCATTGCTGATCTTGTCTCAAGAGTCAGATCCAAGAGGTGTGTAAAGATCCATAGATCCCATGGATACCATGGGACTTCCCTGGTGGTACAGTGGTTAAGAATCCACTTGCCAATGCCGAGGACATGAGTTCAATCGCTGGTCTGGGAAGATCCACATACATGCCGCGGAGCAGCTAGACCTGCGCACAACTACTGAACCTCTGCTCTGCAGCAAGAGAAGCCAACGAAATCAGGAGCCTGGGCGCAGCAACAAGGAGCAGCCACGGCTTGCTGAAACTAGAGAAAGCCCGCACACAGCCAGGAAGACTCAGCACAGCCAAAATCAGTCAATTAATTAAAAATAAGAGAATGGATACTGTGTATCACTGTGCAGGTATCAACACATTATATCAGACAAAATTATAAACATCTGTATGCCAATGTCAAGAGAAAAAGCTAGATATATACAAAATAGATAGCCAGCAAGGACCTACTGTATAGCACAGGGAACTACCTGAAATATAATCTGAAAAAGAATATATGTATATGTATCTCTGACTCACTTTGCTGTACATCTGAAACTAACACACACTGTAAATCAACCACACTTAAATTGGGAGAAAAAATGGAGGAGATGAAAAAAAAAGCTAGAAAGTAGGGACTAGATCATGAGGGACCTTGAAATTCAGGTTAGAGTCCGGCTTGTGAGCTTCTCTAAACATACAATTTGAATCCAACAGCAGACACGTGACAAATTATGTGAGTACTAAACTACATACCAGACTGATTCATATGTCCGAAATTCTGTTCCTCCTGCTTCTGTATGAAATGCGTTTACTCATCAGGGGAAAAACTACTTATTTTCTAAGATTTGCCCTAAGTGTTACCACCTCTGTGAACCCTTCCTTAGTCCCAAAGATATGGCCACTACCACCCTGGTGTCCCTACTATCTTGCACAGACTATTTACATTGCATTTATTTACTTAATTGTGCTCATTCACATATATATTACTCCCTACTCTATAGTCTCTGGACTCTTTGAAGACAGAGATTGTGTCTTGTTCACAATACTCAACATGGTGAGCCTTCAGTAAATGTCTGCATGAGTGACTTTCATCTTCAAACTGAAGCTGACAAGAATCTGACTTCCCTACTTTGGTGGTAGACCACAGAGAGCTGGGGTTTCTTTTACCTAAAGCTGCTGCTAAGTCACTTCAGTCGTGTCCGACTCTGTGCGACCCCATAGACGGTAGACCACCAGGCTCTGCCATCCCTGGGATTCTCCAGGCAAGAACACTGGAGTGGGTTGCCATTTCCTTCTCCAATGCATGAAAGTGAAAAGTGAAAGGGAAGTCGCTCAGTCATGTCTGACTGAGCGACCCCGTGGACCACAGCCTACCAGGCTCCTCCGTCCATGGGATTTTCCAGGCAAGAGTACTGGAGTGGGGCACCATTGCCTTCTCTGACCTGAAGCTGAGGCTATGCCAAATTGAGGGTATAACAACCACTATTATGATGTCAAGACCGCTTATTCTATGCTAGCTGCTGCTCTAAGTGCTCGACATGTATCGGTCTATTTAATCTTCCCAACAGCCCTACGGCAAGTTCAGCAAGGGTTGAAAAGCTGAGACTAGCCACCTGGAGGAGAGGGCCCAAATGGACAGATGGAATGAGGAAGAAGATGGGGAGAGGTCTCATACGCCAGGGTACAAGGCAGCGGGGCTGAACAACAGGGCTCTTTAGGAAGAAGGTCTGGGTTGTATACTGGAGTTAAGTTTTAGCTGGCTGCTGCAGTATGGGACCATGAGACATAATACCGGTAGGATTTTTCATCACACAGGAACAAGTGTATTGTTATTAAAACAAGAAGTTATGCTCTAAAACTTACCAAGAAAACAATTTTACTCTTTTTTTGGTCACATGGCACGCAGGATCTTAGTTCCCTGACCAGGGATGGAACCCACACCCCTTGCTTTGGGGGTGCAGACTCTTAACCACCAGACTGCAAGAATAGTCCCAAGAAAACTATTTTAAATGCCTTATGTTCTTTCCTGGTGCAAAGAAGATGGAGTATGCACATTCCATCATCTTCCTCTCACTAATTACAACCAAAATTGCTGTTCAAAACACATGACACAACTATTTAAAAAAAAAAAAAACCTCTCAAAAGGTGAGAAAAGGCAAACTGACTGGAGACTCAAGGGATAACTCAATGGTGAGTTTCCTGGGTGGTCTGTTTGTTTTGACTCCTATATATTTTGGCTTGGGTGTTAGAGCAGTCTGCAACTAGAAAATGGCAATGAGTCCTTCTCAAAGCAAAATAACCCATAAAAACCCAGCCCTAAGAAAAGCCTACACTCTGCAACAAATGATGAGGAGGGTAGCTCTGCAAGATGGTACCCTTTAGGTTACAGTCACCCTACTCTAGGCAATGCCACAAAAGAACTCATACCTTTCTCCCTCTCCACCAGGTACTGCAGAGGCTATAAGACAAAGCCCTGTTGACCATGCCCACCTGGTACCAACAACACAGAGGTGCCACCTCTCCCCTGCCCACCAGGTACTGGAGACTGTGGGGAGGAGCCACAACCTGCACTAATTGAATAACAGGAAAAAGGCAGCACCTAATCCCCTCTCAAATAGAGAACAGGGAGCTAGAAAAAGGCATTCTTTAAATATGTGTATGAAGGATTAGTCATGCTTTCCTAAGCAGTGCATATGTGAAACCAATCAATATCAACACAGCAAAAGCTTTGGGAATTGAACTACAATGAGGAATACTCTGAGATTCCAAGTCGGTGTCTGGGTAGTACACAAATTGGGCAGGCCAGAACAGCTCTGAAAAACGCTGTGAAAATGAAACTGATCTTCAAACCAGAGCCCACAAAATTAGATGAGAATGTGCATTCTGAATATAATATATGGAAATTGATTTCCTCCTAAAATAGATTTACAAAAAAACTAGAACCTCATAATATTCAAGATGTCCATGATAAAATCTAAAAATTACTCTTCATACTAAGCGCTAAGGAAAAGAAATCAAATGAGAGAATACAATCAACAGATGCTGACTGCAAGGTGAAAAAGATATTGAAATTGTTGAACAAGGATTTTAGAGCAGCCGTTATAAATATATTGCAATAAATAATTATGAACACTCTTGAAACTTACTGATAAATAGAAAGTCTCATCAAAGAAAAAAACCTGAAGATCCAGAGGGAAATTTCAGAATTAAACATTACAGTAGGTTAAAAAATGCACTGTATGGACTCAAGAGCAAAACGGAGATTTAACAGAGAAAAGAATCAGTGAATCTAAAGATGTATCTGTAGAAATGATCCAATATAAGGAAAAGAAACAAAACAGCAAAAAAAAAAAAAAAGTGTAAGTATCTAAGGTACAGTAACAGAAGATCTAAGATACTCATGTCACTGGAGTCCCAGAAGGAGGAGAGAAAGAGTAAAGCACATAAAAAAATATCTGAAGAAATAATGGCTGAAAACTTCTCAAATTTGGCAAAAGACATAAACCTGCCAATTCAAATACCTGAGCAAACCCTAAAAGAATAAACTCAAATAAGTCAACACCCAGATACATAATTAAATGTCTGAAAATTAAAAATAAAGGAAAAAAATTTCAAAAACAGGTGGAGAAAAACAAAGTATTACCTACAGAGAAAGAACAATTTGAAATACTACAGATTTCTCATCAGAAACCATGGAGGAGAGAAGGAAGTAGCAAAACATTTTTAAAGTGCCGAAAGAAAAAAAAATGACAATGCATAATTCTATATCCAGTGAAAATATCTTTCCAGAAAGAAGGTGAACTAAAAATATCAAGAGACGGAGGAAATGAAGTGATCTGCAACTATCAGTCCTGCTCTAAAAGAAGTGACAAAGGAAAAGTTCTCCAAATAAAAAGAAATTAACAGAAGTTTGAAATATCAGGAATGAAGAAAAAGCAATTTTTAGAGCAAATATCTGTGTGACTATAATCTCTTGAATTTTTAGTTATGTTTGATAGATGAAAACAAAATTATAATGTTGTCTCATATGGTCCTCAATGTATGTAGAGGTAAAATTTGAAACAATGTCATAAAGGGAAGAAAAGGGACCTAAAGGTGGTAAAGTTTCTACATTCTGCTTGAACTGGTAAAGCTTGACACTACTGGTAACCTATCATAAGTATGTGTAACATAATCTCAGCATTAACCACTGAAAACCTATACAACAAAAGCTACATTAAAAAAATCTATAGCTATATTAGGGAGGGTACCTGGTAGCTCAGATGGTAAAGAATATACTTGCAATGCAGGAGACCCAGGTTCGATCCCTAAGCCAGGAAGATCCCCTAGAGAAGGAAGTGGCAACCCATTCCAGTATTCTTGCCTGGAGAAGCCCATGAACAGAGGAGCCTGGTGGGCTACAGTCCATGGGATCGGAAAGAGCTCACTTTCACAGCTATATTAAAATGACATACTAAAAAATGTTCAAGTATCTATCCCATAAGAGGGCAAGAAAAGGGAAAAGGAAGCACCAAAAAAGCAGGAATAAATAGAAAATAAGTAAAACGGCAGACTTAAATCCTAACCAATCAAAAATTATATTAAATGTGAATCATCTAAACAGATCAATTAAGAAAACAGAGATGATCAGGACATATTCTTCTAAAACTGAGTCAGAGTGATGTCACACAAAATGACAGAGTAGGAACTACAGGTTTGTCCCTTCACCAAAGCAATCATTGAGCTACAAAGAATGACTGAAATCAACTATTTTGTAACTTGGAACATGACCAGAATCTTTTAACAACCTGAGGAGTCCTTCTACCAATGAAGGGAAAGGTTGCTGATCTTTCACAAGTGAAGAACATGTGCAAACTAGTCAATATCCCTTGTTCCTCAGACATGCTGCAGCTGTATAGGATAGCACCCTATGTTCCTGAGGAAGCTGGCTGATGCCAGAGTAGACGCTGGAAACACTGTCCTCCCAAAGTTTGGGATCACACAGTTTGATTAGTCAGATGGGTCTCTGAAGATCAGCATTGATGCTTGCCTTGGATTTGACCCTACTGGCAGCTTTGGCTTTTCCTGGAGCATCTATCAGATAAAAAGAGACAGAATACACCTCCGCTAGCTCCCTATTTAGAGTCAAACATTTAAGAAAATCTATGTCAGGTCACTGACAGACAGCAGAGAAAATGGAACAGAAACTTCAGTGACCACAGAAAAACAAGGAATACACATTTTGCAATAATAGTTTGTAAAAGTAACAGCTCCAGCCCTCAACAAGCAAAAACTAGCAATCCCTGATGAGTAAGAATCACATTTTGAGAGTTATCACATTATAACACTTTGAGCAGGAAATGGCAACCCTCTCCAGTATTTTTGCCTGGGAAATCACATGGACAGAGGAACCTGGTGGGCTACAGTATATAGGGTCACAAAGAGTTGGACATGACTGAGCCACCGATCACACATTACAACACTTAGACTATATAGCTCTCAACAAAAAATTTAAAACAAAGAAACAGGAAAGTATGGGCCATTCACAAGAAAAAAAAGAAAACAATTAGCCCAGACACTGGACTAACTAAACAAAAACTTTAAATCAAACATCTTAAAGAAGTTCAATGAGCTTAGGAAACCATGGACAAAGAAACTAAAGAAAATCAGGAAAATAAAGAATGAACAAAATGAAGGCATTACTAAAAAGAATTATAGAAAGGAAGCAATCAGAAATCCTGGACTGAAAGTACATTGACAGAAATGAAAAATTCACTAAAGGGGTTCAATAGCAGATTTGAGAGGTAATAGACTAGCAGACTTTGAGAGAGATCCTTTGAAGTAATCAAGCCTGAGGAGCAGAAAGAAAACTAAGGCAAGATGCCAAACAGACCCTGGGGGACCTGTAGAGGAGCAGTAAGCATTCAAAGAACAGTGACTTCCCTGGGGGACCTGCGGAGGAGCAGTAAGAATGCAAAGAACAGTGACTTCCCTGGTGGTCCAGTGGCTAAGACTCAGGTGCTCCCAACCCAGGGGGCCCGAGATTGATCCCTGGTCAGGGAACTAGATCCCACATGACACAACTAAAAGACCCCAAATGCTTTAACGATGATCGAAGATCTGGTGCAGCCAAATAAATAAAAAGAAAGAAAGTGGGCTAAAAAAGGCAAAGAATGATGGAGACAATTGTATGTAGAACCTGGAATCTCATAGAACAATGGGGCTACAAGGCTGGGTAAGAGTCAAATCTGACAGTTTCATGCCTTTGTAACTATGGGAATTTAGTGAACACATAAGAGGTGGGGGAATGGGAAAGAAAGTGAATTATTTTGACTTCAGATTTAGACAAAGCCTGAGGTATGAAAAAAGGCACACAAGGGATTCCCTGGTGGCTCAGATGGTAAAGAGTCTGCCCGAAGTGTGGGAGACCCAACTTCGATCCCTGGGTAGGGAAGATCCCCTGGAGAAGGAAATGGCAACCCATTCCAGTATTCTTGCCTGGAAAAATTCCAAGGACGGAGGAGCCTGGCGGACTACACAGTCCATATGGTCACAAAGAGGTGGACACGACTGAGCGACTTCACTTTCACTTTCACTTTAGAAAGAGTCTGAGATATGAAAAAATGCACACAAGGCCCTACAAACAGCCAAAATGCTGTCTTAGAGCTTAGAAGTCCTGTTACTTGAGAGCTAAAAACCATCTAAAACCACCCTACTAATTGAGAAGACTGTGTAGCGGACCAGCATCTGTTCAAAGAGGGCCAGGAACAGAATCCTGAAAAGAGATATGTTGTTGAGATGAGGTGCAGAATCATGTCCCAGCATCGTGGGACCCAGGAGGGCGGGGGCAAACTCCAGTGAGGAAGGGCAACAAAGAATGGCTGGGGCCCTCACTAAGCGACAAATGCTGTGCACCTACTCAGCACTGGACCGTCTTGTAATTATGACGTGTTTGACAAACCCCAACACACACATCATTGGAGTCGGAAGCCGCTGGTGACCAGCTCAGAGGGAAGCCTGAGACACCTACGCGGCCTGAGGGCCTGGAAGGGGCTTACCCGAGTGCGCACCTCCAGGTGAGGGTGGACGGTGTGGCCACGGCCCCGGTAACAAGCCAGCCCAGGCGGCTGCGGCCTGCGAGGCTCCGACATTCGCCAGTCTAGGCTGTGAAGACCTGTCAGCCTCGCTGACCAGCGGGCCCAGAAGGACACGAACCCGCGTGGTCCCAACATGCACCGCGCCTGTTGCGTCACTGCGGGCGACTCACGTGAGAAGCGCAGGAGGGAGCTGGTTGCCAGGCAACCCGGGGGCGTGGGTGGGAAGAGGGAAGTCAGCCGGTGGTAGTAGGCTGCTGCCTTCCCTCAGTGAACCTGTGGTTTTACGTAGAGGCTCCGTGAAGAGCGGTGGTGAGGAGCCAAAAGGACTTTTCTTTACTGCTCATACTAATAGAACAGGTGTAAGCTGTTCACTTTGCGCCAGGTTGTATTGTGACAGCAAATGATTTTTCCATGCTTGATTTGGGTATTTTGAGTATGTCGGCTCTCTCTGGGGTGTGGTGAAACATTGATTGATCTGAATTAAGGTCTCCATTTGATTGTTGTCAACTTCAGCTGGTCTACCTGACTGTGGAACATTGTCCAGTGAGAAATTTACAAATGAAACTTCAAAAACCACTTTTGACCTGTTTGATCAGTCACATAACACCTTCTCCATACACTGCACAAATCTTTTTCTGCATTTCAATTCTGTTTTTACCTTTTTTGAAGTAATAAAGCATAATATGCAGAAAATGTTGCTTTATTTCCTTCCGTCTTCAATATCAAAATGACTACACAAAATTCACCTGTTTTGATAAGGTTTTTTAAACACAAGCTATTATGACAGCTGTCATACAATCTAAAAAAATGTTTCCAATGAACATTTATCTCTAAATCAATTCAAATAGAACTCCTTTAAGGGATTTTATAACTAACTTGGTAATAGCATCCAAAGGCAGAAAAATATCGCCTAAACATTTTGTAATATACATGCATAGACATGCATGTATAAGCAAATGCAGAGATCTTATAGCTTTCATTTTAAAATTTTAGCCATGAGTCAGTAAAACTTAGTAATACAAACTCATTGGTTTATACCCATTTTATATTTTTGGCCATGGGACGGGGCATGTGGGATATTAGTTCCCTGACCAGAGATCAAACCTGTGCCCCCTGTGTTGCAAGCAGAGTCTTAACCACTGGACCACCACGGAAGCCCTCATACCCACTTTATTCAGTTCAGTTCAGTTGCTCAGTTGTGTCTGATTCTTTGCGACCCCATGAATCCCAGCATGCCAGGCCTCCCTGTCCATCACCAACTCCCGGAGTTTACTCAAACTCATGTCCATTGAGTCGGTGATGCCATCCAGCCATCCTATTCTCTGTCGTCCCCTTCTCCTGCCCCCAATCCCTCCCAGCATCAGGGTCTTTTCCAATGAGTCGACACTTCGCATGAGGTGGCCAAAGTATTGGAGTTTCAGCTTCAGCATCAGTCCTTCCGATGAACACCCAGGACTCATCTCCTTTAGGATGGACTGGTTGGACCTCCTTGCAGTCCAAGTGACTCTCAACAGTCTTCTCCAACACCACAGTTCAAAAGCATCAATTCTTCAGCGCTCAGCCTTCTTCACAGTCCAACTCTCACATCCACACATGACCACTGGAAAAACCATAGCCTTGACTAGACAGACCTTTGTTGGCAAAGTAATGTCTCTGCTTTTTAATATGCTATCTAGGTTGGTCATAACTTTCCTTCCAAGGAGTATTTTCTAATTTCATGGCTGCAATCACCATCTTCAGTGATTTTGGAGCCCAGAAAAATAAAGTCTGACACTGTTTCCACTGTTTCCCCATCTATTTCCCATGAAGTGATGGGACCAGATGCCATGATCTTAGTTTTCTGAATATTGAGCTTTAAGCCAACTTTTTCACTCTCCTCTTTCACTTTCATCAAGAGGCTTTTTAGTTCCTCTTCACTTTCTGCCATACCCACTTTATATATTTATCCAAATTTTATCCCATGGCAAATGGGACAAAAGAGGTTATATACTCAATATGAGGGCCAATTCTTTTTATCATTATTTATGGAGCAGGTCTCTAAGATTTTTGTTTGCCCTGGATAGGTAATCTGATGGAGGCTGAGAACTACATTTTAGGCTCATGACTGATGGCTGAGGAGACATCTAGCCTCTGTCTGGAAGTCTCCAAAGCTCATCTGAGTGGCAGGGAAGAGGTTGAAGCAGAGCCAGTGTGGGGAGGTCTGAAGTTTCCCAAAGAAACCAATGACATTCCACTTATCCTCAGTAGAATCGAGGCAGCAAGGGAGAGGAAGGCAGGTTGGTGAACCATAGCTGGCAGGGGTTCAAGAAGGGGATTTCAGTTGACAGAAGTTCCCATGGAGGAGCAGGACCACATAGAACAAAAGAAGCCTGAAAAAATAGCTCCCATCAAGAACTGAATATTGGCTTACAAGGCTAACTTCTGAAAACAGAACTCTTTTTAAAATTTTTTCTTTTTCTTTTAAGAATTTTTATATTTAAATTTAGTTAAAAGTTTCTTAAATATTTATTTTTTGGCCGTGCCTCGTGGCTTGTGGGAATGTCAGTTCCCTGACCAGGAATTGACCCCAGGCCACAGGAGTGAAAGTGCCGAATCCTAACCACTAGGTCATCAGGGAACTCCTCTGCCCGCCTCCCCACCCCCTGAATTATTTCAAGTATCTTACTATCAGCCAAGTTTAACAACAAATGTTCCTGGCAGTGTTGAATACCCTCCTCCTCTTCTTTTTTTAAAACCAAAGGCATGTGTATGCCCGCTGAAAGTGTGAATTGCTCAGTCGTGTCTGAGTGTTTGCAACCCCATGTAGCCCACCAAATCCATGGAATTCTCCAGGCAAGAATACTGGAGTGGGTAGCTATCCCCTTCACTAGGGGATCTTTCCAACCCATGGATCAAACCTGGGTCTCCCACACTGTGGGCAGATTCTTTTACCATCTGAACCACCAGGGAAGTCTTGACTCAAAACTAAAACCAGTAAGACTTATATGATTTAGCAGGGGTCTCCCCGAAGAGGGTGCCAAAGACGCAGTCCTCTCCAGAACTGAGAGCCCAAAGAGAGCCCAGAGAAAGAGATCACTGTTTCCCCCAAAGAGCTGGGAACAATTGGAGGGACATTAGCTGCAAATGGGGTGTACCCATATTTCTGTACAGGCATATTCTTGAGAACCCTACCCAATAGTTGGCCTCCTGCACAGGAAAGAAGTGACAATTTTCACACTTCGGCAGGAGGAAAGCCAAGACAAGCTCCCAGGATGCAAAATGAGACAAACAGGAAAGCAGGAACTGACCAACAGGAGAAAGTGAAAGTCGCTCAGTCATGTCTGACTCTTCATGACCCCATGGACTACACAGGATTATTCTCCAGGCCAGAATACTGGGTATTTTGAGTGTGTAGCCATTCCCTTCTCCAGGGGATCTTCCTGACCCAGGGATTAAACCCATGTCTCTAATGTCTCTTGCTTTGGCAGGTGGGTTCTTCTCCACTAGCACCACCTGGGAAGCCCAACCTAAATATATATTATCCATAAAAATTTAATGTTTTGAGTGTTTAGATAGTTCATATTTCCTTGTTGGTTTATAACACCATCTGTTGAACACTACTGCGTGGAAATAGAAAACACGTTGATGCTTGCCAGGGGCTGGAGAGAAGGGTGAATGAGGACTGACAGCTTAATGGGTACCATGCTTTCTTTTGGGGTGATGACAATGTTTGGCAACTATTGATAGACTAAGGTGCTGTTTACATAACAATGTGAATGAAATAAATGTTCTCAAGAGTTAATTTTATGTTATGTGAATTTCACCTCAATTTTATGAAACAACAATGGGAGGCCATTGAAAGGTTTTAGAAAGCAGAGAGGGTGACCGGGGAGGGGAAGGGCAGAGGAGGAGATGGCTAGTTAGTATCACCAACTCAATGAACTTGAGTTTGAGCAAGTTCTGGGTGACAGTGAAGGACAGAGGAGCCTGGCATGCTGCAGTCCACGGGGTTTCAAAGAGTTGGACACAACCGAGTGACTGAACAACAATAGGCTGACAAGATCAGATGTAACTTGGAGGGCGGATGATTACTCCAGCTGCAGAATGAGGATGGTGTGAGAGGGGCAGAATTCAGACAGGTGGAAGATTTAGGAGATTACTGAGGTCATGAAGCTATGAGGACGATGAGGCATTATATTACACCCTGCTTAAGATTCCCAGCATAACGTCCCACATCGTTCAAATGGCATTCAAGGACTTCTATATTTGGGCTCTAACTTGGTCACTCTCAGCTGGTAAGGGCTTCTGTTTTTCCTCAAACTCTCATTCACTGCTGTTAGCTTTGCCTGGCGTATCCTTCCCCTGCCAACTTTTCCTTATCTTTTGGTTTTAGCCTAAAAGTCATTTCTACATGGAAGCTTCCTCTGACCTCCTTGAATGTATTAGCTCCCTTTCAATGTCCTTTACACGCACCCTTTGGTCATGCATCACATTTGTTCAGTGTCAGGAGGATGACTTGTCCCTGGCACTGTATTCCTTGTGCCTTAAATGAGGTAGACATGGAATCAGAATTCGTGGGAAGAATAAATTAATCTGCACCGTAAGGAAGTTGCTTCTCAGTTCAGTTCAGTCACTCAGTTGTGTCCGACTCTTTGAGACCCCATGGACTGCAGCACACCAGGCTTCCCTGTCCATCACCAACTTCTAGAGCTTGCTCAAACTCATGTCCATCGAGTTGGTGATGCCATCCAACCCTCTCACCCTCTGTCATCCTGTTCTCCTGCCTTCAGTCTTTCCCAGCATCAGGGTCTCTGATTTCTGCCATATTTCAGTCTCTACCTGCTCTGACTTCTTTTGAGCCTTGAAACATGCTTACATCTTATTTCTTAAAAGCTTTCTCTTGATGCCATTATTTCCTAAAATTATTGCCTGTTTTTCTCTTTGGAGACTGCTAGGTTTCTGGAGATAATGTTTCAGCCCTTCCACATTTTCTCTTCTAATGTATGTGTCTGTCTTCCCGTGTTTGGAAGATTCTTGAAGAAGGGACTATCTCTTACTTTTCCCTCTCCTGTAGTCTCTTGTGTACAATAAGAACACAGCATTGTTTGTTGGTTCTAGAGGATGTATCTGTTGTAATAATTTTCATTTTAAACAATGTAGGAGGGATCTCCCTGGTTGTCCAATGGTTAGGACTCCACACGTTCACTGAAGAGCACCCAAGTTCACTCTCTGGTCAGGAAACTAAATCCTGAAAGACGCCTGGCATGGCTAATATATATATATATGATATAATAAATATAATGTATTATATCCTATATTAACATATAATATAATATATAATTATATAATATTTAATGTAATATTATAAATATTATATATGTAACATGTTATATTATTATATATATTATATAATATATGTTATTATATATTATATAATATATATCAATTATATAATTATATAAATATAATATATAAATTAGATGTAATTATAAATTATATAATATATATTATATATAACATACATATAAATTATATATTATATACATTATATAAATTATATAATTATTTATTATATAGATATGTATCATATATATTCCATATTCCATATTATATATTACATACATTGTATATTATATATATAATATATAATATGGGAAAACCAAGCTTTGACTATATATTAATATATATAATATATATTACATATTATATTAGTATATAATATGTAATATTATATATGTAATATATTAATATGTGATATATATTAATATATAATTATTATAGATAACTATCCTCTATAATAATATATTTTATATATAGTCAAAGTTATGTTTTTTCCTGTAGTCATGTATGAGATGTGAGTGAAAGTCGCTCAGTCATGTCTGACTCTTTGCAACCCCATAGACTATATAGTCCATGGAATTCTCCAGGCCAGAATAGTGGACTGGGTATTCCTTCCCTTCTCCAGGGGATCTTCCCAACCTAGGGATCGACCCCAGGTCTCCCACATTGCAGGCAGATTCTTTACCAGCTGAGCCACAAGGGAAGCCCAAGAATACTGGAGCAAATAGCCTATCCCTTCTCCAGCGGAGCTTCCTGATCCAGCAATTGAACCGGGGCCTCCTGCATTGCAGGTGGATTCTTTACCAACTGAGCTATCAGAGTTGGACCATAAAGAAGGCTGAGCACAGAAGAATTGATGCTTTGAACTGTGGTCTTGAGAGTTTCTTGGACTGCAAGGAGATCAAACCAGTTAATCCTAAAGGAAATCAACCCTGAATAGTCATTGGAAGGACTGATGCTGAAGCTAAAGCGCCAATACTTTGGCCACCTGATGCAAAGAACTGACTCATTAGAAAAGACCCTGATGCTGGGAAAGATGGAAGGCAGGAGGAGAAGAGGACGACAGAGGACAAGATGGTTGGCTTGCATCACCAGTTCAATGAAGATGAGTTTGAGCAAGCTCCAGGAGTTGGTGAAGGACAGGGAAGCCTGGCATGCTGCAGTCCACGGGGTTGCAAAGAATCGGACATGACTGACTGAACAATAGCCTGTAAGCTCCAGTAGCATGGACATCTATTTTTGCTTTCCATGGTGTTCCCGGTGCCTGGTAGAGTAGATCCTTGAAAAGGGAACAATGAATATGTGAAAGTAACTTTAGATGACAGGGAACAGAAAGGCTTCATTAAGCATTTCAGAGCATGTGCAACGAATGGATACATAAAATGTAAGAGTGTGGTGTAAAAAGAGAGTTCATTCACTCCATAATGTTTAAACTTACATTGGGTAATGTGTTAGAGGCCATGGTGAGCAAGATTAAGCCTCACTGGCTTTATTTTTTAATTTTTGGCCACACCGTGTGGCCGCCAGCATGCGAATGCTGCAAAAATGCGGCCAAAACCATGAAACCAAATGGATTCATAGGCAAGGGTGCCTCTGTATTTACCCAGATCATCTTCCACCCTGTGCACGTGTACCACTTTCCTCCTGTTATCCTGATTCTTTGCCCTCCTGTCCCATGGACAGAGGAGCCCAGCAGGCTACAGTCCATGGAGTCGCCAAGAGTTGGACACGACAGATTGACTAAACACAAAAACCACTTGCTTCCTTCTCTCTGTTCTTGATGAATCATTTTGGGCAGTTCTCCTCCTTGCCAACCCCAGGTCCTCCCCACCTTCCTCCCCCCCTGGTAGGTCCCCTTGGCTTAACACGCTGGCAGCATTAAGTTACAGACAGGAAAGTCATCATGCAGCCAGTCCCATTCTGTCAGCTCCCTCTATAAATCCCCTGGTAGCTGTGACTGGCTTGCTCTCAATCCCCTTATGACTCGCAGCTCTGGTCCTGAGCAGAATTCATCCCATGCAATTTTAAGATGGCAGATGATTTTCATGGTTTTAGGATGGACAGGGGTTTCCTAGGTGGTGCTAGTGGTAAAGAATTTGCCTGCCAGTGCAGGAGATGAGTATTGAGTTTGATCCCTGGGTTGGGAAGATGCCCTGGAGTAGGAAGTGGTACTCCACCCTAGTATTCTTACCTGGCAAATTCCATGGGCAGAAGAGCCTGAACATACCTATCCTAGGATGAAGAAGAAAATATCCATAGCTTGAGACCCTGGATTTCAGGCAGAGACCTGGTCTTCCAAATAAATCCCAATACTATATTGCACACTTGATGCTCTCTGACCATTCCCAAGAAAAAGAGATCATGCAGAGGATGGAAAAGTTCTACAGGGTGTGAATTAATGTTTCTTTTCTCTAAAGTAGCAAAGGAAGACTTCCCTGGTGATCCAATGGTTAAGAATCTGCCTGTCAATGCAGGGGACACAGGTTTGATCCTTGGTCTGGGAAGATTCCACATACTCTGGGGCAACAAAGCCAGTGTGCTGTAACTACTAAAGCCCATGTACTCTAGAGCCTGTGCTCTGCAACCAGAAGCCATCGCATTGAGAAGCCTGAGCACTGCAATTAGAGAAAAGCCCCTGCTCGCTGTAACTGGAGAAAGCCCACGGGCAGCAATAAAGACCCAGCACAGCCAATAAATAAATAAAGGAGCATAGGAAATGTGATAGTTGCACGCTTCAGCGAACCTTGGGATATGAATGGAGGCTTTTCATTGGAATTCCAGATCTCAAAACCAGTTTGGCTGGTCAGTTATCATCAATACTCTCCACTGCCAGGTTGAAGTATTTATTGAAAAATTGAAAACACAGATGCAATGTATTATACAAAGAAAAGTCTTAATACCCATAATAAAAGTACTGCTGGAAGGAAACAAAGCCAGTGGCTACCTGCCCTGGGAAGGTAGGCACTCAGTGAAAAATGAAATTCATTGGTAGGAACTAGTCTAATGGAAAATTAGGGGAAAAGGTTAAAAACAGAAGAAAAAAACAAACCCAACCCCACCCCTGCAAACCTAAACGTGACAGAGTTTGTTGTAAGTTTGAGACAAGTGCGTTATCACCAAGATTTCTCCGAACCCTCCTCGGTCTGTCCCCATGAGTAGTAATCAGCTTAATTTAGGGCCTTCAAACCTGAGGTAGTTGAGGGTCACCTGAAAGACATGTCTAGAAATCACCTACTCTCAGAATCGGACCCAACGATGTTTGACCAATTGTTTCATGTTGCTTTGGCTCCTGGGGTAGGAGACTGAGTCACCAGTCTGGGTTGTTGACCCCGTGTTTGGTCTGGACCTGGGAGACGTGAGCAGCAGACAGCTGGCCCGGTTTGCTGAGTTGGTGGCTGGCAGGCCCGAGGTGGTGGTTTTCTTTGCGACAGGCAGTGTGGTCTCTGGAGGACCGAGGATGGCAGAGAGAGGCAAAGCCGGTCTAGGTGGAAGGCCAATGCCAGGACCGAAGGCTTTCATCGGCGGGAAGGATTTCCAGAGACGTGGAAAGGTGGCAGAAGGTAGCAAGAACTTCACCACTCATTAAAGACCAAGGTAAGTGGAGCCAGGAGACCCCTCTAGACTAAGGAGCTGGCCAAGAAGCTGGCACCAGCCAGGTGTGAGCTCAGAACCAGCTCCATAGCAAGAGGCAGAAACAAATCAACCGGACTGAATGACACGTGCTTGTGACCCCCCACGGTACCTGGTGTAAAGCCTGTTGTCCGCCTTGGCAGCTCAGACACTTCCAAGAGAGGATGCTCTGGGCAGTGGTTCTTCCAGCCACTGGGTTAGGGATCCCGTGGGCAGCAGAATTAGCAAACAATCTAAACTCCATGCTCAGGAGTTTAACCCCACAAAAGCAGGTCTTTTGATTTTTTCTTTTCCTTATCAGGTACACTCATACCCTAACTCTAGAGATGAGACACTGTGTTATACAATTAAGGTAATGGATACGGCTCTATTTCATTAGCGCTAAGCTATTTCCTTGTTGTTGTCCTGCCTTGCTGTGACCCATTTACACTGACCCATGAGACTCCAGTCACGAATGATACTCAGTGACTAAAAGGCTGTGAGGTCCATTTTTAGCCCTAGGATGTGATTAATGGTTTAATCAAGGTGTTTCACACCCAGAATAACACGCTCATTTTTAGAACAGCCAAGGTACGACATTTTGATTTCAGCTGGAGAACGGGCTAGCTTCTAAGTCAAGTGATTATGAAAGTAATTATACCAATTCTGACATGTATTTCTTCATGGGAGACAGAACTAGCCTGTGTTCCAGTTTAAGTACTTCCATAATTGTTTTATTACTCTGGAAAAACTCGTGCAAGTTTTAAAAATTACTGTGGCTTCTTTTTAGAGGGAGGGTCATTTAGAGAAGCCTAACTTGGCTCAATACACTAGATTTTCTCCTCCTCGGTAATTTGGAGCACAATCATCTGAATGGCTGGGATGCTGGAAGCAAGGACCAGCCACCTTTGGAAATGCTGACCCACACTGAGAACACACCAATCGGCTTAACTGGTACAGCGGGGCCAAGGATGCTACGTACACATCATTCCATCTGAGCCTTGGATGGAAAAATATCCATAGCCGAGCACAAAGCAGCAGTCAACGTTAAGACCGGTCAGTTTCTACAGCTGCTGCCTCTTTAGCCCAGTTTGGAGAGCACACATCTGAGTCTCATAATCTGAGCTAATGGGAGGCAGCTCTTCGGGTGCCCGACTGAGAAAATGCAGAGAGGGGGAGTTGGCGATGGGCAGGGGGTAGGAAGGAGGGAGAGTGGATTCACAGTGATCAAACAGGGGTCTCACAACCTGTCACGTAGCTGCACTTAGCTACGGTCCTTGGGGACAGGTCCTGGGACGTGCTTGTTGGCTACTATCTATGAGCTGCTACAGATAAATGAAGGAAGACATCGTCTGTCCAAGATGGGAAGGTCACTTAAACGCCGGGGTCCATCTGGAGGTGAAGAAGTGCTGGCAGGCTGCCCATCTCCAGGACACCGTTCACGCGCCTCCTTCTTCTAATTCATCCTCCTCCTTCATTCCGTCCGCAAGGCAGCAAGGGCCCGGGACGTGTGGTTGGAAGGAGTCGGAGCCAGGGGTCCCCCCGCCTTCTGGTTTTCCCTGACCCAGATTCTCTGAGAACTTTCTTGCTTCGAGATTCAAACTGTTAACACACCAGATCTTGACCTTGTTTCTGCCTCTTGAAGAGAGAAGTCCCAGGGCAGCGATGCACGCCTTGCCATAGTCACAGCTGAAATCTCAGCTGCTGCCAGCATTTTCTTTGTAGGTTGCGGTTGCTGCTGCTGCTAATGGAGGTTAGTCATAAATATTCAAGGTACCAAACCAAGCCCAGGGTTCTTTCCTGTTGGGAGCAAGGCGGCCTGATCTTCTGGGTCTATTGATTAGGTAGAACATGGAACTATCTCCTTGAGATTCAAGAGGATGCCAAGGCAGAAAGGGATTGGAAACCCCTCACATGTTCCCCCTTAGGGCCCTGCCTGTGTCTGAAGGGAGGTGCCAACTCAAGGGACCATGGAACATTCCTTTGGGGGCAGGGGGCAGGAAGTGTGGCAACTCTCACTGGCTGGGTTCAAGCATGGGGTAAAGGTTTTTCAGCCCAGTCACGGGGAGTTTCTAAGATGGGTGGGACTCCTGAAGACCTGGGCTGTGTGCATCCTTCCTCTCCCTCTCTCTGTCATCCCCTTCCCTTGTGAAGGTGGGCAGAGGCTTTCGGCTGGGCTCCAGCTTTAGAAGGCAAGGCACTCGCTCTCCTTCCGCTTGACCCCGGGGAGTGGCCTCGGTGGACCCACACTCGTTCAGCAGGACACTCGGCTCGGGGGCTGGCGGGGAGCACCACGGCGAAGCCTGGTCAGCACCGTCGCTGTGAGCTGCTGTGGTTAGGGGGCCCGCGATAGCCCAGGGCTTCAGGAGCGATCCCCTGAGAGAGTTGGCTATGTGAGTAGAACTTGGGGAGAAAAAAGAAAAAAATACAACCCAGCCAACCACCATAAGAAGCAGTGGGAATCCATGGAACTGCCAAAAGAAGGGACACAGCCTTGGCATTCTCTGCCAGGACACTTCTGCTTTGCTTCCGACTCTGTGCAGACTCAGGGTCGGGTCCCGGTTTGGAATCCATCAGCCCTCCGGTGCTCACAAGTTTGTGCAAATGATGAAACGGAAAAGACTGAAAGGAAGACAGAAGAGAAAAGGCATAAGATCTTTCCTCTCCAGCTCAGCAGCGCCCCCACCTCCCACCAACAAAGACATCAGATGTTTGGGGGTAAAGCAGGACTTTCCAGTAAGAAGGTCCCCTCTGTTGGGGTGGCCCTAGTCCCCCCTCCTCTGGGGGAGGGGCTGTGACAGAACCCAGATCACGGGCTGGAACACAGAGGGTGTCCCTGTGGAAGGAATCTTTGGAAGGCCTAGGTGGGCCTGGGGTGGACCCCCAGGGTCTGCCCGTGACTGGGGGCAGAACGCGCGCGCGCACACACACACACACACGCATCGATGGGCAGCAAGGATTTACACTCTGACATGTGGGGCATCGGTGTGACTATTCTTTTTCGGTTTTCGCTTCTTGCAGTGTAGATGGTGGTGCTTCGGTTCCTAAAAGACAAGTTACTTCCATTTCACAGTGTTTCATACACGCATGCATTCATCTAAACAACAACCACGGGTGCCAAGTTGGGCTCTGAAATACATGTGATCGTAACTGCATCTCCCGGGTCACGTGTCCAGGGAGGCATCTCTGGTGGGTTCCCAGAGCCAGCGAGCCCAACAAGAATCACCATCTTGGTTGTGATCAAGTTGGCCTCTTTGGCCGTACAGAAAAGCAGTCTGCCCAGATTCTGGGTGACCGGGAGTTCCCGGGCTGGTGGGCCAAACCTTCCTCCACTCTACCCTGTTTCTGGCTCCTGACCCCTTTCGATTTCTCTCCACGGCTGGCTCTCTCACTGGTTCTAGGCAGCCGGAAGCTCGGAACTCACTAACCCTGTCTGCTGGGTCTTCACCAATCACTATTCATCCATTCACTACTCAACTGCATGCTGGCCCAAAACAAAACTCCTGGGGGAGAAAACCAGGTTAACTAAGTCTGAAAGGAAATAGTGGTGACTGAGTGACCACCAGTCAACGTTTAGGTTTTAAAAGGTGACTACAAAAGCTTTCTGTCCACCACAGTCTACCCCAGTTTGGGGCTCTCAGGCCATTCAACACTAGAGAGAAGGGAGGCTCTGAGAGTGCAGGGAGGAGGGAGAAGTTCCTGGTTCAGCTTTCCTGGAGGGGAAAGACCCTCATCACAGCCTCCCCCCACCCCCACGGGCTGTGCGGTCCCCCGCCAGGCTCACCTTCCTCCCAGCCCTCGGCAACCCCAGCCAGCTCGTAGTGCTTTTTCCGAAGCTCTCCCAGTTTCTGACGCTCCTTCTGCAGTTCATTTTCCAGCTCCAGCACCCTAACCTGTGGGGAAAGTTGGCCTTTTCTTTGAGCAGGGATCTGAGAATGGTCTCACGTCGACTAATCCCTTTCCTCTGTGGTCTGGGACTTCTTCTCTGTTATGCCTGCTGTTTCCATAGCTCAACCAGTCCTCAATTTCACCCTTGTTTCTGCTCTGATTTCTCCACCCTCTGGTTCATCCATCTATCCCACAGTCTTTCTCACTGGGATCCTCTGTTGAAAATGAATGATGCTTTATGACCAATGCTTAAATGAGAGAAGAGCTTATCTCATATTCCTCTGATAAATCACTAACTAAAAACATACTGAATGTGTGTGAAAGTTGCTCAGTCATGTCTGACTCTTTGCGACCCCATGAACTGTAGCCTGCCACACTCCTCTGTCTGTGGAATTTTCCGGGCACGATTACCGGAGTGGGTTGCCATTTCCTCCTCCAGGGGATCTTCCCGGCCGAGGGCTTGAACCTACGACTCCAGGTCTCCTGCATTGCAGGCAGATTCTTTACTGCTGAGCCACCCTTGGCTATTAAAAAAAAAATCTTGCCATTTGCAACAAACGGATGGATCTAGAAGGTCTTATAAGTGATATAAGTCGGCTAGAGAAAGAAAAACACTGTATAATCTCTCCTATATGAGGAATCTAAAAAACAAAACAACATGAAAAGAGACTCACAGATACAGAGAACAGTAGTTCCAAGAATGAAGGGGGGGCAGAACTAAGTGACGGTATTAAGAGGTACAAACCCCCAGTCGTAAAATAAGTCATAGGGATGCAATATAGAGCATAAAGAATATGGTCACTATTATTGTAATAACTTGTATGGAGACACATGGTTACTAGACTTATGTTGATCATTTCAGGGTAACATGCAAACATCAAACCACTATGTATACACCTGAAACTAACATAGTATTGTTCATCAGCTCTATCTCAATACATAACAACAGAAAGAAATGGGAAAAAAAAAAGGACAACTCTAATGTTAAGTCTATCTGTATGATGTATTCTAATCCAGTTACAACCCGTCTTTCAATCCCAGTTCCCTATAAGTCCAGGAAGAAACCAAATACAACAGTTCTGGTCTCCTTGCGATGCTGGTGTAACTTAGGGTTATTACTGTGCAGGAAAAGGTATAATCTCACTAAAGGAAGGGTTGGTTCTTGGTTATTCCCTCTCATTAACTTTAGGAAAATTTTTTTTAATTGGAGTATAATTGTTTTATAATGTTTATTAGTTTCTGCTGTACAATGAAGTGAATCAGGTGTGTGTGTGTGTGTGTGTGTGTGTGTGTGTGTGTGTGTGTGTGTGTGTGTGTGTGTCCCCCTCTGCTTGGACCTTGTGTGTGTGTGTGTCCCCCTCTGCTTGGACCGTGTGTGTGTGTGTGTGTGTGTGTGTGTGTGTGTGTGTGTGTGTGTGTCCCCCTCTGCTTGGACCTCCTCCCTACCCCCATGTGTGTGTGTGTGTGTGTGTGTGTGTGTGTGTGTGTGTGTGTGTGTGTCCCCCTCTGCTTGGACCTCCTCCCTACCCCCGTGTGTGTGTGTGTGTGTGTGTGTGTGTGTGTGTGTGTGTGTGTGTGTGTGTGTGTGTGTGTGTGTGTCCCCCTCTGCTTGGACCTCCTCCCTACCCCCGTGTGTGTGTGTGTGTGTGTGTGTGTGTGTGTGTGTGTCCCCCTCTGCTTGGACCTTGTGTGTGTGTGTGTGTGTGTCCCCCTCTGCTTGGACCGTGTGTGTGTGTGTGTGTGTGTGTGTGTGTGTGTGTGTGTGTGTGTGTGTGTGTGTGTGTGTGTCCCCCTCTGCTTGGACCTCCTCCCTACCCCCATGTGTGTGTGTGTGTGTGTGTGTGTGTGTGTGTGTGTGTGTGTGTCCCCCTCTGCTTGGACCTCCTCCCTACCCGTGTGTGTGTGTGTGTGTGTGTGTGTGTGTGTGTGTGTGTCCCCCTCTGCTTGGACCTCCTCCCTACCCGTGTGTGTGTGTGTGTGTGTGTGTGTGTGTGTGTGTGTGTGTGTGTGTGTGTGTGTGTGTGTGTGTGTGTGTGTGTGTGTGTGTGTGTGTGTGTGTGTGTGTGTGTGTGTGTGTGTGTGTGTCTCCCCCTCTGCTTGGACCTCCTCCCTACCCCCAATCCTACTCCGATAGGTCATCACAGAGCCCTGAGCTGAGCTCCCTATGCTATATAGCAGCTTCCCACTAGCTATTAAATTTACACATGGTAGTGTATATATATGGGCTTCCCTGGGGGCTCAGCAGTAAGGAACTCGCCTGCCAACGCAGGAGATACGGGTTCAATCCCTGGGTCAGGAAGCTCCCCAGAGAAGTAAATGGCAATCCACTCCAGTATTCCTGCCTGGAGAAACCCATCGACCGAGGAGCCTGGTGGGCTACAGTCCATGGAGTCGCAAAGAGTCGGACACAACTTAGCAACTAAACAACAAGCGTGTATATGTCAATGCTACACGCCTAAAATTCTGATCTTTCCTAATCACCTATCTCCACCTCCACTGTTTTCTTCCAGCATCATTTATGTTCATTCTTGGGGTGATATGTATAGCTGTATTCATTTCTCCCACGAGTCTCTCTCTGACTTCTCCCCATGGAAATAATATTTGGGGTCAGTGTCACAGGCAATAGTCTGATTCAACTTACTGATGGAGTTCCTACCTGGGAATCCATCTCCTGCCGTTTGATCTGGGTCAGTGTAATGCTTGAGAAGTCCATGCTGTCTGCAAGAATGGAAAAAGGAGGGTCTTGCTGAATGATACTCCAGCTGACACTTACTTGAGAAGTGGCTGATGCCAGTGTTCTGCTGAAATGCTTGGTTTGTCATTTACCAACAGATGCATGGATGTAAGGAAGGAAGGAAGACAGGGAAACCAGGATCAGAGCCGCACCCCCGCTCCCCTAACAGACAATCGTGCCTGGGGGCGGGGGGGGTGGTCATTTCTCTGAATTCAGAGGAATGACTCAATGGAAAAACTAGCTAACGCCTGTCCATATAGTGCTATAAATAGCATGCCCATGGGGTGTCTCAACTTACAAGAAAATAAGTTGGAATGTACAAAGACGAAAAAGAAAAACGAGAGAGAATTTGGAAGCTGGCCTGTGGGAAATTGGGATGGTGGAGAAGAATGTATCCACCCACACATGATGGAGAAGAAAAGCTCGGCTTCTGAGAGCCTACCTGTGTCCTCGATCTGTGATTTGCCGGAAATGGTTGAGGCCACAACCTCGGCGGTGGCCTGGTTTACAGCCCGAGAGGCCTGCAGCAGCTGGGCCAGGTTTGGGCTGTTCTTATCAGCTTTCACCTGCCAGGACCAAGCAGACTTAGGGTCACGCAACAGTCAACTGATGGCTCTTGACAATTATATGCGCTCTGCCGTAGCCACCCGTGAACTTCTCAAAAATCACTCCCTATGGGGGCACACTGGCATCACTCTCTAGTATCAAAAATCATTTCTGGCTTATTTGCCTGGTGGCCTTGAACTCTAACTTAACCAGTTTTTGAAAAATTTATGTTTAATTGGAGGATAATTACAATATTGCGATGCTTTCTGCCATACATCAACATGAATCAGCCATACGTATACACATGGCTATATACCTTAAAACCTCCCTCCCCCCTCTCTTAAACCCCCCTCCCATCTCTCCCCCCATCCCACCTCTCTAGGTTGTCACAGAGCACTGGCTTTGGGTTCCCTGTGTCATATAGCAAATTCCTACTGGCTATCTACATGTAGCAATGTATGTGTCTCAGTGGTATTCTCTCAAATCATCCCACCTTCTCTCTCCCCTCTATTTTGATAAAGCGTTCCAGTTGTGAAAACCAATTTGGGACAATAAACAAGTAGAGTAAAAGAACACTCGCTGGGGAACTATACAACCCATGGAAGGATGGTGACGAGCTTCGTGTTGGGATTAGTTGGGGCAATGGTTTGAACCTGGAGCCTTTTGAAGACAGGCAGACATTGGTTGTGGAACCTCAGAGCCAAGCCAGGGAACCAGCTAACTGGGCTGGCATTGTCCTTATTTGAGTGCTCCTTGAATGCATGATTGCTCAGGGGTAGGCATGGCTGAACCCTTAAAGGCCATTTGCAATAATAGTGAGGAAACCAAGAGGAGTGCATGCGCAGAGCGGGATAGAGGGGCTCCCTGCTGAACGAAGGCTTTTAGGAGACCCCTGGAGGCAGAATTTTAATTTGAGACTCAACCTACCTGGATGCTGGATAAACCATCTGTTCTTGGGGCCAGCACCACAGTTTGGGTTTCTAACCTACCCAGACCTTACAGTGTCCTGGGGCAGCTGTTTCCAACCTTTTTGGCACCAGGGACCGGTTTCGTGGTAGACAATTTTTCCATGGACCAGGGTGGGGGCTAGGGGGGTGGTGGTTTCAGGGATGTTTCAAGCACATCATGTTTATTGTGCACTTTTTTATTATTACATCAGCTCCACCTCAGATCATCAGGAATTCGATCCGGACGCTGGGGACCCCTCTCCCTCGTGGGGAGCCCATCACAGATCCTACCTTGGAGGCGGCTACAAGCTGGGCGGTGCTAGCAGCAATTTCACGTGAACACACCATGAGCTCCTCGAATTTCCCTCGGCCTTGTACCACCATATCAGCTGCGTCTCTTTGAGAGTCAGGAGACCAGACGGGTTATGAAACTGTCATCTGTAACCCCTCTGTTCTCACCGAGACTACTTCCATCACCTTGGCAGACCGGGAACCCAGCCTGCCTGCCCCACTCCTGTGATGCCCCAGGAGACCCAGACTCCTTTCTAAACTTTCAGTTCTATTAACGTCCTTATCAGCAATCCATTTCTAGGGGCCAGATTTTTCCCCTGAGTTGGTCCCTGGGGTGGATCACTGGAATGGGGGTGAAGGTGAGGAGCCCTGGATTGGACAGATACTTACACCAGGACAGTGGCTCCCCAGCCCACAGCTTTGGCGGCTGAGATAAGTCCTTCTGTCCATCGAGAATTCTTGGCATAAAACTCTTTAGGGGATGCTGTACCCTGGGGAAGAGAAAAATAATAATAGTGACCTTTTATTGTGTGCCCACTACCTGCCAGGTACTTTTTATATGTATTATCCCATGCAGTCTTCACAGTAACTCTGAGGGGGTGAACATTATTATTCCCATTTTACAGATGAGAAAGAGAAGATTCAGAGAGGCAAAAATACTTTCACTTAGTATACGCAGAAAATAAACAGAAACAAATCCTAGGCTTTTCTGACTCCAAAGCTGATAGCATTTCCATTATATCCCAATATCTCTATCTTATATATATAAGAAAATATATACTGGGACTTCCCTTGTGGTCCAGTGGTTAAGACTTCGCCTTCCAATGCACGGCGTGCAGGTTCAAACCCTGCTCGGGGAGCTAAGACCCCACATGCCTTGTGGCCAGAAAACCAAAACTTAAAACGAAAGCAATATTGTAACAAATTCAATAAAGACTTCGTAAGCAGTCCACATTTAAAAAAAAAAAAACCAAACTATTCACATACAAATAACTTATTTCAGGGGAATCTAGTTGCTCTTCGTGATTTGCCAGAAGAGGACAGTGAGTACACAGTCAGTGATTAAAAAAAAAAAATTTCTGGGGCTTCCCTGGTGGTCCACTGGCTAAGATTCCACGCTCCCAGTGCAAGGAGCCCAGGTTCGATCCCCAGTCGGAGAACTAGATCCCATATGCCGCAACTAAGACCCAGTGCAGCCAAGTGAATAGATATTATAAACAAAATTATTTATGAGGGATTGGAGGAGTGGGAATTCGAGGAAGGCAGTCAGAGGTACTAGGGACGTAATGTACAACATGATAAATATAGTGAACATATAGCAATGTATTATGTATGAAAGCTACTAAGCGTAAATCAGAGCTTCCCTGGTAGCTCAGATGGTAAAGAATCTGCCTGCAATACAGGAGACCTGGGTTTGATCCCGGGACTGGGACGATCCGCTGAAGACCCCCTAAATACTGGCAACCCATTCCTGTATTCATGCCTGGAGAATCCAACAGACAGAGGAGCATGGCATGCTACAGTCCATGGGGTGGCAAAGAGTCGCACGTGACTGAGCGACCAACACTTTCACTTTACTTTCAAGAACAGATCCTAACAATTCTCATCACAAGGAAAAAAAAAGCTTTTCTCAGCTTCTCTCATTTTGCATCTATAAGAGACGATGGCTGTTCACTAAACTTCCTGTGATAATCACTTCATGTGTGTAAGTCAAACAATTACTCTGTACACAGCATCATACATCAATCATATCGGAATAAAACTGAAAGAAAAAAAAATTCCTACTTGGAATTCCTGTTGGAATACCCAACAGCCTGAGAATCTACAGGTACTCCTAGATCAGTCCCTTGTTCTCTTTTAGGGGCAGAAAACTATGGTGCTAGCGGTAAAGAATCTGCCTGCCAAACCAGGAGACACAGGAGACCTGGGTTTGATCCCTGGGTTGGGAAGATCCCCTTGAGTAGGAAATGGCAACCCACTCCAGTATTCTTGCCTGGAAAATCCCATGGACAGAGGAGCCTGGCAGGCTACACAGTCCATGGGGCCGTAAAGAGTCAAACACAGCTGAGCACGCACACACACAAAATCAGCTCTCAGACTGATAAAAAGCACTACCAAACCAGATGTGGCTTTGTTCCTTATACGACTGTTTTCAGGCTCATAACCCACTCCCTGGACCACCGTCTCCTGAGCAGCAGCTGCCCACAGGGATATGAGAAAGGAAAAGAGAGGGTGATGATGCCAGCAAAGGAATGAGAAACTTGAAGTGACGCTGTCAACAAGTGATGGAGGGAGAGTCTGTCTGAATCACCCAAGTAAACTGCTGTTAGCAAGACAGGGCAGGGACCTCCCTGGTGGCGTCCAGTAGGACTCTGAGCTTCCACTGCAGGGGGCTGCAGGTTCGATCTCTGGTCAGGGAACTAAATCCCATTTGCCATGCTGCACAGCCAAAAAAAAAAAAAGAAGAAGAGAGAGGGGCACGGCAGAGCCTATAATGGAAAGTTGGCACCAGGCTGGTGCTTCTGACTTGCCCAGTTTCTAAAGTCCTCACTTCCTCCTCTGGGGGCTCGGACGTGCAATGCACACTGTTTTTCCCCAGCAGGTTCCAGTGACATCGGCTGGAGTGAATGAGCCTGCCGCCGGAGGCTCTGGCTCACTGCCCTCAGGGGACCTGGCTGTGCCCCAGCTTCTTTCCATGGCATCTGCTGACGTCCATGGGAGTGGCAGCTATACCCTCAGCTGAACGCACATGGCTGGACACACACAAGATCTAGCTGAGGGTGTAGGGAGTAGACTCAGGCTCTCAGCGAGCTGGGATTCAGTGACCAGTGTAACCAACGTCTGCTCTGCCCAGGGCCCTCACCCATGCCTACCCGGCCACTCTCCACTATCTCTCTCTGCAGCTCCTTCGAGGCCACGACCAGGATCTGAATGGCCTGCATTAGGCTGGTACAGGAACCAAGGATTCTGCAAAAGAGCAAGAACAACAACAACAAAGTCAAGGGTGCAAAACAGAGATCCACGACAATGCCGAAGCCTGTTCTCGCTTTCCTGCCTAAACAGAGGCAAACCTGGGATGGGAAAGAAGGCAGAGAATATTCTGGAGGTGAAGCCCTGAAGGAAAGGTGGGTGAGAGAGGACACTGGGAAGGGGATCGTCTCCATAAGGAACAGAACAGTGGTGACTCTTGGGGTTCCTTTCCCCTGCAATACAACAGCTGTGTCATGGTATTACTAATAATACTGATACTGGGGCTTCCCTGGTGGTCCAGTGGTTGAGACTCCGCACTTTCAATTCTGGGGACGCAGGTTTGATCCCTGGTCCAGGAACTAGGATCCCACACGCCAAGGGGTGTGGTACGGCGGAAAAATAATCATACCGATACGGACAACTCCATAGACTCAGCCGTCCCCCGTGGCAGCTTTAATGTTCTACTCTAATCGGTATGAGCCAAGGCAGGACAAGATGTATCCTCATCACCCAGGGGCAACCACGCCGCTCAAACTGACCTTTCGTTCACCTCCAGTTTGACTCCTGTGTCTCCAGCTCGGGATTTGCTGAGCATCTCCTATTCAAAAAGAAGCAGGGTTTCCGAATACATCACAGAGACTGAGTACCCACTGGCGTCCTGTTTCATCTCGGGTCCAACATCCCGCAGATGCCGAGAAACCCAGCAGTGCCCACCCACGTCCTCATGAGGGTCAGGAAAACAACTCAGAGCTCCAAACTACTCAGTGGGAGGCAGCTGGCGCGACCTACAGCCTGTGAGTGTCTTAACAGCCTGGGACTGTGCTGATGGGCACAGAATTCTGAGAAGTGTGGCACCATGCCAACAGGGGCAGCTGCATCGAGTCCTTGAGGCAGGTCCTCCTACCAAGGCGGACGGCCTGAGTCTTCCACCAGAGGACCTGTCCAAGGTGCCTGCTCAGCTTTTCCCGGAGACGACAGCTACTGCTGATCTATTGAGCACCTGCCACTGAGACGCCTGTGCATTATCACACCGAACTGTTTACAACAGCGGTCCCCAACCTTTTGGGCACCAGGGACCGATTTTGTGGAAGGTAATTTTTCCATGGACCAGCCATGGGGAGGGGGTGGTGGCGGTGGTGGTTTCAGGATGATTCAAGGGCATTACATTTACTGTGCACTTTATTTCTAATCTAATGCCGCTGCTGATCTGATAGGAGGTACCTGACTGTGGCTTGGAGGTTGGGGACCCCTGCTTCCTCCCTCTGAGGGAGGAACTAGTGTCATCACCATCATACAGAGATGGAATCTGAATCTCAGCAAAGTTAACGTAATTTACTGGAAATCTTACAACTAGCAAGTGATCAGTCTGGAACTTGAGGTTGGATGGCCTGACACCAAAGTATGTGTGTGATCCTTACAGAAACTGCTCATCTTCCCTTGGCTAGAACTTTCTATTTTCTGTTTCTCAGAGACCCTAGGGGGTTTGGGTTTTGGTTTGTTTTCTAGAGGACTTTGCAGAGAAGGGGGCTTTCCTGGTGGCTCAGACAGTAAAGAATCTGCCTGCAATGCAGGAGACCTGGGTTTGATCCCTAGGTCAGGAAAATCCTCTGGAGAAGGGAATGGCTATCCACTCCAGTATTCTTGCCTGGAGAATCCCATGGACAGAGGATCCTGATGGGCTACAGAGTCAGACACGACAGAGGTGACTTAGCATGCACGCACGCACATGGGGGCTCCGCAGAGAATGACTGAGATACACCCAAGAGGCAATGCTGCAGACAGGTAGCAGTTGCAAAGCATCACTTTAGGTGATGTCACAGACACTCCCATACCTCTATTCTGGCTGTAGCAGCTTCAATGGCAGCGGAAGTGGCAGCCATCTCCTTGTCCACCAGGTCCCCCAGTTCCTCCTGTTTGATGTCTAGGCCTCTGGGCAGGAGATCCTGTGAATAGCATCATGAACGCTGAGACCACCCTCAGACTTCCTCTCTATCCTCCTGTGGCAGACTGGTAAACCTCACATGACAGAAGGTACGAGGGCCCCGCCACGTAACACTTCTGCAAGCCAGGGAGGGGGCTTGTCTGGAATTCTCTCTACCTCATGAGCTCTACAACCCCACGCTCCTCCTACCTCTGTGCTCACTCAGAACCTACCTCCTTCCAAAAGGTCATCTCCACTGACCCCCACAAGGCCACTCAGTTGTAGCTGCTCAGACCCTAACCCCACCCAAAGTAGCATTGATTGAATTTGCTGCTTGGGAGGTACATCAAAAAATCTTCAAATGGGGATGATGTCTTCCAACCAGACAACCTGTCCCTTATTTAACTTTGCTTCCAGGGCAATCATACGAGGCAGTTACTACAACTCTCCTACAGATGGGAAGCCATGGCTCAGAAAGGTCAAATGTCTTGACCACAGTAACTGCTAACAGATGGAGAAGCAGGGATCTAAACTCTGGTCTGATGGCAAAGCCTATGATCTTTAGAAACAGTAAGTGTTATGCACACAAGAGTATAAAATAGATATGAGTGGGTCAAGAATATGATGACCCATATTATCCACCACCCAAACTTAAGGAAGAGCTTAAGAAACATCCTCAATACTTTGAGTCTGCACGTTTTGGAGAAGGAAATGGCAATCCACTCTAGTATTCCTGCCTGGAGAATCCCATGGACAGAATAGCCTGATGGGCTGTAGTCCATGAGGTTGCAAAGAGTTGGATATGGCTGCAAAACTAAAGATTGCATGTTTTGGTCTTTATTTAAAAGGAACCATACTGCAAGTGAAAGAGGAGAGTGAAAAAGTTGGCTTAAAGCTCAACATTCAGAAATCTAAGATCATGGCATCTGGTCCATCACTTCATGGGAAATAGATGGGGAAACAGTGGTTGACTTTATTTTTTTGGGCTCCAAAATCAATGCAGATGGTGATTACAGCCATGAAATTAAAAGACGCTTACTCCTTGGAAGGAAAGTTATGACCAACCTAGATAGCATATTAAAAAGCAGAGACATTACTTTGTCCACAAAGGTCCATCTAGTCAAGGCTATGGTTTTTCCAGTAGTCACGTATGATCGTGAGAGTTGGACTATAAAGAAAGCTGAGTGCTTTCTTAAAGATTTGATAAAGATTTTAAAGAACTAATGCTTTTTAACTGTGGTGTTAGAGAAGACTCTTGAGAGTCCCTTGGACTGCAAGGAGATCCAACCAGTCCATCCTAAAGGAGATGAGTCCTGGGTGTTCACTGGAAGGACTGATGTTGAAGCTGAAACTCCAATATTTTGGCCACCTGATGCGAAGAGCTGACTCATTTGAAAACACCCTGATGCTGGGAAAGGGCAGGAGGAGAGGGGACGACAGAGGATGAGATGGTTGGATGGCATCACCGACTCAATGGACATGGATTTGGGTGGACTCTGGGAGTTGTTGATGGACAGGGAGGCCTGGCGTGCTGTGGTTCATGGGGTCACAAAGAGTCGGACACGACTGAGTGACTGAACTGATACTGCAAGTATTTTTCTATGATTTACTTTTTCACTTGGCATTCTGTGTGGGAGATTCATTCTATGACCTAGTAATTCTATTCCTGGGTTTACAGAGAAACTCTTACGTGTGTGCATGAGGAGATATATACAAGAATGATCATAGCGTGGGACATCTCTGGTGGGCCAGTGGCTCAGAATCCGCCCGCCAAGGCAGGAGGCACCGGCTTGATTCCTAGTCTCGGAAGACCCCACATGCTGTGGGGCAACGAAGCCCGTGTACCACAACTATTGAGCCCATGAGCTCCAACTACTGAAGCCCACGTGCCCTAGACCCCGTGTTCCAAAACATGAGATGCCACTGCAATGACAAGCTCACGTACTGCAACTAGAGAGTATCCACTGCTCGCCAACAAACCCAGTGCGGTCACAAATAAATAAAAATTTTTTTTAAAATTAAAAAAAATCCTATGACTATGTCACTCTCTAGAAGGAAAGATTAGCAGCTTCTCATTCACCATGGTCATCCTTCATCCACAGATTTCAGGTTCTCCGTCTCACTGCCCCCTTCTCCCCCATGGGAACCTGCCTCCCCCAAGTGATTGCTCTCTTTTTAGCTGTTTGCTCTCTCTCGTATGCATATTCAATAAATTAAACATTTGCTGGGTGTTAACCACTCAGTGAGTGAATAAATATATTGTCTTCATTTCAGGTGTTACCTGCCCAACCAGATAAAAACCCTTGAAAACAGGAAAGCCGTGCTCATTCATCTTTGACACTGCTGTGCAGTGACGATCACACAGCATACTCTCCATTAACAGCCAGTGACTTAGGTAGAACTGCAAAGTCAATCAGGCGGTCGGGTTTTACAGTCCTCTTACTTTAAATCAAGTTTCAAGTGCAGAAAGAACTGGCTTAGAACATCACTGATTCCCAAGGAAGCCCCCAGCCCTCACTCCAAGAACTACCTTCTGCAGGAATAAATAATACTGATCATACTTCGCTAATGGCCGTGATCCTGGTGAGGCAGCTCCTCATGGCTGTGCTGTCGGCATTCTCAAAGATTCTTTCTTCCTCCAGGAAAGACAGATAGGTGAGGGTCTCCTTGCCGTACTGCTTACAGGCCTCGATCAGAGCTGCAGAGGCAAGGCGACAGAGACTTTCAAAGGTCCGCCTGGCTCCCTGCGCGTTTGGGGCGGCCCCTCCCCTCGGTACTCACAGTCGGCCGACTCCGGGGGTGCTCTGAGGCAGGTGGCACTGCCGTGAACGATGGTGTCACTGGTCAGGTGGGCCAGGAGTGTTACCGAGTGCAGGAGCCCGCTGATATCTGCAGGAGTTGAAAGGGAGCTTTCTCAGTCCTGCTGGAGGGTGTCACTTCTGTCCCTCCTTCCTCCCCACTTTGCAAGATGGACACACACACACTCCTTTTCTGGGGGCGAAGGAACCGATAGTCATTGCTATGTTCCAACGCTTCTGAACGTCACCTGGCTGTTGCTGGCAATATACCCTCCTTATCCTCCAGCTCTTACCTTCCGGGCACGCCAGGTACTGGCTCCAGCATTTTTCCAGCTGCTCAATGCAGCTGGAAGTGGAGTTGACCTTGGACAGCAGGTGATCTGTGAGAGGGAAGACAGGGTGAAGTCAGAGCCATAGTCACAGCTCGCTTCATCCCCATTAGTTAATCTGCCTCATGGATGACCTTGGGGCGGGTGGGTTGGGGGGGAAGGCGTGTTGCCCTGCAGGAGCTGCCCTGAGAGTGGGGAGGGAGGAGAGGTCACTGGCTATGCTGATACGTGATTCTCTCATTGTAGCTTCAAAGGCTCTGCTTTGGAGTTATCTGGTCCTTTAGCCAAGAACCATGGCAACCATACCACGGCCTCGTTTCCGCCCCTCATTTCCTATCACTGCCAATTGAATCTAACCCAGGCCTTCCTGTTAAGTCTTTCAAGGCCCTAAGCATTGGCCTATATAGGAAAAGAATCTTAAAAAAAAATATTTAAAGGGTGTATGTGTAACTGATTCACTCTGTTGTCCACCTGAAACTTCGTGTTCGGTCACTAAGTCGTGTCCAACTCTTTGCAACCCCAAGCTGCAAACTGCAGCTTTGCAAACTGCAGCCCGCCAAGCTCCTCTGTCCATAGGATTTTCCAGCCAAGAATACTGGAGTGGATTACCATTTCCTCCTCCAGGGTATCTTCCCGACCCACAGATCAAACCTATGTTTCTTAACGGTCCCTGCAGTGGCAGATGGGTTCCTTACCACTAGCGCCACCTGGGAAGCCCACACCCAACATTGTTAACCAACTATACTTCAATTAAACAACAACAAAAGGCTCTTGGATTCTCATTCCTCTTTAGTTCAGAGCCCTGGTTCTGTGGGGCTAATCTACACTCACGCTCTGCCCACAACGCAGTCATCCCCATTGCTGCGCCTTTGTGCTCTGATCCACAGAGGCTGCATCGCGTAAGAGGTTAAGTGCAGGCTTGCCCGTCTCCCTGCACAGGTGTTGCAGCCCCTGGTTCTAGCACTACTGGCTGTGTTCTCAGGTCACGTGCACCTGCTTCATCACCAGACAAAGGAGGGATAACAGTACATCCCCCGGCATCGCGGTGAGGGTCGCTGGGCCGAGGCACGTAAAGCACTGAGGATGGTGCCTTCACATCGCATAGCGAGTGAGCAGCTGTTTCTGATTTTTGTTTTTGATTTGGTTGCGCCACACGGGATCTCTGATCTTCACTGCAGCCTGGGGGATCTTTAGTTGCTGCAACTAAGAATTCACATGCCACAACTAAAGATCCCGCATGCCGCAACGTCGGCTGTTTTTATGGGTTATTATTCCCCACTTTTCTTCCTCTCCATGCCTTCACGTTTCTCCTCTTCTTTCAAAACCCAGCTCACACCATCTCCTGTGGAACCCCCCGCAGCTGCCTGCTCTCCTAGCATTTCTGCAGTCAACAAGGTACCCACGTGTTCCTTCCTTTGTAACTGTGGAGTTTCTTTACAAATGGGTCCCCTGCTGAACAAGATATCCTAGTCTTTCTTGAAATACTTCACCAAATTGAGACCTTTCTAGTTGATACTAAAAATCATTTGCTCCCTCCCTTCTGCCTTGTCCTCAATGGGACCTCACAGGACTTTGCCAATAAGTTCCCTCTGCTTCAGAACAAGCTGGAATCTATTCATGGCTATCCATGCCTTCCCAGAACCCCCAGGGCCTGGATGCTCTTCTGTCTAATGTACACCCCATCCTCTCGTGATAGGGGCCCCCTCTGACTCCAGTGCATGCCCTGAGGACTCCGGGGGCTGGCGGAGCCGACCCTTGCTCACGCCTGTGACTCTTGGGGGTGCGCGGGGGGAGGGTATCACTTCTGCCCCTCTGTGCTTAAGGAAGATGCTTCCCTGTCTAAGCTCACAGCAGCCATGACTGGATTGAGACCACACTGTTCTCCGCAGAGGCACACAGGGCTGTCTGTCCCTCCCCCTCCTGGCATTTAGAAGGGCTTGCAGGCCACAGCGCCCACATTTCACAGGTGTGATCCATGACTAAAGCCGTAGGTGTCCCACCTTGGGGGAGGTGGCTGGGGGTGTGGAAAGCCTCACTGCCAGGCCGCGGGCTGCTACACTGCCCATTTTACAGATCCTCGGGGGTGGGGCCTAGGCATCCCCTGGCGATCCTAACACACAGCTGTGCTGGGAGCCTGAGTCAGGGTCACACGGAGTTCAACGACAACACAAGGATCGGGGCAGGGGGGCGGGGCGGGGCTGACGCCCAGAAGCCGGGCGAGGGGAGGGGCACCTGCAGATCCAGCGCAGCTCGAGAGAGTGGGCTCCTCAAACAGCCTCAGGGCCTCCTGCACCACCTGCTCTGCAGCCCTCCTCGACTCAGCCAGAAGCATCTTGTGTTGGTCCTTCTCGAGCTGGCATATAGATTCCTAGAGATGATGGTGCCGGGAGGTGAGGGTTGGCCACAGACCTCCCTAATGAGCCTCCACCCAGTATCCGCCGGTGACACAGCTGGGATTCCCGGCACCTTAGCTCAAGCTGCGGCTCATGAGGACCAAGCCACACGGCTTGACACAGAAAAAGCCTTTAACCTTGTCCGCAGGCGTGTGCGGCCAAGCACAGGAGGCTATGGCGCTGGACCACGGCTGCCCAGCCTCCACCCTTGGGGAGAGACGGCCAGGTCCCTTCTCATCTGCTCCGTGCGAGGCATCAGAAGTTATGCTCGCCGAGTATTCACCTTCACAATCTGGCCAAAGGCCCTAAACTCCCTTTCACAGCCCCCCTGCCTCCACCAATACCCACAACCCAACGCCCATGGGTGTGAGGCTGGACTTGATCTGCCCCAGGAGCACCCGTTACTTGCCTGTGCGCTAGACAGTTTGAGCTGTGTGTACTCCAGCTGCTTCCGAAGAGCGCACAGCTCCTCCTCTCGACAAGCCATGGCGTTCATCAGGCTGTCCCGGTCCTTCTCCAGGTCTGTGATCTGGGCGGTCCATTTTGCCTCCGACTGTGATGGGGATGGAGTGGCCCGGAGGGAGTTGCTGGGAGAATAAAACTGTCCCCTTCCCAGAGATCCAAACCCACCCCCGAGGAATCTGCATCCCCAAGTGCAGACTGATCCTGGATGGGACCAGGTGGGCCACGTGCCGGTGGGGATGGATGCTGTGCTCAGTCGCGTCAGTTGTGACTCTCTGTGACCCCACGGACTGTAGCCCACCAGGCTCCTCTGTCCACGGGATTTTCCAGGCAAGAATACTGGGTCGTCATGCCCTCTTCCAGGGGATCTTCCCACCCAGGGATCAAACCTGCCTTTCTTGTGTCATCTTTTCCTCTAGCTCCACCTGGGAAGCCCTAGCTGACAGCAATACCAACGCCTAAGGGGAAGAGAATGAGGAAGGGAAAGACAGGTGACACTCACCTGGGCAGAATTTTCTAGGCTGCCTTGGACAATCTGGAGTTCCTGTTTGCTGGTGGCAAGTTCTTGCTTCAAATTCTCTAGTACTTCTGTCTGTTCTTGAGTCTGAAAGAGAAGGAAAACAGGAGTACTGTGATCTAGGTGGTGGCTTCCAGGGATAAACACATGTAAAAAAATTCCCAAGCTATAAATGTAGATTTGTTTAATCTGTTTTTCTTTAAAGCTATTTTTTGTATTTTGGCCACGCCACATGGTATGCAGGATCTTAGCTCCCTGACCAGGGATTGAACCCATGCCCCCTGCAGAAGTGCGGAGTCTTAACCGCTAGACTGCCAGGGAAATCTCTATATAATTCTCATACAGAAGCAAGAGAGGTCAGAATGAACCAATAATTTTTCTTTCAGCTACAGGAAATGTCAAGGGGGAGCTTTAAGCATGGGGTCCCAAAGAATCAGACATACTTGAGCAACTGAGCACCACACTGGAAATGTCAAGCTTGAGCCCATAAATAACACTAATTAAAGCAGAACCAGATTTTTAATTCAGGCATCCCAACACCTGGTAGGTATTCTGCTGACTCACTCTATCTCACCATCTTGAAGCAATCCCCATTCTTTGATTTCTAAGTGGTGTTTTTTTTCAAAGAGCAGGTTGTGACCCATGAGTAAGAATTCATAGCAAACATCTTTTTTAAAATGCAATAAACACAGCCAAAAAATAACCCACATGCATCCACATAATAAGGTAAAGTATTGCTCTTTGAAACTTTGATTTTCATTAGTTTTTTTTAAAACTTTTTTGCCATACCATGCAGCATGTGGGATGGTAGCACCCCAACCAGGGATGGAACGCGTGCCCCCTGAACGGGAAGCACAGAGTCTTAACCACTGGACTGCCAGGAAAGTCCTCCATTAGATGCTGTTTTTACTTTGGGACACAGAGAAGTGTGAAAGCCCCTGCTCCTAAGCGGAAGGCACTCTGTTTTATCCACCTGCCATCTCTTATGCCAATGGGACCTGCCGCCTAATGCCAACTCCACCCCAAGGCATGGCTGCAGACAACTCCTGGCTGTGGGTCTTTGTAAATGCCGATCCTCTCTCTCTGACATCCACCTGCTTCCACTTCAAAACCTCCTCGAGATTCATCTTAGCTGATGAGCCCTACTCAACTTCAGACCTTTCATCACGTCATGCCTTTAACAGCTTTCACATGAGTAATCATGTCCTGCCCCCAGGGCCCCTTGCCACCCACCCTGCAGATCCGCCCGTGAAGACAAGGCGCTCTATTCTGTGCAGCGCTCAAAGCCCCCTCCATCTCGGATGGACAGCTCCCTTCGATTCCCACCCACTTCTCCTTCCACTCACCTTCCGCTGGGCCTGGTCACTGATGCGCTGAAAAGAATCCTCCAGCTCTTTTTTCTCCCGTTCCAAATCCACCTGGGCTTGTCTGGCCACTGACACCTGTTTGGTCACCTCCGCATTCTGCAAGAGAAGAACGGTGTCTCAAACTAACTTATCTCCGGCTGAAAGACCACCTTCCTTGTAGAACAAAGGATGGCATTCAGACTGAGAGTGCCCTAAAGATGGACACAGACATCGCTTCCCCACCCAGAGGAAGCTGTTGCCTTCAGATGCTCAACTCTCAAGTATTGCAAAAATGATAAAGATGGGGGCTATCACAAGTAGGGCAGGTACCTAAGGTGGAGCTTGAGATATGAGAGCCAGGGAGCTCTGGTTTCCAAGAAATGGTGGGGACACTGGCCCTGGAGAAGCAACACAGCCTGGGTCGACATCTCCCCTGGGCAGGGGGCCCTGTGCACGTGGGACAGGCTGCTGGTGGCGGCGAGGGTCCTACCTTCCGCAGCAGGTCGGCGTGGTTCTGCACCAGCTCATTGTATTTCTCCTTCAGCTTGCTGTAGCGCTGCTCATTGGCTTGGGCTTTCCCTGAATTGTCGAGGACTGAGGTGAGGGGTCTGCATTGGCAGGGCACCCTCTGCTCTTCTTCTGATAAGCCAGAGCCCCTAGAAGACCATCTTGCCTTTCCACAAGCATCTACACCTCCTTCTCCCAGAAAAGTCTTACTTAAAGTCCTCTGGCAAGTCTGCTTTAACGAAGAATCACCTGATTCAAATCCCTCCATTGACTCATGCCCCTTGAGCATTCCAAACTTGGCATGTTTAAATCAGTGTTACTGGCTTCTACGCCACAATTTTTCGTAAGCTCTTTTTTGTCACCCTCTGTCTCCCCATCTGTGTTCCCAGCAGGCCCTCATGGGGAACTCCAACCCACCCTCCTAACCGCTGATGCTGACGTTCACGATAGCCCCTCCGGACAGATGCAAGGCAGGGACGCTGGTGCCCAGCCTCAGCCTGCATTCCAGGGCTGGCGGGGCGCCGCCCTCCCCGGCCCCACCCGCACGCCCACCCCAGCGACAGCTCCTCACTCTCGATCTCCGTCAGGCTCCGCTGAGCCTTCTCCGTGTCCTCGCGTTTCTTCTTGAGCTCGTCCAGCTCGGCCCGGAGGAACTCGCTCTCGTCGGCCGCCTGCTGCCGCAGGTGCTGCTGCTCGGCCAGCTCGGCCTCCAGCTCGCTGGTGCGGCCCTTGAGCTGCAGCATGGCCCGCTGGCTCTGTGGGGAGGGCCGGGGGATGAGTGAGAGCACTGGGTGGGACGAGGGGGTCCCACCTATCACGTCTCCAGTGCCAACCGAATAAACACCTGGGGTTTCCCAACGAGCTCACTCCCAAGGCCTCGTGAAGAGTGGAGGTCACTACAAGCCAGCTACCCACCAACAGGGGGTGAGGGCAGGGGAGTTCTGGTCCTGTTAGAGGGACCTGGGGGCAATGATGGGCCCAGGACGAGGCAGGGGAGAACGCTTGCTGGTCCCAGGTAAAGGATCTGACCGGCTATGAGTCAGCAGCAGATATTGCAAACAGCTGGCAAAGCTACAAGCCAAACCTTCTCAACATCAAGTGACAAGAATAGGTATCTCACTGCACAGCTTCATAGCCAGCTGGTGGTCATGATTCTCTCCAAGTATCACAGGGCCCCTGGAGTGTGGCTTAAATGCTGCTTGCAAGGGTAAGTGTACTGGAAATACACGATAACCTGGTCCTCTGGCTTTGGCATTTCTACTAACTGACCTTCCATTAAGATGTGGCTCAACAAGGATGGATGTGAAGAGAATTTAGTATTAAAAGCTGTCATGTTCCAGTGAAGCCCAGAGGTGGATCAGAGCCCAACTCATACCTCAGTCTTCATATTTTCCAGCTGAGCTTTCAGTTCTCTGGTCTCTCCGAACAGCTGATCAATTAACTGATCCCTAGGAAGAGAAGGAGAGCAAGTTTGCTTCCACTGTGCTTCTCTTTCCTTTGAAATGTGAGCTGGGAGACCCAGGGAGGAGGTTAAAAGCCGATGTTCGTTTGGGAACAATTCTTTGAAATCCTGTAAGTTAACCTCTAAGACCTGCAGTGTCTCCAGATACTAATCTACCACCCACGGGCCCACAGCAATCTCAGCCTCATTGGCTACTCCTCTAGGATTTGAAAGGGGTCAGTATTCAAAGGTTTGGAGAAGGCAATGGCACTCCACTCCAGTACTCTTGCCTGGAAAATCCCACGGATGGAGGAGCCTGGTGGGCTGCAGTCCATGGGGTCGCTAAGAGTAGGACATGACTGAGCGACTTCCCTTTCACTTTTCACTTTCCTGCACTGGAGAAGGAAATGGCAACCCACTCCAGTGTTCTTGCCTGGAGAATCCCAAGGACGGGGGAGCCTGGTGGGCTGCCGTCTATAGGGTCGCACAGAGTCAGACACGACTGAAGCGACTTAGCAGCAGCAGCAGTATTCAAAGGTTAGGACTTCCCAGGTGGCTCAGCAGTAAGGAATCCACCTGCCAACGGGTTCAATCCCTGGGCTGGGAAGATTCCCTGGAGAAAGGAATGGCTACCCACTCCAGTACTCTCATCTGAAGAATCCCATGGACAGAGGAGTCTGGCAGGCCACAGTTCACGGGGTCGCCAAAGAGTCGGACACGACTTAGTGAATAAACAACTCAAAGGTCAAGACGTTTATCTACGAAGCCCAAGAATTCCTCTTCGGGTGGGTGTGGCAAGTGAGCTCTTGGCTTAACATAGCGCCCACATCATCTGCTTTAACCCCGCAGCCTGGACTCACTTCTCGTCCTTGTTCACGCCATTCTGACTGTTGAAATTGAAGGGATCGCTGCTGGAGGAGCTGCCGAAGATGTCATCGAACTTGCTGTCGAATGAATTCTGCTGTGACCAGAGAGGAGTGAGGACAAAGTTAGAGACCCAGAGGGGTCTGCGTGGGTCTCAACAGCCACAGAGGGGAACAGACGCTTTCTTAATCTGGTTCAAATCCAATTACAGCGCCTCCTAGGGACGCAGGGCAGCGTGATCTCTCTAGGTCAGTGCTTGGGTTAGAATGTGGCTGCAGAACGTCTCTGATGGTCCAGTAGCTAAGACTCTGCTCCCAGTGCAAGGGGGCGCCCAGGTTTGATCCCTGGTCAGGGAACCAGATCCCACATGCCTCAGCCAAAGATCCCCAATGCCAGACTAAAAAGATCTCGTGTGACACAGTGAAGACCAAGTGCAGGGGCTTCCCCAGGGGCTCGGTGGTAAAGAATCCACCTGCCAACGCAGGAGACACAGGTTCGATGCCAGGTTCCGGAAAGATACCACATGCCTCGGAGCAACGAAGCCCATGTGCTACGAAGCCCGTGTGCTACGAAGCCCATGTGCTACAACTACTGAGCCTGTACTCCAGGGCTCAAGAATTGCAATTACTGGGCCCACGTGCCCTAGAGCCGGTGATCTGCAACAAGAGAAGCTCCTGCACCGCAATGAAGAATAGCCCCCACTCTTCGAAATGACAGCCTGCACAGCAGTGAAGACTCAGCACAGCCATAAATAAATAAAATGTAAAAAAAACCAAAAAACAAAAAGACTCGGTGCAGTCGAATAAGAATAAATAAGAAGGTGGCCGAGCCTGGCCATGGTCCTCCCGCCTGCCCTCTTGCACCCGGGGGCACTGGGAAGGGCTGACCGAGCTTCCTCCTATGAGGTCCTCACCTGCTGGGAGGCGTCCATGCCCATGAGGTCATCCTTCTCCAAGACCGGCTCGCTGTCGGGGGACGACGCCTCGGCTGGGATCACCACCACGGGGCTGACGTGTTCTGACAGGGCGGAGGCTCGTAGGAAATTGGGTGGGTTCTGGAGAGGGAAGACGCACTTCTCGAGCCCCGCCCGCCTGCCAGCCTCGAGGACAGGCCCCCCGGGCTCCGCGGTTCCCTGGCACGCTTACCTCTGGCAGTTGAGGGATCTGAATGAGCCGCTTAAAGTACTGCAGGTTGCTGGAGCGGTAGAAGAAATCTTTCAACCTAGGGGTGGAGCGAGGTCAGAGGGCTGCTGGGGGCCTTCAGTAGCCCCAGGGAGGGGACACCCTGCTTTCCTACTGCCCGCCCAGCCCCAGGGCACAGGCTGCCAAGGAGATGGCCTCCATGGTGCGATTATGACGCTGCCAGGAGACATTATGTATTGCCAGCCCTCACTGATCTGGGGGTGAGCGATGTTGGTGGTGTTTAGTTGCCAAGTCGTGGCCGACTTTTTGCGACTCTGTGGACTACAGCCTTCCCAGGCGGCTCAGAGGTAAAGAATCCACCTGCCAGTGTAGGAGATGCAGGTTTGATCCCTGGATCGGGAAGATCCCCCGGAGATGGAAATGACAACCCACTCCAGTATTCTTTCCTGGAAGAATCCCACGGACAGAGACTGGCAGGCTACGGTCCATGGGGTTGCAAAAGAGTCGGACACGGCTTAGTGACTAAAACAACAACAAATCATCTTGGATGGATATGGGAACGAAGAAACTCCAATTTTTTCTCACTCTCAAGTCTCTATTTTGAATCTAAGCATCGAAGGCCAAGAGCACCAGACATACTTTCTGAGATGAAAGGGGGTTAGTGATATCAGCCCTCGCTCTGCAGCACCGCATTTCCTCCTGCTCAGCCCAAGAAACGAAACCCCTGGGGTCTCAGGACAGCCCATCAGACCCCAAGGTTAGGACTGTCCCTGTGACCTCACTGCTGCTTTCCCCGAACTTGGGGACACTGAGGCCTCAGCCGCTGCATCCGCGAAAGAGAAGGTGATGCTTTGATTAGCTCGAAGAATGAAGGGAAACTGAATCACCTGACCACACATCCCCCGCTTTCTGGGCTGGAGCCAACAGTAATAGGCTCCTGCTTTCCTAAGCTACTGGAATTCAACATTCCAGGAAATCGGCCCCAGGGCCTGTCTTCTGGGATTTAATAAGTCATTTTTTATAGCATAAACATACAAGGCTTTTCAAACAGAATAAGGAACCGGGTGGTTAGCACAACTCTGAACTTGCCCTCTGATTGCTACTCAGCAACCAGCAAGAGAAGCCTGGGCTTGGGTTCTGGGGGCGATACTTTTCCTGCAGTCAAGGATGAAGAAATTAACAAGGAAAACAATCACACAAGTGTCCTTCCTGGCTCCCTCGTCCTGCTGTCTCTCCTCCATTCTGACCCCTCTTCTTGGGCAAGCTTAATTGAAAGATGAACCGGATTTTTCATCTCATCACCAATTTTCTTCCCCAAACGCGCCAGAATAATTTGCCCCTCTGTCAGATGAGCTCTTCCTCTTCTAGACTAGAGAGCGGGCTGATTAATCCCTGAATTGATTCAAACATTGCCTGAACACTATAGTCTTAAGGAATTCTTACAAATTCAGGTGCTAGAGATACAATTACAGGCAAGACAGTCAAACAAAATAAGGTCATTCTTAGAACTAGAAAGGAAATGCACAAGGTGCTGTGATAGAGAATATGAGGGTGGGTGGGTGGGGAGGTGGGGTGGAGCTGGAGGAACAGGAGATGGCGGGGAAGACTCCACTTAAATAAGGTGGCTAGAGACTTGCTCTGTGTGGAGGTGACTGAAGATGACCTGGATGGAGCTGGCCACGCTGGAAGAAGAGCATCTTGAGGAGGGGGAATAGCAAGGGCTAAGCCTCTGAGCTCTGGGTATGTTTCAGGAACTGGAAGAGGACCCCACAAAGTGTGGCTGAAACATGTTGAGCACTGGAGAAGAGATCAGAAACGACGGGCAGAGGCCAGATCATGCCAGGACCTTGCACACCACGGAGAGGAGCTTGGATTTGGTTTTCATCGTTGTCAGAAGCCACTGAAAGGTTGTGAGCAAGGGGTTTACGTTTTTACTGCTGGGTGGGGATGGGATTGCAGGGGACGGGAGCAGAGCACTCTGTCCATACTGGAGGGTCCTGGTAGACAGCAAAAGATGCAGACAAGGCGGGAGGCAGAACTAGAGCCAAGATCTGTTTGTAGATAAACCAAGTGTCATCCGAACTCGCTAATGGATTAAATATAGGGAATGAGGAGAATGGTGAGTTCCAGATCTCTCTCCTAAGCAGACGGTCGGCAGTATTTACTGAGATAAAAAAGACTGGGAAGAAAACATTTTTGGAAGAAAGCCTAGAGTTCAGCTTGAGATGTAAATCTGGCCTAAAAAGTGAAAGTTGCTTAGTCATGACCAACTCTTTGGGACCCCATGGACTATATAGTCCGTGGAATTCTCCAGGCCAGAATACTGGAGTGGGTAGCCTTTCCCTTCTCCAGGGGATCTTCCCAACCCAGGGATCGAACCCAGGTCTCCCGCATTGAAGGCGGATTCTTTACCAGCTGAGCCACAAGGGAAGCCCAAGAATCCTGGAGTGGGTAGCCTATCCCTTCTCCAGCAGATCTTCCCAATCTAGGAATAGAACCAGGGTCTCTTGCATTGCCGGCAGATTCTTAACCAACTGAGCTCAGGGAAGCCCAAATTTGGTGTAGAGATGTCAAACAGACAACTGGCATTCAGAGGTGAGGTCTGGCTGGAGGTACATCTCTTGGAGCTGTCAGCATGTACATGGCATGAGACCAAGAGAACTTAGGGAAAGAAAAAGAGAAGAGGATGAAGTCCTGGGCATAAGGGAGGCAATGAATGAATGAATGGAGTCACCTTCCTCTATGAGATTTATTAGAGAACTGATTGCTTCCCCAGTCATTGGTAGTTTTGCCCACACTCCTTTTCCTAAGCCTTTAAAGCAATAAAGCAGGTACCCTCATCCCTCGATGATTTAAAAGCAAGTGCTCCTGGAACTTCCCTGGTGGTCAAGTGGTTAAGACTCCACACTTCTAAGGCAGGGGGTGTGGGTTTGATCCCTGGTTAGGGAAGTAAATCCCACATGCCTGCCACATGGTGCGGCCCAAAAATAAAATATAAAATAATATCAAATCAAGTGCTCCTGCAAGGATGGGTTGAGTTTATAGCACTTTTAGATTCGCTTCTTTTCTGTCACTCAAGCCGCTTACTTGGTGAACTGCTCCAGGAAGCGGTCCCGGTGGCCTTGCAGGGTGTCGGCTGGGAGACCTGGAAGGAATCGGAAAAGAGTAAGAGGGAAGAAGAGGGGCAGGGGGCAGGGGGCCTCCCTCTGGGGAGGGAAGGGGCCAGTGGTCAGCCCGGGGGAAGGCATTCCTGACCTAGAGCTGCCCGGGAACTAGTAACCTCTTGGGCCCGGTTGGAGCCAGCAGGGACTCTGGGGGCGCTTATCAGCCAACTCTCCTTCTGTCTGCTCCTGGAGTGCAAGCTCCCTGGGCACAGAGGCCTGGAAGTTGTGTCCCTGACCGCAGCCGCAGGGTGGACCAGGGCAGGCCCTAGAGGGGGGCTCTCTCCCAGGGGTCGTGTACACTGGATGCCCTGGGTGAGGCCTTGTGCAGACGTGAGTCTGGGAGAGACCCAGAGAGCCTGCCGGGGGGCCAAACACCACAGGACTGAGACCCGCAGGATCTAGTCTAGCACTGGCTTGGTCACTCCTGACTCTACGATGCTGGATAAGCAGCAGCCTCTTAGGGCCAGCCTCCTCCCTGGCAGAGTGGGGACCGCTCACCTCCCAGATTGTACAGTTCTGTGCAGCTCAGCTATAGATGTCTTACATTTCAATTTCAGTAATTTTTGAATGTGATATTGTCATTCGGTATACACAGGGAGTACACATATAAAGTATAGTAATTCAAAGGAGCAAAAGTTTACAGCGATGACAATAGCACTCTCCCTCAGCAATCTTCCTCCTAAGAACCCAAGAAGTCCAGTGGTGAGAAAAACATGAGACAAACTCAAATGAGGAGCATCCTCTGAGGTATCCGACCAGGACTCCTTAGAGACTTCCCTGGTGGTCCAGTGGTTACGAATGCACATGCCAATGCACGGGGCAGACACGGATTCGATCCCTGGTCTAGGACGATCTCGGATTTAGCTGCTGTAGTGAGCCACGACTACTGAGCCCTTAAACCTACAGCCTGTGCTCTGCGCCAAGAGAAGCCACCCCAACGAGAAGCCCGGGCACCGCAACCAGAGAAAGCCCCCCGTGGAACAACGAAGACCCAGCACACCCAAAAATAAAGTGGAGAAAAAATTAACAAAAAAACAACAACTGTCAAAGCCATCAAAAACAAGGCAAGTCCAAGGAAACTGTCAGAGCCGAGAGGAGCCTAGGGATACCTGATGACGGAATGTTACACTGTGACCCGGATGGGATCTTGGGACAGAAAAAGGTCATTAGGCATAAAGTGGAAATGTGCATAAAGCATGGACTTCAGTGAATAATAACGTATCACTATCGGTTCACGAACAACGTGGCAGCCTGGAGGGGGCGGGCAGGGCCATCCTGGGTCACCGCTAGAGCAGGCTGGGTGCGTCCCTGCATACAGCAAGGCTTGGCCCTGATCTTTTATTATCAAGATGGCTGGGAGCTCCAGGGCCTTCTGGAATAGGAGCAGAAAGTCAAGGGCCCCGGGGGCGGGGGTGAGGGCGGGGGGGGCGGGGAGGCGGGGAGCTGCCTCTCTCCAGGGACAGCCTTGCGGCCAGAAGCTTCCAGAGATCAAGCCTGGAATACTCACAGGAGTGGAGCTTGAAGAGAAGCTTGACAGCGTAATCATAGAGGTGGCTGCAATCCAAGATGACCTGGATGAGCGGGGCAAGGCGGCACTGCCCGGCTGTGGTCACCGACACGGAGCGGGACATGTCCAGGGAGTTGAACACTAGGGGACGGGAAGGGGAGACGTGAGCAGAGCTGGGGAACGAGAGGCCACCTGCTCAGAGGGCAGAGGACAAGCGTCCTGCACTGGAGGACCTGTTCTGTGCAACCATGGTCTCACGTTTAACCCTTTCAGCACTCCTCTGCTCTGCGCTGTGCTCAGGCATGTCCAACTCTTCGTGACCCCATGGAGTGTAGCTCACCAGGCTCCTGGGTCCATGGGATTTCCCAGGCAGGAATACCGGAGTGGGTGGCTGTTTCCTCCTCCATTCAACACTCCCTACGGGGTAGCTAAAAGAATCCCCATTATACAGGAGAGGAAATTGGAGGTAAGCAACTTGAAGGCAGTCACAAAGCCAAGAAGTGGTTTTGCTTGAGAGATGCTGAGTTAAAAGCCAGAGCCCCCGTGGCCAGTGACCAGACTAGGAACCTGTGCCCTCATCAGTCAACAGGCTCCCTGTGTCACAAACCGGTGAAATAAACTGGTTCTATGTCATGTACAGCCAAGTGGGAGCCCAGGAAAGCAGGGATTTATGCGGGAGCGCCCCAAATGCCTCCTTCCTGTCTGAGGAGTTTTACACTCCCTGCCTCCCATTGGCAGAAAGAACACATCAGCTGGTAGACTGCTGATCTAATGTGGGAGGTGAATTCTTGTCCAAGAGAAGCTCTCAGTTTTATGGGGAATCAGAATTTCAGGATTGGAAGGGGCTGTTCACACAGCTCCATCCAGCCCTCCGTCTCAGGCATGAGCTCGGTCTCATGGTGACCTTGACCCTAAGAAACACCCAATCTGGGGGTGACAATAGAAAGCATGTGGGGAAAATATCAAACGTTGATCAGAACACGAAGGAGCAGATAATTCAGCCTGGGTTCCTGGTGGTTTGTCCCAGTGTTCTTGGAACACCAGACAGGACCATGTGCAGGAACCTCAGGTGGACAACCAGAGAGGCTTCGAGGACACTGGGCCAGGAGCCAGGAGGAGGGTAAACCAACAGGATCAAGGCTGACAGAGGTCCTTGGGGGGAGTGGGTGAACCGCCATCTACTCTCCCGGGCTCCAGAGGGCAAGATGCTCCCATGGACCCCTCCATGCCCACCCCCTGCCCCTTGCTCCTAAACCAAGCAACTAGATGCCTGGCCATGGACCCTCAGCACACACTACTGGCCAGGCTGATCTCCCTGCAGTGGCTGCCCTCCGCCTCCGGAGATTCTGCACGTGGCCAGCACTGAGAGACTTCCCCCTGCAGGCCCTCAGCGCATGGGACTGCCCCGGAGGAAAGCCCAGAGCCACTGTGACCTTCCCCGGCCACACTAATCCCCGTTAACGGGCTTAAGTCTGGCAACTGAAAAAAAAAAAAATCCCAAACAGTTCTAATTAAAAGGCAGCTTTTCTTCTTGACACAAATTAGAAGCAGCTGTCACTGCGAGGCGGCCATCCCCAAGTCTCCTGGCTTCCCTAGGCTCCACTCTGGCAGGGAATCCCAGGCTACTCCATCTCCCGGCTGGTCTGCTGCTTTCCAGGAATGCCCCTTGGCATCTAGCAACATCTAGAGTCCTGTGACCGGGGGCAAAGTTTCTCAACCTCTCGGTGCCTCCAGGAGCTCTTCCGTGAGATGCAGATGGTTCTAATGGCACATTCCTCATAAGGGTCTTATAAGGAGGTCTTGTAAGGACTAAGTGAGAATGTCCTATAACTGGCATAGCAACTTGGAGTGGTTCTTCGGGTTGGCTTGGAGACTGATTAGAATCACCCAGGGAAACGCAAAGACGACTCATGTCTGCCTGCAGCTCCTTCATCCCTGCTTCCGTTTTAATTGGTCTAGGGTAAGGCGGGGGCGAGGCTTCCTGGGTGGCTCAGCCACAAAGAATCTGCTTGCGAATGCAGGAGATAGGGTTCGATTCCTGGGTCCGGGAGATCCCTCTGGAGAAGGAAATGGCAACCCGCTCTAGTATCCTTGCCTGGGAAATCCCATGGACAGAGGAGCCTGGCGGGCTACAGTCCATGGGGTCACACAGAGTTGGAGACGATTGAGCACACATGCACGCACTCGAGGCTGGGGCATTAGTGGGGTTCAAAAGCACCCCCCAGGTGATTCTAATAAGCAGCCAGGGTGGAAACTGTATTTTCTAACTCAGTGCTTCTCAAACTGTAACATGTATCAACATCCCCTGGAGTCATCCCCTGACGGATCACTCCAGGGGAATTCTGCGGTGATGGAAGGGCGCTGTTCAACACTGCCAGCCATGTGTGTCTGCAGAGTGCCTGCACTATGATGAGTGAAACGGAGGCCCTGACCTTTAAATGTTATTTAATCGTAATTAATTTAAATAGTCACAGATGGCTATTGGCTACCATATTGGACAGTGCAGACTTGGGGAGTTCGTTAAAATAGAGGACTGGGTCCCACCCCCAGAGATTCTCATTCAGATCTGGGGTGGGATTTGAGAACGTGTGCTTCTAATACGTTCTCAGGTGATGCAGATACTGCTGGTCCAGGGACCACACAGTAGTTGAAAACCTAGGGCACCCCTTCTGAAGGTTCTGATCCAAACCTTACAAGGTCACAGGCTAAGATGTAGAAGCTGAATAGACTTCTGATACCATTTCTCTCAGTTTCTGGGCTTTTCCCTGGTGGCTCAGTTGGTAAAGAACCTGCCTACCAATGCAGGAGATGTGGGTTTGAGCTCTGAGTCAGGAAGATCCCCTGGAGAAGGCAATGGCAACCCACTCCAGTATTCTTGCCTGGACAATCCCCATGGACAGAAGAGCCTGGTGGGCTACAGTCCATAGGGTCACATGATTTAGTGACTAAACCACCACCACCAAGAGGTGAATGAGGACAGAAGTGGGGTGGGGAGACATGTAGAGGAGGCTCTTGATTCCAAATCAGCACTCTCTCCAGGATGAGAAAGCCACCAGCATTCAACAATGGAGGAGTGTGTGCAGACTCGGGTAGCTCTCTCTAGAAAATTCTAGCTAATTCACCCCAGATACTTCCAGAGCATTCAGATGGATGTTGACATCAGTTTATGAACTCTGTCCACTTGGTGTTTCTTCACTATTCATCTAGAAAGCAAGTGTTCTTGAACTTGGTTGTTGAGCACTTGCAATGACAGGCACGGGGCTAGAACAGAGGTGAGCAGGGCCTAGTTCCTGATTTTTGAGCAGGAACTCAGCATATATTGCTAATAACCCGAGGGATCAATGCATATAGAAACAGAGCCAAGTATCATGGGATGCTGGGGCAGAAAGGGTGACTGTGCAGACCACCTCAGCAGAAATACATCCTGAGGGCCAGCCCAGCTGAGTGGCAGATAGGTCTGGGCCAAAGGACCAGCCAGAGCTGGGGCCACAGTCCAGGGACTGTCAGAGAGGCCAGAAGGGTTTTTGGACTCTGGGAGGCCAACTCGGTGGGGAACTGAAGTCCTTCGGGCACGTGACTCTGAGGATGCCCCTGGGCTTCAAGCCTTCCCTGTGCCAGGGCCGAGGGCACAGACGCAGAGGGGCAGCTCCATCTTCCTGGCCTGCGCTGCAGAGCGTGTCCGGAGAAGGGGGCTGGGCCGGCTGCTCCCAGGAGGGAACCAGGCTGCGGGTCAGGTGATGGCCAGGAAAGCCTGAGCCAGACGGGAGGGAGAGACTCACCAGTTTGGAAGAGGTTAAGTTCACACTCCAGGTAGTCGAACATCTCCACTGTCAGCTGGAAACTGGACCCAAGAGGAAAGACAGCTTATATTCCACGGCCCGAGGCCAGTGTCCCTGTGCTGCCGCCAAAGCATGCGTGCACACGTGTGCACACACGCACACACACATATCAGCTCCACGTCTCAGCCCCCACCTAGGTGGATATTAAAGCCACTGGAAGATCAAGCAGGGCAAATTCAACAGTGACAGTGGTAGAGAAAGCGGGCAGGTTCCACACTGTGCTGGAAGGGCAGAGGGGCCCAGAGAAGGGAGGCCTGGAGTGGGGAACACCCTGGAAGGGTTCTGGACGAGGCACCAGCCGTCAGCGGCCCCAAGGTCAAGTCACTTAGCGGCTCTGTCCCTGCCTCAGCCACCAGCCCTGCCCTCAGGCCCTCTGTGACCCTAACCGGAACTGAGGGTCTAACCTACACAAGCTCCCGTCCCCCTCGGTCCAGGGCGTGAGGACGCCCACTTACAAGTTGTTGACGTCACTCTCTCCAGCCTCCTCTAGCTGCCGGTCACTCATGTGAAGGTTGCCTGGGAACCTGGGGTTCTGGGAGGGAGGCAGAGGAAGTCAGAACAGGGCACCCCGAGAGCTCTCTCTATAGCCGACATCACGCACACCAAGCCCCACTGAGCTCCGGCAGCAACAGGCTGGATTCTGCTTGATGTGGGTGCCTGCATGCTCCCCGGGGAATGTGGTAGCGCTCACAACCATACACACACACACACACACACACACACACACGCGCGCGCGCGCGCACACAAGTCTCGTGATCGGCTGGCTCACAGCAAAGAACACCCCCCACCCGTCAATATAGGCAAGCTTCCATCCCATGCCTGGGACCCCAGGGAGGGTCCCACCCCCACAGCCTGTACCACGGACATCGTCTCCGTGGGGCAAGGACACCCAGCGCCAAACTGCTGGCGGTCCTCAACCTGACACCCACACCAGGCAGGCAGTGTAGCCTCTGCTTATCCTCAGTACATTCCGAATCCTATCCAGGCTTCCCACTGGCCTCTGACCACTTCCGGAAGCTGCTATTGTTGAGTTCAGGGCCAGGCAAACCGATGCTCACATTAACTTTAGCAAATGGAATTAGTAAAAGAAACCTGAAGGTTGGAGAAGATTACAGGAAGCACCCCCGCAGTCAGGGGAGGTTATCTGGGATTATCAGTTGTTGAGTATCTGTAGTTTCCTGTCTTTCTCAGTGTGGTCTGTCGGGAGTGGAGGGAATACAGGGCAGCCGGCAGGTGGAGGGGAGCACAGAGAGATGGATGACCAGTCCACCAAGGGGGCTCTAAATTCCAGGGTGAGTTCTTCAGGCTCTGAAGTCAGAAACCCTCCACTCGGGCACCTCCATCTCTGGCTGTAACACCCTTGCAGCCCCTTCTGCCCTGAGGCCCACCACCCCGGCTCCTCTGCCTCAGAGACTCAGGCCGGTTGCTTTTCTTTTTAATTGATTTTATTTTTTGGCCGCACCCTGCAGCGTGTGGTTCCCTGATCATGGATCAAACCCACATCCCCTGCGTTGGAAGTGCAGAGTCTTAACCACTGGACCACCAAAGGGAAGTTCTCAAGCCGGTTCCTTTATCGCCCCCTTCTGGCTGTGCTTACTTTCTCACTGGGTCTGGACATGATGGCACCTCTGGCAGGCACCTCACCCTCATCTTTGCCTGTCCCCAACCCACACTGCCGTTAAGCACAGTGAGTCTGGATCGCTGTCGCATGCTCTCTGTCTCAGACCAGCTGCAAATCTCCTTGGAGAATGACTCACAACTGATCACTATGAAACTGCGCTCTCTAGCTCTGCGTGCGTGCCTGCTAAGTCACTTCCGTCGTGTCTGACTCTTTGAGACCTTACGGACTGTAGCCTGCCAGGCTCCTCTGTCCATGGGATTCTCCAGGCAAGAACACTGGAGTGGGCTGCCATGCCCCTCCTCCAGGAGATCTTCCCGACCCAGGGATCGAACCCAGGGCTCCAGAGGCTCCTGCACTGCAGGCGGATTCCTTACCACTGAGCCACCGGGCAAGCCCGCTCTCTAGCTCTACTGCCCCTTCACAGCCTTTGCTGGAGCTTCCGTGGTGGCTCAGACAGTAAAGAATCTGCCTGCAATGCAGGAAACCCGGGTTCAATCCCTGCATCAGGAAGATCCCCTGGAGAAGGAAATGGCAACCCGCTTCTGTATTCTTGCCTGGAAAATTCCATGGACAGAGGAGACTCGTAGGCTATAGTCCATAGGGTGGCAAAGAGTCAGACATGACTGAGCTTCAGACACGACTGAGCAACTAACAACAGTCCTTGCTACTGGCCCGCCGGTTCCCCTTCCCATCAACAACTGCCCGACTCTGCACCTGGTACCCAGCTCCCACACCATCACCCTCAGCACCTCATCACGTCATGTGCTTGCATTCTTACATCGAAACTCCTGCTTCCCACTCCCTTCCTTGCTTCAAAGGTACCCACCTGCCCTGCCCTTCCTCCAGCTTCAGAGAAGTTGCTGCCTCCTTCCTAACTCAGGATCAGCCCCTCCCTGTGCGCTATTTGAACCAATCTAGCTTCTGGTTCCTTCTCTGGCTCATCCAACAAATTCCACTTGAGCCCCTGTTCTGGGCTAGATGTTGGGCCACACACGGGACCCAGGGAGACACGCACACCAGCTCCCGGTGCTCCAGGAACCCACAGTGCAGAGCACCCACGGCTCCACCTGCCTCCTTAGGCTCCTGCCCGCATCCCGTGGTCCAGGTCTTTCCCATGGCCCCACATCTTCCTCTAGCTGTTGTCCCCGCCTCTCCTCCCTTTCCTGCCAGTCTTCAGGAAGTCCCTGACCCTCGTCTGTCCCAGAGATAACTGTCTAATTCTGGCTCTCCCCATCTTTCACACTGACAGCCCAGCTCTCCCCAAGTCACCCTCCACACCGAATGGATGACCTCGCACCAGCCCAGGCACCTGTCACTCTCCACCCCGCCTGCTCCTCACACTAACGTGGGTCTCCTGATGGTGCCATGTGGATGCCAGAGTGTCCTGGGCCTCCCGCCCTTATGTCTTCAGCTGATCCACCACCAGGAACACCCACCCTGCCCTTCCTCATTGCCCCTTCCTCTCTACCCGCTAAGTGGCAGCCTGTGGTCTGGAGAACGGAGAGGAAGTACTCCACAGCAGGCAGAGAGAGATGGGAACGGGGGGACCAGAGGGCGAACTGTGGCTGCTGCAACATATCCCATTCAACATCCTCTCTTTATGATGTGACCCCAATATTCCACCTGGAGTGAGGACAGTCCCCTCCCTGTGACTCTAGGAACCTCTGTGATGGCCTTCTCCAACACAGGATGGTGGGAGGGACACTCTGTGACTTCAGAGGCTGGGGCATCTAAATGCCACGCACTCTACCTGTTCTCTTGGCCAACTCACCCGGCTGCTAGGAAGCCCTGACTAGTGCTGAGACTTTGTGAAGAGATGCTAGACCAGCCCCCCACCGTTTCAGCTCCAGCTGGCATCTGACTGCAACTGCATGGGAAGCCCCCAGCCAGAACTGCTGGCCAAGCCCTTGTGGGACCCCAGACCAAGAGAATGTCAGCGATAACAACAGACTGTTGTTGTTTTAAGTCATTAAACTCTGGGGTAAAGTGTGTCTATCCAGCACAGATCATTGTAATGCCCTAAGGCTGAGCTCAGGTGTCACCACCTCCTAGAAGCCCACCTGGTTGCCCAAACCTGGGCAAGACACCCCACAACTCACTTCTGTGGGCCCTCCTTCTTCTCTCCCAACCAGACTGCGACTCCCAAAGGCAGCAGCAAGGTCTATCCCTCTTTCTCCAGAACCTCACTTCGCCCTAGCCCAGGGTAGACCCTCAGTGATACACGAGGGGAGTAAAGGTGGTCACTGAGAACAGCATGAGCTTCTACATCGACCTGGCCAAGGTTCAAATCCCACCTCACCACCGAGGCACTTTGTGACTCAGGCAAGGGACCCAGACACCGTCTGAGTTTTACTTTCCTAGGATATGATTGTACATGTTTATAGGGTTGTCGTGAGGATTACAAGATATTCAAAAAAGGCTGAACTGACTAGTATGGTTTTCATGAATCAAAGATACCCCGTGAGTATACAAAAGATAATGGAGATAAAATGCACCAAGTTATGGTATTTCTTCTTAGATTTCCTCCTTTCTCTATTTCCACTGCCAGCTCCCTAATTCAGGCCGCTTCCCCTCCCACCTGTCGGGGCGTTCTTCCTTACCTCCTATTGGCACCATGCCCATCCTTCAAGGACCACCTCAAGCCCCACCCCTCCATCTTTTCAAAACATCCCTGGCACTTTTCTAAAGGCGCACAGACCTGGCACTATTACACGGCCGGCTACTACAAGTGTGTAACCTCCTCTCCCCAATGCATCTGTGAACTCCTAAAGAGCAGACCCTTTCTCCTTATTCTTATATGCCACCTGGCACATACTTTTACATGCTTAGGTGTATAAGAAATACTGACTAAAGTCGTATCCTGAACAGAAGGTTCTGTGCGGATGCTTATCATATGAATGGAAGGAGTTATTTCTATTACCAGTGAAGTCAGTGCTTCTGAAATATTTTCAGAAGGCCACCTAGTGGCCCAGGCTTCCCAGCTCACGCTAGAGGTAAAGAATCTACCTGCCAGTGCTGGAGACACAAGAGAGGCGGGTTCGATCCCTGGGTTGGGAAGATCCCCTGGAGGAGGAGATGACAACCCACTCCAGTATTCTTGCCTGGAGAATCCCATGGATGGAGGAGCCTGGCGGGCTACAGTCCATGGGTTCTCAAAGAGTTGGATTCGACGTGATGAATGAACACGTGGTGGATCAGGTTTCTCTATTTGCAAAATAGGGAACAAAATGTGCAGAGGACCCAGGCCACATCCCAGTCACATCTCACTGACTGCAGTCACTCTATAAAATGTTTCCTCTCACATAGTGGGGATATGGTGTGAGCATTCCCTGAGAAGCCAAGCTGTCCTATTACCTGGAAAACCTGACAATTAAGCCTGGCCAGGGGGGACTTCCTTGGCGGTCCACTGGTTGAGAATCTGCCTTCCAATGCAGAGGACACAGGTTCGATCCCTGGTCGGGGAACTAATATCCCAAATGTCTTGTGGCAATAAAGCCCACATGCTCTGGAGCCTGTGCTCCAAAACAAGAGAAGTCCTTGCACCTCAAAGAGAGACGCTGGTGCTGCAACCAAGATCCAGCACGGCCAAAACACAAACCAGAAAGGCCCAGCCAGGTGTGAGGAGACGGGACAGCCCGGGGCGGGGTGCAGGTGGGGTGGCATGTGAGGGGTGGCTGACAGGGCCAGCAGAATTGTTGAAAAGACTCACTTTGGTGTGATACTCCATCTTCGTTCTCAGCAGTTTGAGGTAGATGCTGCAAAGCTGCCCATACCCTTCACTCAGGTGGCCCTTTGACGAAGAGCAAAGAAAGCAGGGGGTCAACACTGAGAACATTGGGTCGAAAGACCTACAGCCAGGACGTCTTTTTAAAAGAATACATTTTTCCCCCCCGAGTATGAAAATAACATATACCCCCTGTTGAAAATTTGGAAAATATAAAAAAGGACACTGCAAGCAAGTCATCTTCAGCCTAATCACCAGAGATCATCATGGGAAAATGCACAAGGGTCAAAAAGTGAAAGATGAATGGATCAGGGACTGAAATGTAAAATACAAAACTATAAAACTCCTAAAAGATCACAGAGAAAACCTGGATGACCTTGAGTATGGCAAAGGCTCTTTAGATATAACACCAAAGGCACAAACCATGAAAGAAATAATTGATAAGTTGGGTTTCATTAAAATTAAAAATTTCTGCTCTACAAAAGACACTGTCAAGAGAATGAGAAGATAAGCCATGGACTGGGAGAAAATATTTGCAAAGGACGTATCTCATAAAAGACAATTACCTAAAATGTATAAATATACTCTGAAAACTCAACAATAAAAAACCAAACAATTCAACTAAAAAAATGGACCTAAGTCTGAAAATTCAGACTACATACTATATGATTTCAACTATATGGAATCTGGAAAAGGTAAAATTATGGAGCTATTCCATGGACCATAAAGAAGACTGACAGTCAAAGAATTGATGCTTTTGAACTGTGGTGTTGGAGAAGACTCTTGAGAGTCCCTTGGACTGCAAGGAGATCTAACCAGTCCATCCTATAGGAAATCAGTCCTGAATATTCATTGGAAGCACTGATGCTGAAGCTGAAGCTCTAATACTTTGGCCACCTAATACGAAGACTGACTCATTGGAAAAGACCCTGATGCTGGGAAGGATTGAGGTCAGGAGGAGAAGGGGATGACAGAGGATGAGATGGTTGGATGGCATCACCGACTTGATGGACATGAGTCTGAGTAAGCTCCGGGAGTTAGTGATGGACCGGGAAGCTTGGCGTGCTGCAGTCCATGGGGTCGCAAAGAGTCAGACACGACTGAGCCACTGAACTGAACTGAACTGATTCCATGAACAGAGGAGCCTGGGGGGCTACAGTCAAAGGGGTCACAGAATTGGACACGACTTAGCGACTAACAGCAACAAGGAATGTACAACAACCATGAGTGAACTATATTGTAAACTATAGACTTCGGTGATTACGATGGATATGTCAGTAGGTTCATTCACTGCAACAAATACACCACTGTCGTGGAGGATGCCGATAATAGAGGAGGCTATAATGCACGTTTGGATGCTGGGTACATGGAAAATCTCTGTACTTCCCACTCAGTTTTCCAGCGAACCTAAAACTGCTTTCTATAGTCCATAGGGTCACAAAGCTGTTTAAAAAAAAAAAAAGGTCGTAATTAAAAAAAAAAAAAGTAAAAGAGGCTTCTAAGTTCAGAAAGTCTCAATCAAATGGAAGAGACAGACAACATAGAAGAATTATATTTTGGATAAGGCAGGTGGGCTAGGTATCAGGGTTGACCTTCCCACTGAACACTACTAACAATATTGAGTGAGACATTAAAAACGCTTTGAAGGTATTAATGAGCTAGCAAGAGAGTAAGGAATCTTCAGGGCAGAAACTGAGTAATTCAGATATTCAGAGAGCAAATGGCTTGATGGGGTCAAAATGGGGGTGGGGGCGGGGAGTTACTTTCTCATATCGAGTGCCCCTGAGTTTTGGTTTTCTGAGTCTCCAGGGCCAGGTGGTAAACTGCAGGCACGGCTCTCAGCTGCCCAACTTGAAGAGTCTAGGGGAAGAGCCAACTGCCTTCTTGGTGCAGGGGAATTAAGGGTAAATTGGAAATAACACACACGTACTTCTGCACTGAAGGAGTCCCCCCGAGGACTGCAAAGAAAATCCACTGCCTTAAACCACTGTTATGATCAGAGGGAGGGAAAAACGACTTCCAAGAATTGAACCATGAGCTAGTTATCAAGGGGATCTGCTCGGAATTCATAAAACTTTTAAGTTGAGAATTTAATTTAGAGTGATCTCAATGGACGCAAATGCCAATTCTCTCTGGAGGAACCTGCCTTTGTTAGAATTCAAAGAATTCCCACTGAAAAAAATCTCCAGGAAAATGAGCAATTCACAGTAGAAAAATAACTAAGCACAAAAAGAAACTACATAGACTGAGCAAAATTCACCAAAACAACAGATGGCAGAAACAGATCTCTAAGGACTTTAGATACTGGAAGTATAAAAAGTGATATATGAAATCATATATTTAATAAGCCTAAATAAATTAGAGACTTTTAAAATATATGCAGGGCACAATAAATTATAAAGAGTGCCAAGCAGTTCTGAAAACAAAACAAAACCTCGAATTCCAAGAAATGATAACGACACTAAAATTGAAAACCTTATGGAGAGGTTGAGCAACAGATTAGACCTTGTTGAAAGGGGAATAAGTGAGACGAACACTAGATCTACTGAAATTATCCAGAATGCAGTACAGAGACAAACAGGTAGAAAAAAAATGAAACAGTCATTTAAAGGCATGGGGAACAGAGTGAGAAAGTCGAAAATGCTGCTAACCAGAGTCTCAGAGGAAAAGACAGAATGAAGCAAAGACAATATTTGAAAAGACAATGAGAACTTTTCAAAACTAATAAAAGATAATAACCTACAGATTTAAGAAGTCCAAAGAATCTAAATTCACACTTAGATACATAGTAAGAACTTAAAAACAGAAAAAATAAAATACAGATTAGCTTCAAAGAACAATGATGAGTTTGACAGCAGACTTCATAAGAATGAAGGAAGCCATAAGCCAGTGGAAGGGTATCTTGACTAATATCTTCCATGTGCTAAAAGAAAAGAACTATCATCCCAGAATTCTAAAGTCAGAGAAAATATCTTCCATAAATGAGGGTGAAATAAAGACATTCTCCATCAAGTAAAAGTGGTTGTTTCCCACCAGCAGACTCTCACTAAAGGAAGTTCTAAAGTAAATAATTCAGGCAGAAAGAATGCACGCTCTGAGATGTAAGAGGAGATGAACAGCGCCTAATACAACAATTAAAATAAAATATAGGGTCTAAAAAGAACCAAAATTAAAATATATGACAACAGCATATGAGGGAACGAATGGTGTTAAAATATTCTAAGGTCTTTGCGCTATACAGGAAACAAGGACATGAATTTTAGCAATGATAGCCTAAGCATACCCTTTGTAATTTTTAGATAACATTATCAACAGATTAAAAAAAAAAACCTCTGCTTTTATTTTTTATCTTCCCACTAGTAATGAGGAGGAAACTGAATGAGAAAGAAAATACCCAATCAATCCAAAAGAAGGTAAACAATGAGAGAAATAGAAACAAAACAGATAGGACAAATAGCATAAAATAAGATAGGAGATATAAGTCTAAAGATATTACCCATTATAATAAATGTAAACAGAGTAAAGTTCCAGTTAAAAGACAAAGACTGCCATCTTGAATTTTTATAGAATCCAACGAAATGCTATTGACAAATACATTTCTAAGACAAAAAGATTACAGAAAAGTCAGTCAATCACTATGCAGTACATCTGAAACTAATATTATAAGTCAATTACAGTTCAATTAAAGAAAAACTGACCATGAACAGCTTATACAGCAAAGCTCAAAAAACTTTGAAATATCAACATGATATTGATTCTCTAGCCACAATGCAATACATATACATGTAAAAACTATTTAAAATATAAAAAGTTATAAGTAAAAGGATGGAAAAAGATATACCAGGTAAATTCTACAAAAAAGAAAAAGACCTAAGCTTTCCATGTTACAGAAATTTAACAGAAAACTCTCTAGCACACAGTTGGGAGCTTGGGGGGTAAATCTCTGCTCTGTTCAGATTAACTACTAGTCTTATGACTTAGGAAAAGCTGCTTCCTCTCTCTGGGTCTGTATTTCTCATCTATAATGGGTAGATTGGACTACATAATTGCTAACATTTTGTGAGTGCAGGCAGATACAGGTATGAATTTTAAGGAAAGGGCTAACATAGCAGTTCTTATCCAGTGGGACAAAAAAGACACATCAGCGTCCAATGGGGAGAGTCTTCAAAAAGCAGGTTACCTCCTGTCCACATACTCCTTGAATCTAGAGGGATTCTGGTATGTATATAAAAACACTCTTTTCAATGCATTCAGATCTTGCCACCTACCTCCTCCCTCTTCCTGAGGCACCGAGAATCCCTAACCAGGAAAGAAAAACCACTGGCATTTAGATTGGGAATGCCAGTTCTCAAGGTGCTATGACTCCAATGGGACCAGGAGAAGGAAAGAAGCAGCAACTATGACAGCGTCACTGAGAGCAAGCCCTGTGACATGCGCTTCCATTGGCAGGAGAAACTCCTTGGCCCTGGAACCTCCCAACAGTTTCCAGGAACTCCAGGTAAGACTGCGAATATCATGGTTCCATGTGGGGGCATCCCTGAACCCCTCCCTGATGCCTGTGAGAGAAATCCAAAACAAGGTAAAAGAGATGACTTTGTTCTATCCCACACTCCTTGTTCTGTGGCCTCTGCGGAAGGACGAGGCGGTGCAGGTGGCCCCAAGGAGCGGGTTCAAACTCACCCACATCCTGCTCATGTCGCTCAATTCGCTTTTGTATCTCAGAGAGTCCTTGAGAACCTGGAGAGGGAAGAGAAGGAGAGGACACAGAGGCTGGTGAGAGGACACAGAGGCTGGTCTGCGGTGGGGCAGAGATGGGGATGGGAGAGAGATGAAATTGGTACCCAGAAGGCCAGGAGATGGGGGCAGTTGCCATCCCCAGTACAGGGGTGGACAGTGCACTTTCCCCACGTGGGTCCCAGGCTCCCCGCCCCTCCGCTGCAGCCCCAGGCACTCACATTTGGGTGTCCATCCCGGAGAAGTTTGTGGAACACGTGGCAGAACTTCCAGCAGAGCACTGCGTTGCTAGACAGGGGCAACCGGTTGACAACAGACCAGAAGGTCTGCGCTCCCTTCTCGTGGTGGGTGCCCAGTATGCACGGTGAGGAGGGTCATGGAAAACAAAGGCGCGGACGGGGCCTGCCTGGGTACCAGCGCTGGATGGGGCCTGCAGCCATGGGGGTGGTGCCTTACTCATGGCGCCCCAGCACTAGCCAGCAGGGGGCGCCGCTTGTGACAAAGGCACCGTGGATCTGGGCTGCTGCTGCTGCTGCTAAGTCGCTTCAGTGGTGTCCGACTCTGTGCGACCCCATAGACGGCAGCCCACCAGGCTCCCCCGTCCCTGGGATTCTCCAGGAAAGAACACCGGAGTGGGTTGCCATTTCCTTCTCCAATGCATGAAAGTGAAAAGTGAAAGGGAAGTCGCTCAGACGTGTCCGACTCTTAGCGACCCCATGGACTGCTGGGCAGGTATCAGCAACTTTTTGACAGATGGCAAAAAGGCGCCTTTCCTAATCTGCAAAGTAAGTGCTGGGCCAGCAGTGGTCCTGGCTGACCTTTCGTGGGAAGATGCTTTGGTTGGAATTAGGGCTTTGCTGTGGGAAGGGAGACTCTGCCCTTTAGATTTGCTGAGTTTGTGATGTGGCCTTTGCGGGGGACATAACTGCAGCTAATATTTTAGCAACACAATATGGCTTCTCAAAATTCCCTCTTATCCACTATTCAAAAGCGAGGGTGTGCTTCAGCTCTTCAAGGGCCCTGGCTACTGACACCTGGTTCCTCTTCCAAGTAGCACCTGATTCCTCTCCTGTTAGCCACTCTGCTCTTACCCTGAAAGCGGCAGTCTTTGTTTAAAATATATTAATATTTTCTCTAAATTTAAAATGACTCTTGGGACTTCCTTGGCAGTCCAGGGGTTAAGACTATGTGCTTCCACTGCAGGGGGCGCTGGTTTGATCCCTGGTCAAAGAACTAAGATACTATATGCCTTGTGGCACAGCAAAAAAAAAAAACGACTCTTTCACTCCGCATCTTCTAAAAACCTTCCTGGCCTCACTCAGGGATGCCATTATCTTCTAACACCTTAAATTCCCTGTGTGCGGAATTCTGCCCCCCGAGATCCAATTTCAAACATACCTGTCACCCTTGGCACAACCTGCCACAGTTTGCGTTTAATAAATGTCCTTCTGGCCTCGAGTGATTTTAACAGACCTCCAGGCCTCTGTAATTAGGGAACCCTTCTGGAGGAAAGTAGAGGATTTCCACATTTCTTTCGTGATGGGAATTTGCACAGGCCTCACACACCCAGTATCTGGGCATCATCAATCCCAAGTACAATCCGGTCTTGGGCTTCCCAGGTGGCGCTAGTGTTAAAGAATCCTCCTGTCAATGCAAGAGACATAGAGATGCAGGTTTGATCCCTTGATCGGGAAGATCCCCTGGAGCAGGGCATGGCAACCCACTCCAGGATTCTTGCCTGGAGAATCCCACGAACAGAGGAGCCTGGTGGTCTACAGTCCATAGGGTCGCAGAGTCAGACACAGCTGAGGCGGCTTAGCACAGCACGTTCCGGCTGAAATGAGAGGCACTGCACCATTTAGGAGAGACTGGCCTCAGGCTAGAAACTATGGGACTTACCCAAAAGACATGCTGTTTTGCCTCTGAGCTAGAAGGTGTGGTAAAATTCCCTCCCTGGACTGACTGATATTTGTATTTTGAGAGGGGTCACCTTGAACACACAATTTTGGGTCTGGAAGCTGAAATCACCCTTTAAAACAAAAATTTTTTGGCTTCCCTAGTGGCTCAGTGGTAAAGAACCGGACTGTCAATGCAAGAGATGTGGGTTCGATCCCTGATCCGGGAAGATCCCACATGCCTCAAAACAGCTAAGCCCGTGTGCCGTAACGGCTAAGCTTGAGCTCTAGAGCCGGGGAACTCCACCGAGTGAGCCCACATGCCAGAGCCCATGCTCCCCAAGAAGAGAAGCCACTGCAATGAGAAGCACGTGCACTTCAATGAAGAGTGGCCCCCACTTGCCACAACTGGAGAAAAGCCCAAGCAGCCACAAAGACCCAGCAAGGCCAAAAATAAATATATAAATAACTAAAATTTAAAAAAATTTTTTTTTTAAATTTGCTTATTTGGTTGTGTCGGCTCTCAGCTGTGGCTTGTGGGATCTAGTTCCCTGACCAGGGCTTGAACCCGGGCCTCCCGCAGTGGGAGCGTGGAGTGTTAGCCACCAGATCACCAGGTAAGTCCCCAACCTTTGTTCTTAAAAGAGTGATTTCTGAAATAACTTAGTTTCACCTCAAGCACAGCCCCCTTGGACTAGAAGGAAGGAAGAGGAGAGACAGACAGCCCCCTCCCCTCTCTTGAGATGACTTCTCGAGGCAGACTGTGGTTCCTTTGCTGTGCTTAATCGCTCAGTCATGTCTGGCTCTTTGCAACCCCACGGACTGTAGCTCACTGGGCTCCTCTGTCCACAGGGATTCTCCAGGCAAGAATACTGGAAGTGGGTAGCCATTCCCTCCTCCAGTGGATCTTCCCAACACATGGATTGAACCCAAGTCTCCCACGTTGCGGGCGGATTCTTTACCATCTGAGCCAACAGGGAAGCCCTTTACCCAAGAGCCATCTGCCAAAACAGGAGCCAGGGCAGGCGTGGAGCCGGCTGGGCACGACAGCGTGGAAACAGGCAAGCAGACCCCTCTGTCTTTAATTTAAAAAGCATCTTAATGCATCCAATTCATGTCAGGGACTTGGGGATATAAAGAAAAATAAGATCCACTCCCCAGCCCTCCAGGAGTGGACACCTGATGCGAAAAACCAACCCATTGGAAAAGACTCTGGTGCTGGGAAAGATTGAGCGGGAGGAGAAGGGGATGACAGAGGATGAGATGGCTGGATGGCATCACACTCGATGGACATGAGTCTGAGCAAGCTCCGGGAGTTGGTGATGGACAGCAAAGCCTGGCGTGCTGCCGTCCATGGGGGTCGCAGAGTCGGACACGACTGAGCGACTGAACTGAACAGTTGATTCACTTTGCAGAAACTAACACAACTATACAAAGCAGCTATACTCCAATTTAAAAAAAAGGTACCTATAAAGAATAAATATTCTGTGAGATCTTTAGGCTTTAAAACTCTAACTGCGTGGAGGGGATCTTTTCAATGTTTATTCACTCCTTAGCAACTGGGAGGCAGAGAGACTCCCAGAAAGTCAGAGCTGGAATTTTAGCTTCTGGAAGCTTCTTTGGCCGACACTCTCATCTGACAGACAAGGGAGTTAAGGGTCGCAGAGGCCTCACCGGGCCCATTCAAGGTCCCAGAGCTCGAGATGGGATTCTGCTATCTTCCTCCAGGTCCCTCCCATCGCCCCAGGGTGCTTCCCAGGCAAGGTGTACCCTGGCGCTCTCTGTACTCACCGCATTCAGGGGGCACGCCGGCCCGTGACAGCTGTCTCTCTCTTCATATCTCACACCAGACTGACTGACTGGTATTCTTCACAGGGAAGGGTCAGGCCTGGGTAACTCTATTGGGACACTAATTCACGCATTAGTCAGTCGTGTCCAACTCTTTGCAACCCCATGGACTGTAGCCCACCAGGCTCCTCTGTCCATGGGGTGTCTCAGGCAAGAATAGTGGAGTGGGTTGCTATTTCCTTCTCCAGGGGATCTTCCCAACCCAGGGATCAAACCCACGTCTACTGTGTCTTCTGCACTGCAGGCAGATTCTTTACCCGCTGAGCCATCTGGGAAGACACTAATAATGAAGGCTTTTCTTGGTTTGGTTTTCTTGACTCAGTAAAGCAACAAGGGTGTAAAAGGGCAGGGTCTGGCGAGGCTCACTGCTGGGCCAGGTTTCTGGGGTACCCGGTCGGGGTTCTATAGCCCCATCTTGGAGCAAAGCCCTAATTCCAACCAGAGCATCTTCCACTCAAGACAAGATGCTTTCTCGCCGCTGAAGAGCAGTACGCGCTGTGAGCGACATTTCCTGAGGGCCTGACCTCTCCTGGGCATTGCCCCGGCAGTACCATGCTTCCTTGGTGTTCCAACCTGGGTCTCCTGCACAGAGGGGCTGGGGTGGGATGGCTTCAAGACAGACTATTCCAACCTGACTAGCTGTGGGGCAGTCACCTTGCTGAACCCTGGCAAGAAGGCGCTTCCCAGCCCAGAGAGAAGCCCAGCCTCCCCCTGCCCTCTGGTCCGTCCAGGCAAACACAAAGGCTTCGGCCACTGGCAGCCTCTCCTCTGGTCTTTGGGGATCAGCCCTCTGGCACCTGGACTTGATCTCAAGAGCAGTTCCTGAGGGATCCACTGGCCAGAGTGCTGCCTGCACTTCTCTCCAAAGCCACAGGCCCCTGACGGTGGCCAGCCAGTCCTGTCGTGTATGCTCAGCTGTGTCCAGTTCTTGTGACCTTTTGGACTGTAGCCTGCCAGGCACCTCTGTCCATGGGATTTTTCAGGAAAGCATGTTGGGGTGGGTTGCCATTTCCTCCTCCAGGGGATCTTCCTGACCCAAGGATCGAACCCACGGCTCCTGCATTGCATGCCGATTCTTTTACCCATTGAGCCATCGGGGAAGCTGAGGCTTCTGCCAACTCTGCATGGCAGGGGGTGGGGGTCAAATCATCAGTCCCCTAACCCTGGGGTCCCCAACCTCTGGGATCTAATGCCTGATGATCAGAGGTGGAGCTAATAATAGAAATAAAGAGCATAGTAAATGTAATGTGTTTGAATCATCCTGAAACCACCGCCTGCCCTGTCTGTGGAAAAACCGTCTTCCATGAAACCGGTCCCTGTGCCAAAAAGGTTAGGGACCACTGCCCTAGTCCGTCCTGACCTTCCCATCTTCTTCCCTCCAGTTTGGGCTGAACCAGCTCACTCAAGAGGCTCATAGTTCCATGGTAGAGCCCCTGTGTCAGCTTAAGGCCAACCACTGCCGCCCAGATCGCTGTTCTGCTTTCATGCTCAGAGAAAGGCATTTGATCAGGTCCCCAAGGGGGTGGTCAGGGTGGAAAGTGCAGGGCCAGAGTCCTTTGATGATACAGGGGAGAAGACCTCCAGTGCCCCGAGGAAACATCTCAAAGGAGAGTAACTTCAAAGGTCTTGGCAGTTCTGCAAAGCTAAGTCACAGGAGAGGAGCGGGACTGGGCTGGATGGCTGCTGTGGTCCCTTCCACCCCGACGGGCTGTGGGCTCTGAAGCCAGCTGCTGCCAACCCACCGTGTTCAGACCCTGCAGGGGCCTGGCTGGAGGGGGGATGCCCGTTCCTGCAGCTGAGCAAGGACGCCTCGCCCTGACCTCTGTCCCCATGAGTTGATTCCCCTCGGGGTCGGTCTTCGGAGCAACCTCCAAAAGGATATTTCTGGCGTGTTTTTCCTTGACGGCCACTACCTGTGTATTAATGGCCTTATTGATGCTGACAGTCTGAAAAACAAGAGGTGGGGGGGGAGGGGAAAGGAGGATGAGAAGAATAAGCTTCTGACAGTGGCTGAGACCCTCCCAGATGCCCCGCCCTGCCCCTTCCCCTCCCTCCAATGACTCCTCTCTCTCCGCAGACCCCCGTCCCCCTGTCCCCCTGCAGGCTTGGCCCCCACCCCCCACCGTGGGGGGCAGAGGCGGGCAGCGCTCCCAGGCCAGCTGGCCCGGGCTGTCCTAAGGCAGCGGGCTTTGCTGCCTGGCATTGGCTGTGCCCAGCTGCTGTGCCCGCCTGCCACTCATTCACTTGGCACAACAACATGCCAATTAAAGCCTGCACAAAGGGATGTCTTTCATCCCCCAGGGAAACATTATTTCTCCGGGAGCAGGAGGAAGAGGCGCTGAGATCAGGGAGGGGCTGTGGCTCAAAGACCATCCGGACGCACACCCCCTCCCACCCTCCCGCAGCTAGAACCTTCCACGGAGCCTCCCCTAGCTGGCTCGGTCCACAGTGGTCACTCTCCTCTCTTGTCTCCCTGCTCTTGGGCACTTTCCAACTTCCAACCAAACTCCCTTTTATTTTCTTACTTATAAGGCATGACAAATATTCACTCCTTTCCGGTTGTTTTCAAAATCATAATTCTCTTTTGAAGTTAGCAAAGCACGTTACACACATAAATATAATTTCTACATACACACACAGAGGATGGTATCAGGTAGTCTGGTTTTTGAAGTAACAGCCTTTTTCTGTTTTGCTCCCTTCCACAAACGTCATTCTATTCCAACTCATGTTAACAACCTGTTATGTACCCTACACGTACACGTACACCCTACAGCTACCCTCGCACGTGCACACACACACACACTCCCACATTCTGAAGGGTTAACTTTGTCACTGTCCTATAAAACTGGGACTGTCATGCACAGACTTTTTTACATCTTGCTTTTTCACTTGAAAATATCCCATGAAATGTTTTCCAAGTGAACCGGTAAAACTCCAGCTCATTCTTTAAAAAGATAACATAATATTCCACAGTGTGGGTGGATGTGATTTATAGCAACCCGTACTGGGAGGAAATTTATTTCCACTAAACTCTTTCAGTAAACATTCTTTTATATATATATATATATCCTTATTAACTGATGCTTTCATTTCCAAGGAATAGAGTATAAGGAGTGAGATCACTGGCTCCACGTTTTTCATTTTTGTTTTTAACTTTTCATCATGGAAAAGTCCAAGCACACATCACTGTAATGGTCCGTCTAATAAGTCCTCATATAGTCGGTCCCCAGCACCAATGATTATGAACTTGTAGCCAAACATGCTTTCTTAGGGATGAGGGGTCACACACATTTTCTGTGAAGAGGCAGTTAGTAAATATTTTAGCCTCTGCAGGTCACAAGGTCTCCATCGCAAATGTTAACTCTGCCACTGGAGTGAGAAAGCAGCCTCAGCGAAACAGACATGAACGACTGTGGCTGCATTCCAATAAAACTTTATTTACAAAGTCAGGAGGTGGTCTGGATTTGGCCGGCGCCTCTAGTGTTCTGGGGCTTCTCTGGTGGCTCCGTGGTAAATAGTCCACCTGCCAATGCAGGAGATGTGGGTTCAATCCGGTTGGGAAGATCCCCTGGAGAAGGAGATGGCAACCCGCTCCAGTGTTCCTGCCTGGAAAAGTCCTACAGATAGAGGAGCCTGCCGAGCTACAGTTCATGGGGTCGCAAAGAGTTGGCAACTGAGCACATGCCTGGTGTGCTGACCTTTGCTTTTTACCATTGGCTACTGATTCCCCTGCTTCCTGGATTATCTGCAGTAAATCCCAGGTGTTATGCTATTTTACCAGTAAATATTTCAGTAAAAATCTCTAAGGGGAAAAAAAGACTCTGAATATTAACCATCATACTATTAATATGATCACACCTAAAATTTTAAGGATCACTTCTTTTGTTTTTTCTTTTATTTTTACTTTTGGCTGCACTGGGTCTTCACTGCGGCATACAAGTGCATGGGCTTAGTTGCCCGTGGCATGTGGGATCTTAGTTCCCTGACCAGGGATCGAACTGGCACCCACTGCATTGGAAGCGCCAAGTCTTAACCACTGAACCACCAGGGAAATCCTTGTTTGCCTATTTTTATATATAGTAGTGTGTATATGTTAATTCCAAACTCCTAATTTATCTCTGGAGAAGGAAATGGCAGCCCACTCCAGTACTCTTGCCTAGAAAATCCCATGGACGGAGGAGCCTGGTAGGCTACAGTCCACAGGGTTGCAAAGAGTCAGACACGACTGAGTGACCTCACTTTGACTTTGACTTTCTCTCTCCCCCCACCACCCCCACAGCCCCTTCGGTAACCGTGAGTTAGTCTCACAAGGCATAGGTCTGTGAGCCAGACTCAAATTCTTTAACAGCACAAGCTCTGTTGTGGGTGGAATTGTGTCTCCGCAGAAAAGATACGTTGGGAGTTCAAATCCCCCAGCCCCTGTGCACATGATGTCATTTGAAATAGCGTCTTTGCAGAGATAGTTGATGAGGTCTTACTGGATTAGGGTGGGTCCTAAGCCCAGTATGACTGGTGTGCTTATAAGAAAACCATGTGAAAACCCAGGGACACAGACACTCAGGGAGAAGGAAGCCATGTGAAGATGGAGGCAGACACCAGAGGGATGTGCCTACAAGCCAAGGAATGCAAAGGACCACCACCAAAACCTAGGAAGCTAGACCAGAAGCACCAGAAGCTAGGAAGAGGCGAGGATGGAATGTCCAAAGTGAGCATGGCCCTGCTGGCACCTTGATTTGACCTTCTGGCCTTCAGGACTGTGACAGAACAAACGTCTATTGTTTTAAGCCACCCAATACGTGGTAATTGGTTGTGGCAGCCCCAAGAGACTAACACAGGATCCTTTCCCCATCGGCCTTAGTCTTCCCTGAGGACAAGGAGATGGTGGACACTCCCTTCCCTCTTCTCTACAGCACAGGCAGGGGGCGCCATTGAGCACAGTTGTTGGCTGTCAGTGCAGTGGTCTAGACCAGTTCAGACAGAATCTCACGTAAGAGATGATGCAAGAAAGGAGTAAGAAGTTTACTCCCGGAACTTCCTTGGGGGTTCAGTGGGTTAAGACTCTGAGCTCCCAATGCACGGGGCCTGGGTTCAATCCCTGGTCAGGAAACTAGATTGCACATGTTGCAACTAGGAGTTCACATTCCAAAACTAAAGATCCCGCATGATGCAAGAAGCCCGTGCACTGCAACTAGAGAGTAGCCCTGGCTTGCTACAGCTAGAGAAAAACCTGTGCAGCAATGGAGACCCAGGACAGCCAAAAATAAATAAATAAAAAATATATAAAATAAGCCTCCTCTCTTCGACTTCTTTAAAAAAAAAAAAAAAAAAAGGATTCTGCATGCTGCAATTAAGACCCATATAAGGGCTTCCCTTGTGGCTCAGCTGGTAAAGAATCCGCCTGCAATGCAGGAGACCTGGGTTCAATCCCTGGATTGGGAAGATCCCCTGGAGAAGGGAAAGGCTACCCACTCCAGTATTCTGGCCTGGAGAATTCCATGGATTATATAGTCCACAGGGTTGCAAAGAGCAACTTTCAGTTCACTTCACAGCCAAATAAATAAAAAAAATTAGGAAAATAAGTAAATCTCACGTGTTTACCAGCATCTTTGGCAACATTCAGCTCAGTTCAGTCGCTCAGTCGTGTCCGACTCTTTGCAACCCCATGAATCGCAGCATGCCAGGCCTCCCTGTCCATCACCAACTCCCGGAGTTTACCCAAACCCATGCCCATCAAGTCGGTGATGCCATCCAGCCATCTCATCCTCTGTCGTCCCCTTCTCCTCCTGCTCTCAATCCCTCCAGCATCAGGGTCTTTTGGCAACATTAGGGCTTAAAAATTTTATTGCCCCAAATCTCCCGTTGAGGCAGCACTTGCGTCCTCTGGAGGCCCAGTGCTTCCAGCTTTCTCATCACAAGTCCTTCCTTGAACCGGTTTCTCGGCTTCTGCTTCCAGGCCTGGCCCAGGCCATTCCCTTTCCTTCAGACTTCCTCAGGCGAGTCACACGCTTTCAACTATGTTTCTCTCCTGGCTCTGACACAATGATGGGATCCTGGCTGCAGACAGACCTCTGGGCAAAGTGGCCACATTTGCTGAGCCGTTAAAGGTTGCCTGCATTCATAAGGAATTATAAGGGACCTAATAAATGTAAGGTCTCAAATCCAGGACGGTATGAACTGGACGTGGTCAAGTCCTAGGGGGTCGGTTGAGACAGCCAGCTGCACAGGCTGTGATGGAAAAAGAGAAATCCTTGTTGGCTGGAAATGCTAGAAGCCGAGTCAGGGCCTCTAGAGAGGCCTGTGATGGGTGGGGTTTAGATTTAGTCCACAAATATCTGTTTATACTTACAGATCAAAGACCAGTTGCCCAAAATTGTGGTCAGTATGAGCCTCGCTTACAAAACAAAGAAACAAAACAAAAACAACCTTTAAATTCCCTTAAGCTACATAAAATAATATATCATGAGTCTGTAACTTTAGACTGTGTGTGTGAGAAAACTGAAAATGTTCTGTCCTGTGAAACTGTGATGCTGCTCAGGGAAACTTTAACAAAGGAAGAAGGGGGTTACCTGTCTGTCGTTCCCCTGCCACTCACTGACTTCTCTCACTGACGCTGCCTACGAGTCATCTCGTAGGGGCATCTATGATTGCTGCCCAGAAAGGCTAACTCACCCACTTGCCCAAGGTCATACTGTTCAAGTGGCCAGATCCTGGAGCCCAGCTCCGGAAAAGCTTGGAACACGAGGACCAGTTGGGCCATAGGGCCACACATGTGCAAGGGCGGAAGTGGGGATAAAAGCAGAAGGGGAGGTGGCACTCAGTGGGGGTGGGGGGTGGGGGTGGGCAATGGGCTTCGTGCTGGGCAGGAAGGGACGGAAGCAGCTGGAGGAAGAGTTGAAGGAAGCAGCTATATATATATATATATATTTTTTTTTTTTTTGGGGGGGCGGGGGGGCCACGTGGGATCTTAGTTCCCTGACCAGGGATCGAACCCATGCCCACTGCATTGACAGCTCGGAGTGTTAGCCACTGGACCACCAGGGAAAGTCCTGGAAGCAGCTATGAATAGCAGAGAAGTGAAGAAATAAAGCCCTCAACCTAAAGGGTGGACGTGTAAATGGAAAGAACTGGATGTAAGATGGGCTATGAAACAATTACAACAGGACTGGCCGGTAGGAGCTCCCAGTTACAGCAGAGGGAAGAACTGAAGATGCCGCAGAGGATTTGAGCTGGGCCGGTGACAGAACAAAGACAGGAGTCTCAGACTGAGGGGTCACTGTAACCAAGGACTGACAGGCTTCGGGAGGGGGCAGTGAGAGACAGCCATTTTTAAAAGAACAAGGACATGAACCAGCAGCAGCAGTGGTTATGATCATCCTGATAATGGCTGCAAATGAGTGATCACTACCAGGCCCTGTGTTACTAAGTCCTGTGTATGAGTTATCTCATTAATGTCTTATACTCTACATCCTGTGAGTAGGTATTAGTATTAATCATCTTCATTTTACAGATGAGGAAACCAAGGCTTAGGAAGGCCAAATAAGGACTTCACAGCAGTGAAAGTGTCACTTAGTCTTGTCTGATTCTTTTCGACCCCCATGGACTGTGGCCCACCAGGTTCCTCCATCCATGGAATTCTCCAGGCAAGAATACTGGAGTGGGTAGCCATTCCCTTCTCCAGGGGATCTTCTCAACCCAGGTCTCTTGCATTGCAGGCAGATTCTTTATTGTCTGAGCCACCAGGTCTTCCCTCAGCTGAGCTCAGCTGAGCTGAGACTTCACACTCCCAACCTGGGTTTGACCCCTGGTCAGGGAACTAGGGTTTGATCCCTGGTCATGGGCTTCCCTGGTGTCTCAGCTGGTAAAGAATCTGCCTGCAAGGTGGGAGACCTGGGTTCAATCCCTGGGTTGGGAAGACCTGCTGGAGAACGGAAAGGCTACCCACTCCAGTATTCTGGCCTGGAGAATTCCAAGGACTGTAGAGTCCTTTGCAGTCCTTTTGCAGCCGCAAAGAGTCAGACATGACTGAGCGACTTTCACTTTCAGGGACCTAGATTTGCAATTAAGACTCGGTGCAGGAAAACAAATATTTGGGGTGGGGTGGGGGAAGGCCAAGTAAATCGCCAAGACCCCTCCACCAGCCAGCGTAGAGCTAGAACTCAGACTTGGAGGTGGGGCTCCACAGCCCAGGCTCTGGATAACAAGCCCCACATCAGCCACACCCTCCACACCACAGATGATGTCCATAGACTGGAAAAATGGGTGAAACTTCATAAGATGCAATTCAGCAGGTATAAAGGAAGCTCCCTATATTTAGGTCTAAAGAGGGCACAGGGGAGATATGACTCAGAGCAGCACTTGTGAAAATGATTTAGGTGTTTTATTTGGCTGCTAACTTAATAAAAGCACCATTGTGGTGTGGCTGATCAAAATGCAAGTCTGAGTTCCGGATGTATTAAAAGGAGCACAGTGTTCAAAATGAGGGAGGGGATGGTTCTAACTCTATGAAGATCAATACACATGTAAAACACTATTCAGTGTTAGACTTTGTACATTATCAAGGAAACTGACAAACTAGGCTACTTCTAGAAGAGAGTGACCTAGACTGGGATGCACATGGGGCCTGAAGAAATTTTAGAGGAATATCAATATTCTGAAAGGTGGATATGTGGAAGGAGGAGTAACTCCAGGGATCAAAACTAGACCAATGGGTAGAAGTACTGTGAGGCCGTTTCTGGATAAGTTTAAAGCTGTCTCATAAAAGAGAGAATTTCCTCTTATTAGAAGTATACAAGTAGAACTTTCCTGGTCTAGCGGTTAAGAATCTGCCTGCCGGTGCAGGAGACAGGGGTTTGATCCCTGGTCTGGGGAAATTCCACACGTGGCAGAGCAACTAAGCCCATGAGCCACAATTACCAAGCCCACGTGCCTAGAGCCTATGTTCCAAAACAAGAGAAGCCCCACTTGCTGAAACTAGAGAAAGCTTGCACGCAGCAATGAAGATCCAGTACAGCCAAAAATAAGTTAAAAAAAAAAAAAAGAAGTGTACAGGCAGAGGCATGGAAACCTCTCTTTGTTGTTGTTCAGTCGCTAAGTCGTGTCCAACTCTTTGAGACCCAGTGCACTGCAGCATACCAGGACTCCCTGTCCTTCAGTCCTTCAGTGGAGTTTGCTCCTGGAGTTTGCTCAAATCCAAGCCCATTGAGTTGGTGATGCCATCCAACCATCTCATCCTCTGCCCCTTCTCCTCCTGCCTTCAATCTTTCCCAGCATCAGGGTCTTTTCCAGTGAGTCAGCTCTTCACGTCAAGTGGCCCTTTATTGGAGTTTCAGCTTCAGTTTTGATCTCCTTGCAATCCAAGGGACTCTGAAGAGTCTTCTCCACACCACATTTCAGAAGCATCAATTCTTTGGCACTTTTTTAGGGTCCAACTCTCACATCCATACATGACTACTGGAAAAACCATAGCTTTAACCATACAGATCTTTGTCGGCAAAGTGATGACTCTGCTTTTTAGTATCCTGTCTAGGTTTGTCATAGTTTTTCTTCCAAAAAGCAAGCGTCTTTTATTTTCATGGCTGCAGTCATTGTCCACAGTGATTCTGGAGACCAAGAAAAGAAAATCTGTGATTTCATTTTTCCCCTTCTATTTGCCATGAAGTGATGGGACCACATGCCGTGATCTTAGTTTTTTGAATGCTGAGTTTTAAGCCAGCTTTTTCATTCTCCTCTTTCACCCTCATCAAGAAGCTCTTTAGTTCCTCCTCACTTTCTGCTATTAGACTGGTATCATCTGCATATCTCCCAGCAATCTTGATTCCAGCTTGTGATTCATCCAGCCCGGCATTTCACACATGTACTCTGCATAGGGGCTTCCCTGGTGGCTCAGCGGTAAAGAATCCACCTGCAATCCACCAGCAGCAGGAGACACAGATTCGATCCCTGGATCAGGAAGATGCCCTGGAGGAAGGCATAGCAACCCACTCCAGTATTATTCTTGCCTGGAGAATCCCATGGACAGAAGAGCCTGGCAGGCTACAGTCCATAACGTCACAAAGAGCGGAGCATGACTGAAGTGACTTAGCACGCGTGTGCACACACTACATATAAGTTAAATCAACAGGGTGACAACATGCAGCCTTGTCACACTCCTTTCCCAATTGTGAACCAGTCAGTTGTTCCATGTAAGGGTCTGTTGCTTCTTGACCCGCACACAGGTTTCTCAGGAGGCAGGTAAGGTGGTCTGATATTCCCATCTCTTTAAGAATTTTTCAGTTTGTTGTGATCCACACACTCAAAGGCTTTAGCATGGTCAATGAAGCAGAAGTAGATGTTTTTCTGGAATTCCCTTGCTTTCTCTATGATCCAGTGAATGTTGGCAATTTGAATCTCTCCTTTAGATTTGCCAGGCCACTTTGGCCAATCATTTTTTAAAATTAATTTTTATTGGAGTATAGTTGCTTCACTATATTATGTTAGTTTCTTGTACAGTCACACGTACACATACATTCCACTCTTTTTTAGACTTTCTTATTACCATTTAGATCACCACAAAGCTTCAACGGACAATCCTTTGTAATTCATTCCTTTTTTTCTTTTTGAATTCCTGCTTCTCTTCATGCGTTTGACAACAAGCATATTGTCTTACCTCCCGCACTGAGATTAAAATCCCAAGGGTGAGGACCCTGGCTTCTGCCCTCGTGGCAGACGGAGTCTTAATAAATCATCAAATCATTAAGGACTTAATGACTGCTTCCCGGTGAGCCTGCCTCTAAAAAGCACCAGGAATGTGATTCATGGTCTCCTAAGGAAATCTGTTCTCCTTCCCCTCTCTCCTCTGAAGGAAATAATCAGGTTTGGAGCTGGGTGATGCCTGGAGGGAGGGGGGGACCGAACCCCGGGCAGAGGGTTGGAAGTCTGGAGCTCCATTGCTCACCTCCGGCCCAGGTTAGAGAACATCCTCCAAGAACAGACTGTCCTCCAGATTCCCCCGGAGTCACACAGGCCCTAAGACCGCGCAGCGTCTCCCTTGAAAGAGCTGCATTGTACACCACTTCCTGACCCAGCTGGCCCCTATGTCCCAGGCTGGTTCCGGAGAGCCGATTATCAGCAGGCACGGCAGGAAGGGCCGCTTTTCCCCAGCCTACCCCCCCCCAGCACCCCCACCGTCCTCTGCGCCCTCAGGACAGTGGCCGCCAACGGGAACTCTTCAGGCCTTGCTTCTGTGGGGAGCCAGGCCTGGGCCGGGGCTGCGGGGGCAGCTGGCCACGTCCGGGTCACGCACACAGCTGCTGGCAGGGCCCAGAGCTCAGTCTGCCAAGGCCGGGCTGGCTCGCAAAGGTTTCATGGCAGGGGCAGGCACCGAGGATGTGCCCGGTGGGAGGGGTGGGGGGTGGGGGCTGGTGGCAGGTCCCCAAAGCCAGGAACCAGAGGGCCCACCACCCAGGCCGAGTATAGGAAAACCGGAGACCAGGCAGGGCAGAAGGAAAAAGCAAAGTGGGACAGAAAGGAGACAGAAGGAATGACAAGGGCACGCAGTGGGTGGGAAGCATTTGCTCAGCAAAGCCACAAGTGGCCACCACCAAGGGCCTCGGGGATGCCCGGCACCCAGGCGGGGTGGGGTGGGCGCACGCACTGCGACCCTCACCGCATCGGGTTTGGAAGTTTGGGGTAAACAGATGAGGCAGGTGGTCGTGTTAGCGCCTGTAACTTGGTCTGGTCTCTTATCTACCTCCTGTACCCCAGTCTGCAATCCTGCAAAAGTTTCCAGAACCTTCTTTTCAAGTGCATGATCCAAAGATGCAGGGCATAAAGGATTCACAATGTCCCTCAGCTCTGTAACTGGTGAGACGTACAAACCAGTGTTGGGGGCAGGGTGGCCAGGGCTGTGAAACACCCAGAATAGCTGAAGAAACAAGCGTTCAAGGTGGAAAAAAACGGGGGAAGCCACGCGAGTGTCCATCCACAGAGGAACGGGTATATAGAACGAGGTGCATCCACACAACGGGATATTATGCAACCCTGAAAGGAAGGAGATCCTGATACCTGCTACAACGTGGATGAACCTCGAGGACATTAGGCTGAGTGAGATGAGCCAGTCACAAAAGGACAGGCACTGTTGGATTCCACTTCTAGGAGAAATCTGGCAGTCACGTTCAGAGAGAAATAGAACAAGGTTTGCCAGGGGCTGCAAGGAGGGGGGACACGGACAGTTAAGGTTGAATGGGGACAGAGTTCCAGTTCCGGAAGACGAAGAAGTTCTGGAGATGGCTGGTGATGATGGTCATGCAAAAATGTGAAAGTACTCAATGCCACCACACTGTACACTTAAAAGAGGTTAAAATGGTAAAATTTATGATATAGAGATTTCAAAATATATGTACTTATTTATTTATTTGGCTGTGCTGGGTCTTAGAGGGATCTTCGATCTTCGTTGTGGTATGTGGCATCTTTAGTTTCGGCATGCTTAGTTTCGGCCCGTGGGATCTAGTTCCCTAACCAGGAATCAAACCTGGGCCCCCTGCATTGGGAGCTCAGAGTCTTAGCCACTGGACCACCAGGGAAGTCCCGGTATATACATTTTTACCATGATAAAAACACGCAAAAAGAGGAATTGATGTATGCTACAACAGGGATGAACCTCAAATACATGATGCTAAGATGCCAGACACAAAATGTCACATGTTGTATGATTTCACTTACATGAAAGATCCAGAATAGGCAAATCCACAGAGACAGAAAGCAGATTGCTAACTGCCAGATCCAGGTAGGAGGGGGAATGGGGAGCAACTGAACAGGTACACTATTTCCTTTTGGAATGATGAAAAACATGTGCTGAATTAGATAGCTGTGATGGTCATACAACATCATGAATGTATGAAATGCTACAGAACTAATACACTTTACATTGGTTGAGACGGTGAATTTTATAGTACGTGGGAACCATTTTTTTTTTAAAGGAAGAAAACAACAGAGGAATTGTGATTTTGACCGAATACCTACTATATGCAGGGCAGGGCTGCCATCTAGGCTGTAGGACTGTGCTATAGAAAGCCAGGTGGGTCTTTCCCAGGCTATGGGCACGATCCCTGTACCTGGACCAGCTGCCTGCGTGCAAGATACCATACTGGTGCCACTGGAGATGCGATGTGAAGGCGGATCTTGTCGCTAAAGAGTTAACGGTTCATAGGGAGATAAAGACCATCCTCTTCCTGTTCCTATTCTTTCCTTCCTTTTCCTGACTCTGCAATTTCACATGAGAAAAGAAAGCAGCGTGGGCACATGGGTTACCTATGCCTTTGTGTGCAAGCAAGACCAGAAAGCTAAAGCCAAAATGACATGGGAATTCCAGAAAACGTTTGGAGCCCCCCAGAAGGGCTACCTTATCACACAAAAAGTCAAAAGAACAAGCAGGGATGGGCGTGCTGCTTTCAGCAATGATGCCATATTGATGATAAACGCCTATTTTTTGCTTCTGTCTTTTCTGTCCAGAATGATCTTTGAAATGAAAAAGTCAGAGAGTGTCCAAAGAGCAAACCCAAGGTGAGTCAGGAGTCTCCTCGGTGCTGAGTGAGCTCAAGCTTCCAACCAACACACAAGGCATTAAGGCAGCAAGGGTCGGGAAGATCCCCTGGAGGAGGAAATGGCAACCCACCCCAGTATTCTTGCCTGGAGAATTCCATGGACGGAGGAGCCTGATGGGCTACAGTCCATGGGGTCGCAAAAGAGTCTGACTAAACAACAACAACAAAGGTGATACACAAATACTCTGGGCATCGTGGTGAGATCTTGGGGAAATGGACTGGTGCCCACAGACCAGACATGGGTGAGGATAAAGGTGACTGACCGGAAGAGAAGAAGGCAAAATTCCACACATGATTCACAAGAGATTCCTCAAAGAGGCAGCACCCATCACCAGGAGCCCACTTACATTCTTGGAAGCAAGTCCTGTGAGACTGACCTTTCCCCATTAAGATGTTAGGCCAGCATCTCAGGAAAATCAAGCAGATGTGGTGTGTACGTCTGACTTTCCATCCTCGAGGATCTTAACACAGTCTCACATAACATCTCGTAGACAAGGATGAGAAAGAATAGGGGCTACCATGATGGGGAAGACCCCCCCCAACTCTGTATCCCTAAAAATCCCCAGAAATTTCCGACAGGCTCTGAATCAGACCATCCAGCACAGGGGTGACTGATTACAGAAAGGGGGACCCCACTGCATCCTCCTGATGGGGTGAGGGAGCCAACAAGCTCCGCCTTCCCACCCTCATTGATCAGGAGGACAGAAGAGTCCCCTTCAACCAGGCCATTCTGCACATTCTCAGGCAAAGATCAGCACCCTCCCCAGGCTTTGCCCCCAGCCAAACCCAAGCTCCTGTCCCCCACCAACGAGAGCAGCCCAGTGTCTCCTGTGGGGCTCAGCCACTCCGCACAGCAGCTGCCACCCCTCCCAGGGGACGGCATCTGTGACAACTGCGGGGTACCCATGAGGGCCTTCAGAAGGTCCTGGGGTGGAGGGCACGAGGGTTAGATCCTGAGACACCGCGTCTCAGGAGAAGGCGATGCTGGCTCATCTTCCCTCTCCCCCACCTGCAGGCCGTCATGGCTTCAGAAAGGCACGCCCTGCCCTCACCCCAGTTCTGTTTCTCTGGTCACAGAGGAAGACTTGTTCTGCTTTCCGAGTTCCCCGAACTGCCGCGCCGCCACGTTCACAGGGGTTGCGCTGAGGACTCACGTGAGTCCCTCTTGGGGCCAGGACTCTGCCTGGAAAGTGATGCCTTGGGCCGGCCCATCCGACACATCCCGGTCATTCAGGAGGGGCCGAGCCGGGCTCGAGCGGCCTTTCGCAATGGCCTTGGCTTCCAGAGGGACAGCTGGTCTGCAAGAGTGGAAACCCTGAGCTGTGTCTTTCCCCAAACCACCCACATTGCTCAACTTCCTCTCCTCCCCTCACCATGCCCTCCAGCACTCTCCTCCACCCAGATTTCTAACCTGGAGGTTCGTTTTGCCTTTTCTCTTTCAGCAGCACAGGAGTGACTTTGCTCTGACTTTCCCAAGGCATAGGGGTGGGGCATCGGAGAGGTGAGGGGGGTGTGGATGGCGGCGGAGCATAGGACCACCCTCCCCTGGCTCCGTGCCTCTCTCAGACCCCACTAAGAGTGTCTCCGTGTCTAATGAATGAGTCAGGAGGCACTTGGGACACCCCTCTAGTGCCAGAGCCTGCCACTTCCCCCATCCCCCAAACCTCTGCTTTTTTGTTCTATTTCTACGGCAAAATCCCCCGGAGAATTTCATGGACTCTCTAGTCCATGGGGTCGCAGAGAGTCAGACACGACTGAGCAACTTTCAAAGCAAAGTCAGTTCCATATTACTCTAAAGCCGCTCCCCCTACTCCCCTCTACCCCAGACTCAAATACAGCAGCAAGAATAACTCACGAGTCCTCCCAGCTGAGAAATCATGGGGTCCCTGATCTCGTGATATCAAAACTCCTTGATGAGGCTGCAGCGACACCCCCTCACGCCTCCTCTTTCAGCTTTATTTCTTACTTCAGATGGTGGTCTCCACAGGACTGTGACCCAATTTTCCCAAAAGGCAACTTATAAATAGAGTCCCATTTTACACAAGGGGGCAGCTGCGCGAAGATATGGTACTTGACTCCAGCAGTGAATCCAGTCACGTTAAATCTTCCCAATTCACCTGTTTGGCTCATTCAAATGTGTGAAGACCAGGTGTGCCTGGATAATTATAGCAATGGCGTTTCTCCTTTATTGTCTAGCCCTTCAGTTTGTAGAGAGCTTTCATTTGCATGATGCCAAGAAACCCTGGCAAGGGAGCTGGGCACACTTTATTTATTTAAGATAAATAAATATGTATTTATTTATTTGGCTATATCTGGTCTTAGTGGAGGCATCTGGGTCTTTGCTGCATCAGGTGGGATCTCTAGTTGTGGTCCACGGCATATGGGATCTTAGTTCCCCAGAGACAGGGATCGAACCCTCGTCCCCTGCATTGCAAGGTGGATTCTTAACCACTGGACCACCAGGGACATCCCTGGGCACACTTTATAAATAAACAAGTGGGCTCAGAGAGACCCAGCCACACCAGCCGGGCACAGGCTCTACACTGTACAACCTTGATGGTTATAACTGAATTCTTATTCAGAGGCAGCTTGTTTACTAAACTCTGCTCTGACCTCAGCACATCTGTTATGATCTTTTGGTCCCATGAGAACAAAAAAAGGAGAAAGTCTTTCAGAAAACCTAGAGGGGCTACCTGAAGAAGACCCTCCCCGAGGTCAGACAACCTCTAAACAAATCAACTAGTACTCTTGTCATGGAAGCAGGTCCGGGTCTCAGAGGTCTGCACATCTCTCACCAAACCTCCATAATGCACAGTTGTACTGTGGCAACCCACTCCAGTATTCTTTCCTGGAGACTCCCATGGACAGAGGAGCCCGGCGGGCTACAGTCCACAGGGTCGCAAAGAGTTGGACAGGACTGAGCGATGAAGACTTTCACTTCACTTTCATTCTTTCTCAAGAGGAACTCACTCCAGGTTGAAGGGAAACAGACTGAGTGTTGGGCCTCTGAAGTCCAAGGTGACTGCAGGCAGACACTGTTGACAGCACCTGGACTCACTCCATCAGGCAGAGGCCCCGGGAGCTCACTCTCATCTGAGATAGTGACAGGTGGGTGACGTCCTGAGAGGGGACAAAGATGGGACATTCCTGAGCCCTGAACTCCAGTTCCCAGACAAATCAGCCAGCCTCTGGTCAGTCTTGGCCAAATTCATAGAAGGAACCTTCTGCAAAGCCCCAGAGGGGATGCCTGCCCAGCCTCATTCTTTCTTTAAAAAAAAAAAAAAATTTTATTTGGCTGCGTGCTTATGTGCTCCCTCACTCAGTTGCGTCCAATTCTTTCCAATCCTTTGGACTATAACCTGCAAGGCTCCTCTGTCCATGGGATTTTTTGGGGGCAAGAATACTGGAGGGGGTTGCCGTTTCCTCCTCCAGGAGATCTTCCCAAACCAGGGACTGAACCTGTGTCTCCCGTGTCTCTTGCATTGTGGGCAGATTCTTTACCTGCTGGGCCATCAGGGAAGCCCATCGGGTCTTAGTTACAGCATTCGGGAACTTCAGATGCAGTGTGTGAGGTCTAGTTCCCTGATCAGGGATCTAGTTCCTTGACCAGGGATAGAACCAAGGCCCCCTGCATTGGGAATGCGAGGAGTCTTAGCCACTGGACCAGCAGGGAAGCTCCCCGCAGCCTCATTCTACAGAAAGCAAGCATGCATGAGAGAAGGACAAATAGCACACAATGTGGTTTTTTTTTTTTTTTTTGGTCAGTGGCTCTCCAACCTGGCTGTACCTGAGTATCATCCAACAGCCGACCCCTGGACCCCAGTATGCACCTAAAAGATTCCTTTGCTCCACCCATGACTGGATTCTTCTGGTCTGAGAAGGGGCCACCGTTCATCATACTCTAAGCCTAACTGTGTTACAGAAGAACATTCTATGTCAGAGCCTAAGGGGGAAGAAAAAACTCAGCCAAGGGAAAATCGGGAATGAAGGGGGGGAAGGAGAGCAAAGGAAAAGGAAATAATCAAGACAGTGGAAAAATGGAAAAAGAAGAGATTCCCTCAGCTCAGACATGCATACCTTGATATAAAGTAAATATAATCTTTTTCTTCCAGAAAATGTGAATTGACGCTAAGGACAAATTAGGAGATTATTCGTTTTACAGAAGAATTTGACATCAGAGGCCTTTAAATAGAAATCTCTCCGCTAGTACATTTAAAATAGGATTCCTTTTACAGAAGTGTGATTTATACAAAACCCCTGTTACATAAACCTCAGGAAAAGAGTTCTCCTGCCATGTAGTCTGGCTAACTATAGAACTGGCCCAATAGAGATGGTCACCTGTCTTCTTCCAAAAGATACCCAGCCCTGCTCTCCGTCACCTACATCTACTGTTTTACCTGATTATGGTTCACTGATTCTTAAAGGGCCCCTGGAATCTCTTCTCATCTTCCCTAAACTCAAGGAACAACTGCTCTGAATTTTCTTTCTTTTAAAGAGAATATTTATGTATTTATTTGGCCATGTCGGGTCTTAGTTTGGGCACTCCAGGTCCTCACTGTGGGGCACGGATTCGCTAGTTGCGATGTACGGGCTCAGTAGTTGTGGCACCCGGCTCTGGAGTATGCAGGCCCAGGAGCTGCAGTCTGTGGGCTTAGTTGCCCTGAGGCGTGTGGGGTCTGAGTTCCCCAATCAGGGATCAAACCTGCTCCCCCTGCATTGCAAGGCAAATTCTTAATCGCTGGGCCACCAGAGAAGTCCCTGAATTCTTTTCATACTCATTCATTCAACACATGTTTCCTGAAGGTTATCATGTATTGGGCACTACTCTAGGAATGAAATGAAATTAATGCAGCCATGAAATTAAAAGACCCTTGCTCCTTGGAAGAAAAGCTACGACCAACCTAGACGGCGTATTAAAAAGCAGAGACATTACTGTGCCGACAAAGGTCCATCTAGTCAAAGCTATGGTTTTTCCAGTAGTCACATATGGATGTGAGAGTTGGACCATAAAGAAATCTGAGCACCAAAGAATTGATGCTTTTGAACTGTGGTGTTGGAAAAGACTCTTGAGAGTCCCTTGGACAGCAAGGAGATCCAACCAGTCCATCCTAAAGGAAATCAGTCCTTAATATTCATTGGAAGGACTGATGCTTGGCCATCTGATGCAAAGAACTGACTTATTGGAAAAGACCTTGATGCTGGGAAAGATCGAAGGCAGGAGGAGAAGGGGGCGACAGAGGATGAGATGGTTGGATGGCAACACTGACTTGACGGACATGAGTTTGAGTAAGCTCCGGGAGCTGGTGATGGACAGGGAGGCCTAGAGTGCTGCAGTCCATGGGGTAGCAAAGAGTTGACTGAGCAACTGAACTAAACTGAACCAGGGATACAGTTGTGAACAAAAAAATGATGTCTCTGATCCTGTGGCTCTTATATAATAGTGGGAGAGAGGAAGTAAATAAATAAAATACACAGTACATGAGATGGTGATCTACAGAAGAAAGACAAGGCTAACAACAGGCTGGGGCATTCCAGGCTGGTGTTAGAGAGAACCCTACACACGGTCATCAGGAGAGGCTGTCTGAGGAGGTGACACAGGCATGCACTTGAAAATGATGAGGAAGCAAGCCCGGCAGACACCTCAGGGAACAGTTCCAGGCACAGCTCACCTGGCAGGTTAAGAAATAGCTAGAGGTCAGGCATAGGACAGGGAAGTCTGGTGTGCTGCAGTCCCTGGGGTCACAAAGAGTCGGGACATGACTTAGTGAATGAAGTACAAGAGGTCAAGTGTAGCTGGCGCTGAGAGGTCAGAGGAGGGAAGGACCAAATCGCTAGGGGCTATTGTTAAGGACCAGCCTTTGTTTTAGGCAAGACAGGGACCACTGGGAAGTTTTGAGCAAAAGGGTGGCAAGATCTGACTCACTTCTTCAGAGGATCCCTCTGGCTGCCGTGCTGAGAAGAGGATGCAGGGACCAGCCTGGAAGCAGAGACAGTGATCAAGCTGCTGCTGCATTAGTTCACTTGGAGATGACGGGAGCTCAGACCGGGCTGAAGGCAGCAGAGGAGCTGAGATGTGGTGGGATTTGGATATGTTGTGAAAGCAGAGCCGACAGGATGCGCTGATGTTTGGACGTGTAGTGTGAGGAAGGAAGGAGTCAAGGAAAGTGAAAAGTGTTAGTCGCTCAGCTGTGTCCAACTCTTTGTGACCCCAGGCAAGAATACTGGATTTCCCAGGCAAGAATACTGGAATGGATTGCTATGCCCTTCTCCAGGGGATTGTCCCAACCCAGGGATTGAACTCAGGTCTCCCACTTTGCAGGCGGATTCTTTACCGGCTGAGCCACCAGGGAAGTCCAAGAAGTCAAGGAGGGCACCATAACTGTTTGCCAGAATAATGAGAGGGTCTGAGCTGCCATTAACAAGATGCAGAGAATCATGGAAGCACAGGTTTGGGGCAGGGCAGATCGGTGCTTCTTTTTGGACATGTTAAATAAAGGATGTTTGTTGGATATCCAGAAGGAGCTGTAAATGAGCCAGGGGATGTGCAAGCCTGGAATCAGAGAAAGGTTCTCGCTCATCCTTAAGTCGCTCAGTTATGTCAGACTCTTTGCGACCCCATGGACTGCAGCCCACCAGGCTCCCTCTGTCCATGGGATTTCCCAGGCAAGAGTACTGGAGTGGGTTGCCATTTCCTTCTGCAAGGGATATTCCCAACCCAAGGATCAAACCCTAATCTCCTGCTTGGCAGGCACATTCTTTACTGATGAGTTCTTGCTAGATCCTAACGGAATCAATATTCAGATATACTTGGTCAGTCTGGTGATCCTTCTTCACTGAGGCCTTGCAAGAAAGAGGGGAGGGGGGCGTTGACCTGCTTTGGGAAGATGGGCACCAGGAAGCTGGCAGTGGATGTGTCTGTTTGAGGGGAGGAGGCGGGGATGGGAGTCTGGAGAAAGCAGAGGAAATATAAGGACGAAACATCTGGAGTCCCATCACAGGCCCATCCATCCCAGCTACAGGGCTCCAGGCCTGGGGAGAGAACCTTCTGACTCATTTCCACTGAGAGAACACACGGGTCAATGTCAAGCTCGAGGTTCCAGGAACGTCCCTATTAACATACAACTGAAGCACAGGCATCACTGAACTCAGGTCAGAGCCAAACAGAAGACAGTGGACATGAGCAGGCAGGATCCAGTTACCCTCGGGAGGCCTTGGACTGTCCAGCTGGCAGGCGGAAACCCTGATGGATATTTCCAGGGCCGGACCCAGGCAGTAACAACGAGCTGGGGTGGATTTGCTAAACGGTCTTCTAAAGTGGAGAGAGGGGTGGATGCTAATTTTGGAGGCGGATTTCGTCATCAGCTCTGGGGCTGTGATGTGAGTTCCTGGGAAAGGAGAGAAGCCAGAAAAGCTCACTTCTTGTTTCTCGAGGGGTGAAGGAGAGCCCTTCCTCTGGGGAAAAGCCACACGGTTCAGAAGTGCAGGGCGTAGAGGGAGATGCCCAAAGGGCCCAGGCAGGGTGAACCCCCACCGGGCACCCAGGCCTGATGCCCTCCTGGTTTCTGGGCTACCAGCTCTTGTTCTAAAGCACAGCTCCTGCGGACTTCCCTGGTGGTCCAGTGGTTAGGACTCCCAGTGCAGGGGGCCCGGGTTTGATCCCTGGTCCAGGAACTAGATCCCACATGCCACAACACCCTGCATAGCCAAATGAATAAATATTTAAAAAGCAATAATAATAAAGCACAGCTCCCGGGCTTCCCTGGTGGTCCAGTTGTTAAAACTCTGCACTCCACTGCAGGGGGCACGGGTTTGATCCCTGCCGCATGGCATAGTCAAAAAAATAAATAAAAAAATAAAGCACATCTCCAACCATGCTAGACACATCCAGGGACTCACAGCAGCACCTCAAGCCTCTGCTTCAAGCTACTCTTATAAGCTAGATTAACCCCCCTTCCCCAAACCATCTCTGTTTATTTAAGTTCTGCCATTAACTGGTCAGTCATGACTGTATTCACTCAATAAATTCACTCATCAAACAAATACTGAGCACCTCTGCAACTGCTGTACTCAGTTAACTCACAGAGGAGTAAGAAAGAAGTCCTGGCTTCAAAGAGAGTGATCTAGGTGGGGAGAAAGATGGGTGGTATTGCATACACAGCCAGTGGGAAGAGGGGCTGGTGGGTGCAGGATGTAGGGAGGCCTCGGGGTAAGCATCCTACCAGGCTGGACAAGTCAGACAGGGAAGCCCTTCCCTGGACCCAGAGAGCCAGCCCAGACAAGGGGCATTCAGGGGAGAAGCCAGTGCTGGTCACAAAAGCGGAGGTCAGTGCCCAACGGCAGTATTGCCAGAGTGTGAAAAAGCCAAGAGGAGGCTGGGACCAGAGAGTCCAGTTTACAGAGTTACAGGGCAACAGAAGAGAGAACCGTCCGAGCAACTTTCCCTGTAAGGACCACCCCACCCGAAACACATCAATGGTTTCTCCTGTCGCAGAGCGTGGGCTGTGGGGTGCGTGAGCTTCCGTAGCTGCAACTCCTGAGCACTAGAGCCCAGGTTCAGTAGCTGTGGGGCACGGGATTAGCTGCTCTACAGCACGTGGGATCTTCCCGGATCAGGGGTCGAACCCTCGTCTCCTGCACTGGCAGGTGGATTCTTTACCACTGAGCCACCAGGGAAGTCCCTTAAAAGCCCCAATCTTAAAGCCCGAGTTATTAAAGCGTAAAAGCAGTGACTAGACAGACACACTTCAATGTGTATACAAGGATCTCACCTCAACTGTGGAGAATGGATACAGCTAAATGTCTATTAGTGCGGGAATGATTACGATGAAGTGATACATGGCTCTACTCATCTGGAAATATGAATCGCTGATGGTTGCTAAGTGCTTGCCCTGTACCAGACACTGGTCTAAACCACGTACAGACACACTAACTCCTCTGCCCTTAGGACAACCCTTCACATTCCCCTACACACGGGGGAAAACCCGGGCTCAAGGAGCCCGTCACCTGTCCAGGTGAGCAAGCGGTGGATACAGAGTCTGAACCCCAGGACCCATGACCTTGACCACGCTTGGTGTGTTTCTAGATCTAAGACACAGAGAAAGCTAAACTACAAGTTTACAAAACTGCATCACGGCATGGCCCCATTTTGTTTAATGTGTGTGTGTATCTGTCTGTATGGATGTGCTTGTGCTATGCTGTGCTTAGTCGCTTACTTGTGTCCAACTCTTTGGGACCCCATGGACTGCAGCCCCGCAGGCTCCTCTGTCCATGGGGATTCTCCAGGCAAGAGTACTGGAGTGGGTTGCCATGTCCTCCTCCAGGGGATCTTCCCAACCCAGAGATCGAACCCAGGTCTCCAGCACGGCAGGCGGATTTACTTTCTGAGCCACTAGAGAAGCCCATGGATATGATTACATTTGGTCAAATCAAATGAACATTTGGCCAGTTTTTACTTCTAAAAACTGTCCTTTCAGCTGGTTCAACCTTGCACACGTGCATGTGTGTTGGTGTGTATACCTACGTGCCCACAGATAAGAAAGTCTGTAAGGATCTATACCAAATTGTTAGCAGTGGTTTTGGATGGTGGGAATATGCCTGATCTTTGCTTTTTTTCTTACACTTCTTCATATTTTCTGAAAACCGGCACAATGTTAAATGTTTTCTTGTGCATGACCTGTTTCCTCACTACAGCTACGTGAGATTAAAATGCACCAAAAGTGGGGTCTTCCCTGATGGTCCAGTAGTTGAGAATCTGCCTTCCAATGCAGGGGACTGGCATTCCATCCCTGGTGGGGGACCTAAGATCCCACATGCCTCGGGGCAACTAAGCCCAAGCGCTGCAAACAGAGAAGCCTGCACAGCGCAGGGAGACCCAGCGCAGCCCAAAATAACAATAATAAAAATAAAATGTGGGCTTCCCTGGAGGCTCAGTGGTAAAGAATCCACCTGCCAATGCAGGAGACATGGGTTCGATCTCTGATCCGGGAAGATCCCGTATGCCTTGGAGCAACTAAGTTTGTGCACAACTACTGAGCCTGTGCTCTCAGCCCGGGAGCCACAACTACTGAAGCCCCAGCGCCCTGGAGCCTGTGTTCCGCAGCAAGAGAAGCCACTGCAAAGAGAAACCTTTGCACTGCAGTGAGAGAAAGCCTGAGCAGCAACGAAGAGCCAGCACAGCCATAAATAAATAAATAATTTTAAAAAATAAAATGTACCCAAAGTTCAGGAGCCTAGCCTTCCTCCTCAACTACCGCACCCGAGGCCAGGGCACTCATGGCCACTTCCCCTCGAGAGCTGAGAAGTCAGAGCATGGGCAGAAAGTTGTACGAGACAGAACCAGAGTCTGCTGACTCAGGGGACAATGCTGACATATGGACAGGACAAAAGGGATGACAGCCAGGACCCTGGGTGACGGCACCGGGAAAATCGCCGTCCGGCCCTAAAACTGCTGACACAGATCTTTGAGCTGGCGGGGTCAAGCAGGCACTGATTTGGTAAGACTATTTTCCAGAGAACCCAGCTTGGGAGAAATCCAGCAAAAGAAAAGCTATTTCAGGTCCGAGAAAATGAGGCGGAACCAGTGCTCCAAAGAGAGGTCACGATAGAAAGTTAATGAAATGTTCATTTCAAAACAACTTCCGCCTACCCCATGGTATGCAGGTCCCACGCTTATCTTGGCACTAGAAAGGACCATCTCCAGGCACTGGGGCCACAAGGGGTGTGAGCCTGTTGGCCAGTAGAGCACATTCCAGTCTGACTGTTCAGTGGAGGCCGCCTCACTTAGGAGACACCTGTGGATTATTTTTAACTTGGACCCTCACGCCCTGCCCGCAGTTATCTCTCTTCCCCCATTCCTCTGGCCCTGCTCCTAAGAGATCCACTCAACATCCTTTTGCCGGCTCGCAGTACCACGCTCCCAACTGGAATGTCTTCTCCTCTTCTCACTGAATCACCCATTCAGTCAGCATCTACTGGGCGTCAAGTCTTTTCATCAATGACATTGCCGCTCCCTGGACTCAAAGCAGAGCTTAAACACCAACTCTTTCAGAGAGCATCAAGGTATGAAGCTTTGGACCCCGTGTCCTGGGAACTTCGCTAGCCCCACAGAAACGGGGATTGTCCCTAGTCTGGCACAAAAGAGCAGGTGGTTCCTGAACCAATCCCACGCTCTTGTGACCTTGCTGGGGTTTTTGTTTTCTTTGGCTGCACTGGGTCTTAGGTTAATGCTTTTTTTTTGGGGGGGGGGTCGAAAGGCATGTGGGACCTTAACTCCCTGATCAGGGATCCAATTTGCACCCCCTGCATTGGAAGGCAAAGTCTTAACTACTGGACTGCCAGGGAAGTCCCAACATTGTGCTTTTGCATGCGTGGCTTTCTCTGCTTAGAATGCCCTTACCTTCCTAACCCTCTGGGCAAGGTCCTTCCCCTCGCCCAGTTTTCTCAGTGAGCCCCCCTCCTCTAGTGCCAGGCAGAGTACCACCCTCTCCCATGCTAGCACATCCCACAACTGGACCCTATGCATTTTATCGCAAGTACTGTAATTACTTATTGCCCCACTAGACTGAGCTCACTCACCAGAGGTCATCTTGAAAGAAAGACTATTCTATGCCTTCACCTAAAGTTTCAAGATTATATTTATTGCCTGAATGAATGAGCAACAATATTAATAATTATGGACTGGTGGCACAGTGGTAAAGAATCCTCCTTCCAAAAAAAAAAAAAAAAACAATCCTGCCAATGCCGGAGACTCAAGAGACGCGAGTTTGATCCCTGGGTCGGGAGGATCCCCTGGAGGAGGGCATGGCAACCCACTCCAACATTCTTGCCTCGATAATCCCATGGACTCAGAGGTCTGGCAGGCCAGAGTCCACAGGGTCGAAAAGAGTCAACACAACTGAGCAACCACACGCACACTTCTCAGGTGCCAAGAATTGTAAACATATCATCTTAACCCCTCAAGAGTCGGCACACACCGATTGATCTTCTAAAGTTAGCTGATATACAGCAAAGTCAACTAACCTGTCCATGGTACTTGAGTGGCATCAGGATTCAGCCTCCGGCCTTTGTGACTCCAAAGCCCTGGGTCAGCGTCTACAGTGGTCTCAGGACACCAAAGTCACCTCTGCGTGCAGGGGCGGGGCTGGCTCCCACTCCCACTTACAAACAGGCCTCCCCCGCTGTAATCACCATCTTACCTGCTCACAGCAATCATCTGCAGATTAAAGACTCACTAGAAACTAGGGAATCTAGAGGAGACAGGGGTTTTGTTTTGGTTTTTTTTTTTTTCCTTCTTCTTAAATGGCTTAATTTCTCTGGGGATCCAGGAAATATGAATTTTGTCTGGCTTCTGTGGTCCAGGGGCAGCTGCCAGACCATGTGCCCGTCTGGCTTTGGATTGGGACCTCTTGGGTAAGAAAGGAGACACAGATGGAATGGAAAGAGCTCTTCAAGAAAATCACCCAGCTGTGTATGGGTCGGGGGCGGGGAGGGGGTTGGGGCTGGGAATGGTCAGCAGGGAGGGCTGGTCATCTGTGAGCTGGGCTGTCTTAAAACCTGCATGTGGGGACTTCCCTGGTGATCCTGTGATTAAGGATCCGCCTTGTAATGTGGGGACATGAGTTTGATTGCTGGACAGGGAACTAAGATCCCAACTAAGATTCTACATGTTGCAGAGCAACTAAGCCTGTGTGCCACAACTAAGACCCATCACAGCCAAATAAATAAATATTAAAAAAAAAAAAAAAATCCTGTAGGTGCATCTGAATTTAGTCCCTGATCGGCAGAGTGACTTTAGAGCCTGCTGAGGACACTAAATCCTGTTTCTTTCTCAAGGCTAATTTTTTTTTAATTTTAATTTTTAATTATTTGATTTGATTTTTTAAAACTAGAGGATAATTACATAATATTGTGATTTTTTTTTTGTCACACATCAACATGAATTGGCCACAGGTATACATATTTATTTATTTATTTGGCTATGCAAAGTCTTAGTTGCGGCCTGTGGGATCTAGTTCCCTGACCAGGGATCAAACCCAGGCCCTCCACATTGGGAGCATGGAGTCTTAGCCATTGAACCACCAGGAAATCACCTCAAGGCTATTTCAAGGGAGAAAATAATCCAGGTAAGAGTGTTCTGATAATGATGCAATGATGAAAAATTCACTCAGTCGTGTCCGACTCTTGGCAACCCCAAGGACTATACAGTCCATGGAATTCTCCAGGCCAGAATAGTGGAGTGGGTATTCTCTCCCTTCTCCAGGGGATCTTCCCAACCCAGGGATCAACCCAGGTCTCCCGCATTGCAGGTGGATTCTTTACCCACTGAGCCACCAGGGAAACCCCAGAGTGTTCTACCAACTACAAATGTCCAGGTGTCCTCCAACTCAAAGCATTTCACGGAAATCTGCCTCCCCTCCTTGATTCCAAATCTTTCAACAGACACCTCGGCCATCCTCAGCTCTGGGTCCCAGGCATATTAACACCCACCCCCAGGGGCCTGCACACAAAGTGAGAATCCTACATGTGTCTGCACTGAACAGGAACCTCATCTGAGCAGGATACAATCTTTGTGTTGGGTGACAGTAAGAGACAGCAGTCAGATGGAAAGGGCTTCCCAGGTGGTGCTAGTGCTAAAGAACCTGCCTCCCAGTGCAGGAGACAAGAGACGCAGGTTCGATCCCTGGGTCAGGAAGATCTCCTGGAGGAGGGCCTGGCAACCCACTCCAGTATCCTTGCCTGGAGAATCCCATGGACAGAGGAGCCTGGCGGACTACAGTCCGTGGGGTATCAAAGAGTCAGACACGATGGAAGCGACTTCGCATACACACACATCAGATGGTAAATCAAAAACTCTTTTTTCCCCCTAAGCATTTTTAAAAGAGGCAAATAACAGATTTCCTTCCCCGCTGTCACTTGGCTGAAGCCAATGTCAGCTCTGACCCCTGACCTTATTCCACGGGCTATCCTGAGAAAGTGGCTGGTCCGTGATGCTCAGCTCAGTTTGAGAAACCGTGCTTGGTGTACCTAAAGCTCACTCCTCCGAAACTGCTCCCCAGTGTGAAAAGGAGTTTGCCTTTCACTGGGGGCCTGTCACACCTTAGGTGTGGAATCACAGGTCTCCGAGGACTGTTTCCAAAGCCTGAACCAGAGTCTCCAGGCTGGCAAGGACTTGGGGGCCGTGCTCCTCCAGGGTCCCTCCTCCAAGGGCCACAAGGTGCCGTTTCTCATCTGGAAGTGGATTCTGCCACAGGATGGATGCTCTCCTGTGAGGCAGTCCTGGCCAGCCAAAACCCCGCCTCCTAGAGCCCCCCGGAGTAGGTAAACTACCCCTTCCTCCCAACAGCCCTCAGTTGTCCATCAGCCTTCTCTACCACTGGCTGGACTACTCATTTTACTGACATCCTCCTCACTGCTCTCTGGACAGTCTCTAGGTCAGATGCCTCAAACCTTCTCTGACACTAACCACGATAAAAAGCACATCTTACAAGGCAGGTCCATGCGTGTGTGTGTGTGTACACCCCAACCAATTTCATGAACCTTCTTACATGGAAGACACTTGGATGTTTTCTGGTCTGTTTCACTCTTTCAAAAGCTTGGCTGCAAGCCACTAAACCGATATTTTGTGACCCAGAACTGAACACGCTGCTCTGGTTTCACCGAGCCAGTCACCCATGTCCAGCTTTGACTGATTATTCAGCTCGGACACTAAGCTTTCCTTTCCACGCAGCTATTAGCTGATGTGAGCTGTGGGTGGAGTCCTGGGCATCTTTTTACACTGGGATCTCTCTGGCTCAGCTCTCCTCCACGCCTCTCCTGCATCCAGCAAGTCTGCATGAATCTCAGCAGACAGCAGGTTGGCCTGAAGCTACTTCCTGCCCTGCCATCAACACTGTTCACTCAGGACACCTAGATGTTTTTCCCCACTTTTTCCCTGACCTCTTCCCATCTTTCTGTTGTGTAAGATGGAGTGTTGTTGCTGTTGTTTAGTTGCTAAGTTCTGTCCGACTCTTTGTGACTCCATGAACTGTAGCCCACCAGGCTCCTCTGTCCATGTGATTTCCCAGGCAAGAATACTGGAGTGGGTTGCCACTTCCTTCTCTGGGAGATCTTCCCAACCCAGGGATCAAACCCATGTCTTCTGCACCGCAGATGAATATTTACCGCTGAGCCACCTGGGAAGCCCCTAAGTTGGAGGATCCCATGGATCAGAAATCTGACACCTGAAGCAGGCAGCTGAGATGCGTAAAGACACCCCAAGATTTAGAAACAGCGATACGGGCTTCCCTGGTGGCTCAGAGGTAAAGAATCTGCCAATGCAGGAGACATGGGTTTGATCCCTGATGTGGGAAAATCCCATGTGCCCTGGTGCAACTAAGACCATGGGCCACAACTATTGAGCCTTGCTCCAGAGCCCAAGAGCCACAAATACTGAAGCCCGTGTGCCCTAGAGTCTATGCTCTGCAACGAGAAGCCACCGCAACGAGAAGCTCGTGCACCGCAACTAGAGAGTAACCCCTGTGGCCACAACTAGAGAAAAGCCTGAACAATGAAGACCCAGGGTGGCCCAAAACAAAAATAAATGAATAAAATGATTTATATATGCATGCTAAGTCACTTCAGTTGGGTCCGACTCTTTGCGACACTATGGACTAAGCCCACCAAGCTACTCTGTCCATGGGATTCTCCAGGCAAGAGTGGGTTGCCATTTCCTTCTCCAGGATATATATATATATATAGGTACACAGACACATAGGCGCTAATCCCTTCTTCCGGGATCTTCTCCCCTGGGAGACCAGAGGCCAAAAGCCACCACCTCCAGCTCATCATTTTAGATGAGCTTCTGTCAGTTCTAGAATCTGGTCCCTAAATCTTTTTCCTTACCCTTTACTGACTTTGTCACCATTTTGGTGATGTGGAGAACTGGGGGTCCCAGATCTGGTTCCAAGATTTCCCTTTTCTGAACGTCAGTTTTTTCATCTGTGAAATGTGGCTAATTCTTTATGCCCTGCATTTCTCCTGGAGTTGTGGTGAGCAGGAACATGGGTGGAAATGCTCTGTAAACTGTAGAGCACTATAATGCAAATATAAATTGTTATATAAACTATACCACCTTTTGTTAGGAACTCGGGACTTCCCTGGCGGTCCAGTGGTTAAGAATGGGCCTTGCCATACAGGGGAACTAAGATGCCACATGCCACGGAGCAATTAAGCTTGCCTGCCACAACTGCTGAGCCTACAGGACATAACAAAGGTCTTGCATGCTGCAACTAAGATCTGACATGGCTAAATAAATACATAAAACTTTTTTTAAAAAAAAGAATTGATGTTACTCAGCCACAAAAAGGAATGCATTTGAGTCAGTTCTTCTAATGAGGTAGATGAACCTAGAGCCTATTATACAGAGTGAAGTAAGTCAGAAAGAGAAAAACAAAACCATGTATTAATGTGTGTATGTGGAATCTAGAAGGATGGTACTGACGAATCTGTTCGAAGAGCAGCAATGGAGACATAAACTTAGGGAACAGACTTATGGACAAGGACAGCGGAGAAGAGGGGGAGGATGTGATGAATGGAGAGAGCAGCATGGATGCATATACACTAACATATGTAAACAGCCAATGGGAATTTGCTATATGACTCAGGGAACTCAAACTGGGGCTCTGTCATAACCTAGAGGGGTAGGAATGGGCAGGGTGGGAGGGAAATTCAAGAGGGAAGGGACATATATACACCTATGGTTAACTCATGTTATGTATGACAGAAATGAAACCAGTATTATAAACCAATCATCAGTCAATTAAAAATAAGTAAATATTAAAAAAAAAAGAATTGACAAGGGTTGCCTCTGCTCCCCCAATTACAGCACCATGCATTCCTGCTCTGTGTTCAGTGAAGGCACAGAACTCATTATTGACTCTGGGTTAAACTGCCGGGTTAGACCAGTTTTCCCTTGGCCAGATATCTGATGTCATCAAAAATTCATCAGGTCACGGCAGCTGGTGAATCCACTGTCCCCAATCATTTTTACCGTCATTCAGAAAGATAACCAGACCTGGGAGAAGAGGTTCCCCAAAGCAAGTCAACTGAAATACGGCCTGAGTTCAGCTTTTTAGGCCAATCAAGAAAATAAAGGCTGTGATGCGGGAGGAGGGAATCAGAGTCATCTGAGATGAGACTTTGGGGACTTTCATTGGGCTTCCCCGGGTAGCTCAAACAGTAAAGAATCTGGCAGATTCTTCTCCTGGAATGCAGGAGATCTGGGTTCGATCCCTCGGTTGGGAAGATCCCCTGGAGAAGGAAATGGCAACCCCCTCCAGTATTCCTGCCTGGAGAGTTCCATGAACAGATAAGCCTGATGGACTACAGTCCATGGGGTCACAAAGAGTCCGACACGACTGAGTGACTAACACTTTCATTGTCATAACAGCCACTACACGTGGAGGATTTACTATGCTAAAGTAAAGTATGCCTTAAAGAATTATTTCCAACTTTGATGAGGATGCTCAAGGATCATTTTACACACGAGGCTAAAAGGTTAAGAAACACGCTCAAAAGGGATAAACTATAATCTGCTTTTTCTCGTTCAGTGATAAGCAAGTGAAACCCCAAAGCTCATTCAAGGATGTGGCTGCAACGTTGGGTTTGAGGTCTACCCTGGAACTAAGGACCCCCAGAATGAGAACTTTAAACCAGAGTTTTCACAGTCAGAACAGATAGCAACTCTGGCCTTCAGCAGGAATGGGAAGCGATGCCAACTCCCTGGGGTGGGTAAGGTTCTTCTTGCTCCCCAGTCCAGGGTCTGTGCTCTTTACAAAGAGCCGAGAACAATTGTTTCTGGGCTGGGAGCTTGGCTGCTCAATGATTCATGAGAATCTAGTATTACTTTTGTTTGGACCCCAAACTAAAAGAGCAAAGAGGCAATATATGTGCCTCTCCTGTGCCCAAAATTCTCCAGAGGTTACCCACTGCCGACAGGCCAAGGTTGGAATGCCTTGGCTGGCATTCAACGCTTTTCTGCTTGGACCTTACCAGCGATCTCAACATTCTCTCATCTCAGAACTCTGTCCTCAGCCTCATCCAATGGGTTCTGCCCATTTTTCTTCCTGCAACTCTGCCCACTGGTAAGGAACACCCCTCACTACTCTCAGCAGAGCTGAAACCATTCAGCCGTGAAGACCCAGCCCAGGGTCTTTCTTCCAGACTCTGTAGCCCCTCCGTTCTCAGAGCCCACAGCCCTCAGAGCTGAGAACTTCTGATCCGGATCTGCACTGATAGCCATTAGGCTGGCTTGCATCTCTCTGACCCCTCACCTAGATGCTAAGGGTCAGAGGAGCAGGGAGGCCATACATTATGTTTCTGTCTCCTTCACATGGTCCTTGCTATAGAAAGACAGGAATTAAATAAAGGCTGTTGCATTCAAAAGGGGGTGGATGGGGGCTTCCCTGGTGGCTCAGTGGTAAAGAATCCACCTGACAATGCAGAAGAAAGAGGTTCCATCTGTCATCCAGGAAGATCCCACCTGCCTCGGAGCAACCAAGCCTGTGTGTCACAACTATTGAGCCTGTGCTCTAGAGCCCAGGAGCCGCATCTACTGAGCCCGCAAGCCACAGTTACTGAAGCCCAAGTGCCCTAGAGCCTGTGCTCCGCAACGAGAGAAGCCACTGCAATGAGAAGCCTGCACACTGCAACTAGAGAGCAGCCCCTACTCACCACAACCAGAGAAAAGACAGTGCAGCATTGAAGACTCGGCACAGCTAAAAATAGACTAAAAAATCAAATTATCTTTAAAAATAAAGAAAATGAAGAGGGGATGGATGGAGGGAGGTGGTAGTGTCTGAAGTGGACCAGAGCTCCAGAGACAGAGGTCCTTAAACCCTGCGAGGTGGTCTTCACAGAACAGGCTTTGGAAAGAATCTAAGCTCGGGGACAGAAGGAAGCTCAGAGGTGATCTGGTTTGGCAGCCATTGGTCTAGAATTCTAGGTTCCCTGTCCTTCTCACTACCCCCACGTCCCCACAGCCCAGACAGGTGACTCTGGTCTGGCTAAGACACCCCAAGGAAAAGGCCTTCTGCCTTCCCACCCCTTAAGGTGCACAGAAGACTTTCGGAAGGGTATATCTAATAGTTAGCCAAAGAAAACAAGCTTTTATGGTACCCACATAGGGAATGGTGGTCCAGCCTCTTGGCATTGTCCCACCATGGGCAGTTATGTGTCCTTAGATGAAGATGGGAGCCAGTGAGGCCCTTCACCCGGGGCCCCAGCCCCAGGGGTAGCACTCAGTTTGAACGCGGTCTCCTGCCATGGGAAGGAATGACTCTCACCCATCATCTCCTCCTCACCCACAGTGCCCTACCTAAGACTGAATGCCAAAGGCCTGGCAGGGCCAAGAACTCAGCTGCCTTCTCCAAAGTGATGGTTACTTTAAAAGAGCACTCTGGAAAAATAGCTAGCCTAATTCTATACAAGATGAACTGAAATTATAGTACCTTCTCTTCGCTAAGGTATCAGCAGATCCAGAACCCCGTCTCCCCAGACACACTCCAACCTACGTCCTTCCCTGAAGCCCTGGGGCCCCCACGAAGCACAGGATATCAGGGGATACCTCTCCAGCCTGACACACCAGCCCTCAAAGGCTATGAGGCAGGGGTGTGGGTCTAAAGCCAGGGTCAGTGATCTGAAGAACCCTTGAGGTTCAGAGTAGGAGCCAATAAGGACCCCTAGGCAAACCTGTCCCAGCTCTCCAAGGCTCCCAGAGAACTCCTCCCTTCAGAGTTCCCCAAATCACATCCAGCTGCCCCTGCCCCCGAGCCCCAGGTATGTTCTTCAATCAATCAAGGAGCAAGGTATTCAGCTCCTTTGGTGCCCCTGGAGGAGTAGGGGGGCGGGAAGCCCTGGGAGATGAATCAGTTTCACCAGGGAATCACATGCTTAAGAGGCAGGGGATTGTCTGCTGCCTCCCAGGCCAAGGCAGTTGGGGGGTCTACAAGCAAGCCTCCAGTCTAGAACACCCCTCCATGGATTCTAAGCCAAGGATTCCACCCCTGCCCCATCACCCTCTAGGATCGTTAAAACCCTGGCTTCTGCCCTCCCAGGCCACCTACCTGTGCCCCCCTGCCCACAGGCTCAGTCCAAAAATCTCCCCATGAATCTCAAATCGGCGTGTGAGACGGGGGGGCTCTGGAGGAGCTCGGACGAGCCCCCTTCCCGCAGCCCTGCCCTCCCGCCACCAGGCTGGTTCCCCCGTGTGGGAGGCGAGCTCCACGGCTGTCTCTCCCTGGAGTCTTAAGCAAGCTCTCCGGGGCAGCCCTGGCGGCAGCGCGGCGGGAAACCGGGGAGCCCAGCCGTGTCCGCCAGCCGCCTCCACAGTCCTGGCCCCGCTCCCTCCTCCGGCACGCCTGGAGTTGGGGCCAACAGCAGGATCAACAATACAGAAACTTTCAATGGATCCAGCCGACTGGGAGGGAGCGGGGGAAGGAGGGGGGAGGGACGGGGACGCCGAGGCTCCAGGGCAGTGGCCCCGGCTCTTGACTTACCATCTTGTTCACATCCATGACGGAGGCTGCAGGGGCGCCCCCCGCCCCTGGAGATCCCGCGGGCCCCGAACGCTGCTCCCGGCTAATTGAGCCCGGATGGTGCCATGCTGCGGGGAGGGCGGCCGGCGGGGCCCCCGCGGACCGGGGAAGGCGGCGGCGGCGGCGGCAGGACCGAGACTGGTCCGGAGAAAGGAAGGGGAGGGGGAGGGGAGGCGGGAGGGGGCGGGGGCGGGGGGCCGAGCCGCAGCGCGCTCCGGGGGCGGGGGAGGCGCGGCACGGCGGAGCCCCGGGGGCCGGGGAATCCCGGATTTGGCTGCGGGCGCCCGGGCCTCCGCGACGGTGGCCGTGGCGGTGCGGGGCCTCCGGGGCGGGTGGGATCGGAGGGGATGGATTCCCCGGGCCGGAGAGCCTGCGGCCAGGGCGCGCGGCGAGGGTGTGATTTGAATAACAAAAGGGCGCTTCTCCGCTCCCCCCAGGCCCGGGGCCGGGATCGCTGAGCCCGCAGCGAGGCCGCCGGGCCTCCGGGAAGTGTATGCGCGCGTGTGCGCGTTGGGGTGGTGGGATTAGGGGGACTCAGGAAGTGAGCAGGGGAGGCGGCTGCAAAGAGGGGGGGTGAGGACTGCCCCCACCCCACCCCGCGCACCGAGCCGACATTCCAGTGGGGGCAGGGGGTCCGCTCGGCCCCTCCCAACTTGGCTTCACTGGACAAAGGCAGAATTCAGACCTAGTGGTTAGACTCCCGCGGCTCATCCCCCCCCCCCACCCCGGGAAGGGGGGCTTTGGGAGTGGGGGACGCCCAGATGAGTCTGGGGTGGTACAGGTATCCCCGGAAGGCTCCGAGGTCCCCCTCCAACCCTGCCTGCAGTGCGAGAAACTGGCTTCTAAATGAAGCCTGCCCTCCCTTACTCAATACCTTGTCTGCCTACGAGAAAAGGGAGACAGACGCCCCTCTGCAAGGAGATGCGGCTGGGGGTGGAAAAGGGCTCCTGGCAAATGCTCTCTGGGGAGACAGGTCTCCAGAAAAAGGCTGGAGGCCCGACGCCTCTGGTTTCAACACAGGCATCCTTGGTTGAGCAGGAAGAAGAAAGATTCCTCCTAACCGAGTCACCAGGAACCTGATCCCACCAAGGCCAAGACGGCTTTACAGGGTAAGGAATCACAGGCCCAGAGAAGGGAGGTGACTTGCCCCAAGTCACACACTTGGCAGGAAATGAAGGCAGAAGAAACCTCACTAGGGACAGTGTGCATGGCGCTAAGTCGATTCAGTCGTGTCCGACTCTTTGCGACTCCGCCAGGCTCCTCTGTGCATGGGATTCTCCTGGCAAAAATTATTGGAGTGGGTTGCCACGACCTCCAGGGGATCTACCCAACTCGGGGATTGAACCCTCATCTCTCATGCCTCCTGCATTAGCAGGCAGGTTCTTTACCACTAGCGCCACCTGGGAAGCCCAAGGACAGTGCAGTCTGAGCCCCAAAGAGCTTTCATGCCGCCCGGAGTGTCCAGCTTCTAAAGTCCTTTCTACTGAATAGGTGATCACATGCGTCCATGACCCTCTGACCCTCTAACCCACACCAGTGGGCTGAGGAGGAGTGCTAGGAAATCCCCATTCCTGGCCCCAGGGCCTGCTGGGCTGAGTAGGACAGCCCCTTCCCCTTCAAAGCTGAGTTCTCCATCTATGACATAGGGGCTGTTTCTCTGCCTGCCTTCTTGGGGGATATGAGAACCCTGTGAAATAAAGGATGATATAGATAAGATACAAAAGCAGAAGAACAGGAGGGTCAGGGGCTTTTGTTGCAGTGGTTATTTTTTTATTTCCCAGCTCGGGAGCCCAGTCCAGGGGCCCTTAGCTGCAGGAAAGGGCTCTCTGGGCTCAGGTCTGTCTGTCTAACCCCCAGTGTGGACCGCACACTGACTCTCCCACCCTACCCTACAGCTGCTCTTGGCAAGCCTCTCCGCACTGTGCCCTGGCCAGGGAAGACAGGAAGGCTCCTCTGGTCGGTGCTGGCATTCCGGGCTCCATGGACCCTGCTACTGACACATGTCCACAAGGGTGAACCCCAGCAAGGGACGAGGCAAGAGGGAAGCATGCCACCACTTCCTCATCCTCCAACATGGACAGCCAAGGGAGATCAGGGCCAGGTGAGCCCGCAGGAGCCACCGGACACAGAAATCACTTTTGGATTATCTGCCACCTGATTAAATGCACAACGGCCTTTTTTGCTTAAGGGAAAAAAAAAAAGGATTCCATGTTTAAAAAATATATATTTTTTAGCCTCTGGTAGTCCAGAGGCTAAGACTCTGTGCTCCCAATGCAGGGAGCCCAAGTTTGATCCCTAGTCAGGGAACAAAATCCCACATGCCACAACTAAAGATCCTGAGGGCTGCAACTAAGACCCAGTGCAGCCTAAATAAATAAATATTTTAAAGAAATATATTATGAACCCTTAGCTGGGGTTGATCAAGATTGCCCAATAGATCGTGACCTCTTAGCTGGCAAAGCTCATTTTCTTGTTGCTAAAATGTGAATACAGGCACCTGCTTCACATACAGGTGGTAAGGGTTCAGTGAAAGAACTTTCCCAAACCTTGCCTGTAGTAGTAGGCCGAACATCACCCCCACCCTCAGCCCCCACACAGCCAAAGATATCAGGCCCCAATCCCTGGAACCTGTAGATACTACCCTACATGGCACATAGAATTAAGCCAAGGATTCCCGGGTGGGAAGAGGACCTGGATTATCTGGGTAGACCTCTGATGGGGTCTTGTGCACCCTTGCAAGAAGGAGATCTGACCCACAGAAGAGGCAGAGATTAGAGAGATGTGGCCACAAGCTAAGAGATGCTGTCAGCCACCAGAAGTGCCAACAGGCAAGGAGCAGACTCTCTTGTAGAGCCTGTGGGAACCAGGAGGAGCCCCCTCAACACCCTGATTTTGTCTCAGTAGATTTTGTACTTCCGGCCTCCAGAACTACAAGAGAATCGATTTCTGTCGTTAGAGCTACCAAGTTAACGATCATTGGTTTCCCTGGACACAGGAAACTAACACACTAACATACAACTAAGAAACTAACAAACTGGGCAAAGGTAATGAGGGACAGTGTCGAGGCTCTAGACAGCGCCTGCCTTAGGGCTGCCCTCTCTGCTGGACTTCTTTGCCAGGGAGCTGCTCTTAAGGCCAGCAGGAGCCAGGAGTAGCGGCTATTCCTCTCCTGCTGCATTAGGGGCAGGGGGCTTGCATTGCAAAGTGGATTCTTTACCACTGGGCCACCAGGTAAGCCCCTCCTGTGTTCTTTCATCATCAGCTCCAGGTCACTGTATTCCGCTATCTACTGGACGTCCCTGATAGCCTAGCTGGTCAAAAATCCACCTGCAGTGCAGGAGACCCCAGTTCCATTCCTGGGTCAGGAAGATCCACTGGAGAAGGGATAGGCTACCCACTCCAGTATTCTTGGGTTTCCCTGGTGGCTCAGCTGGGAAAGAATCTGCCTACAATGCGGAAGACCTGGGTTCGATCCCTGGCTTGGGAAGATCCCCTGGAGGAGGGAAAGGCTACCCTCTCCAGTGTTCTAACCTTTGGGTCGCAAAGAGTCAGACATGACTGAGAGACTTTCACCAGACATCAACACCTGGGGGTTTCAGACTCACAGACTCAAGGAATCCAAAGATAATATTTTCTTTTACCTCTGTTTTCACCATCTGCTCCTGTTCCACATCCACTTAGTTCATCAAGCTAGAAACATGAAGGTTGTAAATCCATGGCTGATTCATGTCAATGTATGGCAAAAACCACTACAATATTGTAAAGTAATTAGCCTCCAACTAATAAAAATAAATGGAAAAAAAAAAGAAACATGAAGGTTGGCCTTAATCCCTCCATTGAAAACTCCCACTCTCACCCCATCTAATCAGTTCCCATGTCCATGTGATTCTTTCTTGCAAATAGTTTCCAGTCTATGTCTTCTATCGCAATACCAATTGTTCCTGCACTGGATAAGACTAAATCACAGCTTCCTAACTGGCCTTCCCGCCTCTGGTCTCTACCTGTCCAGTTCATCTTCTACACCTTTAATTGTGACTCCTTACTGGCCAACCCCAAATGGAATAAAAAGCGAAACAAAAAACCCTTCTAGAGTTTACCCAGCCTTCAAGGTCCTTACTCATCTGGCCTCATAGCCCTCCATTCTAGCCACCTTCTCCCATCCTCTCCTGTCCACCCCCATCAATGAGGTTCCAGTGCATCTCGGGATACTCCTGAAATGCCCTTCCCATCTTCTCAGTGTGGAAGATTCTTTCTTACCTTTTCTGACCCATCTCAAATATCACCTTCTCTATAAAGGCATCCCTGACCCACTGAGCCACAGCCAGTCACTCAGTGTCCCTTCCAGCAAGGGACAGCCTCTGGGTACAGCCTGCATCAACCTTGGATGGGGAGACGGTTCTTGCCCTGGGCTCTCTCTGCTCACTTGAGTTCCCTCAGGCAGAGGCTAAGCCTCACTGAGCAACCCACCCCAAACTTACTTCCCTGCCTCCAGGCTCTCTTCAACCTAAATTCCACACCCATAACACTGCTCCACCCTTAACTTAAACTAAGATCATGGCTGCAACCACAAAATTAAAAGACATTTGTTCCTTGGAAGAAAAGCTATGACAAACCTAGACAGTGTATTAAAAAGCAGAGACATCACTTTGCCAACAAAGGTCTGTATAGTCAAAGATATGATTTTTCCAGTAGTGATGTATGGATGTGAGAGCTGGACCATAAAAAGGGCCAAGGTCCAAAAAACTGATGCTTTCGAATTGTACTAGAGAAGACTCTTGAGAATCCCTTGAACTGCAAGGAGATCAAACCAGTCAATCCTAAAGGAAGTCAACCCGGAATATTCATTGGAAGGACTGATGCTGAAGCTGAAGCTCCAATACTTTGGCCACCTGATGCAAAGAATTGACTCTTTTGAAAAGACCCTGATTCTGGGAAAGATTGAAGGCAGGAGGAGAAGGGGATAACAGAGGATGAGATGGTTGGATGGCATCACTGATTCCATGGACATGAATTTGAGCTATCTCCAGGAAGTGGTGGAGGACAGATGAGCCTAGCCTGCTGCAATCCACGGGGTTGCAAAATGTTGGACATAGCGACTGAACAACAAAGTGCTGAGTGGATGCAGGAAGTCAGGACGGGAGAGGCAGAGAAGGTGTCCTGGTGGAGGGTGACACCTACTGGAGAACTGTGATTCTGCAGCCTAGCCCTACAAATACCACACTGAAGAGTCCACTGAGCCGCTCAGGGCTGTGTCTTCTAGAGCACTGAGAGTTCATTAATTCCCAGTAACGAAGCTTAAGGGAGAAGGCAATGGCACCCCACTCCAGTACTCTTGCTTGGAAAATCCCATGGACGGAGGAGTCTGGTAGGCTGCAAATCCATGGGGTCGCTAAGAGTCAGACACGACTGAGCAACTTCACTTTCACTTTTCACTTTCATGCATTGGAGGAGGAAATGGCAACCCACTCCAGTGTTCTTGCCTGGAGAACCCCAGGAACGGGGGAGCCTGGTGGGCTGCCGTCTATGGGGTCGCACAGAGTCAGACACGACTGAGGCGACTTAGCAGCAGCAGCAACGAGGTTTAAACTATGCAGTACTTCCTACAAAATAGCCGTATGTAATATATGTTACTATGCGACCTGCTACCGCTACCAAGCATATGCAGAGAGCTGTAAACTTTGTAAAGTTTATAAATTTTACAAAATGACTTTTTGTCCATTATCTCATTCAATTCAAGTAAGGCAGATAGAACATTATTATTGGCCGTGCCATGCTGCTTGCGGAATCTTAGTTCCCCAATCAGGGATCAAACCCTGTGAAAAACCCTGCGATGATGACACTTTAAAAAGCTGAAAAAGAAGGGCTTTCTTGGTGGTCCAGTGGCTGAGACCCTGAGTTCCCAACGCAGGGGGCCTGGGTTCAGTGGGCTTCCCTGGGTGGTTCACAAAGTAAAGAATCTGCCTGTAATGTGGGAGACCTGGGTTCGATCTCTGGGTTGGGAAGATCCCCTGGAGAAGGGAATGGCCACCCACTCCAGTATTCTGGCCTGGAGAATTGCATGGACAGCGGAGCCTGGCAGGCTACATCTATGGGGTCGCAAAGAGTCGGACACGACTTTCACTTTCATTGGGTTGGATACCTGATACCACATGATGCTACTAAGACTCTGGTAAGTAAATAAATATTTTGTAAAAAAATGAAAAAGAAAAAACAAACAAACCCTCAAGATATATGAGAGTTCCAGGACCTAGAATGTACGTCAGGATACGGGAGGGCAGGGAGGGCACGGAATCAGGAAGCCTGAAGGAAGGTGGGTGTGTTGGGGGGCGGGGCTGTCATGCTGTGAATAATAATAGTAACTGATAATGTCTGTTGAGTTCTTACCAGGTGCTGGGCGCTGTGACAAGCACTTCACAAGCATTATTTCTTTTAGTTCCCACAACAACCTCCTATACTAAGTGTTCCTGTTATTACCCATATTTTTACAGATAAGGAGGGAGGCCCAGAGAGGTTAAGTGCCTTTCCCAGGGCCCCACAGCTAATAGTCAGGGGATCCAGGATTGAAGGTAGGCAGTATATTCCAGAGCCACATTGAATCATGCTGGGCACCTAGCATTACCCTGCCCGTGGGAAACCTGCCCTCACTGGGGTTGGCAGGAAGTTTGAATTATGTTACTGTTAGTATGTATTTTAATTATGGGGTTGCTTTTCTTCATTTTATTTATTTATATATTTGGCTGCAATGGGTCTTAGTTGTGGCATGTAAGATCTTTAGTTGAGGCATATGGCATCTGGTTCCCTGACCAGGGATTGAACCCAGGCCCCCTGCATTGGGAGTGCAGAATCTAAAGCACTAGACCACTGGACCACCAAGGAAATCCCGCTTTTTCTTTTTTTAATAAAGAAAATAAATAAGTATTTTATGTTTGGCTGTGCTGGGTCTCCCCCCGGCGGTGCATGGGTGAGCAGAGGTTACATTCTTGTGGTGCTTCAGAGCACTCAGGCTGGGTAGTTGTAGTGCACAGACTTCGTTGCTCCAAGGTATGTGGGATCTTCCCGGACCAGGGATCAAACCCACGTCCCTTGCATTGGCAGGACGATTCTTATCCACTGGGCCCCCAGGGAATCCTGAGACTCCTTTTAATGAAGTCATACAAAAGCTCATTTCGAATGCTTCTAGTCCTTGGAGTGTGGCCAGAATCATCGTCATCTCCATCATCATCGGGGGCACAGCAGCCCTCAGCGTGATCTACCAAGCCCCTCTTATGTAGGACACGATGCCTGGCAATGCCCACTTCTGAATCTGAGAAATGAGAAGCTGAGAAGCAAGACAGTAGTGGGGAGGGAAACAGAGGTGGTTATTGCCGGTAGTTGCTCTCCAACCTCACCGCATGCCACAGTCACCTTGGAAGCCTGGGCCCCACCTCAGGGATGCTGATATAAATGGCCTGGGGACAGAGCCCGGGCACCTGCATTTTAAAGCTCCTCTTGGGGATGTGCCAATGTGCACCCAGGACCGGGGACAACTCAACCCCTGACCACACAGCTGTGGCTCGGGAAGCCCCACCCCAGTCCTGGCTGAAATGAGGGGTACAGGAGACTAGGAGGTGTGGCACTTCCCTTTGCACTTCTCCTACACTGGGATTCTGGAACTTTCCATCCCTTGGCCAAAGGTTCAACCTAAGTGGGGACCTCTGAACCCATTGACTCTGATAGATTTTTTTTTTTGGCTGGGTCTTAGTTGTGGCATGCAGAATCTAGTGCCCCAATCAGGGATCGAACCCAGGCCCCCTGCTTAGGGAACTTGAAGTTTTAACCACTGGAACACCAGGGAAGTCCTGTCTCTGGTATATTTCTTTTCCCTCTTCACATTGCCATTCCATCCCCCAACCCTTACCATCATTAAACACTGATCTCCCTCTCTACATGTTTGATATCACAGGGAAAGAGACCCCCAAGCATGGCTGAGCTATACGAAAATGCCTAGCACACCCCCAGAACCAATCCATTTTCCAAGAGAGACCCCGACGAGGAAGAGACGTGTCCGCTCTCAGGATGCTGCTTTTAACTGGTAGGTTCTGGGCAGCAAAGATCTGCTGGATTTGTAAAGCCTCTCCCACAGCCCGTGGGTGACCGGCGGGAGTCAGGGGTCTGCTAGAAGCACAGACAGATGGGAGCCACTCGGCTAAGTCCCTGAGTCAGCAGACGGCCTGGAAACCTCAACACGGGGGCCCAGGCTGCTCTGCTCCTGCCTGCCTGGCCCCTCCTGGGAGGCAGGAATTTGGGGCTCCCTCAGATGGCCCAGTCAAGAAGCTGCCAGCCTCTCATTTGGAGGGGTTTTTCCACTGCTCCTTCCCCAAGGAGGACAAGTTCAGGAATCTCTTAGCTGATGAGCAAAAGACTTGTTCCGGGAGCGTGGACCGAGGCAGGAAGGTATCAACTCAGAGACGTCTATAGTGACCAAGCACTGGCATTTCCGTGCTGGAGAGGGCGGCTGCTGGGTTAATTCCATGTTATTACAGCCTTACAGGAAGCCAGCCTGGCCCAGCTGTCAGCCAGCAGCGGTTTGTGGGCCTTGGGGGCAGAGGGAGGGAGGAGGAGGAGAGAAAGGAAAACACAGCCCTCTCCCCCCACCCAAAATTGATCTGGAGTTATTTTTAGGTGCTTATTCATCCCATGCATTCCTTTTTAAGAGCCAGGACATGGGCTCTGTACAAAAGCCATTTAGCGGAAGGTAGCTGCTCACGCAGGCAGATGGGGCAGGGGGCACCTGTGAGCACAGCCCCGGGGAGAAGGAGGGACAGTGAGAGGGTCTTCAAGGACTGCCCCTCCCCCCTCCAGTAAAAACATCCCAGGATTCTGAAGACAGAGTCTGGCTGAATAGAAGCTTTCAAAATCTGAATTACCAAGTTCAAGTCCAGCTTCCAGCTTTCACTGCCACATGGCCTTGGGCAGGTTACCTAGAAAATCACATGAGACCATGGGCCGCAACCCTGGTGCTGTGCGGCCTTGGGCAAGTCCCTCAGCCTCTCTGTGCCTCAATTTCCCCATGGATGGAAGGAAGCTAGTTAACGTAGGTTAAAAGGAGAATTGCCTAGAACTTCCCTGGTGGTCCAGTGTTTAATACACATACATACACTATTATAACATAGTGTGTATATAGTATATATATTGATATACCTAGTGTGTATACTATATGATATTTATATTTATTTCCAATAACTTGGTAATCTGGAAATAGGTGGAAGTAGAATCCACCTGCCAATAGAGGAGACACAAGTTCAATCCCTGGTCTGGGAAGATCCCACATGCCACGGGGCAACTAAGCCCATGTGCCACAACTACTGAATAAATAAATACATTTTTAAAAATCGCTCTTAAAAGAGGTTGTTATAAGAATCAAGTGAAAAAGAACATATGGGAAGGTACTTGGGAAACTATTAGTGCCTATAAAATTTTCCAAGTTCCAGAAAAGCCCCTTTATTGCTAAGTTTATTAATAAATCATAAAACCTGTCCTCATGAGTCTAACAGGTTGTATTACCTAGAGTCTCTTGCCAATTCTTGCCCCATCAACCTTCCTGCTCCTTCCTTTGCCCAGCTCCTGGAATCTGGCTCAACTAGTGTCCCAGAAAGAGGCTCTGTCATGCATAGCTGGGTGACCTGGACCGAGGCCCTTAACTTTAATTTTGTTTAAAAAAAAAAAAAAAAATATATATATATATATATATATATATATATATATATTTAGGCTGCATTGGGTCTTAGTTGCAGCCTGTGGGACCTAGTTCCCTGACCAAGGATCAAACCTGGCCTCCTGCACTGGGAGCTTGGAGTCTTAGCCACTGGACCACCAGGGAAGTCCCTCCTTAACTTTTCCTGAGTCTGTTTTTGAGAGACGGTGGAGGGTTTTGGAGAGGTTTCAAGGAGATGACTGGCAGCCAGGGCAGCATGTATGCTCAGTGGCCATGGACTCTTAGGGTCACCTCCAAGGGCTCCCGAGGGGCAGGGCTCAGTTACCAAACCGGATAAGCCAATCTCTGTCCCCAGTGGGACCAAACAGGGCCAACCACCACCGTTCCTAGTTAGACCTAGTGTTGCAGAGACCCTGGGGACAGTCACCCTGATTCCCACCCCTGAACTCCTTCAAGAAGAGACCTGGATGTATGACAAAACCCACTGGAAAAAAAAAAAAAAAAAGAAGAGACCTGGAGGCCACAGCTCTCGAATTTTCCCAGGGCGTGGTGGTGGGGGGAGTAGCTGAAATCATTTCTCTTTGTTTGGTTCATGCAGAAACCCCCGAAGGCTCTCCTCATGGCATCTCAAGCAGATGTGACTTGCCAATAGGTGGCCTATTCTTTTTTTTCTTTTTTTGGGTCACGCCACATGGCATGCGGGATCTTTGCAAGACCTTAGTTCCCTGACCAGGGATCGAACCTGCGCCCCCTGCAGTGGAAGCTCAGAGTCTTAACCACTGGACCAGCCCAGGGAAGTCCCCTGGCGTATTCTTTATTCTACATTTTCAAACCTATTTTTCTCCTTAAAGCTAGAGACGTCTCTTTAAAACAAAGCTCTTAAAAAAATAAAAAATAAAACAAAGCTCTTCACCATGTCATGTCGTGTTGTGTCTTTAAAAAGTTTAAAGTTGGTACCAAAAGCACTGGGAAGGGAGGTAGGGCTCTTGGGGTTTGTTCCTGGATCACTGAGCAGATTGATGAGGCTGGGGCCTCTTTTTTTCTCTTGGCTCATGTCTGAATTCCAGCCTCTGGAACATCGCCTGTTACAGAGCAGTCACTCAGTAGAGAGTGGTTGGAGGTAGGAATGAATGCCTGCAGGAAATCAGTTCACCAGCGTGCCAGGCTCCACTCTGACTGGCACATACTTTGGACTCTTCCCTTCCTCCTGCCGGTGAGTGCCTCTGACTTTAGCAAAGGGCTTTCACACCCACATCTCATGTCTCAACGTCCTGCGTATCAGGATGCTGTTGCCTTTGACAGATGAGTTAAACAAGACACACAGAAACTCAGGGCTCGTGTAAGAAACAGAATTCAGGTCTCTTGTTGGATTCACACACCAGTATTAAGACTGACAACCCTAGAGAGCATATTAAAAAGCAGAGACATCACTTTGCTGACAAAGGTCCACATAGTCAAAGCTATGGTTTTTCCAGTAGTCATGTACAGATGTGAGAGTTAGACCATAAAGAAGGCTGAGCGCTGAAGAATTGATGCTTTCGAATCGTGGCGCTAGAGAAGACTCTTGAGAGTCCCTTGGACAGCAAGGTGATCAAACCAGTCAATCCTAAAGGAAGTCAACCCTGAATATCCACTGGAAGGACTGAAGCTGAAGCTTCAATACTTTGGCCACCTGATGTGAAGAGCCGACTCATTTGAAAAGACCCTGATGCTGGGAAAGATTGAAGGCAGGAGGAGAAGGGGGCGACAGAGGCTGAGATGGTTGGATGGCATCACCGACTCGACGGGTGTGAATTTGAGCAAGCTCCAGGAAATGGTGGAGGACAGAGGAGCCTGGCGTGCTGCAGTCCATGGGGTTGCAGACAGTGGGATACGACTTAGCGACTGAACAACATTAAGACTGCAGGCTCTTTCCATGGCTTCTTGCTGTCTTGTGACAGAATCAGGGGGAACCTTGCTCTTCCCGTGGTCTAGAGTTCACGTGTCCACCCAGGCTGACCTGCACTTGGTACCAGCCTGTGCCAATATCAGTGCTGGGCTTTGGGGGGTGGGGGGAAATGGGGACAGATGAATGTAAAAAATGGAGTAAGAACAAGGCTCAGGGACTGAGCAACCACTAAAACGAAGGAAATGACCTCTCCTCTGTGACCAGCAAGGAAGAGTGTTAAACAGCATGACCATGGCAGCCGGCAGTTCCCCTCCTGGGTATATACCCAAGAACATTAAAAACAGGAACTCAGACAGACAGCTGTATGCCAATGTTCAGGGCAGCATTATTCAGAATAGCCAAAAGGAAGTTGCTGGTCAACAGATGAACGGATATATAAACCAGAGTATATCCATACGATGGAATATTCTTCAGCTATAAAAAGAAATGGAGTTCTGATTTACGATATGACGTGGACGACTCTTGTAAACTAATTCTACGAGAAATAAGCCAGACCAAAAGGACAATCGCTGTATGTGAAATTTAGAATATGGGAATTCGCAGACACGGAAAGTCGAGTAGACATTACAAGGCGCAAGGTCAGATGGGAAAAGGGAAGTTCTGTGTCACAGGTAGAGTTTCTATTTGGAATGATGAAAAACTGGAAACAGGGACGACTGTGGGACAACACAAGGAGTGTCATCAATACCACTGAGCTGTATAATTTTAAGATTTTTTTTTATGCGGACCATTTTTTATAAGTCTTCATTGAATTTGTTACAATATTGCTTCTATGTTTTGGCTTTTTGGTTTCCAGGCATGTAGCATCCTAGTTCCCAGACTAGGGATTGAACATGTACCCCTGCACTAGAAAATGAAGTCTTAACCACTGGACCACCAGGGAAGTCCCTAAACTGTATACTTAAAACTGGTTAAAATGGAAAATTTATGTTTTATAAATTTATATCCATATATAAATTTATATTTATATATATAATTTATTTATATGTTTTATATATATATATATATGACCAAAAATTTTTTTTAAAAGATAAGCACGACTGTAGTAGAATAGCAGTAAACATGTGGGTCAGTGAAATAGAACAGCAAGTCTAAAAACAAAGCGGACTATTCAGGAGGTACCAATACAATGGGAAAAAAAAAAAAAAATCCCCCTGCTCCAGGGTATGTAGGGTCAAATGTAAAAAGCAAAACTCTTTAGAACTTACTCAGAAGAACAATCTTAGAAGAAAATACAGAAAAATCTGTTTATACCTTTAGCAATGAGAATACCTTCTTATGCAAGACATGAAATGATGACACCAAAAAAACATTTTTCCTGTGGTGGTACAGTCTTTTATCTGGGCAATCTGGCAGAATCTAATAAAATTTCAAATACACATAAATATACTTATATCTTCTAACCCACAGGTCTCCAACCTCCGGGATCTAATGCCTGATGATCTGAGGTGGAGCTGATGTAATAATAATAGAAATAAAGTGCACAATAAATATAACGGAACCATCCTGAAACCAACCCACCCCCCAACCCCAGTCCGTGGAAAAACTGTCTTCCGGTCCCTGGTGCCAAAAAGGTTGGGGATCTTTGCTCTAAGCCCTGGGATCTGTCCTAGAGAAACACTCCCGTGAGTCATGTTCAAGGGCACTCCCTGAAGCATCGTTCCTAGGGAAAAAGCAAAAGCAACTCAAATCTTCCCACAATAGCACAAAGTCCAAACAAAAGAGGGTGTTTTAATTCTAAGGAATACTACACAGCAGGTTAAAAGAAAGAGGCTGATCTAGAAATGTTAACAGAAAAAAAAAACTCAAAAAAAGGGAGAGAGAGAAAGACACCCTGGATCTTGCCAGATAAATTTCCTTGCTGGCTAACCAGCTTCTTCCTCATTTTCAAAGGATTTTGAAGGTCGGATACACATCTACCCAGCTCCCAGCTGACAGGGTGTGGTGTTATTAACACCTGAAGAGCTGACAGACCTGTGATAAGACCCTGGAACCTCCTACCCCAGCAGCTGAACTCGGATGGAGGGAAAGTCAAGAAGGAGGCATCAGGGTTGGGTATCGATATTCATGCATGTAGTGGGGGTCAAGGGATGAAGGACAGCAGAGAAAACAACTATAAAAACAGCAGGAGAGCAAACTAAGGCAGGCCAGTGTGAAGGCCAAAAGGGCGAGGGCGAGTGCAGCAAAATTCCAACCACTGGCCGGTCATTTATGGGTGGGGACACAGCCAGTGATCTCAACACGTCCTCAGATGCTGCTTCAGGTCATCTTGTCTCCTCCTACTTCCGGCCAGTTCCAGGGCTGCAACTGAAGATCATTCAGGAAGGATTCTGGCTCCTGGCAGATGAGAACTGTCGTGCTAATGGCTTTCCTCCGAATCCTGAAGCCACACAAATGCTTGGCTTTGATCTCACTGGTGTCCTAGGGTCCCCCAGGCTGGTGCCCACCCGACTCTGTTTTTTCCAGCTCCTTCCGTCTCAGGAAGAAGAGGGAACCCGCTTTTTCTGAGCACCCATTATCACATTTCATCCTCACGATTACTGTAGTTAGAAAGGTAATCAATGTGCCTGAGATCACGCAACAGACAAGGATCAAGGCCAGGATCGGCATCAGAATCTGGGTCTATTTACATTAAAACTCATGCTCTTCTCATTAGCTGATGCTCCTGAGGAACACTGAGTACCCCTTGTATGGAAGCATCCCTGTTAAATGCTCCCCAGACATGATAATACATTTATTTAATACATTTATTATCATAAACAATGGGGAAAGTGTTAAGAAGAGAAAAGACCCAGGACAGAGCCCCAGGCAAAGTCTCCATCTAGGATGGGAGGAGCGGCCACTGCCGGAGCCCAAGAAAGTCCAGACAGTATGGAAGGAGAAGATGAGGCCTGGGGCCGTCCTCGAAGGAGGAGTTGGCCACATCCTGCAGGCATATCCCTGAGGATGGGAACCAGAGGGAGAGGGGGAGGCAAGGCACTCAGTTAAAGGTGCTGGGAATTGCGTGGTGGTCCAGTGATTAGGACTCTGGGTGCTTTCACTGCAGAGGGCCGGGTTCAATTCCTGGTGGGGGAACTGAGACCCCCAAAACTTCATGGTGTGGCTGAAAAAAAAAAAAAAGCTGCTGGCTAGGTCTCTGATGTCATTTAGGGAGCAACCACAGAAGACAAACTCAGATCTAAGTCTGACTGTGAGATACTGAACATCTGGGGAGAGGGGAAAGAGGAAGGCAGGGAGGTGCTGCCTTTTCTTTGGAGAAGGCTAACGGTGAAGAGTAGAGAATCCCAGGAGGTTCCTAAGTGGATGGAAGAGTCCTGAGAAGCCAGCAGGGTGTGTAAGGATGGGGAAGATCCGCACTTGTTCGTGGGCAGACGAGAATTGCAACCGAAGAGAGATGGATGATGGAGCGAGGAGAAAACAGACTCAAGGGAACCAGGGAGTCGGTAAACCACGGTAGGGGGTGGGGAGGGGGGTGTATCCAACATCATGGTGGGAAAAATCAGAAATGGGGAAGCAGCTGGCATTGGAGGGTCACCATCTTTCCAATAAGACAAAGTTAGCTCCGGGCAGGGAGGAAGAATCAAGAGAATGTGGTGTCCTGGAATTGAAGGTGGGAAAGCGTTCTCTGATAGAAAGGGGGGCAGATCACGAGGAGGGAGAGGTGTGTGAAAAGAAAGGACAGGAGTTGAGGGGGGTACCTTGAGGAAGAAGCCGGGTGGGAAAATGGGTTTAAAGGTTGAGGGAGGGACTTCCCTGGTGGTCCAGTGGCTAAGACTCCAAGCTCCCAATGCAGGGGTCCCAGGTTCAATCCCTGGTCAGGGAACTAGATCCCACATGCTGCAACTAAGATCCGGAAAGTGAAAGTGTTACTTGCTCAGTCATGTCTGACTCTTTGCAACTCTATGCACTGTAGCCTGCTAGGCTCCTCTGTCCATGGGATTCTCCAGGCAAGAATACTGGAGTGGGTTGCCGTTCCCTTCTCCCGGGGATCTTCCCGATCCAGAGACGGAACCTGGGTCTCCCGAATTGCAGGCAGATTCTTTACGGTCTGAGCCACCAGGGGAGCTCAACTAAGACCCAGAGCAGCCAAATAAATAACTATTTTAAAAAGAAAGAAAGAAAGAAAGGTTGGGGGCCACATGGGCATGTTTACAGGCTGAGAGGACGGATGGATGGGAGGGAAAATTACTGAAGACACAAGAGAGGATGGGGACAATGACAGAGCAATGTCTCGGGGACACCAGGGGGGCAGGCCAACCTCCCAGCAGCGTCCCGCAGTCTCGCCACCCTGGCTGCTTCCTCCGTGAAAATCCCCACCTCTTATCACACAAACTGCTGCAAAGCCTCAGTGGCCCGCCCAAAACTCACACGCCTGTTACTTTGGGATGAAACTACAGGAGTTTACACTTATCCTAATGACATTTCATAAACTGTCTTTATGACCATCTGTTCCGGTACAAAGACCAAGAAAACATTAAACCCTGTCCGGGGTTTGCCAAATCCCTCTTCAGTTCAGCTGTAGCACTGGGTGCATGCCAGGGAGTGTGAAAAACAAAACGCTGTCCCTGTTCTCAAGATGCTTACAGTGGAGGGTGGGGACAGACACAAAGACATCATTTTAATACAGTTTCAATATTGTGACAGATGCTCTAGAGGAAGGAGGAAGTGGGGCAGCTCCCATTGCCCAAGAATTGGCTGCTAGAACCCAAAGCTGAGTGAAGCTCAAGTGGTGATATGAGCTCCACCTTCTAGAGCCAGCTCCCAGCCAGTCTCCTAAGAGGCACCCAGACCACCAGGCTGCTCAACAAACCACCTAGGAACGTGCAAGATGCTAGGGCTGCCCGGAGGAGGGGTTGTCACTAGCCAGCCCAGGGCTCAGGGTCCATGGTGGCTGAGTGGAGTTCTGGAAGACGACCAGAAGCCGCCCTGGTGAAGGAGGGCAGTAAGCGTGTTCTTGGAAGGGGTGGGGAGGTGTGTGGCAGGCTGGTGTCATTAAGGCAGAAAGTCCAAGGCAGGTGAGTCTGAGGAGCTGGGCAATTAGGGGTCACGGGGGAGAGAGCTTTGCAATGACAAGCTATCAAGGCTGGGACTTGAATTGGATGGGAGGTTTTTCCCAAATTATAGGTGCTCCCTCACCCAGGAGGGCATTCCTTCCACACCGCTCTAATCCCCAAGCTGCAGAAGATGAGACTGCAGAGGATGCGAGCAGGTCTGAGATTCCATACGCCGAGAGGTGTGGTCGGGGGAAAAAAAAAGGTTCTGGCCAAAATAAAACCAAAACAAAAAAAGGATGGCCAGGTTGAAAGAGACCCGAGAGAATGCTGCTGCAATGGTCCAGACACGAAATGATGAGGCCTGGCCCCGAGCAGCGAAGGGAAGAAAGAGAGGCCAGGATAGAGACAGGACATATCCAGGAGGTGAAACCCAGCGGGCGGCGGGTAAGGAACAGGCCGGGAGCAGCAGGTAGGCAGAGGGGACTTGGACAATTAACACAGCCATGGGCTTGCTGGGCCAAGGCGGGACGGGAACCCAGCACAGAGGCGGTGTTGGCTTCAGACAGGAGGTGGAATGGATGGGTTTTAACAGGTAGGAGGTGGAATGGACGGGTTTGAGTTCAAATACATTTATAGGTCCGGTGGTGGAAGCAGAGAACATTTACACCTGATGACTTTGGTTTTCTGTGGAAAGTACAAGCTGAACGATTAATAGGGTCACAGAGCAGTGTTGGAGGCCCAGCTGCATGTGGAGCGTGTTGTGTCTTTTGGCTCTGATTAGGGTATCTTTTCCTGGACTGGAGCTTTTGATTTTTCTGTAGCCAAATTGATCGACTTCTTTATAGCTTCTAGGTGTCACACATGCTTTAAAAACCCTTCCCCTGAGGGCTTCTCTGGGGGTTCAGTGTTTGAGAATCAACACTGATTCTCGGAGCCGAGGTCAAGGGTCCCTAAGCCCGGAGGTCACTGGTTCCATCCCTGCTCTGGGAAGATCCCACGTGCCTCAGGGCCCCTCTGCCAGCACTACGGAGCCTGGGAGCCACAAGAGGAGAAGCCACTGCAATGAGCAGACCCTGCTCTCTGCAACTAGAGGAAAACCTCCAGCAGCAAGACCCATAAATATTTTTTTAAAAGAAACCATTCCTTCTATGTGGCAGCTTAAAACAAGCAAAAACAAAATAAACAAATAAAAGCAAGGTGGGGCCCTATATGTGATATAAACAACATCCAAGATGTCCATTGTTAAGTGGATGCTATTGATATGCACCTTGTTGCCTGTATATTGTTAGGTAGATATGTATACTGTTGATATTGTTGTATGTTGATATGCTCGGAGACTCACAGACTGCTTCAGGGAGGTCATCCTGAGACTGGAAGGGGCCTGCCTGCTCTGGGAGTCAGCTGGTTGGAGTGGGTGTTACGGAGGTCATGGGGCAACCAATCAGAGGGTATGAGCGAGTGCAGTGACCGCAAGGACCCTGCTGGCTGAGGGGAGAGGGAGAGGATGGCTTCCAGACACAGGGCAGTTCCTGATCGCAGGAACAGAGATCACCTGGGATTAGAGGAGAGTGCACGAAGGTTTGTAATCAGCTTATAGTGTTCTAAGGTTCCAGAAAGACTAAGCAGCATTGACAAGGGTCCACAGCTAACAGGGCTGCTACATTCTGGCTTCAGGGCCTAATTAACCTTCACTGTCAGTCCGTGTCACTTTTCACAACATCAAATGAAACAGTTTACAGTATGAGCACAATTTCCTAACAAGAATTATCAATATATTAACATATATGCATGTGTATATATGGGTCTTCCCAGGTGCACTAGTGGTAAAAGAATCCACCTGTCAGTAAAGGAGACTCAAGACTTGCGGGTTCAACCCCTCGGTCGGGAAGATCCCCGGGAGGAGGGCATGGCAACCCACTCCAGTATTCTTGCCTGGGAATTCCACGAACACAGGAGCCTGGAGGGCTACCGTCTATAGGGTCTCAAAGAGTTGGACACTACTGAAGTGACTGAGCGCATGTGTATATATGGGCTTCCCTGGTGGCTCACAGGAAAGAATCTGCCTGCCAATGCAAGAGACTCAAGAGACTCGGGTTTGATCTCTGGGTGGGGAAGATCCCCTGGAGAAGGGGTTACCATTGTAACCCGCTCCAGTATTCTTGCCTGGGAAATTCCATGGACAAAGGAGCCTGCAGGCTACAGTCCAAAGGATTGCAAAGAGTCAGACACGACTTAGTGACTAACAACAACAAATGTGTATATATACACACATATTTATAGGCAGTGTATTTATAGGCAAGGTAGTGGAAAGAAACACACTAAAATATCAATAGCAGTTATCTGAGTGGGATTTTAAAATGTTTTTCTAGATTTTCTACAATTAGCATTAGTATTATTAACATTTAAAAGTTATTAAAAATAATCGCTGAAATAGGAAAGCATCAAAGTTATTAATATATTTCAAAAATAGACTTTCTGGAAAAAGATACCTTGGCAACATACCCTGAGGATTTGAATAAACAAAAGATGAAGTCCTTTGCTTGACTTATGGGGTAATATTGGAAAGAACGTGAGATTTAGAAGACCTGGATTCATGCTATTAGCAAAGTCTTAACTCCCTAAGCTTCTTTTTCCATACGTAAAACAAATGTGAAAGCAATAAAACTTGCTTTTATTGTTGTTGTTGTAGAGATCAAGTGAGACACTAAATGAAAAAAAAAAACTCTGTCAATCACTGAAACCATGTTAGTTTAATATTATTAGTCATATTACCTTATACACTTGATTAATGCATGGGCATAACTCCAGTTCAAAATTAAACTGTGATTGTAAGAATACAAGGCCAATTCTTGAATTCTCACTTTGATTTCATAAAACAGACATTAAAAACAGGGTACTGAGCCATAATAATAGAGTGTCTCCTTTCCTCTTATTCTCTTTAAAAAAAAATCTTTTAACTGAAGTATAGTTAATTTACAATATTGTGTTAGCTTCAGGAGCACAGCAAAATAAGTCAGATATACAGATATATATCTATAGATTCTTTTCCATTAGAGGTTATTACAAGACATTGAGTACAGTTCCCTGTGATATACAGTAGGTCCTTCTTTATGTATCTTATACACAATAACTTTCAACTTCATCTCCTATCCTTCTCTGCCTCACTCACTCTGCTTCAGATATTCAGGCAGTCTTGACTCCTGAAAAGCTGGTTCCTGCTTCAGGGTCTCTGCACATACTGTTTTCTCTGCCCAAAAACCTCTTTCCCAGGATCTCTGATTGACTGCTTCTTTTTTAGTTGTGGCATGTGGGATCTAGTTCCTTGACCGGGGCTCACTCGAACCTGGGACCCCTGCATTGGGAGTGCAGAATTTTAGCCACTGGACCACCAGGGAAGTTCTTTCTTTCTTGACAATGAGGTGTCCCTTTCATCCTGTCCTACTCACTTCATTCAAAAATTTATGGGGTCACAACTATATGCCAAAAAGATCTTTAAAGAGTGCAGGGGGCAATCATGACATTCATTGGCCTTTGAAGGTTTTCCATTGTCCTTAGGATAAGATATAACCTTCTCAACACAGCCTCAAGATCCTGTGCATCTATCCTGGGGCTTCATCCCCACCTTAAACCCCTTAACCCCTTCTTGTCTACCTTGCAGGCATACCACACCATTCCTGGAATGAGAAGTGTTTTCTCCACTCCTGGAATGTCCTTGACCTTCTCTTCCAGCTAATTCCTGCTCTTCCTTCCAATCTTGGCCTCAATCTCCTTTCCTGCCATCCCCAGGGCGGTTTTACTATTATTTACTCACAGCACCTGTTCTTTATGGACACAACATTTTTGTCATCACATGTTGAACATCTGCCCACCCACTGGACCCATGAAAGTGGTACCTGATTGTCCACTCACCATAGGTGCCAGCAGGGCTGGCACAATGCCTGCTCGTGGCAAGCAATCAATAAATGCCTGTTAAATTCTCTCTCAAGACATTGATATTTTTAGAAAAACTCATTTATTTCCTTGTACCCATGAAAGAGTATGAAATAAACTAGTTTTTTTTCCTCTTTTGTCTGTCACTAAGCCAAAAGTTGCCAAGCTCTAAATTGCAGAAATAATTTAATTATTGTAGTTGGTGTGCGCTCAGTCAGCTCAGTCGTGTTTGACTCCTGTGACCCCACAGACTGCAGCCCACCAGGCTCCTCTGTTCACGGGATTTTCCAGGCAAGAATACTGGAGTGGGTTGCCATTTCCTCCTGCAGATTCCTCGGAAAGGGAATCTTTCCGACCCAGGGATTGAACCCGCATCTCCTGCATTGGCAGGCAGAGTCTTTACCACTGAGCCTTCTGGGAAGCCCATTTCAGTATATTTCAGTTTTTTATGATTTTAGTATATTTTTAAGCCTTTAAAAAATTAAATGCCTGTTAAAACTATCTAGATCAATATCCTCATTTTATACACACACACACACACACACACACAAAGCCCAATACAAAACAAACAAATCCAGTAGCCCTGAGGAAATTAATATTCCTATTTTTCAGGAGACAAGAGTTTTAGTTGCTTCTACAAGCCTTTGATCTTGGGATGCTTAAGGAGGCATTGACAGATACATATAGACACACACTGGAACATTCCAGAACCTGTTACAAAACTCATAAACAGAAGCAAACCATTCTGACCATGCACCCACTTCCTCCTTGCTAATGTATCCCCAATCGCTGCCCTAGGAGGATTTGCTGCTAATCCATCCATCCCCTCTCTGTCAGTCAGGCAAGGCCAAGGTACACGGGATGGGGCATGCTATTCAAGGACTTCAGGAGTGAGGCTGCAGGATTCAAACGAACCCCAAGCAGCAAACATCCGCATTCATCGCCCACCTGACATTTAAGAAGGACTGGGAGGTGTCTGAAGTGGGGCTGCAAGGAGCTCAAACCAGTCCATCCTAAAGGAAATCAGTCCTGAATATTCATTGGAAGGACTGATGCTGAAGCTGAAGCTCCAATACTGTGGCCACCTGGGGCGAAGAGCTGACTCATTAGAAAAGACCCTGATGCTGGGAAAGACTGAAGGCAAAAGAAGAAGAGGATGGCAGAGGATGAGATGGCTAGAACTTTCTGTGATCGGAGAGTGAGACAGCCCCACCACAAAAACAGAAGGGCCTCAGCCTCAAAATGAGTGTCCAAGGCCAAGAGGACCTGGGGAACATGGAGTCCTGGCTCCAAAGGGGTGCCCACCTTGCTGGGTCTGCAAGAGGGGGTGAGGGCGGGGCTCTTGGCAGAGACTCTCAAGGGGTGAACGACTTGGGAGGCAGCCAAGCGCAGCCAGGATGAGAGGGAGCTGGGTTGAGGGGAGACGCCCTGGGCCGCCCGTCCGGACGAGGGCACCCGGGACACAAAGCTTCACCTGTCAGGCTCCGCCCACCCGGTTCTCCCAGGCCTGGCCCTGCGCCCACCGCCAGCAGCTGCCGCCCGCCCTCCCTCCCCCTCTCGGTGGCCTCTGGCCCTCTCTCGGGGACAGCTGAACCACATCCGCAGGCGGGAGGGGCTTCATCACAGCCCTCCCAGCTCTGGCTCCTAAGAACAACCTCAAATTGCTGAAATCTCCCCGGCCGCCCGCAGCAGACAGTGGCCCCACGGCACTGGGTGTCCGCGACTTGAGTGATGAGCAAAGGACTAGTGGTTCCAGCGGACCTCCTGACCGGAGGCCCTCCTCAAGGCCCCCTTCATCCCCTGCGAGCTTGCCTGGCTCAGCTCCACTCTGTGGCTACGCCCGGGACCCCTCCTCCCTCTGTTCAGAGCCTTCTGGACAGCCTGCAGCCAACACAGACAGCAAGGCAACAGAGCAAACACACAGAATGAAACCCTAAAGGGAGATGCAAAGCAGACTGTTTTTCAATTTATTACAAGGGCAACACCCGCTCACTGTAGAAAATCATGTATACATGTGTGTGCATGCCTGCTTGCTAAGTCCCTTCAGTCGTGTCTAACTTTTTGCCACCCCATGGGCTATAGCCTGCCAGGCTCCTCTGTCCATGGGATTCTCCAGACAAGAATGCTGGAGTGGGTTGCCATTCCCTCCACCAGGGGATAGATGCATGCATGTTATGGAAAAACCCAGACAAATTTTTTGGCCAACCTAATATAAATTTATCTATACATATCCGAGGGCTTCCCTGGTGGCTCAGACGGTAAAGAATCTGCTTGCAATACAGGAGACCTGGGTTTGATCTCTGGGTCGGGAAGATCCAGTGCAGAAGGGAATAGCTACCCACTCCAGTATTCTTGCCTGGAGATTTCCATAGACAGATGAGCCTGGTGGGCTCCAGTCCATGGAATTGCAAAGAATCAGACAGGACTTAGAGCAACTAACACTTTCACTTCACTTTCATACATGTAGGAATGAATACTATAAACACAATTTTGGCTATGCCCTGGCACTGGTGGTGGGAACAGGGTAGCCGGTCTCCTTAGAGTACAGTCAATGACTGTCTGTATTTCCAGGAGGAGCCCAGGCCGCAAACCACGAGAATAAATAGAGGGTGAAGACTGTCCACAAAATGAACACTCAGGTAACCTAGAAACAGCTGCAGGTAGAGGGATGTCAACTGAGCAGGTTGTGACAGGTGCATGCACTGGAAGATGGTACTTTGCGCCCTTGGTCCCTGGTGCAAAACGGGTGCTGGTAAGAGCTTGGGGATAAATTTCATGCATTTTGCATTTCCCAGCATTCTCAGAGTCAGATGCCCCAGCCCTAAGGAAGGCAGAAACCTTTACTTAAGTCATCACACGGGTGCATCGAGAGCCCATTCCAAGCTGTCTTCTCCACTTTCCGATCCTCCTCTTCCCCGCCAGGTGAGGAAATCCTGGGAAAACTGTTCTAGCTGAGACAGGTCCAATGATTGTGCAACAGCTAGAGAGATGGTGCATTTTTTATTATTTAATATTCCACCACCCAGAGGGCTTCCTTGATAGCTCAGTCGGTAAAGAATCTGCCTGCAATCCAGGAGACCCCGGTTCGATTCCGGGATCAGGAAGATCTGCTGGAGAAGGGATAGGCTACCCACTCCAGTATTCCTGAGCTTCCCTTGTGGCTCAGCTGATAAATTCCGCCTGCAGTGCAGGAGACCTGGGTTCAATCCCTGGGTTGGGAAGATCCCCTGGAGAAGGGAAAGGCTACCCATTCCAGTATTCTGGACTGGAGAATTCCATAAGCTGTATAGTCCATGGGGTCACAAAGAGTCAGTCACGACTGAGGGACTTGCACCCAGAGGTAACCTTTTTATTTATTTCCTTCTTTTCCTTATGCTATCTTTTTATCTTTATTTTTATCAATAAATGAAATCTTTTAAAAAGAGATGATTAGATGTGTGTATGTATGGCTGAGACCCTTCGTTGTTCACCTGAAACTATCACAACATTGTTAATTGGCTAAACTCCAATACAAAATAAAAAGTTTTTTTAATAAAAAAAGGGAGGATTAGACCATATTCCATATAAACTTTAGAACATTTTAAAACTTGTTTATTTAGCTGCATCGGGTCTTAGTTGGGGCACGTGGGGGTCTTCATTTGGTCATGTGGTATCTTTTGTCGAGGCACGTGGACTCTCTAGCTGCGATGCCCTGGCTTACCTGCTGAGCCTCATGTGGGAACTTAGTTCCCCCGACCAGGGATCGAATCCACATCCCCTGCATTGTAAAGGAGATTCCTAACCACTGGACCACCAGGGACGGCCCTAGATAAACTTTTAGATGTCATTTTTCTCCTTGGAAGTTTAAGAATTCCACAATATTAAAAATAATACAAATATAATTTTACAAGATTGCATAATATGATAAACACCCTATGGATGTTTTGGTTCATTTCAGCAACTATTTATTTTATGCCTACTATGTGGCATGCGTTTCCAAGCACTGGATGCATCAGAAATTACTCATCCACCATCTGTTGAATGTTTAGATCGTTTAAATTTTTTCATTACTTTTGTTTAAAAAAAAAAAAATTCTTATTTATTTTTTGATTGCTCTGGGTCTTCATTGCAGTGCACAGGCTTAGTTGCTCTAAGGCATGTGGAATCTTAGTTCCCTAACTAGGGATAGAACCCAAGTCCCCTGCTTTGGAAGGTGGATCTTTAACCACTGGATTACCAGGGAAGACCTCACAATTTTCCATTATTAAACTGGCTTCCCTGGTGGCTCAGATGGTAAAGTATCTGCCTGCCAATGCAGGAGACCTGGGTTTGATCCCTGGGGTCAGGAAGATCCCCTGGAGAAGGAAATGGTAACCCACTCCAGTATTCTTGATTGGAGAATTCCATGGGCAGAGGAGCCTGGCAGGCTACAGTCCATGGGGTGCTAAAGAGTTGGACACGACTGAGTAATTAACACACACATGATAAACATCTTTGTATGTAAGAGGTTGTTATGTTTCAAGTTGTTTTCTTAGGGTAGATTCTTAGAGGTTGAATTACTGAGTCAACAGGAATAATATTTTTAAGATTCTTGACAGACTGTGCCAAATTGCTTACCAAAAAGGCATATCAATTTGTACTTTCTTTATCAGAAGAGTATCTATTTTGCATATCCTGCCATTATTTAATTTTGTCACTAGAAAAAAATGTATCAATCTTATTAGATTAATTTGTTATTTTTACTTTCTCATTTTTCTTGTGTTTTTGAATGTTGTCTTCCTTTGAGTCATCTATTCATGACCAGTTACCTACTGGTGTCTGTGTCTTTCTTAGAGGTCTGTATAAGTCATTTATATATTAAAACATTTACTCTGAACTCCAGCAGCAGTTTGACTTATTGCAATTCCAACTTTAAGGATTTTTGTTGTTGTGTTGTTGTTTTTTAATTAATATTTTGCTTGTTAATAAAAAATGGAAAAAATACTCTAAATACTCTATCATTTTAAAACATATTATCTTTAAAAAATAGTATCTATGATTTTATTCTTTTACTGATTTCAATTTTTTAATAAAGATCATCAAAATCACACATGAATATAGTTTTAAAGTCAGGTGGTAACACTATCAAGAAAGTGAAAAGACAACCAAAGAAAGGGAGAAAATATTTGCAAATCATATATCTGATCAGAGTCTTCTGATCAGGGCTTCCCTGGTGGCTCAGTGGTAAAGAATCCACCTGCCAATGCAGGAGACATGGGTTTGATCCCGGGTAGAGAAGATCCCCTGGAGAAGGAAATAGCAACCCACTCTAGTATTCTTGCCTGGAGAATCCCATGAACAGAGGAGCCCTAGTCCCTGAGGTCGCAAAAGAGTCAGACACAAATTAGCGACTAAGACAACAACAAATCCCGAATACATAAAGCACACTTACAACTCAGCAACAAAAAAAATCTAGTTTAAAAATAGGTAAAGAACACAAATGAACATTTATCTAAAGAAAGCACGCAAGTGGCTTAAAAGCACTCAACATCATCAGTCGTTAGGGAAATGCAAATCAAAATCATGAGCTACTACTTCATGCCAACTAGGATGTCAACTGAAAAAAGAAAAAAAACCAAACAAAAGCAAAACAGAAAATAACAGGTGTTGGCAAGGATGTGGAGAAACTGGAACCCTCTTACATTGCTGGTGGGAAATGTAAAATAGTGTAATTTCATTGGAAGGGTCTGAGAAGTCCTCAAAAATATAAACACAGAATTACCACATGACCCAGCAATTCCACTATTAGGTATATACCCAAAGAACTGAAAATAGGTATTCAAACAAATACTTGAGCAATGAATGTTCATAGCACCGCTATTCACAACAGCCCCAAAGTGGAAATAACCCAATGTCCTTCAGTTTAATGAATGGATAAACAAACAAAGCTGGTATTATTCTCAGGACAGAATGTTATTCAGCCATAAAAAGGCATGAAATACTGAGACATGTTACAACAAGGGTGAACCTCAAAAACATCATGCTAAGTGAAAGAAGCCAACACAAAAGGTCACATATTGTGTGATTCCACTGAAATCAAACTTCCAGAATGGGTAGAGATAGAAAGTGGATTAGTGGTTGCCAGGAACTGGAGGTTGGGGGTGGTGAGGGAGGAGGAGACAGAGAGGTGGGGAAGGGCTGCTTTAAAAAAATATATTTTTTTGTCTATGCCAGGTCTTAGTTGAGGCACGTGGGATCCTTGGCTGAGGGATGTGAGTTCTGGTTCCCTGACCTGGGCCCCCTCCATTGGTAGAGTGGAGTCTTAACCACTGGACCACCAGGCAGGACCCAGGGAGGGGCGGCTTCGTGGGCATGTGGTTTCCTTTGTAGGGGGGCAATGAAAATGTCTTAGAACTGAGCAGGGGCCGAGGTTGCACAGCACTCTGAAGGTACTAAATGCCACTGAACTGGATGCTTTCAAATGGTTAACGGTTCACTTTGTGCTGTGTGAATTTCACACCACCACCAAAACCAAGCGGTAAGGACAGCTTCCAGTCATCAGTGTCCCACCCTCCAACTCTCCTTCCCACTTTTGATCTCCTTTCCCTTCTCCTAACGAATTTGAGATGTCCAGTTAATATAATGACCCTGCTACTTCATTTACTAATTTCATTTTATTTTCAATGTGTATTTGTCTGCAGCTCTCTAGTTGTGGCTGGTGGGCTCTGGAGCAGATGGGCTTTAGTTGCTCCGTGGCATGTGGAATTTTCACAGACCAGGGATCAAACCCGCGTCCCCTGCATTGGCAGGCAGATTCTTAACCACTGGACCACCAGGACCACCAGTTTTTTTTCTCAATATTTATTTATATGGCCGTGCTGGGTCTTAGTTGCGACCCACAGGAGCTTTAGCTGCGGCATATGGGATCTAGTTCCCGGACCAGGGGTTGAACCTGAGTCCCTCTTGTTGGGAGTGCGGAGTCGTAGCCCCTGGACCAGCAAGGAAGTCCCTAAATATATTTATATTGAAACTTCTGGATTGATGCTCCATGACTCTCATCTGTTCTCTGTGCTTTTCAACTCTTTGTCCTATTTTGCTACTTTGTGAGAGATTTGTTCGCCGTTATCTCCTCTACCTTCTAATGAAATTTGAGTTCATGGCCCTCTTGAACTCTATGGGAATACTACTTGGAAGTTTCTGCAGATTTCCTCCGAGCTGGCATTGTCTTTTTGTAAGCTGCTCTTTCCTGACTCTTCTTTTGTGTGTGTGTGTGTGTGTGTTTCTGCTTTTAGTACCCAATTTAATACTCTTCTTTTGTTTGTGCTGGGACTTGCCTTTCCTTACCTTCTGCTAAACGTTGATTAGCTGTTGTATTAGCCGAGAGGCTCTAAAAAGTTAGTTGAAAGGTCCATGTGGAAGTGCCAGACGGTGGAATGTATCAACTGGCAAATTTTGTTTTAGGGCAGGTGGACAGGGAGCCAGGCTATCTCTGGGCCTCCCAGAGATCAGGTGATGGAGGGGTTTGCTCTAAGGACTTGAATTTCTCCAGAGAAGCATCTTTTGATCCCCCGCCCGGGAGGTGGATGCCCTTGACTCATCTGGATGGAGCAGTGCTTCCAGGATAATCCCTTGTTCTTAGCACCCTCTGCCAAGTGGAGGTTTTCTGTTTTTGTTTGTTTGTTCTTGTTGTTTTCAGCTGTGCAGCGGGCTTGCAGGATCTTTGTTCCTCGACCAGGAACTGAACCTGTGCTCCCTGCAGTGGAAGTGCCAAGTCCTAACCCACGGACCACCAGCGAATTCCCAGCATGGTGTTTCTGAGTGAGGATCTCTCCTGGGTCAGTTTCTCCCACCCGGTCCACTGCTGCAGGATACAGGCCTGCCTCCTGGAATGCAGTGTTGGAGGGGGAGTGTCAGTTCTTACAGACAGACATCTTCTGACTTCAGTCCTGCCTCCCCCCAACCCCCATCCCCGCCATGATGCCTCCAAGTTCAAGGGCACAGGCACAGCAGAACACATTTGCACTCCTCTTGTTATCATCTCTCCCATTCTTCCTAAACTGTGTTAAGTATCTCATCGGCTAGTGATCCCTTTCTCATCCTTTGTCTTGGTGGGCCTTTATCATTCTTGTTTTCACTAGTATTGTAATAAGTCTTGAGAGATGAAGGCCACTCCACTACTTTAGCTGAAGTTCCCTGCTGTGCCCTGACGCACGAAGCCAGTGATAAAATGACAGCCCTTCAAAGAGCTGTGTCGAGGTCTTAAACCCCAGTAACTCAAAATGGGACCTTGTATGGAAAAAGGGTTGTTGCTCAGTCGAGATGAGATCACACTGGTTAAGGGCGGGTCCTTAACCCAAGATGACTAGTGTCCTTATAAGGAGAGAGATGCAGAGACCCACAAGGAGACACCTGTGTGACAGAGGTCGCGGCGATGCGCCTACAAACCACAGAATAACACAGAGTGCCAGCGAACACCAGAAACTATTGATCGGAGGCAAGGAAGGATTTCTTCCTGTAGGTTTCAAAGGGAGCATGGCCTTACCAACAGCTTGATTTGAGACTTCCAGCCTCTAGAACAGTGGGAAAATAAATTTCTGTTGTTTTTAAGCCACCTGATATATGGCACTTTATAACAGCCAACCTGGAAAACTAAACAGAACCCTTAACTTCTTGTGATCATATAAATTCACGTTGTTTTCCTTGTGACTTTTGTTAAAAAAAAACTTTTTATTTTGTATAGGAATACAGCTAGCTAACAATGTTGTGATAGCTTCAGGTGAACAAAGAAGGGATTCAGTCAGACATACACATGTATCCATTCTCCCCTAGACTCCGCTCCCATCCTCACTGTGATATTTCTGATGGCTTTACAACTTAAAGTTCCTCTACTCCCTCCAAACTTCCTTCGACCTTCTCCAAGTGTTTTTCTAAAGGTTTGATTTTCTTCCGCCTCAAATTTAACCATTTTATCTGTCTGGAATTTATACAGGTGTGCACCTTGAGGTGAGAACTGAAAACATCCACTTCTTCCCAATAGCTAACCAAACCTAATTTATCAAGTAATCTTCCCATTCCTATTGATGTGTGAGGTCACCTTTGACATATAATTAATTTACATGTGTATAAAGTATGTTTCTGGACTATTTACCCTATTTATTTATTCTACTGATCTGTACTTCCTTTGCTTAAAAAAATATTTATTTGGCTGCACTGGGGCTTAGCTGTGGCATGCAGGACCTTTCTTCGTTGCAGTATGTGGGTTCTTTAGTTGCAGTATGTGGGATCTAGTTCCTTGACCAGGGATGGAACCCGGGGACCCGGCCTTGGGAGCACAGAGTCTTATCCACTGGACCGCCAGAGAAGTCACAATCTACTTACTCTTTTTTTTTTTTTCCCAATCTACTTATTCTTAAATGAGTAAGTTCACTGTTTTAATCATTAAAATGTGTTTTGGTATTTTATAAGGAAAGTTTCTCCCCACCACAATCTTTTTCAAAATTTTAACATTCTTCTCATTTATACTTCCTGATAAATTTTGGAAAAACTTAGGTTCCAAAATAAATTCTACTGGGGTTTTGGTTACAAACACATGCTTAGTCGCTCAGTCAACAGGCCAAGTCTACTTTACTACCCTTTGTAGCCCTCCAGGATCCTCTGTCTATGGGAGTTGGGCAAGAATACTGGAGTGGGTTGTCATTTCCTCCTTCAGAGGATCTTTCCCATCCAGAGATTGAACCCGCATCTCTTGCATTGGCTGGCCGATTCTTTACCATTGAGCCACCAGGGAAGCCCTTTGGTTACAAATAGGACAAATATCAACTATACTAGGAAGAGCTGACATCTCTACAAATTCCATAGTTTCCATCTAGAAACAAAGTACATGTCTCCATTAACTCATCTGCTTTCTATCTCTCAGTAAAGTCTTATCATTTTCATCAGGACCCCTCTATCTCAAATACCACCCCCCAAGTCACTCCTTATTCCTTTACCTTACCTTGTGTGTATAGTATTAATCACTTTAAGAAGAATAAGCAAAGCAGCTGATATTTTGGGGGTTCACTCAATGCCAGGCATTATTCTAAGTCCTTTTATAAGCATCATCTCACTAAATTCTTGCATCAGCATGAGTTGGTACCTATCATTTCCACTTACACATGGGACAAAAAGTACGGCATAGAGAGACAATTAGGTCATAGGTCAAAGAGACAGAACCAGGTTCAAATCCAAGCAGTTTTATTCTGGAGTCCATTGTCTTATCTCAAATCAGTATTTTTATTGATACTGGGCAAAAGAACAAGGAAACCTTTTATCTGCTGACATATAAAGATTGCCAAGATGGTTGATTCAGTGAACAAGATTCTTTAAAAATACACATATATCTTAGTTGCAGCATATTAGATCTTTTTAGTTGGGGCATGCAGGATCTTTTTCTTGCAGCATGCAAACTCTTGGGCTTCCCTAGTGGTTCAGTTGGTGAAGAATCCGTCTGCAATGCAAGAGACCCTGGTTTGATTCCTGGGTCTGGAAGACACCCTGGAGAAGGGACAGGCTACCCACTTCAGTACTCTTGGGCTTCCCTGGTGTCTCAGATGGTACAGAATCTGCCTGCAGTGCAGGAGACCTGGGTTCAATCCCTGGGTTGGGAAGATCCCCTGGAGGGCTACAGTCTATGGGGTCACAGAGAGTCAGCCGTGACTGAGCGACTTTAACTTAACTAAACTAATACAAACTCTTAACTGTGGCATGTGGGATCTCGTTTGCTGACGAGGGATTGAACCAAGGCCCCCTGCACCGGGAACATGGAGTCTTAGCCAGTGGACCACCAGGGAAGTTCCTGAAATAGCAAGATTCTGAACTATCATTTGTATTAATAGTGGGGAAGACGGTAATATTCCACTATATGTATATTTGCTTATATACGAAAATAAAATATTTGAATGGACGCAGAAAGGAGTCAGTGAGCGGTTGTTTCTCTTGAAGTTGAGCAGGGACACGACAATAGGGGGACAGGACCAGGAAGGAGCCTTTTTGCTTTTTTTTTTTAACCAAGTACATATATTATCTCTTCAAAAACTAAGTAAAATTTTAAACTTAAAATAAAATACACAACAGACACTCAGTAAATGTAAGTGAAAGAGTAGAGATTTCACAGGATCTCTTATTAAAAAACACTTACTTGGTCATGTCGGGTTTTAGCTGCAGCATTCAGGATGCTTAGTTAAGGCATGTGGGGTCAGCTCCCTGACCAGGGATGGAGCACGGGCCTCTGCACTGGGAGCAAGGAAGTCCCTCACAGATTCTTCCAAAGGTATTTATGGTCTGGCTGCTGCGCTGACTAGATCTGTTTCATGGTACAGTTTCAAGCTGGCTGCTGACATTTAGGACAATATATTGTTGATTTTTATAATCTCACTCCCAACACTTGTATTCCTTCTACGGAGACTCTTTTCCATTGATTCTTCTGGGTCTTCAGTGACCAGGGCAGGGCAGGGGTCGAGGCTCATCCCATAAATGTGTTCAGACAGGCCAGTGATGAAAATGAGGAACGGTAAGAATGGTGGTAAAGGAAAGAGTGTATTCTCTGTGTAAAGACGCTGAGTTCCATTGAAAAAAAAAAAAAAAAATCACCGTGCAGGCCAAATAAAACAAGCCCACAAAAGAACGCAGCCCTTGGGCCGCCAGTCTGCGGCCTCTGCCTGCAGTAGTCCATGTTCACTCACGCTTTCCTCCGCCCTCTTCCCCTCAGCTACCCCACCCGGGTTTTCCAGAGCCTTCCTCCCGGCCCACCCGCCCCCGAGGGCTCCTGGCTCCTTCAGTCTGCACAGGACTATCTACTCTTCTCCCAGGCTGGCGGGTTTAGAAGCATGTTGGGCTCTTTAATAAGCAACTTCAGTTAATCCTGCCTCGCTGGGCTCTTCCCACCCTTTCCAGCATCCTCTGCTTTTGTGGCTAGCGGACTGCAGTGACCATTCAGCTTCCCCCGCCGTTCTTCCTGGGGTCTAGGAGCAGCTTGAACTCAGCAATCAAGTCTGATTCATGCCTGACTCCTGGTGCCTGGCACTGCAAGCGCTTAGCAAACCTTATCTGCTGAGTGATGAAGGCTGCTGGGCAGATCTTCTTGGCAGGCATTGCAGCTAACCCACGCAGTCAAAACCCTGATGGAACTCTGTAGAACCAGCCAAAGAGGACAGGGCCCCTGCCCCTCCAGGAACCAGGCAGAGCCTCCACAAGGGCAGAAGCCAGTTTTTATACCTGTCACATAGAGCAGGCCCTCAAAAATAAATTTATTGGCTGACAGACATGATGCTTGCCACCTATACACCCCCAGCAGAGACAAAAAATGATGCATGAAGGACATCAACAAAAAGAGGGTGAGAAAAGGGCTTCTCACAGGGCTTCACGACCCTGGAGCACCCACGTAGCCCTTCACTGAAATATGCAAACTTTTACCCCTAAATGAGAATGATTGCACTGACCCTCCCAGAGCTGTGTCAGTGTTCACATTTTATTCTTATACATTTTACTCACGCTAACTGGTACAGTGGTCCTTACTTTATAGAGATGGTAACTCGCCCAAGATCATACAGGGAGTGTGACTTGCAGCCAAAACTGGGACACTGACTTTTTTTTTTTTTTGGCCACATCAGGCTTGCAGGATCTTAGCTCTCCGACCAGGGATCGAACCCATGCCCCCTGCAGTGGAAGCATGGAATCTTAACCAGTGGGCCACCAGGGAAGTCCCTGGGCCACTGATCTTTGATTCTACCTCCAGTGTTCCTTTCTGGGAAATTCCAGGTGGGAACTCTGAAGAGAATTCTGAAGAGGCACGTGAGGTCTTAGCTCCCCGACGGATGACTGAACCTGCAGCTCCTGTACCGGAAGGTGAAGTCTTAACCACTGGACCACCAGGGAAGTCCCCATGTTTTTGTTTGTTTGTAATTCTCTGGCTATACGGCAGAAGACAAATAAAAGGGAACTAAGACTCAGGTAGAGAGAGCAGACTGAGCTATCACACATACAACCTCTCCCACACAATATGTAGATAAACTAAGAAAAAACATCACATTAAAACCGAACTCCCGGTCCAAGCTGCAGCCCCAAACCTTGGGTGGAGACTAGAGAGAAGCCAGAGTCTCTGGCTTGGGCTGCAAGGGTGTGCCAAGGTCCCCTACTACTCACACGTGTGGAAGCCCAGTCCTGGAAAACCAAGTAAAGCTTGACTGGGAACCAGTGACCCCATGGTGCCTAGCAGAAATAACCATAAAACTGTCCCAACAGATGCCTCCCTAATCCAAGGCATATGCAGGACCCCATGGGCTATAATCACTACCAAAGATGATCTCAAGGACAAAAATGACAAAAGATACAGAGAAATCAAATGCTATGCAAAGGGCAGATTCAACAGAGTGAAATACTTCAGAAACTATAAATAACAGCCCCCGAAAAGGGAACTGAAGAATGCTCAAAACAAGATAAACAAAGGGATAGAAGCCACAAAGCAAAAATAAGACACTGTAGAAAGTGAGTCTGTGGTTGTAGTTTTTTAATATTTACTTATTTATTTGGCTGTCTTGGGTCTTAGTTGCAGCACTCAGGACCTTCACTGCTGCATGGGAGATCTTCACTGCAGTATGCAGGATCTTTAGTTTTGGCATGAAGGATCTAGTTCCCTGACCAGGGATTGAACTTGGGCCCCCACATTGGCAGCACAGAGTCTAAACCACTGGACCACCAGGGAAGCCCCAAGCAAGTGAATTTTAAAAAGAACTAGGGACTTCCCTGGTGGCCCAGTGGATAAGACTCTGTACTCATAATGCAGGGGGCATAGGTTCGATCCCTGATTAGGGAACTAGATCCCACATGCCACAACTGAGAGCTGGCTAGATAAATAAATAAAATAGCCTAAATAAAGAAATAAAATATATGTTAAAAAAAAAAAAAGAATTAAATAGAAATTCTAGAAATCAGGGTATGTTTAAACACAACTGAAGAGAGAGTTAGTGAATGGGAAGATGAAACTGAGGAAATCACCTGGAGTGAAAACAGAAAAATAGACAGGAAATACAAAAGAGATGAAATAAAATGGCAAGCAGAACAATAAGTTCCACAATGCATTTAATAAGAGTTGCAAAGGGGAGAATAAAGGGAAAAAGTCAGAGGCAAAAATCTCCCAGAGATAATGGCTAAGACTTCCAGAATTAGAGTAAAAGCTAACACAAGTCCCAAGAACAATAAAGTAAAACACCAGTGTACAGAGTGCACCACATTAAAAGAAAAGAAAGAATCTTGAAAACTGTCAGAGAGAAAAGGCAGATTATCCACAAGGGATTGACAATTAGATTAACTGTCTGAAGACAACAGAATAGCAGCTTCAGAGCATTGAAGAAAAATAACTAATCTAATCCTGTTCCATCTGTTATTCCACTTCCATCTTACATCCCAGCAGCTCAGGTAGCAAGAGGAGGAATGATCAGGCTGCTGGCTTTGAGAATGTCTCTCCACAGTACCCACAGGTATCTGGCACTGCACCCCTGCCCCACTGTGTCCACAGTCACGACTTGCAGCCAAGATAGCAAGAACAAAAGCCAATTCTGCTGAATGGGCACTAAGGAGAAATGCCCAAAATATCAGCAAATAGTCACCTAATCTGGCCTTGGAAAAAAATGGAATGTTAGGCAAAAAAAAAAAAAAAGCTATAGGAAAGGATAAATCTTCTGGCTAAAAAAGTCTCAGCAAAATAGGAAAAGGAAGCAAATGAAAATGGGCAGAGGAGGGGGGGGAGAAAAAAAAAAAAAAAAAAGAAAATGGGCAGAGGAGGATCATCAAGTAGAGACTAAAGGAGACTTAACAGCAGAGCCAGAATCTAAAAATGAAGATATTTCAGGCTCCAAAGTGGTGGGAAACTAGGCAGTCTTAGATTGGTCTTAGTGGTGGTTCTTACAAACCTTTCTCCTACAACTCCAAGAAGCAAGCTGTGTAACTATTGTAGAAATGGCAAGTTTTCTGGAATTCTAGAAACATATTTTTAAGAAGCTTGGAATCCCACCATATCCCATGTTTGAATACATCTTTCTTTCATATTTATTTATTTGGCTGTACTGGGTCTTAGTTGCAGCATGAAGTTTTGATCTTCACTGCAGCTGGATCTTTTTAGTTGCAGTATGCAAACTCTTAGTAGTTGTGGCATGTAGGGTCTAGTTTCCTGACCAGAGTTCAAACCCAGGCCCCCTGCATTGGCAGCACAGAGTCTCAGCCACTAGACCACTGAGAAAGTCCTGAATACATCTTTAAATACAAAAGTACAACTGCCTTTTTAAGAGGTAAAAGTTGTGTGCTGTTTAATTTCAGCAAGACCAGAAATTAGTGGAATGTTGGGAGGTTTGTTAGATGTAAACTTAACATTCCATAAACTGTGAAGGGCATTATACAAATCCCCTGAAATATACACAGCCCAGATGACAGTCATTTAAATGATCCATTTTTCATAATTGTGTTTTTCCCTACTATCTCACCTCTGTGTCTTCTATATGGTCTTTTTATCTCCTTATCAGAACTGCAGACACTCTGTGGCAATATCATGCAAGTGGTCCAGAATTTCCCCAAACCTGATAATTTGCTGTGGATAGAATGTGTAAGACATCATATCCTGTGTTATCGGGACATTCCTCACAAAAGGCTTACAAGTTAGCAATATTTGAAGATTCTGAGCTCTGGTGTCCTCTACTTACGGATAAAGAGTTTCTAAATTTTAAGCTGGAACAGAGGCTGAGTAATTCTTTGGCAGTTTGGTAGCTCCATTGTGTAGGCTTTTTTAATACTAGCTTAGGAACTGATATCTGCGTACTGACCACCAAACAGGTATGCACTGATAAAATCTTGGTTATAACAGGATGGGGGGAAAGGATGGTGAAATACAGACATCTTCACACATATAAAGACTATGAGAGTCCACTGCACAGAGCTTCTTACAGAAAGAGGTGTAAGTTCAGAAGAACTTCCCAGAATAGTTCTGTTTATATATTCCAAAAGGAACATTTGCAAAACCAAACCAAACAAAAAAACACAGCATCACTGCTGAAGCTTTATACTCTTGACGTTATCCTGACCACCCGACGAGCCCGAGGTGGAAGCCAGAGGAAAGAAGAGGTGGGATGCAGTCAGCCCCCATGGAAGCCCCACCCCAACGCCATCGGGACCCAACCAGTGTGAGTGGAATTTCAGTCCAGACCTTCCTCTGAGGCAGGAACTGTTCTATGAACTCTGCTTTTTACCAAGTAAAGATCCCAGGGCCCCATCCCACTCCTCCCACTTCTGTCACCTGCTTCTGGTCAGCCAGCACTTGGGTGGGCTCTCCACTTAGGCCCCCTGCAGTCCTGGGTGGGGGACGGGTGGGCAGAGCATCTCTTACACCTCCCTATGCACTGCCCCCTCCCTGCGCCTGGGCTTGGCAGAGAGGTCACACTTGTCCGAGGTAATTTACCAGGGCAGGAGGTATTTTTAAACGGAGATGAGAAGGAATTATCAAGAAATGACTGGCTGGCTACAGAAATCTAAAGCCCAAGCCCTAAGCTGGTGATTCCATAATTAAGACACTGACACCACCCAGGGCCCTCGGCTCCCTGCAGACCCACAGAAAATCTGGTATAACTTCACTTTTCTATCAAGAAAAGAAAAGTTATTTTCTCCTTCTTCTTTGTTCAGACATAACATCATCAACACAGCTCTTTAAATATCTATGCCAGGAGGCTATATTTAGTGACTGTTTGGCCCTTAAAATGAGCCTGATTTCCTGTGGCAAAAAGTTCTCAGCAACAAGGAGAGAGGCCTGGAGAATTCCGAAGCACTGACAAACAGCGTCAGAGCCGGAGATGCTCAAACACTGTGAGATCGGAGTTGCCTGCTTTTTCTGGAAAGGTGACTGGCACCCAAGAGAGAGGGAGAAAAAGCCTAATAAAAGGGTGCTTGGTCTGAACACTCCCAGGGTCATCCCAGAGAACAGCCTGACACCAGGCAAGCATTTGGGCCAATAATCATATATAGTAAATACTGTCCTCTTTCAGAAGGGCAGAAGGGAAATCTGTTTACTCATTCACTCACTCAACAATTTACTCACTCATTCACTCACCCATTTCACTCATTCACTGCTTCACTCATTCATTTACTCACTTGTTCACTCATTCATTCACTCGCTCACCCACTGATTTGTGCATCTCCCTACAGGCAAACCCTATGGTTTACAAAAGCTCTAAGTCATGCGGTCAACAAGACATACAAACCACGAGACTCAGAAGGGCATCCCTAGAGAGGGTCCTTGGAGGGACACAAAGCAACTGCTTCAGGGGACCTGCAGAGTGATGGGCACTTCCATGCGGGCCAATCAAGAAGGTTTCACAGGAGCGGAAGCCACCACTGGCATTGGCTACTGCTCTGGGCCCTCTCATTCAAATCCCTCACTGAGCCCAGATGTCAGCACATTATCCCATGTACTGGGAGCTTTCCCAAGCTTCGCCCCCTTCCCATGATAAGTAACCAAACTGGAACGGGAGCTAAGCTTGTCTGACTGCAGCAGGTGGAGGCTGGCAGCAGTGCCTCTGTGGGACCACAGACAAGGTCCCCCATGGCCATTTCTCCCTCGGAGACCTGCTGGCGGGGGAGCTCAGAGCAGGTCTTCTTTGGAGAAGGCACCCCGCCCTGCTCGCTCCCCTGATGCAGCCTAGACTCTCCACGCTTTCCCTCCTCAGACCCCACCGTCCCATCCCTCCGTCTGTGGGGTCTCCAGGGTCCCCATGATGACCCAAGGGAGCAGTGGAATGCACATTTACTCAGCCCTGACTAACATTTGCCAAGCAACATGCCATTCTTTTTTTTTTTTTTTTTTTTAACATTTTAGTTTGAGATAATTTTAGACTTTCAGAAGAATTGCAAAAATAGTACAGAGTTCCCGTACATCTTTGCCTGGCTTCCCCTTATATTAACTAACATCTTATATAACCCTAGGAAAAATCATCAAAATGAAGAAATTAACTTTGCTACAATGGGCCCTGCGCTCAGTCATGTCTGACTCTTTGCAACCCCTTGGACTGTAGCCCGCCAGGCTCCTCTGTTCATGGGATTTCCCAGGCAAGAATACTGGAGTGGGTTGCCATTTCCTCCTCCAGGGGATCTTCCTGACCCAGGTATCAAAACCCGGGTCTCCTACACTGCAGGCGGACTCTTTACCTGCTGATCCATCGGGGACTAAGCCCAGGGTTTCAGGAACATTCCAGACCACCAGTGAACCTGAGTAAGTCTCAGGACAGGGCAGGCCCACCCTGAGGGAAGCCCTGCATTTATTCCCGCCTGTGCTTCCTGACTTTGAGTCAGTTCCCTCAAGTGCAGACACCATCAGGATCCTATAGTAACTCCGGGATTTCCCACCTGCCTTTTTTTTTTTTTTTTAAATAGACAGCACAGCACTTACTTGATAAAAAACAAAAAAATTTTTTAAGGTTAAATAACTTACACCTATGATCTTCAAACTTGGAACTGCACCAGAGAACTCTATGGCCCAGCAGGAAAGAATGTTTTGAACAGGCTGCTGAATTGTTTTTCCAGGAGAAAATGTCTGTGAATAAGCGCCAAGTGTGGAAATCCAAAGTTCTCTCTATGGCCACAGAAAGCACGGATGAAATAACAAGTGTTCCTGTAGGTTTAAAAGGGTGGCCTGTCTGGGTTCCACTGGGCTTCTTGATGCACTGCATGAGTTACCTGTTATTAATACCATCCTGGATTAGCTTTTATCGCTGCTGTAAAAAAATTATCACAAACTGAGCAGCTAAAAACCACACCCGTTTATCATCTCACAGTTCTGTAGGTCAGAAGGCCAGTAAGATCCCACTGGGCTAAAAATCAAGGTGTCAGCAGGGCTACACTCCTTACTGGGAGCTCTGGGGAAATTTCGCTTTGAAGGTTATTCCGGTAGTTGGTAGGATCCAATTCCTTGCTGTTTCCCTTGGGCCCTTGCACATGGGCCCCTCCCACTCAGAGCCAGCAATGGCAAGTTGAATCCTTCTCCCATTTGGAATTCCTCTGGCTTTCCCTTCTGCCATGTCTCCCTTCCACTTGGCAGTCAGAGAATGTTCTCTGCTTTTAAGGGCATGTGATCAGACTGGCCCACTTGGACACTCCAGGCTCCTCTCTCTTTTTTTTTTTTTTGGGCCATGCCACGCAGTGTGTTGGATCTTAGTTCCCTGACTAGGAATCAAACCCATGCCACTTGCATTAGAAAAAGGGAGTCTTGACCACTGAACAGCTAGGGAAGTCCCTTCTCTCCATATCTGGAGGTCCTTAATTACATCTGCAGAGCCCCTTTCGCCACGTAACAGAAGATATGGCCATATTGATGGTGGGGGCATTTTCTGTCTGCTACATCACACTTCTGAGATGCAGAAGGAACACCAATCAGCCTGCCAGTAGAGTATAAATCAGGAATCCTGGCTCCAGTTCCCATCCAGATGTGTACTGTGACTGCACACAGAACCACCTCTGTCCCTCCCACTGAATTCTCCACTCCTAAAACATGCTCACATTTATCCTACCAGTGTTGCCAAAACTTTGGTTTCATGTCAACACGACACAGATCAAATGCATTCACTTTGGTGGGGAGCACCTGCCCTGGGTGAGAACTGGGCCCCTTCCCTCTTCTGTTGCAGCAACAATCAAACAAAATCAGGTCCTTAAGATGCATCATTACTTCACTCAGTAAACATCTCCCGAGGTCCTTCTGGGTGCTGAATCCTGTGCATGGGGTGCAGAGGCCTACAGAGCAGGCTAAGCTATAGGGGAGCTCACAGTTCATTGTGGGACAGACACCCAGATAAACATGTTAACAGAGAACAGACAGAAGTGTATATGTGCTAAGTCGCTACAGTTGTGTCTGACTCTTGGTGACCCTAGGGGTTGTAGCTCACCAGGCTCCTCTGTCCAAGGGATTCTCCAGGCAACAATACTGGAGTGGGTTGCCATGCCCTCCTCCAAGGGATCTTCCTGACCCAGGGATTGAACTCACGTCTCTTATGTCTCCTGCATTGGCAGGTGGGTATTTACCACTAGGGCCACCTGGGAAGCCTGACACACAGAAATACCATTCACTAAATCTGCGTGGAGAAGGGAGGGGGACTTTCCACAGGAGTGGCCACGAAGGTGGGACTTACCGGATGGAAAGAGTTTGGCAGGTGGATAAAGTGGGAGAGGCGTTCTGGGCAGAAGAGAAGGCTGCCACCTGGAAAAACCCAGGAGTGGAGAAGCCGCGGGTCTTTCGGGGAGAGCTCTATGGTGCTTGGTGGGCTGGCTACAGGGAGTGTGGGGGGTGGTGGCTGGGCATTAAGGTTGGCAAAGCCTGGCTCTGTGCCATGCCAATGAGCTTGGGTGTCAGCTTAGAGTTACGCATGACAAACAGAGGTTTTTAAAATCTGGAGTGATATAAACACTTGGACCTCTTAAAACCAAACTCTGGCAGCTAAGGCAAGGGCAGAACTTATGAGGGTCAAGACTGGAGGGCAGGAGGGCCAGGTGGGCCGTGCAGTAAATAGCTAAGTCTTGAGATGAAGGCCTGAACTCAGGCAGAGGCGGTGGTGGAGAAGTCGGGGTGATGTGAGATGCAGTCAAGGAGACAAGAACAGTAGGACTCGATGACTAGCTGCAGGGGTCCAGGCAGAAGAGAGGGGTCTCTTAGAATGAGTGGGACAATCCCAGGTGGAACAGCCTGGGACGGTTTGTAAACTGAGATTCTCTGAAACTGAGAACGAAGAAGAATGAGCAGGTCTGTGGCGGGAGGTGGAGTCCAGGTTTAGATGGGTTGGGTTTTCCTTCCCTTCCTTCCTTCTTTCTTTTTTCATTGCTTGTGTTGGATTTTTCTTAGCTGTAACAGGGCCTCGGCTGCACAGGGAGGTCCCATCCTGGAACAAGGGTCTCGAGGGAAGCAGGAGATGGCAAGTCACTTCCAAGCATGAGTCAGGGAGATGACAATCAATAGGAAGTCCCCAAGGACCACCCACAGTTACATCAAAGGGACGAGGTTTCCAGGGTCCCTCTGGGCAGCTCCAATTATGCTCACGTGATCCCAGATTCAGGGACTGTAAATCAGGGTTCACAGTTCAGAACTGGGACCAAAAATGGCTGATGCTCACTCAGTCCTTCACCAAAAAGATTTTATCCTTCATTCCACAAACCTGTACCAAGAGTTGCTCAGGGCCAGATGCTGCGCCAGAAACTTGAGCTGACAAAGAAAAGGCACCCGACGTATATTTTTTTTTAAACTTCCCAGATGGCTCAAGTGGTAAAGAATCCTCCTGCCAATGCAGGAGACCCAAAAGACGTGGGTTCGATCCCTGGGTCAGGAAGATACCCTGGAGTAGGAACGGCAACCCATTCCAGTATTCCTGTCTGGAGAATCCCAGGGACAGAGGAGCCTGGTGGGCTCCAGTCCACAGGGTCGCAAAGAGTTGGATACGACTGAGCAACTTGAGCACGCATATGCCAACCCTGGAGAGGCAGAGCCCTGGGCTCACCTGTGACTCCAAGGGAAGCTGATCTTGCTCAGAGAGGAAACCACAGTACTCACGCCTGTGTATCTTTCTGATGGATTATGGGAAATGAGAGGGAAGATTCATAGCATCAGTTAAGCCAGATCCAAGGAACACCAGAGAAGGTATATGCATCCAGGCCAGTACAGGAGAGGGGACACTTGACAGCCTAGTAAGACACACTAACGCACAGAGCAACTGTCACCAGGGCTGGCCCCAGGGACCATGCAGCCAGACAGAGACCTCAAAAGAACCACTGTTAGAAAGTCAGCATTTCTGCCATGTTCCTAGGTGACAATCCCTAAGCTCCCAGATTCTCACAGTGGCTCATCACGCCTCATTGTTGTTGTTCAGTCACCCAGTCGTGTCCGACTCTTTGCAACCCTATGGACCACGCACGCCAGGCCTCTCTGTCCCTCATCATCTCCGGAAGTTTGTCCAAGTTCATGTCCATCGCACTGGTGATGCCATCCAGCCATCTCATCCTCTGACGCCCTCCTCTCCTCCTCTCCTCCTCTCCTCCTTCATCATGTCTGGCTTGATCTAAATCTTTGGAGCAAGAGCCAAGTCTGAGGTTCCGTGCCTACCATCTGGGTCTCTGGTTTAGTCAAATGTGCTTTCTTTTGAGCTTAGAGACACGCTTTCTCCTTTCATTCTCTCCTTTGAGAACTTCTCTCTAATATAGTTCACATTTAACAGACATCCTGAGCTGGGGCTGGTGTAAAGCCTTCTGCTAGACATTGGGGAAACTCATTAAAAGATGAGTGAGGAACGAGGAACCCGTCTGCCACTGACGAAGGGAGATACAAGACATATGTCAACGGGAGCCGAGGGCACCGAGCTAAGCATGGCCTAATGACAGGTGTCACCCGCCCCGCTCCGTGTTACAGCAGCGCTCGGAGTGTGCAGCTTGTAGACGCATGATTCATAAATCAAACACTTCCCAGCTCCAGGGCAGCGTCAGAGGCACTCTCACGGGGGAGGCTGTGTTTGAGAGAGACCTCAAAGGGTGGGTGGATATCTAAATGGCAGGTTCTTACTTAGCCTCCACAAGACAGTCTCCTACTCCCTGGAAAGAGGTTTTTTATAATCTTTTGTATTCTGAAATATATAAATAGAGAGAACTGCATGAAGCGAAAAAGTACAGCTTAATGAATTATCATAAACCACCATCCAGGCCAACACACAGATGGATGGCAGGGCCACAGAAGCGCCCCTGTTCTGAACACCCTCCCCCTCACTCACCTCTCCTGCACTCAGAGGAGACCTTTATCTGAGCTCTTAGAATAATCAGTCCCTTTTTTCTCTACAGCCTTATCATCTATGCAAGCACCCCTAAATCCCAGTTTTGCTTTGCCTGTTTTTTGAACTTAATATAAATGGAAGCCTTCAGATTTGTCCTGGGAGTCTGTCTCTCCCGCCACCCCCAACATTATGTTTATAAGAGTCACGCTGACTTAACCCTGGTGGTCCAGTGGCTAAGACTTTGTCTTCCAATGCAGGGGGTGCAGTTTCAATCCCTGGTTGGGGAGATAAGATCCCACATGCCTCATAGCCAAAAAAACAAAACATAAAGCAAAAGCAATATTGTCACAAATTCAATAAAGACTTCAAAAAAAAGGTCCACATCAAAAAAAAAAAAAAAAAGAATCCCCCACACTGTTGAGGGTAACTATCGTTTGTTCCTTTTCACTGCTGTATAGTATCCCCATGAGAGAGAAGATCACAATTTACTTATCCATCTACTGCTGATGAGCTCTTGGGTTGTTTCTAGTTTGGGGTTATTACACAACATGATTATGAGTAAATATTCTTCTATAAATACCTTTTGGTGCATGGGCATACATTTCTGTTGGGTATATTGCTTGGTGTGGACTTGGTGGGTTATTGAGTGTGCTAATGTTTAATCTTTAATGCTGTCATTGTTGTTCGGTCACTAAGTGGTGTCCAACTCTTTTTCAGGCTCCCCTGTCCTTCACTGTCTCCTGGAGTTTGCTCAGATTCATGTCCATGACTCAGTGATGCTGTCCAACCATCTCACCCTCTGCCACCCTCTTTCACCTTCAATCTTTCCCAGCATCAGGGTCTTTTCCAATGAGTTGGCTCTTCACATCAGGTGGCCACTGGAGCTTCAGTTTCAGCATCAGTCCTTCCAATGAATATTCAGGTTTGATTTCCTTTAGGGTGGACTGGTTGGATCTCCTTACAGTGCAAGGGATTCTCAAGAGTCTTCTCCAACACCACAGTTCAAAAGAATCAGTAGTTCAGTGCTCAGCCTTCTTTATGGTCCTATGCTCACAACCATACATGACTGCTGGAAAAACCATTGCTTTGACTAGACAGACAACCAGGCTATTTTGAAATGCAGCTACACCAGTGTCCAGCCCCATCATCAGTGCATGAGCGCTTTCATTGCTCCACATTCTTGCCAACACTTGGCACTGTGATTTTTTTTTTCCTGTTTTTATTTCTTTCATCCTGATAGGCATGTAGCAATATCTCACTGTAATTTTAATTTTTACCTCCATGCTTACTAACAAAGTTGTACACCTTTCTATATGTTTATTGGCCATTTGCTTATCCTTTTTTGTGAAGTTCCTCCTGCTTATTTCTCTATTGGGTTGTCCTTGCTGGTTTTCCTTTTTTTTTAAAAAAAACATATTCTGGATACAGGCTTTTCTGATAGTTGCTGTGGTCAGTCATGTCCGACCCTTTGTGACTCTCTGGACTGTAGCTCGCCAGGCTCCTTTATCCGTGGAATCCTCTAGGCAAGAATACTGGAGTGGGTTGCCATTTCCTGTTCTATCTGATAGTCGTGCTGTGCTATGCTTAGTCACTCAATCATGTCCAACTCTTTGTGACCCTATGGACTGTAGCCCACCAGGCTCCCCTGTCTTTGGGATTTGATGTGTTGCAAAACATCTTCTGGGAGGAATTTCAAAAGTCCAAATAAGTGAATTGAAAAAAAAAATCTAGGGAGTAAAAAAAAAAAATCTCTGTACCTTTTTGAAGTTACCAGCCCTGGCCAGGCTTCAGCTTCAGGGGTATGGAAAAGAAAGTGTACAATCTGAGATCAGACCCACCAGGTTCCAGCCTCAGCTCCTTGGCCACTTCCTGGGTGTTCCTGGGCAAGACACAGAAGCTCTCTGGGCTTCAGTGTCCACGCTTGAGAACGGACCAAAATTACCTACTGCCTGGTTGCTCCATGGCTGAAAAGAGGTTACTTGTAAACGTACTTTGAAAACTTCACACAGTGATAGTTAAAAGAAGTGACTGGCCACACTGGCTTCCTGAACAGCCCACCAAATCCTGGGCTGTCTCTGAGCACTAATAGCAGAGGTGGAAGTAAAGGGCGGCCTTTCAGATCCAAGAAGATGCGTGCTCTCTCCCCAGCGGGCTGTGCCAGACGACACCTTGGGTCCCCAGCCCTCTCCCCGCAGCGTCAGACTTCACTGCCCACAGCTGGGAACAGGGCTCCTCCCTGCCTGCCCAGACAGGAAAACAGGAAGCAGTCACCATCCTGCCAAGAGGTGGGGCTGACAAGTTCCCTTTCCTAGGTGGGCACCTCTCCAGGCCGTCAACCCTTCTGGATGCAGGAGAAGCCCTGGCCGCTGGCCCGTGGTGCCGCCACGCCAGCCCTGCGCCCCACCCAGGCCCCCCACACACTTGGTCCCGAGGTAGTGGAATTAGTGGGCCCGCGGAAGGGGAGCATAAAATGAGCCTCATCAGTGCCCTGCTAGCGAGCAACTCTTTCAGTGCCCAAGTGGGGCCGGGGATCTTCTCTCCTGGATCACACGGACACACCCCATCCCTTCCTAAGGAGCAGCACCATCCTTTCGTGAGCCTCACATCACTGGTACCCGAGCCCCATCCCACAAACAGGGGGCATTTGGGAACCCCTTTTAAGGCAGGAGTTGCGAGCTCAGAAGAAACATGTGTCCTGATTTTAATGTGAAAGGCTGCTTAGAGGACTTCTAAAAGCTGAAATATGTATATTTTTTAAAGCTGAAATATTTGAGACTTGGAAGGACCCTCAGAAATCTTTTCCAGCCTCCTCATTTTGCAATGAGAGATGCAGGGGCAGAGCCAGACTTCCTGTTCCTGCACTCATCCTAACATCCCCAGACTGCCTATTCTTGTATTCATCCTAATGTCCCCAAACTTCCTGTTCTTATATTCATCCTAACATCCCCAGACTTCCTGTTTCCACACTCATCCTAACATCTCTCATGCTCTGCCCCAAACTCTAGCACCTGCACAGAGGCCACTGCCCTCGGCCATGTCCAGGGGCCCAGGACACCAGGCCAGTTTCTCTCCCTTCCTGGTAACCTCGTCTAAGCTCAGAAAGATCTGACCTGAAGCAGAATGAAGTCCTAGGAAGTCCAAGACCACAGTTTGGGAATGTTTATCAAGTGTTCTGAACTTGATGGAAATTCAAATCATCACCCTTGAGCCTTAGTTCTGTTTGCGGCCTCATCAGGCTCTTTCCTAAGTGAATTCTCCAACCAAGCTCTCAGGAGCTGACCGATGTTCTTCCACGGTACCCTGGGTGCCCAGGCCTGGCACACAGGGCCGGCATCTAGTGAGATATAATCATTAGGGAAACTGAAGAAGACAGAGAGGGAACCTCCAAAATGTGCAAAGCAAAGTGTTCTGCAAGCGGAGGCCTGCCTACAGCCCCAGGCTGCTGTTGGTCCTCTGACTGCTGTACATTCACTTATTTGGCAAACAGGCCTGGGTGCCTGCCTCATGCAAGGGCCGGCTAAGACTCAGATCCTGCCCTCAAGAGCTTCCAGTCTTAGGACTTCCCTGCTGGCCCAGTAGCTAAGATTTCGCGCTCCCAGTGCAGGGTGCCCGGGTTCAATCTCTGGTTGGGGAACTAAGATCCCACATGCCACAACTAAGACCGGGTGCAGCCAAATAAATAAATAAATACTGGGGAAAAAAAAAAAGAACTTCCAGTGTGGAAGGGAAGCCAAGAGGTGAGCATGGATGAACAGGAGAGACACACAGTAGGGAATGGCCCCTGAACCAGATCACAGGAGCTGCCTGGTGGAGGATGCTCTGTAAGTTAAGGCCTGCAGAGGACAGGGACTAGGGACCCTGAAGGTACCACATCCGGCAGGGTCTCTGGGCAGCCAGCACAGGTTCTTGGAAAAAGCAAGTTATATGGGCAGTGCTGGGCATTAAGGACAATCCACCGGTCACCAGGCTCTTTGAGGGGGCAGGAAGGATGGGATTACAAAGGTGCAGGGAAGAGGAAATAGGGCGGGGACAGCGAGAAGCCAAGGAGGGAAGGATAGGAGAAACATCATAGAATACAGCGTGGCAGTACAGGCAAAAGGCAGGGAAGGCTCCGGGCGGATCCTGGGAGATGGTGGGAGTCATGGGAGGGGCTCAAGTGTTCACAGGCTGGGGAGGCCCAAGTGGGGTCTGGGGCATGAGTGGTTTATCAGGGGCAGAAGTCTAATGGGAAGTGGTCACGCAGGCCAGGAAGTCGGTGTCATGGGGGTGAGAACAGAAACCATCGGATGGAAGTGAGGGCAGAGGAAGTGGACAGGAGGTAAAAGAGCAGTGGGGTGAGGACAGAGCCTTGGGGTCCCAACCTTCCCCAAGGGGAGGAAGACAAGTAAGAGCCAGAGGGGTCCAGGCAGTGCCGCGGGGCTGGCAGTCAGAAAAGCCAGGCTCGCGGGCCGATCTTCCTGGCTTTGAGTCCCAGCTCTGTCATTTACTCACTTCAGAGCCTTGAGCTAGTTATTAACCCCTCTCAGCCTCAACTGCCCCATCTATAAAACAGGGTGGGGTTCTGGTGGCTCAGATGGCAAAGAATCTGTCTGCAATGCAGGAGACCCAGGTTCAATTCCCGGGTAGGGAAGATCCCCTGGAGAAGGGAATGGCAATCACTCCAGTATTCTTGCCTGGAGAATTTCATGGACAGAGGAGCCTGGCAGGCTATAGTCCATGGGGTCGCAAAAGACTCGGATGTGACTGAGTGACTAACACTTCACAATCCATAGGCTTGTTGTAATGATTAAAAAGAGAGGTCTGTGCAAGGCCTTTACACTTGCACAGAGTAACTGTGATCAATGCTGGCTTTTCTCATTAGTATCATTGGGAGGAAACCAGAAGAGGATGAAACCACGCAGCCAGAGAAAGCTCTCAGCATCCTTTCTAGTTTTCAGTACTGATTAAGGGAGCAAGCGGGGGACAGGAAGTATACAGAATCTTTTATGTTAGAAGCCATTTCGGTATAGCCAGGTCTGAGAACCACTGATCCCTCCAGCCCAACCCTAAAATTTTTCAGCTGGTGAACTGAAGGCTGAGCATCTGCTGAAGATCATGTTCAAGACAGCAGATGATGTAAACATGGAGAAGAGGCCATGCCATCTGATTCTGAAGCCCTGGCTGGTCTATTTGCTTGCTGTGTGACCTTGGAAAAGTCACTTGGCCTCTCTGAGCCTGAGTTAGCAAATAAAATAATGGCTATAAATCACCTAGTAGGTCCCTAGGACCCAGCAAGTCCTTCACAAATATTTGTTTCTGTCTCCTGGCTCTCATTATATGACTTATATAATCATATAAAGTAAAGCATCCTTTACTCTGTCATGGGCTCCATCCAGGAGATTGTGACTAAGGGTTTGTCCCTTCCTCTGTGTTCCCAGAGCCTTGTGCTCTCCCCTGATCCCAGCCCTCAGCTGCCACAGAATACAGCAGCTCAAACTTCCGTGTCTGGTTGAAACACAGGCTCTGATGAAGCAGGTCCTGCCCTGCTACCGACTCCAGTGTTGCCCGTGCCATGGGTCCTCTGCTCCCTTTGGAGGAGGCCCGCTGCGGCCGGCCCACCTCCCCGCTGACTCATGAGCTCCTCTGGGGCCAATCTCTTTATCTTACTCATCTCCGCGTCCCCTTCACAGTATGTACTCACTAAGAGGATGTTGAAAAAACAAGCAAACCGTGGAGAAAACCATTTTCCAGCTAAGTAAATACAGACAGGACATTTTGTCTGTGAGTGGCAACCCTCCTGATTCATTCCAGAATCGCCCTCTTGGCTGACCTAAGGACAGTGTGGTGGAGAGGGCCTGAGACCTAGAACCAGGGCCTGGAACCCCGAGTCTTGGGTTTGAATTCTGATCCTTTCACTCACCAACTGATGGTCCTGGGCAAGTTACCAAGCTCTCATCCATAAAATGAGGGTGATAACACCCAACCACAGTGCAGTCCCAACAATGCCAAAACTTTCTAAACTGTAAAGTGCTCCAGGCTACATATCATTATTACTGTAGCTTTTTTGAGGGCAAGAACCACTTTTTACGTCCCCAGAGCCTGAAGGGTACAGGTGAGGGGCTGGGTGGGGGGCACACTGGGGGTCTGGTTGGAGCTGGGAGCTGGCAGGGACAGTGATCACGTGAAATATAAGGATGATCCAGGAGAGTTGAGGAGGGAAGGCTTCCTGGAAGAGGCTGACAACCTTGAGAAAACAAGTCTGGTCTGAGGGCACAGGCAGCCGGAGCGTAAGCTCTACCTGAAGGAAGGCAGAGAATTCAGAGTCCGCAGAGGGCCTGGGACAGGGCCTCCGGCTGAGTGCGGAGACAAGGGAACTGGGGGCCGTTAGGAAAGAACACCAAGTAACTACAGATGTGCCCTGTGGCCCAGAGCTGAGTTCCCCATCCAGGCCAGGCATCCCGGCCGGGGCCAACCCATCACTGTGGACCCGAGACTACCGTCACTTCACCACAACACCAGCCCCAGGCACATGAGGACAGAAGTTAGAGCAAGACACTGTTCCACCCTCAGGAAGCTCACAGCGTGCCGAGGGTCACGTGCTGAGGGTCACAAGGGAACGGGGACAGGACAGGGAGCAGGGGCAAGGCGCGAGGCATTTGGAGGTGGGAGGAGCCGGTTCTGCTCTGTCCACCTTAGCTGATGAGTCTCACCCACACCCGCCTCCAGACCAAACCTTTTCTCCTGGAATGCCCCATCCCTCCTCTCTACCCAGCAAGTGCCGGCTCAGGCTGAAGGATGGGGTTCAGACCTCGGAGGGCTCCCACCCGCTTCGCACCCTGACAGCCTGGACTTTAAGCGATCACTCCTGGTAATCACTGCATTTACTAGGAACACTTCTGTCCCTCTACTGAACAGTTCATCACAGCCTGCCCCAGTACTTGGCCTTTTTTCTGGTCCCCTCTCCCCCTCAGATTATAGCAATCATCATCACCACAGTGCTCCCCAGTTTACAAAATGTCTCCATGTATACTATTTAATTGAGTCTCCCACAATCAACCTGTGAGGTAAGTAGTATCCTTATTTTGCAATAAGGAACCTGAAGCTAAGAAAGGTTGGACAACTTGCCTGGGGCCACACAGCCCCTCCATGTGCCTGGTTATCAAACTTCAGCCTCTTCCAGCTCCCATCCCAGTGCTCTGTCCAGTACTCAGAGGCCACACAGAGCTGTGGTTAAAGGTTGGGATCACAACATGCTGTGTGACCTTGGGCAAGTCACTTAACTTCTCTGTGCCTCAATTTCTTCCAGGTAAAATGTGGCTGATACTCACCTCATAGGTCCTTGTCAATATCACCTCACAGGACTTTATGAGATTAAAGCAGGTGATATAATGAAGTACTCAGAACAGTGCCAAACACAGAACTAGTGACAATCATCAGTCTACCTTCACTGATTCTCATGCTCTCTTAACTCATTAAATTTTTTTTCTAACTCATGTTCATATGGCTCAGACAGTAAAGAATCTGCCTGCAATGACAGAGACCCGGGTTCAGTCCCTGGGTTGGGAAGATCTCCTGGAGAAGGGAATGGCAACCCATTCCAGTATTCTTGCCTGGAGAACTCTATGGACAGAGGTGCCTGGCAGGCTGCAGTCCATGGGGTCGCAAAGATTCAGACAGGACTGAATGACTAACACACACATACACTGGGTAAGTAGTCATTAAACAATACACATTTTTGCAGGTTGACTAAGGTGAGGTTTCAGGATTATTCTCTTTCCTTTTCTTCACTCTCTTACTCCCCTAATAGTTTCAACAACAGAGAAACTCTTTTCCTGATTCATTCTATCTCCCTTACACAAACACACACACACACACACACACACAAGCCACTAGGTCAAATCTGGCCAATTATCAGTGTCCCACAGAATGTAAAATACTGCCTAACACTGACCTAGACTCTCCTTGTTGGGACGTCCCTGGATAGCTAGAGAAACTTTCACAAACCTAATTTCCATCACTATAATGGGTCAAACTCTTACGTGTATTTCTCTATTGCTCCAGTTTTTACTGGAGACTCTAGAAGGAATGAATTACCATTTATTTTCCTTGTCTATTACAAGAAAGATTTACACTGTTTCCTGGAGCAAGAAGCCTTATGTGCCCAGGCAGCTAGATGAGGGCATAATGCCCAGAGCAGACAAGTATCTTCCTTCCTTTCTGGGGTCTAATCCACAGAATCAGAGAATAAAGCTTAAACCCAGCCAGACCCTGGGAGAGGGAAGTGAAGAGCCTTCTCTCCCATCTCATGTGGGGTAGGATGATGACCTAGGGAGGGGACACTGCCTACTTTACACCACCCGGACACACCTGCGAAGGGCCAGAGGTGCCTGGAAAAAGAAGAGGAGGAAGTCCCCCAGGTTTTCGTGAAAAGCTTCCTTCTTTGCAAGATTCCATACATAGAACACTTAGTCAGGACCTCACAATCTTTATCTAAAGCCCCACTGCCCTTCCATCACATGGTACTAAGTCTGGAGAGGGGGAGTTGGGAGCAGAACAGAATAGGAGAACCAGCTTCTGTCAGGGGAAGCCCCCTGGATCTTCAAAGGTTCCACTCTGAGAGCAAGAGTGGGCGAGAGTGAGGAACAAACCTGCCCATACAACTTTGGCAGTGGGATTAAAAGAAGTGCTATGCCCTTCGAAATGGATTTTGCATACAAACGAGCCCAGGAACACCATAAACATATCAGCTTTATTCAGTCCAATCAATACACCAGGCATTAAAACTCTGAGGTAAAAATGGATTGTGGCTTTTTGTTGATGACAGTGAGGAATTTTGGCCCCTAGCCCTGCTCAGGCTGGACAAATAGGGCAGGCTGCCTATTAGCTGTCAGGCACATTTGGGGGGATGAAATCAAAACCCCGATTCAGGGTTCTGGGCACCCCAGGACGACTCGACGTGACCAGCATCCGGACCACTGGTCCAAGAGCCTCAATTTCTGTCCTTGGGCCGGCCCCCTCCTCCAGCCCCCGGTCATCTTCCAAACTCGGCCATACACCGCATTTCCTACATTCCTTCCTCCCGGCTCAGACCCCTTCAGTCCGGTCCTCCGAGGCCGACAGCTGGGGGGTGGTGTGAGCCAAGCTAGAGGCACAAGGAAGGCGATGCTAGGGATGGGGGGAATGTCAACGCAGTCCTGAAGTGATCGAGCGGAGAGGACAGGGCGCCCCAGCCTTCACATTCCCGACTCAGCGCCCCACTCTCCGCTGCCACACTTGCGACTCCCAGTGGCCCCCCTAGGGACCTTCCCCAGCCTAGGGGCACCCCTGCCATTCGGCCCCCTTTTCGCGTTCCTTCCCCGCTCACCGCCCCCGTGACCCCTGCCCTGCCCCGTCGGGACCGGCTCCAGTCGGTCGCGCCGCGCGGACCGTGCCAGCTGCTCGGAGCTGCCCTGCCCTCTCCCCCAGGCCAGCCGGATGCCCCCGGGGTCCCCGACCTTCCCGGATCGCCCTGACCACCGCACCAGATGCCCCCTCTTGCTCCGTCCTTCCCTGGGCCTGCAAGATCCCTACCCGCTTCGAGTCCCCTCCAGGACACTGCGGGATGCCCCAGCCATGCACGACCCGGGGTGTCCCCTCCCGCCCTGCCCCGGTCCTCACCTGAGTCCGCTCAAAGCTCTCCCGCTCCGCCGCCTCCATCCCCGCGCCGACCCCACGCCGGCTCAGCACCTTCGGCAGGGGGTTGGGGACCTGCTTCATGGAGCTGGCCATCCGGTCCATGTCGCCGCGCGGAGCCGAGTCAGGGGCCCTCGGCCGCCCCGGGATCCCCACGGCGCCGCCCGCCCCTCCCTATCCACTGGGATCCGGCGCTAACGGGAAGGCGCCCGCCTCCCATTGGCTGAGAGCGCTGCTACTCTGCCGAGGCCCCGCCCCCGCTCAGAGGCTTCCCCGTCCACCCCCGCCCTTTCCAGAGCCCCCGCCCCGGCCCTGCCCTGCCGGGCTCTCGGGACCGTCAGGCGCGCCGGGACCGGCCGGGAGGCCTGTCGGTCACCGGCCTCCACCGCCCCTGGCGGGGGCGGGCCTGACCTGCCCTAGCCCGCCCCTTCCCCGACGCCCCGAGCGCGGCTCTCCCAGCCGCTGGCTGCACCCGCGCGTTCCCCGCGAGCCGCACTCTCCCAGTCCCCCCGCCTCCACCCCGGGCGCCGCTAGGTCCCGGCTTGGGTGGTGGGCGGGGGTCAAGCTGGCGGTGAGTTGGGCCTCCCGCAGGGAATCCGGGCCCACTTGGGACTGGCCTGTTAACTCTTTTCGGGCCGGAGACAAGAGAGCGCGCGATGGACCTGCCCGGCGGCCGGATGCGTCCCAGGATGCGCTGTCCTGAGGCCCGGGGTGGGTGGCGGCTCCCACCCAGCTCCCACCGCCTTCTCCCTCGTCCTGCCCCTGCCCCGAATCCCTGCCCATCCCTTTTGTAATGTCCGCAGACCCGGGAGCGCTGGGCTGGGTCAGTGGAAACTTCTCGACACCTTTCCAAACCTCTCACCGTCTGGATCTGGTCAGGATGTATTCGTTGGTAGAAACCCATGTGGACATTTTAATATTTATCCCCGGCTCTGGGACACCCCTCCCATCCTGCTCCGTCGTCAGCCAAGATACTGACGACAGGCGTGGGGGGGATGGAAGGGGGTGGAAGTGCGATCCTTAGGCGAGATGCTGAAGAAAGTTAAAAGTTTTCTGTTCAAATGCCAATTTTGGTGTTTTAAAAATAAATGCTTTTTGCAACTCAAAGTAAAGAAAGGCGTTACTTTTTTTTTGACTAAGAGCTTTTGATAAAAATTCACACATTGAATAGAGAAGTAGAAGAGCGGGTGGGCCTATGTAGGCGCTGGGGAGCCTCTGCCGGCTTTGCCAGCTGGCATTGTGTGGATGGGATTCTGGGGGCGACGGGAAGGAAGGGAACCAATGGGGAGACTCCAGCAGTAGGTGAGAGACCAGGAGGGCCTCCACTCGCGAGCCAGGAGAGAGTTCAATTCTGTGGGAGGTTCTGTGAATCAGTTCAGTTGCTCAGTCTGGTGGGACTCTCTGAAACCCCATGGACTGCAGCTCGCCAGGCGTCCCTGTCCATCACCAACTCCCAGAGCTTAGTCAAACTCAGGTCCATCGAGTTGGTGATGCCATCCAACCATCTCATCCTCTGTTGTCCCCTTCTCCTCCTGCCTTCAATCTTTTCTGGCATCAGGGTCTTTTCAAATGAATCAGTTCTACGCACCAAGTGGCCAAAGTATTGGAAGTTTCAGCTTCACCATCAGTCCTTCCAATGAATATTCAGGACTGATTTCCTTTAGGATGGACTGGTTGGATCTCCTTGCAGTCCAAGGGACTCTCAAGAGTCTTCTCCAACACCACAGTTCAAAAGCATCAATTCTTTGGCACTTCTTTATGGTCCAACTCTCACATCCATACATGACTACTGGAAAAACCATAGCCTTGACTAGACAGACCTTTGTTGGCAAAGTAATGTCTCTGCTTTTTAATATGCTGTCTAGGTTGGTCATAGCTTTTCCTCCAAGGAGCAAGCGTCTTTCATTTCATGGCTGCAGTCACCATCTGCAGTGATTTTGGAGCCCAAGAAAATAAAGTCTGTCACTGTTTCCATTGTTTCCCCATCTATTTGCCATGAAGTGATGGGTTCTGTGAATAGGTTTGGACAAAGGGAAAGAGGCAGAGGGAGGAGGCAGTGTTGGGACCAGAATTAGAACTTTTCTTCTTTCTTTTTCTTTTTAAAAAGTATTCATTTATTTGATTGTACCAGGTCTCAGTTGCAGCATGCGGGATCTTTTAGTTTTGGCATGTGGGATCTAGTTCCCTGATGAGGGATCAAATCAGGGCCCCCTGCATTGGGAGCACTGAGTCTTAGTTACTGGACCAGCAGGCAAGCCCTAGAATTTCTGTAGAAGAAGGATCTAAGGGTGGCATATGATGGAAGGGTCTTTCCTGGGGCTTAGTGGTAAAGAATCCACCTGCCAATGCAGGAGATACAGGTTCAATCTCTGGGTTGAGAGGATCCCCTGGAGAAGGGAATGGCAACCCACTCCGGTATTCTTGCCTGGGAAATCCCATGGCCAGAGGAGTCTGGCAGGTTACAGTCCATGGGGTCGCAAGAGTTGGACACAACTTGGGGACTAAACCACCACCATGATGGAGGGGAACTGCACTGAGGCTACACTTGCATATCAAGCACACTGGTTTTGCCTTCTCTTAGACTGTGTTTGTAGGTGAGGCCTTGGGAGTGGCTCCCCGTGGCTTTCTCTGGCCTGAGATTAGCTGTCACCTAGTTTTCCAGGCTTTGCTCTAGTCATGGGAGATGAGGCACCTGACAAGAACTGTGGCCTGATGCAGAAAATCAGTCACTGAAGACCCGAACCTCCATCTTTCCCATCCTTTCATTTCCTACTAGTGCCTCCCACTGGCCAAACCCAGCTGGAAGAAGAGGGCTAGGGTGACGGGTCAGGTACCGCCCTCCTTCCAGGCTCAGAGCAGAGTGGATGTGAGTGGAGGCTAGATGGAGAGTTTCCAGCATGGGACGGGGGTGGAGGGGGCCCTCACCAGAGTGGACCTCCCAGGAAAACAGACAGGCTTCATACTAGTATCACCTCCTTCTGTCCCTCTGCCCTGTACCCAACTCCTGCTCTGGACCCAGCTAGAGTGATTTGTGAGCCTTTGCCCAGAGTTTATAGCTTCAGTAAACAGGGGCCCTTTAAACAGGGATTAAGGGATCAGCCTACTTCTTATTAGAATAAACCAAAGTAGGAATTGGGAATTTGTGGTTTGGAGGCACCCTGTGAAGAAAGACTCAACTGAGTTACCTTCCTCTGTGAAACTCAAGAGTGAGTTAAAAATAAGATTTCCCACTTGCCGCAGCAGCAAAACCCTTTGCCAAGGGTTGAAGGAAACCCTCCCCCAGGATGTAAATGATAAGACTCTGTTCACTGCCTTCAGTTCCTCCAGTCTCTCCAAGCAATGTTGGGACCACTTGCTTTATATGTTCTGGGGATGCCTGGTTTCCAGATATGGAATCTATCTCTGGGAAAACCCATTGTGGGGGTCATACCTGTCTTATTACCTGCCTCTCTGTAACTGATGAAATCTTCCCCACCCCACATCTAGTTTGAATTTGATTTAATACCTTATGGTGGTGATGGTTGGTGATGATGGTTTAGTCGCTAAGCCATGTTCAACTCTTGCAACCCCATGCACTGTAGCCTGTCAGGGTCCTCTGTCCGTGAGATTCTCCAGGCAAGAATACTGGAGTGGGCTACCATTTCCTTCTCCAAATACCTTATGACACATAAGCTGACCACACTATTCCTACAGGATCCTGGAGCCCGAGTATGCATATTTTGGTAATTTAATGAGATATAATTAGTCTACATTAAACTGCATCTATTTAAAGTATACAATTTGATGGGTTTTGACATACAAATATACACTCATGAAAACATCACCACATCAAGAACATATTCATTACACCCAAAGATTTCCTCATGTCTCTTTGTAATCTAGTCCTGAGTACATGCTCAGTTGCTAGGTCATGTCCGACTCTTTGCGACCCCATAGAGGGCAGCCTGCCAGGTTCCTCTGTCCATGGGATTTTTCAGGCAAGAATACTGGAGTGAGTTGTCATTTCTTTCTTTAGGGGATCTTCCCAACCCGGAGATCGAACCTGCATACCTGCATTGACAGGCAGATTCTTTACCACTGAGCCACCGAGGAAGTCCAGTCTAGTCTTTTCTCCTCCCAAACCCCTGTGCCTAGGCGATTACTGATCTGCTTGTTGCCACCATAGATTAGTTGCATTTTCTAGAATTTTATATAAATGGAATCATACAGGATGTATTCCTTTTTGTCTGGCTTTTTTTCACTAAGAAAACCCTAACCCTAACACTCATAGCTCAGTCAGTTAAGAATCTGCCTGCAATGCAGGAGACCTGGGGTTCAATTCCTGAATCAGGAAGATCCCCTGGAGAAGGAAATGGCAACCCACTCCAGTATTTTTGCCTGGAGAATCCCATGGACAGAGGAGCCTGGCGGGCTATAGTCCATGGGGTTGCAAGAGTCGGACACGACTTAATAACTAAACCTTTATCTAATTTTATTTTTTTAATTTATTAATTTTTAATTGAAGGATAATTGTTTCATAGTATTGTGTTGATTTCTGCAAAGCATCAACATGAATCAGCCGTAGATTTACCCATATCCCCTCCCGCTTGAACATCCCTTCCCCCTCCCTCCCCATATACTTGACTTTAAATCCTATACACTGGTCAGGATGACCAAGGAGCAAGGGGACAGCGTAGGGAACCAAGGTCGGGATTTACAACAACAAGGATCTGGGTCTGAGCTTAAGCCTCACTGTGCTTATCACTTGAGCAAGTGTTAGGAAATAGCCACAAGAAATGGTCAAGGAAAATGAGGACTGAGAAGTCAAAGGGAGGGGAGGCCAGCGGATCTCAGTGTCATCAGAGCCCAGGCAGGAGAACACTGTCAGACCTGGGGCCCCCAGGTAGACAGAGATGCTCTCATCAGGCAGACTACCCGAAGGGCTTTGAGATCATCACCCAGGAGCTGCAAGCAAAGCCAGCCCTCTCCTTCGGTGAGGTCAATGCTTTACTACACAGATGCTACATCGCCGTGGGTTGAGAAGGGAATTAAACGCGAGCAGGAGAAGCTGTCACTATGGCTCTATGGCACTAATCCAAATCATGTGTCAGGAAAAGTGAGGGTGGAGAAATGGGAGGAGCAGAAAAATGGAAAGAGGAGGAGGGGGCTACAGGGATGCAGAGATGTGGGCTGCCACGAGAGCGCACACAGTGGGGTCCAAGGCCATGAGAGAGAAGACAGGCGGAAGACACTTAGGTTGTGTCTAGAGAGGAGTGAGCCTGGGAGAGGATTTCTGTGGGGCTTTTGGGCTCAGTCAAGATTCAAAATCTCGGGCGAGAGGATCTAGGCCAGGCTGAGCAGGACAGTTGGAGGAAGGATGCCAAAGGTGTCCCTTTGACAATTTTCTGTCTTAATGGGCAGGTCCTTGGGTTTAACCCTCTCTGAGGCTGTCCCTATTGGGGGAGGGGTGCTGTGGGGAAGAGAAAAGGACCCAGGTACAAGAGATGTCTGCTACTTCGACTTAGGGAACCCACATTCTTAACACAAGAAAGAGGAGTCACTGTATAAATGGCCAGTGAGCATCGAGGGAGAGTTCCTTGCCTTTTCAATGGCTGTAGGGTAGGAGGTTCTGTACTCTCTTAGAGGAGTTTCCAGCATCCTTGGCAGACAAGGAAGGAGATGGTGGGTCTGGAACGTTCCCAACGACCATGCATCAGGTGGCTGGTCATTTCTTCCTTAGACAGTGAGCCCGTGCAGCTGGGGAAAGTGCAGGCTTTGGGATCAGCCCTACCGGGGCCAAGTGCCAGACCCACTTACTAACTATGTACTCATCACTTAACCTCTTTGACCCTCAACTTCCTCATCTGTAAAATAAGGATTTAACCAATTCCTGCCACCGTAAACTGTTAGGTCCAAGGAAATAATACTGGAATTATCTTTTTCTTTTTTTGTTTTCCTTTAAATTTAAAAAAAATTTTTATCAAAGTTGTGATGTTTAGAGTTTTAAAACATCAAAGTGAATAAACCAAAAGAATCAGGCTCCTTCTCTCTCCTCCTTTTCCTTTCCTCCCTCTCATCCCTTCTCCTCCCATCCCTTCCTTCCCTCTCTCCTTCTCCTCTCCTGCCCTTCCTGATTGCTGTGGGATCTGACCTCTCTTTCAGGCATCAAGGAAGGAGACATTGGGTCTGAAACCTTCCCTTGGGACTACCCTTCCTAGGTCAATTAACTCTTAGAGATGGCAACTTCCCTGGAGTGTATCTTTCATATGCAAACCCTACCCCCCCCACCCCAGGGTTCACACCTTAACTCCTCCTTTATGGAGCTCTCATTCCAGGCAGCAACCCACCTTCCATAATCACCCCCCGAGCCAGGTACCAGATAACTAGGGGTGGCCCTACACCCCAGAACCCATTGAAGTTATCCAAAGGAGCCAACCTGAAGCCTGCTGACCCTGCGTCGCCCATTAAAACCATAACAAAGGCTCTCATAGTTTCCTTTCTCCCTCTGGCTCCTGATCACTCTGGTGCTCCCCTGTGTGGTTCTGTGTGGGGTGACACGACCCTGCTCTTGGGATCTGTGAGTATAACAAACTACCTTTTCAACGGCAGTCATCTCCTGATCTGGCAGCCTCACCATACCTGAGCAATAATAAAACCTGCATTTTATTTATTTTTTGTTTAAATATGCACTTATTTTGCAGGTCTTAGTTGCAGCATGTGGGATCAAGTTCCTCCACCAGCAATTGAACCCAGCCCCCCTGCACTGGGAGCATGGAGTCTTAGCCACTGGACCACCAGGGAAGCCTCAAAACCTACATTTTAAAATATTTATGATTCCAGCTCACTGTCACTCATGCCAACATTACTCCTGTCTTGATTCCTGATGATTTCCATTTGCACACAAATCATCTGTCCACATCACAGTTCACCCATCACCACCTGACGGCAGGTGATTTCTGGATTGAAGGAACACGGGTCCAGCACACACACACACACACACACACACACACACACGCACACACACACACACACACACAAATCCTTATCAACAACCCCACCCCTGGACTGTAAGACGCCTCACGCCACCCCCAACCCCACTCCAGATTGGGACACACAGTTTTGAGGGCATTAGCCCCCTTTGCCTGGCAAAGGAATAAAGCTATTCTTTTCCATTGGTACTTCACCCCAAACTGTGTGGTTCAATTTCGTAACCAGTGCACATTAAGAGCCAAGGTCTTGACACTATGTCACAAACCCTACATGCTTTGACCCCATTATCTCTGATTCACCGGCTATTCTTCATTTCATTCACTTCTCACTCATTAGACTGTGTCCTCTACCAAAGCCAGGCACACTTCTACCTCAGGCCCTTTGCACTGGCTGTTGTCACTCCCTGGAATATTCATTCAGACACCTGCAGGGCTCATGCCCTCGCCTCCTTCAAGTCTTTGTTCAGAGGTCACCTTCTCACTGAGGCTTTTCCTGAGCATCTCCTACCATTTCTAGTTTCTACTTCTTTCAGAGCTCTCACCTTCTTCTTCTTCTTTTTTTTTGGCCACACCACAGGGCTTGGGGGATTTTAGTTCCCAGACCAGGGATAGAACTTGAACCCTCTGCAGTGAAAGCTTGGAGTCCTGACCACTGGCATGCATGCATGCTAAGTCACTTCAGTCTTGTCTGACTTTTTGCAGCCCTATGAACCAGCCCACCTGGTTCCTCTGTCTATGGAATTCTCCAGGCAAGAATACTGGAGTGGGTTGCCATGCCCTCCTCCAGGGGATCGTCCCAACCCGGGGATCCCACCCTTGTCTCTTACATCTCCTGCATTGTAAGTCCCGTTCTTTACCACTAGTGCCACCTGGGAGGCCCCCTAACTACTGGACCACCGTGGAATCCCCAAAGTTCTTACCTTCTAATGCACTGTCTGGTTTACTTATTTATTATGTTTATTCCTTTATCATATGTCTGCACTCTCCCTCCAACCCCGCCTGCAAATGTGAAGTCAGAGATTTTTCTCTTTCATGGCTATCTCCTCGCTTCTATTAGAAGAGGGCTTTGCCTAGGATACATGCTCCATAAACATTTACTTAATGAATGAACAGGACATTAGCCCCTGAGAGGACCCTGAGACCATCTTGTCCAACCTTCTCACTGTAACAATAATAAAGACAACAGAAGAAGCCGCTGCAGCAACCGCCCAGAGTTAATCACTGACTACGGAGCCGGCCCTGAGCTCTCTGCTTTTAATGCAGTTACCTCGTTTAAACCTCAGGGCGGCCTGGAGCTTGGTATCACTATAATCTCCACTTTGCCGGTAAGGAAACTGGGGTTAATGATCGAGTTCAGGTTCAGGAACTTATCTTAGATCCCCAAAGCGATAAGTGGTGGCCCTGGGCTCCCAGCCCAGGCAGCCGGAGTCCAAGCCGGTGCTCTCAGCCTCCCCGCCGCCCCCTGCAATGTTCCTTCCGATCGATCACGTGCAAAACGTCCCCTAAGGAGAAAACTGCTTCACACATGGGAGGGTCCAGGAACATGCTCAGTGCAGAGATGCTCTTGATCAAGTACCTTGCATTTGTTGGGGTTGATGGTTGGGGAGAGGGGAGGGGAGGGGCCCGACGGATAGGCGGGGTTGGGGAGCTGAGTGCGGCCTCTATGCCTGTGCCCTCTCGGCTCTAATGCATTTGGTGGAAGCCAGACAGCCCCAGGAGAGCCTTAATGGACCCGCAGAGTCACAACTTCAGCTGAAACACCGGATTAATAATGGAGGAGGCAAGGTCATTAAGGACCAGAGCAGGGAGGTGGACACACTGTGATTGGCTTCTAAGGATCCAAGCCCATTCTGGCCAATCCTCTGCTCCTGTCTCTCCGCCCACAGCTTCTCTCCTCTCTGTGTCCGGGTCCCAGTGTCTGCTGAGCCCCCCATCCATCTAAACGTCTGGGTTTCTCACCTGCCAGGAGTCCTTCTCACCTGTCAGGAGTCTGCCTCACTTGGGTTCCTTATCCCCCAGCCTGCATCCCAGCTGACCACATGTATTGGAATTTGGGTGTGGCCCTTGGGCAGGATTCAGGAAGGGCAGGAGCAAGTTCATTTAAGAAAAGCTTCCCTGTGATTCTAAGATGCTAATCTGCCTCTTCTGCGTCCCCTGAGAGCCACAGCCGTGAAGTTCTGTTGTTTTATTCCTTCCTTCCTTCATCCAATACATTGGTATTAAGAATTTACTATGTGTCAGACATTCGTCCAGGCACTATATCAGAGATGTATTAGATAATTCATAGATGCAGGCAATTTTAGAATAGAACCAAAGCATGTGAGCCCAGGAGAGTACCCAGGTGGGAACAAAAGCCTCTGAGTTTGAGCCCCGGGTGACTCAGGAGTTTCTCTCTCCCATCTCTCCTGTCCTGCCCCCATGAGGCCCTCAGCCTTTCTCATACGGAGTCTACAGCAGCCTCCCCACATTTTTTACAAAACTGTTTTTCATTGTAGTTAAAATATAGTAACATAAAGAGTATCCTTTTCACCATTTTTAAGTATACAATTCAGTGATGTTAAGTACATTTCCAATGTCCCACAACCACCACCTCTATCCATTTCCAGAACTTTTTTCTATCAAGTCAAACAGAAACTCCGAATCCACTAAATAATAACTCACCACCCGCCCTCCTGGTCCCCAGTAACCTCTACGCTTCTTTCTGTCTCTATGAATTTGCCTCTTCTAGGTATCTCATATAAGTGAACCCATACAATATTTATCCTTCCGTATCTGGCTCCTTTCATTTGGCATAATGTTCTCAAGGTTCACTCATGTAGCATGTATCAGTTTGTGTTCCTTTTAAGGCTGAATAATATTCTATTGAATATATATACTTCACATCTGGGGTATCCATTCATTGGCTGATGGCCATCGGGGTCATTTCCACCTTTTGGGCGCTGTGAAAGATGTTGTTACGAACATGGATACATCCCTGCTTTTGATGGTGTTCCCAGTCTGTTCTCCATACAAATGTCAGACACACTTTCCTAAAAAACAGATTTGATTCGTTTCAATATTCTTGATCTATAAAGGTGTCTGTTTCTCAGATTCTCTTTTGAACCAGCCGTAACATTATCCTGGTTCCCTCATGATGAGTAAAGTAAAATCTTTACAGAGTGTTCTTTCTCATGCCTGTGTGAAGTCATGATTTTGCCTTTTCTGAAAAATGATCTCACAATAGAATACTTTAGATATGAAGAAAGAGGTTCAGAGAGGTTCAGAAACTTGCCCAAAGTCACCCAGCTAACAAGTGGCAGAGGTGGGAATTCGATCCCTTCCGTGTTCTTTGCACTGCAGTTTGCAAAGCTCAGGACACGGCAGAGAGGAGGATTCGTTCACTGGCAGGACTGGAGAAGGCTGGTGTTCACACTGGGTCTTGGCAAGCAGAGAAGAGCACAGGCAGAAATTTCGGGAGCTGGGAAGGGGAGGGTGTGTTTGGAGAACACTCACAGCACCACGCGGGCAGGCTGCAGGGGGGCTGAAGGCATGGGTTATTGAATTCAAACTCTGCCACTTGAGCTACTAACAAATTTTTGGAGCCTGTTTTTTCAGTCGCTAAGTCAGGTCCGATTCTTTGAGACCCCATGGACTGCAGCACACCTGGCTTCCCTGTCCTTCACCATCTCCTGGAGTTTACTCAAACTCATGTCCTTTGGAGTCATAGCTATTATTTTTTAATCTCTGAATTAGAGGAAAAAAATTCCTAACAAGGTTGTAAAGAATAAAAAGCAATCATGAGGATGTGGAAACACTTTATCGGTTTTTAAATTACTTGCAAATGAAAGAGATTATTATAAATGGAAAAAAAATAAATTAGAAATTAAAGTCCCCCAAAGATGGAGTTCTCTTGTGGTTCAGCTGGTAAAGAATTCGCCTGCAATGTGGGAGACCTGGGTCTGATTCCTGGGTTGGGAAGATCTCCTGGAGAAGGGAGAGGGTACCCACTCTATTCTCTTCTGGCCTAGGGAATTCCATGGACTGTACAGTCCATGGGGTTGCAAAGAGTTGGACACGACTGAACGACTTTCAGAAAGATGGAATAACTGAGTTCAAACCAGGTCTAAAACTTGGGATTTTGAGATTTAAAGGTCCGGGGCTAAAGGGGCCTTGAGAAGTCTTTCTGGAAATCTCCATGGGGGCATCAACCACACAGATCTCCAGGGTCCTACATGAGCGTGCTCCTTTTTAAAAATGTATTTTATTTTTGGCTGCATTGGATCTCTGTTGCTGCACATGGGCTGTCTCTAGTTGCAGCAAGCAGCGGCTACTCTCTAGTTGCGTTTCATGAACTTCTCATTGCAGTAGCTTCTCTGGTTGCGGAGCACGTGTTCTAGGGGCAGGCTCGGTACTTGTGGCACGTGGGCTTAGTTGCCCAGTGGCATGTGGGATAATCCCAGACTAGGGATCGAATCTATGTCCCCTGCATTGGCAGGTGAATGTCTAACCCTTGGACCACTAGCGAAGTCTGTATGCTCCTTTTTTAACCAGATGGAATTGGAGACCGAGTAACTCACTGCTGATGTCCGGGGCTCAGCAGGGAAGGGCAAGTGTCTCATGAGATTCCCATCAGCCTGGGCTGAGTCTGAGGGGCTCTGGAAAGCCAATAACCATGGGACAGGGCAAGAACACTGGCCCCTGGCAGTTGCTTTGGGGGCATATCCTACCCCAATAGCCCCAGATTTCCCTCAAGGAACCAAGAGATCTGTTTGTTCCATAGCTGTTGTTCAGTTGCTCAGTCGTGTCTAACCTCTGTGGCCCCATGGACTGCAGCACGCCAGGCTTCCCTGTCCTTCACTCTCTCCCAGAGTCTGCTCAAACTCATGTTCGCTGAGTTGTTGATGCCATCCAACCATCTCATCCTCTGTCGTCTCCTTCTCCTCCTGCCCTCAATCTTTCCCAGCATCAGGGTCTTTTCCAATGAGTCAGCTCTTCGCATCAGGTGGCCAAAGTATTGGAGCTTCAGTTTCAGCATCCAATGAATATTCCCTCGTTAGTAAAGAGTAAAGGGTTTTTCTGATGCTCTGGTCTGAGGACCAATATTTTTCAATTCTGTAGCTGATCAGCAGGGTCGTATTTTTGTAAGCAGCATGAGGAAGTGGATAAAACCACAGGACGTGGATTTGGAGGAACTGGTATTAGCTAACAACGCCCCACTACTGGCAGAAGTGTGACCTTGACCTTACTACCACTTCTTGTCTCTACCTTCCTTGAAAACGGGAATCATTTTATTCTTCTTCACCTTGAAGATTGAGGAATACTCTAATGTGTTTTATAAATGATAAGGCCATAGGTACATCAGTGTTTGGTATTTGACAACTCTTATCTCATGGCACTGTACAAATGTCACCGTAAATACTTGCTGTCATGTCAGTCCTTCATTAGACCATGAACTCCTAGGAAAATCTTCGCCACTTTTATTTGCCATCCCCCCCACCCCACCCCCACAGTGTCCCTGGCATCTAGCAGAGTGTCTAGCACAGAGTGGGTGAGAATTAATGGCTGTTCAAAGAATGGGAAGAACCAAGTGCATCGTGGACAAAGATGTTTATTCTTGCAACTGTGTCTCCCTTACCAAACCTGCCCATTTTTCTGCACCCAGCCCCAGTCTTCTTCATAAAGCCTCGCACAGCTAGATGTGCACATGCTCGCTTCTTTTTTAGCATCTATTCCAATCTTCTGACTTTATGAATGAAGAAACTGAGGCCCAAGGAGGTCATGTCTCCAGTCAGACTCACACAGGCCCCTTATCTTGTGCGTGCTAAGTTGCACAGTCATATCCGACTCCCTGCGACCCTACGGACCATAGCTCTCCAGACTCCTCTGTCCATGCGATTCTCTAGACAAGAATACTGGAGTGGGTTACCATGCCCTCCACCAGGGAAGCTTCCTGACCCAGGGATCAAATCCACATCTCTTATGTCTCCTGAACTGGCAGGTGGGTTCTTTACCACTAATGCCACCTTGGAAGCACTCCCCCTTATCTTGTAGGGGGTCTTAATTGCTTTGTGTATATTTCATTTCTCCCCTCCTGGTGGGCTGCAGTCCATGGGGTCGCAAAGAGTCAGGCACGACTGAATGACTAACACATATACACACTCTCCCCTGGACCCTCAAGCCTTGAACTTTACCCTCTGAAAATTGAACTGTCTTCCTTTTTCTCATATCTTTCTTCTGCCTTCCTCCTTCGGTGCCTGCATGTGATCCAGGATCTCAGGTAGATCCTCAGAGAATGGACTTCTCTGCAGATTGTCCCCTTGTCCAGGGAGAGGCAACAAGTGTCCTTAACAGAAGGTAAGTGACGGTTGCCATCTGCTGGTAGATGTGTGGAACTACAGACAACAGTCTCCCCCCCCCCCCCCCCCCCCCCCCCAAAACCACCTCCTCCTCCCCACCTTCGGTTCTTGTCTTTGGGCTTCCCTGGTGGCTCAGACGGTAAATAATCTGCCTGCAAAGCTGGAGACCCGGGTTCGATCCCTGGGTCAAGAAGATCCCCTGGAGAAGGGAATGGCAACCCACTCCAGTATTCTTGCCTGGGAAATCCCATGGACAGAGGAGCCTGGCGGGCTACAGTCCATGGGGTCGCAAAGAACTGGACTTGACTGAGCAACGAACACTTCTTGTATTTGGCAGCTCCGTGGTGCTTGTGGGATCAACTTAGTTCCCCCACCAGAGACTGAACACAAGCCCTCAGTAGTGAAATCACGGGGAGTCCTAACCCCTGGACCGCCAGGGAATTCCACAAAACTCTGTCTTTCTACTAGACCCATCAACATGACCTTGGTCTTGCAGGCCTGCATGTATATATACCACTCTTACTGGAGCTTGGGCAATGAATGTCTGGAGCATTTTTGGCATGGTCCGCAAGTGTTTTCGAAGTCCTTCATTTCTGCAAAGATATTTATACTTAACTCCTGACCTCCAGGAGCCTACAGTCTGGTAGAAATCCAAGCGCATCAATAAATATATTACAATTGTAGGGACATTGCCGGTGGTCCAGTGGTTAAGACTTCACCTTCCAATGCAGGGGGTGCGGGTTTGATTTCTGGTTGGGGAGCTAAGATCCCACAAACCTCGTGGTCAAAAAATCCAAAATGTAAAACAGAAGCACTATTGTAACAGATTCAATAAAGACTTCAAAAACAGCCTACATTAAAAAAAAAATCTTTAAAAAAATTATGATTGTAAAGGAGTACCATAGAAAATGAACAAAAGATGCCAGCATCCTCCGAAGGCACAAGGGGTCTGCTAACTGTTTGGGAGGGGGCTTCTTAAGTGGCTCAGCAGTAAAGAATGCCTGCAATCCAGGAGCCGCAGGAGACATGGGTTCGATCCCTGGGTCGGGAAGATCCCCTGGAGGAGAGCGTGGCAACTCCCTTCAGTATTCTTGCCAGGAAAATCTCACGGACAGAAGAACCTGGTGGGCTACAGTCCATGGGATTGCAAAGAGTCAGACACAATGAAGTGAGCACACACTGTCTGGGGGCATGGAGAAAGTCACCAAGAGCTCATGGAAAACCTCCATGTTCTCAGCAAATGCAAGAAACATTTTGACATTTGGGGGGATCTTGTTTGGCAGATAGAATTTTGGCAGGGAGAGACTGGAACTGGAGAGGGGATGTTCTGGTGAAGGAAACAGCTTTCAGGAGATGGAGGAAATGGCCGCTTGTTGGCCTGAAGTGAGCTAGGGATTGTCACATTATTCAGGAAAGCACAGGGTGGCCCAGTGCGTTTGGTTAGGTAAGTTGGCTGGAACCGTAGGCTGCAGCCTGGTCCAGTGAAGCTAATGCCCTCAGTGCCCTGCTCATAAGCCCTCAGGCCTCACCTTGGTATCCCAGCCCGCCAGCATCTGCATCTCTTTGAGGGCTCTCTCTGATGACCCACTGTGGCTTCATACAGATAGGATGCGTATGCCTTCTGGATGCCAGCATCTATTAGCCTCTGACAGACAGGAATTGGTTTATAAACACCCTTGCTCACTTCCCCTTGTGTCGGGTTAACTCTGAGACACCTGCTGTTCAATCATCGCCTCCCAGAGATCCCTAACAGGACTAAGCTCAGTTGCCCAGAGTGACAACTTGCCTAATAATACACCCTTACTCTTTGCCTTCCCTTTCCTGTCTCACTTCCTCATTTCTTTCTGTTATCTCCTCTGATCACTTCCAAAATCTGTCATATACACTCAGTTCTTATTTTTGGCTGCACTGGGTCTTCGTTTCTGTGCTCAGACTTTCTCTAGCCGTGGTGCTCGGGTTTGCTGTGGCGGTTGGTGGCTTCTCCTGATGCCGTGCGGGCTCAGCACTTGTGGTGCGCTGGCTCAGTTGCCCCGCGGCATCTTCCCAGACCAGGGTTCAAACTCGCGTCCCTCCCACCGGCAGGCAGACTCCTAATCACTGGACCGCCCGGGAAGTCCTACACTCAGATTTTTTAAAATCTCAAGGCCTGTTTCCAGTGAAAGTAAATCTAAAACATCACGGAAGGCCTGGGATGCTAAGTTAAGAAGATTGGACTTCCAGCAGTAAGTGCTTCCTTCATGCCAAGTCATAATGGTGTGTGTGAGTCCCTCACTTGTGTCCGACTCTTTGCGACCCCCTGGACTGTAGCCCGCCAGACTCCTCTGTCCATGGAATTCTCCAGGCAAGGATATTGGATTGGGTTGCCATTCCCTTTTCCAGGGGATCTTCCCGACCCAGGGCTCAAACCCAGGTCTCCTGTATTGCAGGCAGATTCTTTACCATCTGAGCCACAGGGAAGCCCCAAAGTCAAGATATAAATGATTATTCTGACAATTCTTATCTCGTGGTACAGAACAAATTGAACCATGATTATTTGTTGGTGTGTTACTTCTCCTGCTAGATCCTGAACATTATTTGCAGATGGTGTCTTATAAACTGCCATTCTTCCAACACTTTCTCTTGGGGTGTGGGGATCTCCCAGCCAGTCTGCTTGCTATGTGTGTGAGTGTGTGCTAAGTCACTTCAGTTGTGTCTGACTCTTTGCAATCTCATGGACGGTATCCCGCCAGGCTCCTCTGTCTGTGGAATTCTCCAGGCAAGAATACTGGAGTGGGTAGCTCTTCCCTTCTCTAGGGGATCTTCCCAACCCAGGGACTGAATCCAGGTCTCCTGTATTGCAGGCGGATTCTTTACCGTCTGAGCCACCAGGGAAGCCCAAGCATTGTGGAATGCTGCGTTTTTGCATCTACTATTACTCACACATTTCCAAGGTTCCTTCTTTTACCTTTTCCTTTCTGTTTAAAGAACTTCCTTTAGCCATTTTTTTAAGATCAAGCCAAGACTTTCATCCCCACCCAGGTAATTAGATATCACTCCCTACTATAAATGGATTACATGTACCAGTCAAAAGGCAAAGATAGGCAAAATGAATTTTTTTTTTTGGCTGCACCACGTGGTTTTCGAGATCTTAGCACTCGGACCAGACATTGAACCCAGCCCATGGCAATAAAAGCACTGAGTCCTAACCACTGAACGACCAGGGAACTCCCTAGAATAGATGTTATTTTTAATAAAATATATACTGTCTATAGGAAATTCAATTCAAATATAATAATACTGGTATGTTAAAAGTAAAGGGATGGGGAAAAGATGTAGCATGCAAATATTAATCAACAGATAGCAGCCGGGTCTGTATTTAACATCAGATAAAGTAGACTTCAGAGCGGAAAAATTACCGGGGACAGAGAGAGGCATTATATAATAAAAAGAAGTCAATCCACCAAGAAGGAATAGAAGTCCTAAACAGCAGTTCTGCAAAATGTATGCCCTAAGTAACGGAGCTGCCAAATATATGAAGCAAAAACTGATAGGAATGAAAGGAGAAATAGACAAATCCACAACCATACTTGCAGATCTCAACACCCCTGTCTCAAAAACTGATAGAACAACTATTTGGAAAATCGGCAAAGATATAGAAGAATTCAACAACACCATCAACCAATAAGACCTAATTGATGTTTATAAGAGACTCCACCCATGAGCCATAGCAAATCCACAGTCCTTTCAAACGCCTGGGAAGCATACACCAAGAAACACTACGTATTCTGAGTCATAAAACAAAACAGGTTGAAAAGAATTGGGAGAAGGGGTTGCTAGGGCTGTTAGGGAGTAAATACTAATAGGGATGGGGTTTCTTTTCAGGGTGTCGAAAATATCCTGGAGTTAGTAGTGATGATGGTCGCAGTACCTTGTGAATGTACAAAGGAATCAGTGAATTGTACACTTCTCACTGGTGAATTTTATGGTGTATGAATTAACCTCAACTTCATCAAAATTAAATCTTTAACTCTGTGAAAGAAGCTGTTAAGAAGATGAAAAGACAAGTTACCGTCCGAGAAAAAAATATTTGCAAGCCACATATCTGACAAAGGGCTCGTATCTGGTGACTCAACAGTGAAAAAACAAATGCTCTAGTTAGAAAGTGGAGAAAAAGCAGGAGAGCTAGCTCACCAAAGAAGATATGTGGATGGCAAATAGGCACATGAAGAGATCTTGCACAGTGTAGCCATATCACAGAGCTGACCACAGTCAGATACCTTGGCTTCCCAGGCGGTGCAGTGGTAAGGAATCAGCTTGCCAGTGCAGGAGACACAAGCGATGCAGGTTCGATCCCTGGATTGGGAAGATCCCGTGGAGGAGGAAATATCAACTCACTCTAATATTGTGCTAAGTGGCTTTAATCGTGTCTGACTCTTTGTAACGGCATGGACCACAGCCCATCAGGCTCCTTTGTCCATGGGAATTCTCCAGTCAAGAATACTGGAGTGGATTGCCATGCCTTTCTCGAGGGGGTCTTCGCTGCCCAGGGATCGAAGCCAGGTCTCCTGCATTGCAGGCAGGTTCTTTACCCCCTGAGCCACCAGGGAAGCCCCTCACTCTAATATTATTGCCTGGAAAATTTCATGGACACAGGAGCCTGGCAAGCTACAGTCCATGGGGTCACAAAAGAATCAGACATGACTAAGTGACTAAACAACAACACACATTCATTAGTGATTTAATTTTGGAACAGCTAACATTAAAAATAAGTGCTAACACCAAATACTAGCTCAGAAGCGCAGAAAACTGGAATCCTTAGTATTGGTGGGAAGGTAAAATGACAGTCCCTTTGGAAAATAGCATGGCAGTTTCTTTTTTCTGCACCGGGAGGCATGCAGGATCTTAGTTTCCCAACCAGGGGACCAAGGATCATACTTGTGCCCCCTTCAGTGGAAGCACAGAGTCTTAACCACAGGACCACCAGAGAAGACCCTTGGCAGTTTCTTTAGAAAACTAAACATACATTTATTTTATGACCCAGCAATTAATTGCATGCCTGGGCATTTATCTCAGAGAAATGAAAACCTATGTCCATGTAAAAGCCTTTGTGTGTACGTGATTGTTCTCATGAGCTTTATCTGTAGTTAAGTGAAAGTGAAGTCGTTCAGCCGTGTCCGACTCTTTGCGACCCCATGAACTGTAGCCTACCAGGCTCCTCCATCCACGGGATTTTTCAGGCAAGAATACTGGAGTGGGTTGCCATTTCCTTCTCCACGGGATCTTCCCCACCCAGGGATTGAAACCGGGTCTCCCTGCATTGTCGGCAGACGCTTTACTGTCTGAGCCCCCAGGGAAGTCCTTATCTGTAGTAACCTCAGACTAAAAACCTATGAGAGGGTAGTTTAAATAAACTGCAGTGCATCGCTCCATGAAATACTAGTCATCGATAAAAAAAAAGAATAAACTGTGGAAACCCACAACAGCTTGGATGTATTTCAAGGGCATTATGTGAAGTTTAAAAAAAAAATACCACCTCAAAAGGTCACGTATGATATGATTCTGTGTGTATAACATTCTCGAAATGACAACATTTTGCAGGGGGACAGATTAGGAGTTGCTAGGGGTTAAGGATGGTGGGGGAAGGGAGACGTGACTGAGAAGGGAAGACACTCGAAAGATCTTTGTGGTGATGGACTAGGTTTGGCTCTTGATTGTAATAGTGGCTTCAGGAATCTCACACGTGTGATAGAATGACAGACTCATACAGACACTTACACCACTGTCGATTTCCTGGGTGTGCTATTTTACCATAATTGTGTACGATGTGACTGTCGGGGAACACCGGTTAAAGGGTACACCTGACTTCTCTGTATTGTTTTTGCAACTTCCCGTGAATCTGTAATTATTTTTTTAGGTGGTTTATTCTATACGAAGTGAAAATGTTAGTCTCTTAATAGTGTTCGACTCTTTTGTGACCCCCATGGACTGCAGCCCACCAGGCTCCTCTGTCCAGGGGGTTTCCCAGGCAAGAATACTGGAGTAGATGGCCATTTCCTTCTCCAGGGGATCTTCCTTACCCAGGGATCGAACCCACATCTCCTGCATTGGGGCAGATTCTTCAGTGCTGAGCCACCAGGGAAGCGTATTAATTATTACCTTATGAGAAAACCGTGCCCAATATGGATGTACTTCATTTATCCTGCAAAAACAGGCCACAAGGTATTGTACAGAGTTTAATTTTCCGTATGACATAAACTTATCTCTCTATATAATGTTAAAACATTTCATGGGCATTTTGCCAAAATATATTAACATTGTCCCTGCTTTTTCTTTTTCCACACACAAAAACATAAGACAGAATTCAATAGGATGGTCTGATCAGGGACTGGGGACTCGCCAGGCAGTCAGCTGCAAATATTGACTCCTTTATTTTCTTTGAAGAAAATTCAGTTTTTAATTGAATAAGAAAGTTTATTGAGCAAATCAAATCTTTTTAAAATGACTGGTTGAAAACTCTCCTCTCCTCCCTATCAGACCCATGGAGCCTTCTCTCGGAGAAATTCTTCAGGCTCCACCAAAGGACAACAGAGCCAAGTGCAGAGCCGGATCCAGGAGACTTGGACTGAAAATTCAGCAGTCAGGTCACAGTTGTTGCTGGGCTTTGAGTAATGAAATGTATTTTTGCACCCATGCTTCCTTTGGCTGGGCACATACTTTCTGGCTTCTCTTGGTGGTGAATCTGTGGGAAAAGAGATGCTGAGAGTCAATACTAAGAACTTTGGCCTCCTGGAAAAGGATGGACTTGAGGGGCAGCCCCCCCACCCCACCCAACTGATCTCCTGATTGCACCCCCTTTGCTGCACCCCCGTCCCTCTTCCATCTTCCTTCTTTCTGGCTGCGTTGGGTCGAGTCTTTATTGCAGCGTGTGGGCCCCTCTCTAGTTGTAGTGTTCCGGCTCCAGCTCAGGCTCCAGGGTGTGGGCTCTCAGCTGCCCTGAGGCCTGTGGGATCTTCGTTCCCTGACCAGGGATCGAACCCACGTCCCTTGCATTGGCAGGCGCATTCTTAACCACTGGACCCACCAGGGAAGCCTCCCAGCTCCCTCTTCCAGCCCCTGCCCTCCCTCCTCTCCCCTAGCTTGTTTTCTAGTGGAAACCTCGCTTCCTGGCCCACGTTTGTTAGGAAACATGCCCCAACAGCTCTGGTCTGAAGCAGGTAACATGCGCCATGCTTCTAAATTCTTCCGTTTTAATATAGCAGCTTTATTGGGATATAATTTGCACACCGTATAACTGGCCCACTTAAAGTGTATAATCAGAATTCAGGGGTTTTCATATATCCGTAGATGACACAGCCATCACCACGATCAATTTTAGAATATTTGCATCACCGCACAAAAGAACCTCATATGCATGGAGCCACTTAATTCTTAATCACATTATTGTGGGTTGTTTGCCACAGCTGTTCATGTGGAGAAGATTCCTGTGTTCCTCACCGCACTGTGAGCTCCTTAAGACCGGGGGTTGTGGGGCTTCCCTGGTGGTCCAGTGGCTAAGACTCTGCACTCCCCATGCAGCGGGGCCTGGGTTCAATCCCTGGTCAGGGAACTAGATCCCACATGCTGCAAATAAAACCTGGGGCAGCCAAATAAATAAATATGTTTAAAAAAAAAAGACTGGGGCTTGTGGCTGATGTCCCTGAATGGTTTCCAGCCTTTGCTCCTTGAGAGCATTCAGAAGTGACAAGAGCCTAAGTCAAGGGTGCTCTAACCTGGAGTACCGTGTACTTACTGGCTTCCTGCCCTGGCACGTGCAGGGGAGAAGACCCCAAAGAATGGGAAAATAAGGGATAAAAAGGGCTTCATGGATGTTCCAACATCCATTTGACATTGTTCCTATTAAGAAATGGGGGTCTATGTCTCCTCCCCTTGAATTTAGGCCAGTCTTAGGGGACTGGTTGACCAATAGGAATGGCAGAAGTGATGCTATGTGACTTGGTAGCTAGGTCATAGAAGGTTGTAGAACTTCTGCCTGGTTCGTTGAGCACTCACGCAGGAGCTTTGGACCTCCTTGTAAGGAGTCCTGCCACCCCAGGTCACCACACCGTGGGGAGGCCCAAACTAGCCCAACAGAGATTACACAGAGATGCCCTGGAGACAGAGAGATGCCTCTAGCCCCCCGAGCTGATCCAGCTCCAGCACGGCCAGTCTGCTGTTGTTTAGTCACTGGGTTCTATCCAGCTCTTTTGTGACCCTGTGGGCCACAGCCCGCCAGTCTCCTCTGTCCGTGAAATTTTCCAGGCAAGAATACTGGAGTGGGTTGCCATTTCCTTCTCCAGGGGATCTTTCTGACCCAGGGATCGAACCCGCATCTCCTGCATGTGTCTCCTGCATTGCAGGTGGATTCTTTACTGGTAAGCCACCAGTGAAGCCACCATCTGTCCATAACCACATAAGAGATGTCAAGCCAGAGCCTCACAGCTGAGCCCTTCTGGAATTCTTGACCCATGGAAACCATGAGAGATAAGAAGATTATCACTGTTGGATTAAGCCACTAGACTTTGAGTGATTTGTTATGCAGCAACAGATGGCTGATCTAGACCCCTCACCTTCCTTTTAAAAATGACTTGTGTCCAAGGTCACACAACTTGTGACAGAGCCACTGCTTTGAGCTTAGCCTGGGGCCTTTTGCCAGTTGTTGGTTAAGTGTTAATGTCTGTAAAGCTCCAAAAAGTCAATCAAGACACAAAGGAGAAGACCCAGGGAGCGCATCCTGAGCCCAGAAGCATCCCCCTCCATGCCTGGGCACTGGGGTGCCTCTTGCCTGCCCTTAACTGTGACAATATTTGGGTTTGTCCTTGGAGCCTGTCATCTACCTTTCTGCACATTCTCTCATGCTCAGGAACCCCAAGTCCTGGAGAGGAACCCCAAGTCCTGGAGAGGAACCCCGAGTCCTGGAGAGCAGTGGTGGCCCCTACTTAAGTATTTACACTTAAAGATCACTTCCATTACCCACTCCAGTATTCTTGCCTGGAGAATTCCATGCACAGAGGAGCCTGGCGGGCTACAGTCCATGGGGTCACCAATAGTTGGGCACAACTGAGGCAACTTAGCATCGCTTCCATTTGCTGAACGTTTCCTGTGTGCAGGCTCAGCGCTACATGCTTCGCATATGTTAGCCTCATTTAGTCCTTCCAGGGACCCTTCCTGGTATGCATCATCTCTCCTGCTACCGATGAGCTTGGCATGACCTGCCTCTTGCCCACCTGTCTGCCTTGTCAGAAATTTGTTCACCCTTCTCCCATCCACCATGCTCCTGCCAGCCCCCCTCACCACTCCCACTTATCCTTGGGGGTTCTCAGCGTAAATGTCACTTCCTCCAGGAAACCCTCCCAATGCTAAGTGAGGTCCTCCTGTGACTATGATGAAGGGTACCCAAACATGCTGCCCCCAAATATGCCACTTTGACAAAAGGATTATTTTGAGCTAAAGACACTAAAAAACTCAAACAATAAAAAAAAAACCTAAAACAAAACAAAAAAACCCAAACACCAGCAAGTGCAAGAAGGGCATTCTGACCTCCCCTTTGCCTCCTGAAAGCAGGAGATAAAACTCCCATGTGAAAAATGTCCTCCTTGTGCCTGGAGGGAAAATTATTCTTAACGTCAGAGATAGTCAAGGCCAAGAAAACTCTGTACAAACAAACATTATTAAGATAACCCTTATCAGTCTTTAGCTTTCTTCACCCCCATATATTTTAATTACTTTTCCACAATTCCCTCTTTGTTCAAAAGCAGGTAGGCTTTGGACAAAAGCATGTGGATTTTGCTACTTCCTTGGGTCTTCATCTTCCTGTGGGGGCTCCGTGTGCATGAAAAAATCTGTATGCTTTTCTCCTGTTAATCTGTTTTATGTCCATTTAATTCTCAGGCTCAGCCAGAGCCCCTAGGAGGGTAGAGTAAGGTTTTACCTCCCCTCCAATGACATGCTCCCTCCTGCTGTTTTCTCCTGCTGTCCTTTTCAAGCACTCATACAATTGAGATTATCTATTTTGTGCAAGTGTCTTTTAATGCCCTCTTTCTTATGCTAGACGTAAGATCTATGCAGGCATGCTAAGTTGCTTCAGTCATGGGACCCTGTGGACTGTAGCTCTCCAGGCTCCTCTGTCCATGGGGATTCTCCAGGCAAGAATACTGGAGTGGGTAGCCATGCCCTCCTCCAGGGGGGTCTTCCCAACCCAGGGATCAAACCCACATTCTTCTTCATTGGCAGGCGGTTCTTTACAACTGTGCCACCTGGGTCTATAAGGGCTGTTTATTCTTTTATACCCAGCACTTAGCGCAGTGCCTGGCAGATCCCTGGATCATGGGCTGCAAGTCAGGAAACCTAGCTCAGGGTCATGCTTCTTAACGCCCGAGGTTGAGCAATAACCGACTGACCAGGCTTCCAGCCTGAGGCTCATCCTGGCCCTGGGGTCAGTGAGGGGGTCTGCTCAGCACCCCTCTGACTACATAACTGGTAAGGGACCCCAAAAACCCAAAGGAGAAATACTCACATCACAGCCTTCTGGGAGCAGCTGTCCCTGGTGAATTCATAGCTACGCACCCGCTTCCAGGGAAGGGGTTTTTGGCTGTATTGGAAACAGCAGAACTTGGCCACATCACTGCCACCTTAGAGGGAAAAAAGAGAGAGAGGAAGGATCTTGGAGCTGGCCTTTTGCTTCCACCCCTGGTCAGCCCGGGAAGGGAGTGGGGCAGCTCCGTACGTGTGGTAGCTCCAAGATCGACACTCAGGATAAGAACCAGGAAAAGAAGGGAAGCCACAGGGAAGTTCTTCATCATGCTGCAAGCTGGGTCCTTCAGAGCCTTCCTTCTAATTCCTCTGACTTGTCAGGAACCCTCTTTTATGGGGCTGAGCCGACCCTGAAGATAGTTCCAGAGAATTTTATGGTTGAGCACAAAAGCAGCTCTCTTGACCCTTCTGCGGGAAGCAACCTTTTATCTGCGAAAAGGTTGCTGGAAAGTCAGGAGGTGTCATGGGAGGGGAGGAGCCAGCACACCCTAAGAGTCTCTCAGCCAGGGGAATGGTTTGAGCCAACACTGATTATTTAAGAAGCAAAAACAGAGGAAATGAAATAAGAATTCTAGTGAATTGACCTCAAATGCTTTTTATAAATCAGTGATTGTTCCAGAGAGATGTCTGGTTCTTGGCCAAAGCTTTTATGGTTTCTGAAGCATTGATTGTTCTCAAGGAGGTCTGGATAGTCTCAGGAGAGGACCATAGAGCAGCGTGACCACACAAAGGATGTTAAGAACGATGCTCCAGGTATGTGCCCTTCCCAGCATCCCAGTGCTGCGCATCACTGTGTTGTGCCAGGGCTGCTTGAGGGGGCACTTAGCGGGTATCTCATCCAGTTTAGAGGGTCTCAAAGTCTGTTAGAACATCACAACCATCTGGAATGTTGAAATAATCCCCACTGGCCAGTGATTTAGTGAATTATGCCTGCACAGTAAAGCCTCTATAAACATCCCCAAAGAGGACGTCCCTGGTGGTCCAGTGGTTAAGAATCTGACTGCCAATGCAGGGGACATAGGTTTGATCCCTGCTTCTGGAAGATTCCACATGTTGTGGGGCAGCTAAGCCCATGGACCACAACTACCGAGCCTGTGCTCTAGAGCCCAGGAACCACAACTCCTGAGCTCATGTGCTGCAACTAGTGAAGCCTGCGAGCTCTAGAGCCTGTGCTCCACAACAAGAGAAGCCACACACCCACAACTAGAGAGTAGCCCCTGCTCGCTGCATATACAGAAAAGCCCGAGCAGCAGTGAAGACTCAGAGCAGCCAAAGAGAAATAATAATAATTTAAAAAGAGGCAGACAAAGGATGGAGGTGGGGTGGGTCTGTCTTGGGGAGACCTCATAGGGTCCTGCCCAGTTACAAGGTGGTGGCCTGGGCTTGTGGTGGGCGTCTGAATTGTGGGTGAAATCTTGCAGGACTGAGCCCTTAGCCTGTGGGATCTGAAACGATCTCAATGTAGACAGGGTCAGAATTGAGTAAATTGTAGGGTACTCAGCTGGCGTCTGAGAATTGCTGAGTGTGAAGAAAACCCTCCCACATCTTCATCAGAAGTAAAGAATGTAGAGTACAGTGTTTCACTGAGTAGACAGGAAACAAAGATTCTTTCCCCCTCTCAGCTCTAAAGCCAATGATTGGTATCCTGTTAAGAAGTTCCATGTGAAGAGGTAGAGAGAGACACAGGGAAGATCATGTGAGGACAAAGACAAAAATTGGAATGATGCCATTACAAGCCCAGGAACACCCAGGATTTTCCAAAAGATAAGAAGAAACAGGGAGGGATTCTCCACTTGAAATTTCAGGGGGGAGTATGACCCTCTTGACCCCTTGACTTTGAACTTCTAGCCTCCAGAACCATGAGAGAATAAATTTTTGTTGTTTTCAGCCATATGGATTGTGATCATTTGTTCCAGAAGCCCTGAGAAACAAATGCAACTTGTATCTGTAAGCTCTAGAATTCAGAATTTCTGAGGAACACTGTAAGTCAACAAGGGAAGAGACAGATAACTCGACAGAAAAGGGTGACGGAAATTCTTTGTGAAAAAGGAAACCCTAATGACGAAGGAAAAGGGGCTGGTTTAAATGAGTCATTAGTGAAATGCACACAAATTAGAATGGGCTATTACTCACACCCCTATCAGAATGACTAAAACGACAAAGATGGAATTTATTCAATATGGGAATCTGGTACACTGGAAACTCACATATTGCCAGTGGGAGTGTAAATTCTTGGCAGTATTTGCTAAAGCTAAACATACACAGATTCTACTCCTAGGTGTATATCCATCAGAAACGTGTACATCCGTGCACCTAAAAACATTGCTTATAATAGCCTCAAGCTGGAAACTACCAAAAGTATCCATCAACATAGAATGGAAAATAAATCGTGGTTTATGAATGTAATATGATACCATACAACAACGAGAATCACACATAAGCAATGAGCCCTGGTGACTGAGTGGTGAAGAATCCACCTGCAATTCAGGAGATGCAGGAGATGCAGGTTCCATCCCTGGGCTGGGAAGATCCCCTGGAGAAGGAAATGGCAACCCACTCCAGTAGTCTTGCCTGGGAAATCTCATGGACAGAGGAGCCTGGTGGGTTACAGTCCATGGGGCTGCAAAGAGTCCAACATGACTGAGGGACTAAACCACCACATGTGGAAAAGTATTTTATGACCAGTGTTGAAGGAAAGAAGCCAGACATGAAAGAGAAACATTGGAGGGTTCCTTGTATATAAAGTACCAAATAAGCAAAACTAACCCTTTATGACGGAGAAGGCAATGGCACCCCACTCCAGTACTCTTGCCTGGAAAATCCCATGGATGGAGGAGCCTGGTAGGCTGCAGTCCATGGGGTCACACAGAGTCGGACACAACTGAAGCGACTTAGCAGCAGCAGCAGCAATCCTTTATGATGGAAATCAGAATACGGTTACCCCTTGGGCACAGTGACTGGAAGGAAGGAAGCGCCAAGCTGGGGGTCTGGGGCACTGGTATGCACTCTATTCCTTGATCTGCGTGCTAGTGGACCCTGTTATCCTTGTGCAAATTCATTGAGCTGTATCTGTAAGATTCATGTATTATATTTCAATAAATATAATCTGATAAATTAGTGAAGGGAAAGGAAATGGTGAATAAAACACATCACTCTGCAGTTAATGTTTTATCAGTGTCATGACCTTCTCATTTCCCTTCTTTCCTCCTCCTCCTTTAGTATTGAGGATGTTTTTCTCATTTCAGGGAAAAGTGCCGGCTGGCTGCCACATCAGCCCATACATCTTTTTTTTGTTTGTTAATTTCTTTTTGTTTTTTAATTTTTTAATTGGAGGATAATTGCTCTACAATGTTGTGTTGGTTTCTGCCTTACAACTGCGTGAATCAGCCATTAAGTATACGTATGTCCCCTCCCTCTTGAATCTCCCTCCCATCCCTCTCTAGGTCATCGCAAAGCATGGGGCTGAACTCCCTGTGTTATATAACAACTTCCCACTACCTAGCTATTTTACACATTCCACTCTCGCAATCCATCAACTCTCTCCTTACCCCGCTATGTCTAGAAGTCTAGTTCAGGTCGCATTTGTTTGCACTGTTTCTACCTCCTTCTTCCAAGTCCTGCCTTTCCTCAACCTGGCAGAGTCTATACTAAGCGTCATGCATAACTTCAACGTCCAGGCTCCTACTTGCCCTCCAGAGTTTGTCTCAGCTGCCATAATTCCTGGATCTGGAGCACCCCCAGAGTCCAAGTGAAGACCTCTTCCTAGCTTAAATAATTATATCTGCAAAATCCATATTTTCAGATAAGGCCTCATTTTGAGGTTCTGAGTGGATATGAATTTGGGGCAGGGGTGCAATTCAGCCATTCTAGATGTATTGCAAAAATCTCTTGCTTTATCACTCCCTTATTGGTGTCTTCTAATGAATATAAATCCCAAATTTCAAGGTAGTCCAAATTATCAACTTTCCCCTCTTATGGTTAATAATTATGTATCTGTGAGGCATTTGGGTCTCTTCAGACAAGGAGCATGTCTGTAAATAGACTTCTGCTGAAACCTCTTCTCCTTGGTACTTGTGTAATAGGCCCATCTGGCCAGGGCCTTGAGTATGTCTTTAATGCCAGTCCATGGCTGATGGCCCAGGATCCCACTGTTCCTCCCAGCCCCTTCCCTATCGCTGAAGCCTCTGCCCCCTCCCCTCCAACCTGCCAGCTGGGCTCCCAGCACATATATAAGGGTATCTCAGAACCCCCAATTTCTGAACTGTCATCTGCATTTCCATTGCTATGGACACTCTTTTGGAATCAGACCTACTGTTCTGTCATCTTGGGCACTGAGCTTCAACAACTGACCTGCCTCTCTAAGCCCAACTTTCCTTAGCTGAGTTGCTTTTCCCCAATTCCCCTCTTTATGGACTGAATTTTATTCCCCTCATGTTCATATGTTGAAGCCCTACTCCCCAGTGTAACTATATTTGGAGATAAGTGTCTTCAAAGAGGTAGTTAAGGTCAAATGAGGCCATAAAGATGGGGCCCTGATCCAATAGGATTAGCGTCCTTATAAAAGAGGAGGAGGACTTCCCTGGTGACCCAGCGGATCAGAGCCCACCGGCTAATGCAGGGGACATGGGTTCGATCCCTGGTCCAAGAAGATTCCACATGCTGCAGAGCAATTAAGCCCACACACCACAACTACTGAACCTACATGTCTGGAACCTGTGCTCCACAACAAGAGAAACCATCACAATGAAAAGCCTGAGGGCTGCAGAGAAGAGTAGTCCCTGCTCACCACAACTAGAGAAAGTCCATGTACAGCAACAAAGACTCCATGCAGTCAAAAATAAAATTAAATTAAAAAAATTATTTTTAAAAAAGAAGAGGAGGGGACACCCAGGATGTGTGTGCACAGAAGTAAGATGGTAGGACCCCAGGAGAAGACGGCCTGAGAGAGGCCTGGAGAAACCAATCCTGCTGACACCTTGGAGTCCCAGCGTCTCAAATCGCGAGAAAATAAAACGTCTGTGGTTTAAGCTCCCCCAGCCTGTGGTATTTTGTTACAGCAGCCTGAGTTACATAACACAGCCTATGCTTCTGTGAGGGCTTCTCCCCTCTTCCTTGTATTTTTTTTTTTTTTCCCAGATTGGGTTTTCCCAGAGGCAGATCCTGAGACATGGATTTGAGTGCAAACAACATATTTAGGTGAAGATTGAAAAAAATACCATCAGGGCTGTGGAGGAGTGAGACACAGATGGGAGGGCAGCCAATAATGAACGGGCAGCTTAATAAGCATGTTCCTACCGAGGGCAATAGCTCCATCGAGCCTTTGGACAAGAATCCGAGTCCTTGCGACTGAGGGCCCGGAAGCTGCCGCTTTCATCTGCCGCCTCCCATCACCACAGCCTGGGGGCATGTATGCCTAGAGGGAACCCTCAAGTAAAGCACCTCAGGTGCATTCAGATGGGAGATGGAAGGAACAGTGAAAATAGGGTGAGTGTGGAGGGAGGTGGGCTGGGCACCCCCAGTATCTGCTACGTGTGGACTCACGGGTAGGAGCCAAATATCCTTCCGCTAGGGACACTGTGCCCTGTTCTGCCTCTGCAGGGACTTCACGCTCTGTACCTATGACCTATGTCACTGGCTTACAAAAACTTCCCTCCATCCTCCCTTGCAAGTTCTCCCCTGGTTCCCAGAGAACATTGTGCCACATTGAATCACAGACAGCGTCATCAGTTCAGTTCAGTTCAGTCGCTCAGTCGTATCCGACTCTTTGCAACCCCGTGTATCGCTGCACGCCAGGCCCCCCTGTCCATCACCAACTCCCGGAGTTTACTCAAACTCATGTCCATTGAGTTGGTGATGCCATCCAGCCATCTCACCCTCTGTCGTCCCCTTCTCCTCCTGCCTTCAATCCCTCCCAGCATCAGGGTCTTTTCCAATGAGTCAACTCTTCGCATGAGGTGGCCAAAGTATTGGAGTTTCAGCCTCAGCATCAGTCCTTCCAATGAACACCCAGGACTGATCTTTTTTAGGATGGACTGGTTGGATCTCCTTGCAGTCCAAGGGACTCTCAAGAGTCTTCTCCAACACCACAGTTCAAAAGCATCAATTCTTTGGCACTCAGCTTTCTTCACAGTCCAACTCTCACATCCAAACATGACCACTGGAAAAACCATAGCCTTGACTAGACGGACCTTTGTTGGCAAAGTAATGTCTCTGCTTTTTTTTTTTTTTTATTAGTTGGAGGCTAATTACTTCACAACATTTCAGTGGGTTTTGTCATACATTGATATGAATCAGCCATAGATTTACACGTATTCCCCATCCCGATCCCCCCTCCCACCTCCCTCTCCACCCGATTCCTCTGGGTCTTCCCAGTGCACCAGGCCGGAGCACTTGTCTCATGCATCCCACCTGGGCTGGTGATCTGTTTCACCATAGATAATATACATGCTGTTCTTTCAAAACATCCACCCTCACCTTCTCCCACAGAGTTCAAAAGTCTGTTCTATATTTCTGTGTCTCTTTTTCTGTTTTGCATATAGGGTTATCGTTACCATCTTTCTAAATTCCATATATATGTGTTAGTATGCTGTAATGTTCTTTATCTTTCTGGCTTACTTCACTCTGTATAAGGGGCTCCAGTTTCATCCATCTCATTAGGACTGATGTCTCTGCTTTTTAATATGCTATCTAGGTTGATCATAACTTTCCTTCCAAGAAGTAAGTGTCTTTTAATTTCATGGCTGCAATCACCATCTGCAGTGATTTTGGAGTCCAAAAAAATAAAGTCAGCCACTGTTTCCCCATCTATTTCCCATGAAGTGATAGGACCAGACGCCATGATCTTATCTCTTTTCAAACTCACCAGCTTATCTATCTACCTTCCTTCCTGGACAGTAAATTCTTTCTTCACTGACTCATTCATTCAACATTTTTTTTTTCATGCTGTTTGCATGGTGCTAGATGCTGAGAGCCAGGGGTAGAGAAGTGTCAACTACACATTGGCTCTTGCCAAGAGCATCTGCCAGTGACTAAACAACAACCAGGATGTTTGCCATCTGCCTCTGCAGAGACTGAACCCTGTGCTGTTGCAGCTGTTGACCTTCAACACCCCCTGAGGGGAATTCAGAGTGGAGAGTGAGGCACCCTGTGCTCCAGGGAAACTGGTTCAGTTCAGTTCAGTTCAGTCTCTCAGTCGTGTCCGACTCTTTGCGACCCCATGAACTGCAACACTCTGTCCATCACCAACTCCCGGAGCTTGTTCAACCTCATGTCCATCGAGTCAGTGATGCCATCCAACCATCTCATCCCCTGTTATCCCCTTCTCCTCCTGCCTTCAATCTTTCCCAACATCACAGTCTTTTCCAATGAGTCAGTTTTTCACATCAGTGGCCAAAGTATTGGAGCTTCAGCTTCAGCATCAGTCCTTCCAATGAACACCCAGGACTGATCTCCTTTAGGATGGACTGGTTGGAGCTCCTTGCAGTCCAAGGGACTCTCAAGAGTCTTCTCCAACACCACAGTTCAAAAGCATCAATTCTTTGGTGCTCAGCTTTCTTTATAGTCCAACTCTCACATCCATACATGACTACTGGAAAAACCATAGCTTTGACTGGATGGACTTTTGTTGGCAAAGTAATGTCTTGGCTTTTTAATATGCTGTCTAGGTGGGTCATAGCTTTTCTTCCAAGGAGCAAGCATCGTTTAATTTCATTGCTGCAGTCACCATCTGCAGTGATTTTGGAGCCCCCCAAAATAGTCTCTCACTGTTTCCATTATTTGCCCATCTATTTGCCATGAAGTGATGGGACTGGATGCCATGATCTTAGTTTTCTGAACGTTGAGTTTTTTTGTTTTTTTTTGTTTTTTTTTGTTTTTTTTTTTAACGTTGAGTTTTAAGCCAACTTTTTCACTCTCCTCTTTCACTTTCATTAAGAGGCTCTTTAGTTCTTCTTCACTTTCTGCCATAAGGGTGGTGTCATCTGCAAATCTGAGGTTATTGATATTTCTCCCGACAATCTTGATTCCAGCTTGTGCTTCTTCCAGCCCAGTGTTTCTCATGAGGTACTCTGCATATAAGTTAAATAAGCAGGGTGACAATACACAGTCTTGACATACTCCTTTCTCGATTTGGGACCAGTCTATTGTTCCATGTCCAGTTCTAACTGCTGCCTCTTGACCTGCATACAGACTTCTCAAGAGGCAGGTCAGGCTGTCTGGTATTCCCACCTCTTTAAAAATTTTCCATAGTTTGTTGTGATCCACACAGTCAAAGGCTTTGGCATAGTCAATAAAACAGAAGTAGATGTTTTTCTGGAACTCTCGTGCTTCTTTGATGATCCAACGGATGTTGGCAATTTGATCTCTGGTTCCTCTGCTTTATCTAAGTCCAACTTGAACATCTGGAAGTTCACAGTTCATGTACTGTTGAAGCCTGGCTTCAACATTTTGAGCATCACTTTGCTAGCGTGTGAGATGAGTGCAATTGTGTAGTACTTTGAACATTCTTTGGCATTGCCTTTCTTTGGGCTTGGAAGGAAAACTGATCTTTTCCAGTCCTGTGGCCACTGCTGATTTTTCCAAATTTGCTGGCATATTGAGTGCAGCACTTTCACAGCATCATCTTTTAGGATCTGAGATAGCTCAACTGGAATTCCATCACCTCCACTAGCTTTGTTTATAGTGATGCTTCCTAAGGCCCACTGGACTTTGCATTCCAGGATGTCTGGCTCTATGTGAGTGATCACACCATCGTGGTTATCTGGGTCATGAAGATCTGTTTTGTATAGTTCTTCTGAGAAGGGAATGGCAAACCACTTCAGTATTGTTGCCTTGAGAACCCCATGAACAGTATGAAAAGGGAAACTGGTGGAACTGGTCTTTCCTGTTCCTTAGAGCTAACAGGTAGTTACATATTTTCAGGAACTGATTTCATGATCCCAATCCTTTCACCTCTTCATATCTAGAAGAGCACTAAATCACTAAATGATGACATCAGATCCTCATCACTGGCAGAAAACCTTTTGTAAAGTAAGCACTTGATTGTATGGCACTCCCCCTTCACCAAAATCTTATATATTGACCTTCCCCCACTGCCTCTTTGGAGCAGTCTCCCAGAGCTATCTGAGACACTGTCTCCCAGCTTGCATTTTGCCCCAAATAAAACTTAACTCCCAGTTCTCACGTTGTGCATCTTTTTAGTCAACACAAGACATGCAGTCCTTGCTATCGGAGAGTGTATATTCTAGTGGAGGGACTAGATATTGAACAGAAAGCAATCACCCAGTATGTTATTTTTTAATTAATTTATTTTTAGCTCTGCTCAGTCTTCATTGCTGTGCATGGGCTGCTCTCCAACTGCAGTGCGCAAGCTTCTCACTGCAGTGGCTTCTCTCGCTGCAGGGCGCTGGGCTCTGGGGCCAGTGGGCTTCAGTAGTGGTGGTGCGTGGGCTTAGTTGCCCTGAGGCATGTGGAACCTTCCCAGACCAGGGATTGAACTTTTGTCCCCTGCATTGCAAAGCAGATTCTTAACCACTGGACCACCAGGGAAGTCCTGCAATGGATTATTAATTCTACCTGGATTAAGAGTGTAGACTAAGGGAATATGAACGAGGCTAGGGAGTCAGAAAAGTCTGTGGTTTTTCCAGTGGTCATGTATGGATGTGAGAGTTGGACTATAAAGAAAGCTGAGTGCCAAAGAATTGGTGTTTTTGAACTGTGGTGTTGGCGAAGACTCTTGAGAGTCCCTTGGACTGCTAGGAGGTCCAACCAGTCCATCCTAAAGGAAATCAGTCCTGAATAGTCATTGGAAGGACTGATGCTGAAGCTGAAGCTCCAATACTTTGGCCACCTGATGTGAAGAACTGACTCACTGGAAAAGACCCTGATGCTGGAAAAGATTGAAGGCAGGAGAAGGGGATGACAGAGGATGAGATGGCTGGATGGCATCACTGACTCGATGGACATGATTTTGAGCAAGCTTCAGCAGTTGGTGATGGACAGGGAAGCTTGGTGTGCTGCAGTCCATGGGGTTGCAAAGAGTGTAACGTGGCTGAGTGACTGAATTGACTGAACACTTATACATTTGGTGGCTCTCTCTCTCTCTCTTTTTTTTTTTAAAGATGCAAAGCTACCAAACGAGGTTCAGGGCTTGGAAGGGATCCTGAAAGTGACGGGCCTCTTGGTGAATTCCCTCTGACTCTGCTCTGTTGCCTTCTATATAGAGCATGGGTCAAGCATTTTCTTCTTCTTTTTTTTGACTGCACCACATGACTTGCAGGGTCTTAGTTCCCTGATCACGGGTCAGGGATTGAGCCCTGGCCCCCAGCAGTGAGAGTGTGGAGTCCTAACCATTGGACTGCCAGGGAATTCCAAACATTTTTTCTTTATCCTAAACACAGTGGGGAGACATTAAGGAATTTAAAGCAGTGCATAAGATTAGATTTATAAAGAACCCCCTGGCTGTTGTAAGGAGGATGTACTGGAGAGGGACAAGCAGGATGTGGAAGACTATTAAGAAACCTCCTTGTTTGCCTACACAAGCCTTCAGCACAGAGCCTGGAACCCATTGATTTCGCAAATGTTTGCTGAGTTCTTACCAGGTGCCCAGGAGCCCCCCAAGGCTTTGGGGGATCATGCTGGACCAGACCCACCCCGTCCTTACCAAAGTTGAGTGAACGGACACGACCTCCACCCGTGGAAGGTTGCAGTGAAGACTCCATCAGGGAGAGGAGAGGCCAGAAGGAGTCACAGTGTGTCAGGAGGGTTTCCCCAGGAGGTGGGCAGTGTCCTTGTGGTTTTCTTGTTTAGTCACTAAGTTGTGTCCTACTCTTTGAGACCCCCATGGACTGTAGTCCTCCAGGCTCCTCTGTCCGTGGGGCTCTCCAGGCAAGAATACTGGAGTGGGTTGTCATGCCCTCCTCCAAGGAATCTTCCCGATCCAGGGATGGAACCCACATCTCTTGCGTTGGCAGGCGGATTCTTTACCAGGGAGCCACCTGGGAAGCCCAGGCAGTGTCCTAGTCTGGATGGAGTCCAGAAAAGAAAACGTGTTTCCAGGAATTGGAAAAAGACAAGCTTTTATTTGGGGAGGTGGGGGAGGGTATTGTTCGTTACCAGTTACTCCATCTATCCTCATGGCAGTTCTCTGGGGGAGGTTTTCCTTTCCTTACTTTTCATCCAAAGACACTGGGATTCAGAAAAGGGAGGTGATTTGTTCAAGGTTGCACAGATAGCAGGCGGCAGATTGTTTTGTTGTTTAGTCGCCAAGTTGGGTCTGACTCTCTTGTCACAGACTGTAGCCCACCAAGCTTCTCTGGTGATGGGATTTCCCAGGCAAGAATACTAGAATAGGTTGCCATTTCCTCCTCCAGGGGATCCTCCCAACTCAGCGATCGAACCTGTGTCTCCTGCATTGGCAGTCAGATTCTTCACCACTGAGACACCAGGGAAGCCCAGTAGCAGGTGGCAGAGCCAAGGTTCAAAGCCAGGCTTGTCTCATGCCTGTGTCTTATCCTGCCTCTGAGTGTCTCAAGGTCCTGTCCCCTGCCCCACCCCCCTACCCCGGGAAAGGGCCTCCAGGTTGACTTGCTTCAGGCTCTGTCCTAGAGCCAAACTCCTCAACTAGGCGATAACATCAAAGCAAAGGGTTAGTAAGGACTGACAGATAAGGTGTGGCACCTGTTTGCCTTAGAGGGTTGGCAAGCTTTCAATGAGCTAATAATATCCAAAGGGAAGTGCCATCAATCCCAGGATTCCCAACATACACAACATAAAAGCAAGCTGCTGGTTGTCTGAGAGTCGTGCAGCTCTCCCTAATTCTGAGATCCGAGAGATGTTTTTTCCAGGTGACTCTTGGAAACAGGTCCCTGGGTGATATCACCAGGAGGGTCATACCCACAGCATCCAGACAAGAAGTGTACGTTCCCTAGGGTTTATCCCTGTTCTGAAGTTAGGGCTTCCCTTGTAGTTCAGTCAGTAAAGAATCTGCCTGCAAGGCAGGAGACACGGGTTTGATCCCTGGGTTGGGAAGATCCCCTGGAGAAGGAAATGGCAACCCATTCCAGTATTTTTGCCTGGAGAATCCCATGGACAGAGGAGCCTAGTGGGCTACAGCCCATGGGGTCACAGAGTCTGGCACCACTTCGCGACTAAACCACAACCACTAGAGAGCCAGGAGAAGGATACTGAGAATTCCAGGGAAAGCCAGTCACAAGATAATTTTTTCCCTAGAATTAAGAAATATAGAGGCCAAGCAAAACTTCTCTGAATGTGGTTATTCTCCTTAGCAAAGAAGGGGCAGAAAGAGCGGAGATGGGATTGGTCAGGAGGTGCCTGAGCTGTCCTCCCTTTGTCACCTCCCCCTCCTCCCCCAGCCTCACCCATTTCTTGGGTGGAATGCTGGGGTGAAAGACCCAGGCACACAGCTTTAGGAGAGTGAAAGCTGAATGTTTTCTGAAGGGATTTCCTGGAAATTGATAAATGTGTAATTCTGGGAAGTTAAATAATTACTTTTTTTTTTTTTGGCTGCATGGTTTGCAGGATCTTAATTCCCCAACTAAGGATTGAATCTGAGCCCTTGCAGGGGAAACACAGTGTTCTAACCACCAGAGCATCAGAGAATTCCAGACAACTAAGGGGGCAACTGAGGATAAGATGGTTGGATGACATCACCGACTCAAACTCTAGGAGATAGTGAAGGACAGAGGAACCTGGAGTGCTGCAGTTCATGGGGTCGCAAAGAGTCAGACACGACTTGGCAACTAAACAACCACCACCTTTTTACGAGGCCTTGAAGAGATGAGGCCATGGGATTTTTTGGGAACAAATAGTTTTGCAAGGGTTGGGATCTAGATCTGCAATAAGAATCCAGAAGTTCTGATCACAAAATATCTTTCTCTGCCAAACAAAGCCTCTTGCCAGTAACCCCTCCCAGAAGGTCTGTTTCCAGGAAGGAAGTGGGAAGGAAGTGGGGAGAAGAGAACCGATGCTTCTCTGAAGGAACCGATCACTGAGGGGTCAGCTGTGCAGGAACTCCCATCATCAGGTGGTCGTCCTCTCGATAGGTGGGTGGGACCTTGTTGAACCCAGTAGGAAGGCTGGCTGGTGGGAGAGAGGAGAAAAACCCAGGAAGGAGGAGAGGAAGGAGGAGACATGGGAGAGGGGGAGAAGAAGGGAGGGGAGAAAGCTCTGAAAAGTTCAAAGGCTTTGAGCAAGTACAAGACTTTAGGATGTGGACTGGAAGAACTATGTCGTTAAAATGACCATACTACCCTAGGCCATCTGGACCCTAGGTCATCTGGGCTTCCCAACTGGCAAGAATCCGCTTGCCAGTGCAGAAGCGGCAGGAGACTCAGGTTCGATCCCTGGGTGGGGAAGATCGCCTGGAGGAGAAAAGGACAACCCACTCCAATGTTCTTGCCTGGATAATCCCAAGGACAGAGGAAACTGGCGGGTTACAGTTCTTGGAGTCACAAAGAGCCGGACATGATGGAAGCACGGTGCATGCTCGCGCTCTCCCTAGGCAATCTATAGATTCAGTGCAATCCCTTTCAAAATACAAAGGACAGGGGTGATCTGGCCGAGTTAGGCTGCTGTCTGCTGCCTCGGAGTCGCTGCTGCCACTGACATGGCTAGTCTGTCGGGGGGAGAAGGAATTCCAGGCCAAGGAAGCTGGGCTCTGCGATCCCACAGCGGCTGCAGCCCTGAAGTGGAGAAGGACACCCAGGAGAACCTGACCATCCTTCAGACCTACTTCTGGCAGGACAGGGATGAAGTCCTGGATAACCTCTTGGCCTTTGTCTGCGCCATCCAGCCAGAAATCCATGAAAACTATTGCATAAATGGATAGAGGCCAAAGAAAAGCGCCTGTTCCATGGACTGGTGTTTTTAATGCCTTCATGGAACCTGAGGCTTGAGCAAGGCTGGAGTTACAGTCTTACAAAAAGGCATTAAATTATTTCTGTGTTTTATATAGTGGGTCCCTTCCCTTTTTGAAAAATAGAAAACATAGATTCTTTGTACAGGCTGCAGGCTTATCCAGAGATTGTATCTTTTTACCTCATAGATCTTAGAAATTTAATGGATATATGTTGTCTGTTTTCTATGCCTTTTTGGTCAAGCAGCATATTATCAACACTGACTTTTTCTTTCTTAGATAGTTTTTAAAAACCCAATTTTCTTAAGAAAGAAAGGGATTAAAATATTTTTTCCCTAAATCTCTCTTGAAGGTCAGGGGCTTTATCTATGAAAAAGTAGTAAATAGTTATTTGTAACTGATGTGAAGCAACAGCCAGCCTTAATATGGTCCTTTTTCCAGCTAAGAGTTAGAACAATGGGTCCTAGTACTGGGCTGCTTTTAGTTTCTTTTATTCAAAATTGCTAGATTAGAATTCACTAACTTGTTAAATGTTACTACTTGATGTACTGAAAATCATTTAAAAGTAAAGACTATCATGCATTTCCCCTCCCCCTCCCCCCAAAATACAAAGGACATGTTTTCAAAGAGCTAGAACTAATAGGTTTTTTTAAGCTTTTTAAGAAATAAAAAAAATTTTTTTAATTTATTTAGTTGGCTGCACCAACTAAATAAGATCGCAAGATCTTGGATCTTTGCTGTGGTATGCAGGATCTTTTAGTTTCAGCATTCTAACTCTTTTTTTAAAAATTAATTTCTTTATTTTCATTGGAAGATAATTACTTTACAATATTGTGGTGGTTTTTGCCATACTTCAACATATAGGATCTAGTTCCCTGACCAAGCATTGAACCCAGGCCCCCAGCATTTGGGGGCTTAGAGTCTTAGCCACTGGAACACCAGGGAAGACCCTACTTTTTAAAATATATGTATACAGTAGGTCCTTACTGGCTATTTATTTTAAATATAGTAGTGTGTACATGTCAATCCCAAACTCTGTAACCATCCCTCCCTACCACCCTTTCCTCTGGCAACCACAAGTTCTACAACAAATAGTTTTAAACTTTGCATGGAAACACAAAAGACCCAAATAGTCAAAACAATCTTGAGAAAGAAGAACTGAGCTGGAGGAATCACATTTTCTGACTTCAGACCATATTATAAAGTGACAATAATAAAAACAGTATGGTTCTGTCGCAAAAACAGACAGAAATCAATAGAACAAAATAGAGGGCCCAGAAATAATGTGACCACATACTCATGATCCATTAGTCTACAACAAAGGAGGCAAGAGTAGATAATGAAGAAAACAGAGTCTTTTCTGTACGTGGTGATGGGAAAACTGGACAGCTACATGTGAAAGAATGAAATTAGGGGGTGGGCCATCCATGGTCATCCTGGAACCGTGGATTCCACTTTTTCAGAACTCTGATATCTGTGGACGCTAACACGGACTTCATTTAAAGAAATCCATGGACCACTAATGGAAAAAAACGTGAATCAGTTTGCATTTTGGCATTCAAATCTTAGCACTTTGGGAAAGCATCAAGTACAAGTTTTTGAAGACCCTGGGGCCTACCATGATTATGCGTTCAAGATTTGAGTTCGAATCACTTCATCAAGACTTAGATCCTCTTCAAAAGCCTCAAGTCTCACCTGTATTTTAGCTCTCCTTTGAACCCTCTCACAAAAATAAAAGCTTAAATGACTGGAAAAAAAAAAAAAAGAATGAAATTAGAGCATTTTTCTAATACCATATACAAAAATAAACTAAAAATAGATTAAAGACCTCATATAAGTCCAGAAACTGTAAAATTCCCAGCAGAAAACATAAATGGAACTCTCTTTGACATAAATCATAGCAGTATATTTTGGGGGGATCTTTCTCCTAAAACAGCAGAAATAAAAGCAAAAATAAAGAAATGGAACCTAATTAAACTTAAAAGCTTTTGCACAGAGACTTCCCAGATGGTCCAGTGGTTAGGACTCCACCTGCCAATGCAGAGGACATGAGTTCAGTCCCTGGTCCAGAAAGATTCCCACGAGCCAAGGGGCAGCTAAGCCCCTGCATCACAACCGCTGAACTCCTGCGCACCCTAGAGCCCGTTCTCTGCAGCAAGAGAAGCCGCCGCAATGAGAAGCCCATGCACCACGACCAGAGAACGCCAGATTCTGAAGCCCCGGGGGGTTGAGAACTGCTCTTCTGTGGGTCTCCTCCATCCCCCTCCCAGTCCTCGGGCTCAGGGGCTCACCCGTGCTCACTTCCTCCCCTACCCTTGGGTTACGATTATACATTTTGATCCACCAGCCGTGGGCTGTAACAGAGCTTATTAACTCAGTTTCAGTGAGTCACATGACAGGTTTTGTCTGGAGCAGGGTGCTCTCCCAAACACCGGCCAACTTTGGTTTCACAAAGCTCTGTCTCTCCCTGACCACAGCAACTCCCGGCACCCTCTCCGTCTCGGGGATATCTCAAGGTAGCATGAGAAAGACTGGGTGACTCCACGCATTGTCATCGTGCTGGGGGCCCACCCAGAGGCGGGGCAGGAGGGTGTCCCCTCCCTACTCACAGACTGACTATGCACAACCAAGGCTCACATTCTAAAGAGAGACCAAGGCCAAGGCAGGCTGGGACTCTGGTGGACAGTTCAGCTGCCCGCAATCAGCATTGCAATGAGGGCCTGCTTTCTGCAGAGGCACTTAATGGCCATCAGATAAATGAGGCAGGAGAAAGTGGTGGGGGAGCACAGAGACACCGGAATGGGCACAGAAGAGTCAGCCGGGTGCCCTGGCCATAGCAGGACCGGCTTCAGCTTCTCAGCCTCCCGCCTTAACTGAGCCTGCAGTTAACACTCACTCAGCAGTTACCACGTGCCAGGCATTAAGATAAGTGTTTCCCGTGCATTAAGCACCTTGTTTCATCCTCATGGCCGACCCATGAGGCAGATAGTTCTGTTACGCTCATTTTACAGATGTGGAAACTGAGGCCAGGGAGCTCAATTAACTTCCTCCAGCATCACAGAGCCAAAAATGGAGGGGCCTGGGATCAAACCCATCTGACGCCTCAGACCAAGTGGTCTCTCCCTTATTTATTCATTTTTCTTTGTCACTTAAACTGATTGACTTGGTTTGCATTTCCTCAGAAACAAACCCTGAGATGAGGGCCCAGGAGTATGTAGTTTATTTAGGAGAAGCAGACACACCAGCAAGAAGGGCAGGCAGCCAGAAGGGTGTGTTGTCAAGCCTGTAATTGATTGTGAAACACAGCAAGTTGTTGGCAGATGGCAGAGTACACATCCCCCATGGCTTTTTCCACTGAGGAGTTAGGGACTGGGGATGGTGGTTAGACATCTATTTTATTTTTGTTAATTTTATTTGTACTATATTTATTAACAGAACATGATGTTTTCCTTTCTACTACTACACTGATGCATGCTCAGTGGCTCAGTCATGTCCAACCTTTTCAACCCCATGCTATAGCCCACCAGGTTCAACCCCTGTCCGTGGGATTCTCCAGGCAAGAATACTGAAGTGGGTTGCCATTTCCTTCTTCAAGACATTCACTCTAATTAGCCATTGGTTGAGGGCTGCCTGGGGCTCTTCATTCCCTGGTATTTCTGGCAAGGAATGAAGTACCCAGACACAGAGCCACAGATCCTCCTGACTGTTGGAAGAAGTCAGGAGCACATTGAAGGTACAGCCCGAGGGAAAGGGGCAGAGACAATACAGCTTCTGTACACTTTACTCCAAAAGGGATAAGTGCACGTAGTAAGAAGTTTAAACACCCCAGAAAAGTACTAATAAAGATGTCGTAATATCTTCTGTCTCCCTGACTCCCATTCTGACTTGCCAAAGGCAACCACCCTTGATAGTCTGAGTCTGTCAAGTTGCTAAGCATACAAGCATCTTTATTTACACAAATAGGATCATACAGTACCTGCCCTTATGCACCTTGCTCTTTTTTTTTTTTTTTAACTTAAAAATATGTCTTGGGGGACTTCCCTAATGGTCCAGTGGTTAAGAATCCACGTTGCAATGCAGGGGACGTGGGTTTTATCCCTGGTCTGGGAATTAAAATCCCGCATGCCACAGGGCAACTAAGCCCGTGAACTCCAACTACTGAGCCCGCGCTCTGAACCAAGAGAAGCCACCACAAGGAGAAGCCCGAGTACCACAACTAGAGAGTGGCCCCTGCTCGCCACAACTAGAGAAAGCCCACGTGGAGCAATGAAGAGCCCATGCAGACAACAATAAATAAATGAATTTTTTAAAATCTTAAAAAAAATGCATATCTTGGCTGAATCTCCTATGAATGAGCGATTAGGTTGTTGTCAGTTTTCTCTCACCGTGAATAGCGCCGCCTGCATCCTTGTACATGCATTTGTGTGCAAATGTGTAGGACACATTCCTGGAGGTGGAATTGCTGGGTCAATAGTATGTGTGTTTAACCTTTTAACGCATGCTCCCAGACCATCCAAAGAGGCTGGACCAGGAGACACACATGCCCGCTGTAGGACAGAGTTCCAGCTTCTCCACCCTCCCCGGGGGCACGCCTCTCCTCACCATCATCTGCTTCAATCCTCTCATGAGCCTGGCTGCCACTCTACCAGATCTGACGAAACAAACAAGAACCGCCAGATGAGAACCAGAAAAGACATTCCATTCAGGGCTCGCTTCAGCAGAGGAGTCAGATGCGTCATTTGCATTTGGCAGGGACTCAGCAGAGGAGTCAGATGCGTCATTTGCATTTGGCAGGGACTCACGGGCCATTGGGGAGTGGGAGAGTTTCAGCAAGGAAGGAAGTGAGGAACATGTAGTAAAATCTGGCGCACAAGTCATGCTGCCTGAATCAGAAGCAGCTCTGCCTGTCCGGGCTCAAAGTGAGGACAACGGAAAACCCCTGAAGGCTGAATCCACCGCCATCAACTTCCCTGACTACAAAAGCTATTTAGAAACCCCTCAAAGACCCAGTCAGAGTGTTGTGAATGGCCAGGGCAGTCCTGCCAGTCTTTTGAACATCTCTGCTGGTAGTGTATTCGATTCTTCTCCTGACATGGAAAAATTCACTGAGATTATAAAAAAGATGGACAGCACCATGTGTATGCCCCAGAAGAAAAAGAAGCCCAGGCTGCCAAACTTCCCCGCCCCTCACTTTGCCATGCGGCCTATTCAAGAGGACAGTTTAGAAAAGGTGTTTGATCCCAGCGTGTTTACCTTGGTTTGGGGAAGAAAAAGGAAGGCGAGTTGGAAATGTCAGCAGCTTCACCTTTGATGCAGAATCTTGACACCAAATCCAAATTGGGGCCCAAACGTTCATCCACTGAACAGAGTGTCCTTTTCAAGTCCTTGCAGACTCACACTAATGGGAAAGACGAGCCCCTGGCAGATCCAGAAGTCAATGATAAAGAGAACAAGGATGTCCCAAATGGTGGAGTCAAGAGATCAAGGCTAGAAAAAAGTGCGCTTTTCGCAACCTTGTTACCTTCTCTACCACAAGACAAAATCTTTTCTCCCTCTGTAAAGTCAGTCAATACCATGACCACATCTTTCGGTACAGCTCATAGCAGTTCTCTTTCTCGACCTTCCATGCTGCAGCCCGTGGCTGAGAGTGCCCCATCCTGTGGTTCAGAGAAAGAACCACCAAGTCTGCCAGCCAGTAACTTAAAGGTCTTCAATTTCAACTCGTCAGATACGTCTCATTCGGGATTGAAAAGTCTGAGCCCCATGGAAAAGTGCCTGCAAAAAGAGGAAACCAAAAAGGAGCTGGATCAACGAAGCAACCTTCCCACGCCAGAAACTAAATTTTCTGAATTTTCAAAACTGAAGACCAATGGTGATACGTCTAATCATACTGAAAGTGTTCTTAAATTGAACTTGCCGAGCTATGGAAGCAGTGACACAGACTTCACTGGTCTCTTCAAAGCCAGCCGGTTTGACCCAAGCATTTCTTTTTCTGGAATGGCATTATCAGATACAACAACACTTAGAGGGAGCGTCCAGAATAAAATCAATCTCAGACCTGGAGAAGCAGTGATATACAGTGAGCCCAGCGTCTCAGAGGCGTGTATTGAAGTGTTCAGTGACGTGGAGAATTGTAGCTCCTGGACCCTCTCTCCTGTGATACAAGTAAAAGTCATTTGAGGATGTTGGATGTTGTATGAGAAACCAAAATTTGAAGGGCACTCCATCCCCTTAGAGAAGGAGAATTGGAACTCTCTGGTCTCTGGGGTATAAAAGATATTTTGGAAAGAAATGAGGATGAGGCAGTGTTGACTAAACCTGTGGTGACTGGATCAATCAGACTTGTGGTCTAGGATTACAGAGTTAGTCAGATTGACTTATTTACTGAACCAGAAGGGTTAGGACTTCTAAATTCCTACTTTGATGATACCAAAGAAATGCAGGGGTTTGGCATAATGCAGAAGACTTGTTCCATTAAACTACATTGGGGCACATGGCTGATTTATGAAGAGCCTGGATTTCAGGGTGTCCTTTTTATCCTGGAACCTGGTGAATACCCTGACATATCCTTCTGGGATACAGAGGAGACATATATTGGATCCATGCGGCCACTGAAAATGGGTGGCTATAAAGCTGAATTCCCTACAGATCCTAAGGTAGTTGTTTATGAAAAGCCTTTCTTTGAAGGAAAATGTATGGAGCTGGAAACTGAGATGGGTAGGTTTATCATGGAAGGAGGTGAAACAGAAGAAACCACTGGAGATGAATATTTGTCATTTATATCAGTGGGATCTATGAAAGTTCTACGAGGCATTTGGGTTGCTTATGAGAAGCCTGGCTTTACAGGTCATCAGTATTTGCTTGAAGAAGGAGAATACAAGTGCTGGAATGACTGGGGAGGTTACAGTGGTGAACTTCAGTCTTTACGACCCATATTAGGTGAATTTTCAAATGCTCACATGATAATGTACAGTGAAAAAAAAACTTTGGATCCAAAGGTTCCAGTATTGATGTATTAGGAATTGTTGCTAATTTAAAGGAGACTGGATACAGAGTGAAGACACAGTCTCTTAATGTACTGAGTGGAGTATGGGTAGCCTATGAAAATCCTGACTTCACAGGAGAACAGTATATACTGGATAAAGGTTCCTATACCAGCTTCGAGGACTGGGGAGGCAAAAACTATAAGATCTCCTCTGTCCAACCCATATGTTTGGATTCTTTCACTAGCCCAAGGAGATGAAATCAGATTCACTTGTTTTCGGAACCACACTTTCAAGGTCACAGTCAATGTTTTGGAGAAACAATAAGTCAAACTGATGATTCATTCTCTACCAAGTCTTGTAGAGTTTTAGGAGGCAGCTGGGTTGCATATGATGGAGAAAATTTCTCTGGGAATCAGTACGTGTTGGAAGAAGTCCACTATCCTTCGCTCTCTGCAATGGGATGCCAACCTGGAGCAACTTTCAAGTCTCTTCGTTTTACAGATGTTGAATTTTCTGAACCAACAATTATTCTTTTTGAAAGAGAAGACTTCAAAGGAAAAAAGATTGAATTTAATACGGAAATAGTTAATCTCCAATCCCTAGGATTCAACACGCACATACGCTCTGTCCAGGTGATTGGTGGCATATGGGTTACTTATGAATATGGCAATTACAGGGGCCAACAGTTCCTACTGTCACCAGCAGAAGTACCTAAGTGGTATGAATTCAGTGTGTTACCAAGTAGGTTCTCTATGACCTTTTGTTCAGAAGCGAATTTATTTTAGACTTTGAAACAAAGCAACAGGGTTATTCGTGTCAACCAATGGAAACCTAGCGGATCTGAAGCGTCTCAGAATACAGGTCATGGAGGATGTCGGTGCTGATGACCAGATTTGGATTTATCAAGAAGGATGCATCAAATGCAGGATAGCAGAAGACTGCTGCCTGACCATCGTGGGGAGCCTCGTAACCTCCGGCTCGATGCTGGGCCTGGCGCTCGAACAGAACGCTGACAGTCAGTTCTGGAGCATGAAGCCTGACGGCAGGATCTACAACAAGCTTAAGCCAAATTTAGTTTTAGATACCAAAGGGGGCACACAGTATGATCAAAATCACCTTATCCTCAACACTGTCAGCAAAGGGAAGTTCACACAAGTGTGGGAAGCCGTGGTCCTATAGACCCGAATAAAGAACACAGGAAAAATATTTCTGGAAGTCTTCCAGAGCTACCTTACTTAAACAGAAAGAAAGAAAAAAAGGCCTGCTTCTGGAAGCACGAAGAAGAGAGTAGACCTGCTTCTTCAACAACTCAAAAGTCTCTCTTGAATCACAGTCCCGTGACCAGGGCAACCTCTCATCTTATCAAAAGACTGTGATCATTTTAAACCAATCATCTGTCCTCTTGTTTCTTCCCTTTCCTTTCAGGAGCTGCTTAAACAGGTTTCCTCCTTAGCCGCTTTAGGGTGCTTTTTGGGAAAAGTTATACTAAGACCTTAAGAGACGATGTGCGTTTTAAATTATTTCCAAAGATAGAGAACAGGAATAAACTTAACCAACCCTGCAGGTACACTTTAAAGGGAGGGACAGAAGCTCAAGTTTGTAAGGTAGGAGACGCTTCAGCATCTGAGAAGAAATCATTTATTCGGCCTGTAATTTTGGTCCCTGACCCTCTGTTTTCTGGACTCATTAATTATGCTGTTCAGACATATTTTACAGAACTAAGTATAAACCAAGTATGTTTCTGTTAATATTAAAAATTAGCAAATTTACAAAGAAAAAAAAAAAGGAAGGCACAGGGATGTCTTGATTAGAAGCTGTTGGTCAGGAAGCTGGAGAAGGGATAACTATAAGCAGACATCTGTGATTGATTTGGGAGTTTGTTTCTCTAAACATTTTTTTCCTGTGGGAAAAAAGTCTTTATTGAATTTGTTACAATGTTGCTTCTGTTTTTTATGGTTTTTTTTTTTGGCCACCAGGCATGTGGAATCTTAGCTCCTCTGACCAGGGAATCAAACTGGCACCCTCTGCACTAGAAGGTGAAGAGTCTTAACCACTGGTTTTCAGTCCCTCAGTCGTGTCTGACTCTTTGTGGCCTCATGGACTGTAGCCCACCAGGCTCCTCTGTCCTTGGGATTTCCCAGGCAAGAGTACTGGAGTGGGTTGCCATTTCCTCTTCCAGGGCATCTTCCCAACCCAGGGATTGAACCCAAGTCTCTTGTGTCTCCTGCATTGGCAGACAGGTTCTTTACCACTGGACCTCCAGGGAAAACCCTGGTTTTCTGGGCTGGTTGCTACAGAGTCTCTGCGTCAGAGTTCTGTTGTCACCTATGAGACCAATGTCTATTTGTGGTTCAGTCTGTCATCCCTGAAGATGCAAGCTCTCTTCCATCCTTAGAAAACCACTCTTCTTTTCAGAGGGAAAGCTCAGTCACCATTCAGATGCCAGCTCTTTGCCAAGGATTTCTGCAGGCTCTCTTCCCCCCATCAGAATGTCATCTTTTCTGCGTGGTTTACCCATACCCTTGATTCTGCTTTATATGGTGTTAAAAGAAGGTGCCACTCAATCCTAAAGGAAATCAACCCTGAATATTCATTGGAAGGGCTGATGCTGAAGCTGAAGGTCCAACACTTTGGCCACTTGATGCTAAGAGCTAGCTCACTGGAAAAGACCCTGATGCTGGGAAAGATTGAGTGCAAAAGGAGAAGAGGACAACAGAGGATGAGATGGCTAGATTGCATCACCAACTTAACGGACATGAGTTCGAGCTAATAGTGAAAGATAGGGAAGCCTGGCATGCTGCAGTCCACCGTGTCACAGAGAGTCAGACACAACTTAGCGGCTGAACAACAACAACCAAAGAACTTTAATAGTTTACTACCAGGTCTTTTCAGGAGGCTCGTTTTGGACCAAGGAAGGTTGGCTTGCCTCCCAGCTGCAGGAAGACCACTGGGGATCTCTCCCCAGTTTGCGATGACCGATGGAGGGAGGTATAATTCTGAGGGGGTGGGTCTCACAGCACTTCCCTGTGACTGGAGCTGGTTCCCCTCTGCTTGATAACACACTCTTCTTACTGGCTGCTTTCTGTCTCTCGTGTTACATCCTCCTTCTCCTGGTGGTGTTTCCTGTGCGTGCAACCAGTACCTCCCAAATGTAGTATTTTAACCCCAGTCTTTGATTTGGGGACTGTTTCTGGGGAAAGCTCAAACAAAAATGAAAAGTTGTTCATCTCCCAGAGTCCCTTGGACAGCAAGGAGATCAAACCAGCCAATCCTAAAGGAAATCAACCCCGAATATTCATTGGAAAGGCTGATGCTGAAGCTGAAGCGCCAATATTTTGGCCACCTGACCTGAAGAGCCGATTCAATGGAAAAGACCTTGGTGCTGGGAAAGACTGAGAGCAGGAGGGAAGGGGCGACAGAGGATGAGATGGTCGGAGGGCATCACCGACTCAATGGACATGAGCTTGAGCAAGCTCTGGGAGATGGTGAAGGACAGAGGAGCCTAGCGTGCTGCAGTCCATGTGGTCACAAAGAATCAGACACGAGTTAGCAATTGAACAATAACAGCAACAACATTTTACAGATGAGGGAAACAGGCTCAGAGAGGTTAAGTGACATATTTCAAGCTCCTGCTGTTTATCAATCAGGATTGGTATGAAAGCCACACTGCTTTTGACTTGTGAGTGTAGATGTGTTATTTTTCTCCCTCATCCTTTGAAACCAGAGATCATCTTTTATAAGTTAATAGTCTTCTGATGCCTAAACAGCTTGTTGTGCAACAATGTGTTCTGTGGAAATTGTTTAGAAACTTAATTTAATCCAGCCATACATGTATGTTTTTTGAATAACAGGATTCCCAAGGGCAGGCCAAGACCATTCCTGGGATGCCCCGGGCTCAGGCTGCCTTCATTCCCTCCCAGCCTTGAATGGGCAACTCATTCAGGGTGATCTCTGGGGCACACGCTCCACTGTTCACACCCCAAACCTTCCTCCTGAGGGAGATGAGAACAGGAAAGACAGGCCCAGCCTCGAAGGAAAAATTCTATTTTACTTGGATTGTCATTTCAGAACATCCAGTGTGTCCGTCTACACTTGACAGACAAATGACATGGTGTAGGAAAAAAAACCGGGATCCTCTTCCCCCTCAACTCCCACCCCATCTACCCCTCAGCAAAACGTAGGGGAAAGGCCAGCTTTAAAGGCAGAGTGGGTCTTTGTCCCCAAAGCAGCAGGGAAGCCAAAACATACCGCGAAGCAAAGCATCTCCTCAATCCCCTATCTTCACAGAGGAATGCAGCTCCCCAGGCTGGCCCCTCACCCAAGTCCTCCAGGTCCATTTCATTACAAAAACCAATGAGTTTCTAAGAACGATATTAATCATGTCCCACAGAGGTGTGCAAAGAGGGCCAGGATCTGGCGGTGTCTGTGACCAAGAGCCCTCCGCTTTTGTTGGGTTTTTATTCACCTGTGAGTGGGACATCCCAGGAGCATCCCCATTGTGATGGAGAGCTACAGGTGTTGAGAGGTCACCCATCCCCGGACAGACAGACAGGCAGGCAGGCAGACAGCCTGGAGGTCTCACTACAAGACCAGAGGGCCCATCGAAGCTGCCTGCAGACTAAGACACAAGCAGAATTGGTCTGCAGGTCAGGCCTCATGCACTGAGACTCTTCTGCAACCTGTGAGTTGGAGAAGGGCTGGTTCCAGCTCAGAGGAAGGTCAAAGGGCCGCCTTGGCCTTCCTTCTGAGAACTTCTCCCCCCAGCTCAGGAAAATCAAGCGGCTGGGATCCTTGGAGCCTTGGGTTCTTTAAATAAACTAGACACATCCCCTGAGAATGATGCAAAGAAACGGCAACAGTAGTCCTTTGCCTACCACCGCTGGCTCACCAGGCCCCAAGCAGCCTGCCAGGAGGTGAGACCCAGGCCCAAGCTCAGGACTGGGGGCCAGGGCAGGGCTTAGATGAAGGTGCTGTTGGCTAGATGTCTCCAGAAGAGGGCTGTAGTGTTCATCGCCCTGGTCCTAGTGGAGGCTTTCTTCTGCTTGGCATCCAAGTTCTTCACATACTTCTGGACCCACGGCAACTTGGGGTTGCCACAGAACTTCTGGCCCTTCCGGGTGGTGAAGCTGTGGGGAGAAGATAGGGCACCCATGAAGCCGGGCAGGGGGTGGGATCCCTTCCCTTTCTGAGGAGGGCACGCGGAAGCCCAGAGGACATGCCACTGCCCCAGCCTCCTGGCAGGCTCTGAACACAATGTCTTCTCTCTGTGTGTCTGCATCCCTTTGTTCCAAAAACATCATGTTCATGTTCAGTAACCTCCTTGTCAGATGGGGGAGCCCAGCCCTGCCTGCAGAGGACACTGGGTCTGAAGGGAGAGACACAGTGTCAACTCACAGGGGACGAGAGGAGAAGATGCATGAAAACCCCCAAGACAAAAAGGCCTCCAGTTCACTGTGCAAGGAAAGGTGGTCGATAAGGATGCCAGAGCTGGGAGGAGGCAGTGGAATGCCCTCTTCCAAACCAGGGATGCCAGACCGTGGAGCTGGGTCTGGTGCCAGTGGGGAAAATTACCAATAATAATACAACGGTTTTCTTTAATCCCCCTCAAAGATGCAGACAAAATAAAGATTCAAAGTTTTAATTAATTTTCAGAGTGATAAAAACAATTCTCTGAATTATGTAAACCATTGCATAAATGCTTGCTTTGGGGGCTTCCCAGGTGGCACTAGTGGATAAAGAACCTGCCTGCCAATGCAGGAGACATAAGAGACATGGGTTTGATCCCTGGGTTGGGAAGATTCCCTGGAGAAGGGCATGGAAACTCACTGCAGTATTTCTGCCTGGAGAATCCCATGGACAGTAGCTTGGCAGGCTACAGTTCATAGGATCGCACAGAGTTGGACATGAAGTGACTGAACATGCAAAACCATTTAAACAAGTGTTAGCAAACTTTAAACAATTCACTACAAGGAAATGGTTATACATTATAAATACTACCTTCTGGGTTAAGAAAAGATCACATTTCTGTGGCATGCTGCTGCTGTTTATGAAGTGAGCTCCCACTTGCTGTCTCGCAACTCTGAAGTTTATTTCAAGTCCTAAGTGACCTTGAGTAGGTCACCTTTCTAGCCTCAATTGCCCCCTGTCAAATGGGGATAATCAACTGCAGCTGATATAATGGCTGAGAGGGTTAGTTAGGGGAATGTTATATGCCCCGATGGATTTCCCTGGTGGCTCACTGGTGAAGAGCCTGCCTGCCAAGCAGGAGATGCAGGTTCGAACCCTGGGTCGGGAAAGATCCCCTGGAGAACGAAATAGCAATCCACTCCAGGAATCTGGCCAGGAAAATCCCATGGACACTAGCCTGGCAGGCTACAGTCCATGGTGTGGCAAAGAGTCAGAAGGACTGAGCGACTAAACAGCAACAACAAAAATATGCCCCAAAGGCTGCCTCGTATATTTATGATGGTCAACTCTGAATCCTCTTTCTAGTCTCATGGTGAGGAAGCTGAGGCTCAGAGAGGTGGGGTGACCTGTCCGGGATCACAGAGCAGGGCCCTCAGTGAGCCTGGAGGCTCATCTCTCCCCGCTCCCCTCCTGAGTAGTAGTTACTTACATCACTCCTGCCTGGGGGCAGACGCTCCCGTTGGTCAGCTGGTAGCTTATCACTCGGCTCTCGGGAATTTTCTTGGAAATGAAGGTAATGCAGCAGGAAGAGGGGAGTGTCACAGAGTCTAGAAGACAGGAGAGAGAAGAGCCATGGGCTCTGCTAGCCTGCCCTAGATTCTGAGCTTCAATAAGGGCCCATACCCTGCACTAAGAACTTCCCCGGTGGTTCAGGGGTAAAGAATCCGCCTGCAACATAGGAGCCGCAAGAGACACAGGTTGGATCTCTGGGTTGGGAAGGTCCCCTGGAGGAAGGCACGGCAACCCCACTCCAGTATTCTTGCCTGGAGAATCCCGTGGACATAGGGGCCCGGCAGGCTAAAGTCCATAGGGTCACAAAGAGTCGGACATGACTGAAGCGACTTAGCATACACTCACCCCGCGTTAAACACCTCCAGTCCAGCCACTGGGCTGCCCCTCTTCTCACTGTTCCCCTGCAGACCCAGGCTGCTCGGTCCTCCGTGCTCTGCTGTGCCACCCCAGTCAGGCCCTTGGGACAGCTGTCCCGAACAGGAGACCCAGGATGGGGTCGGAGGTCTTACCTGCAGGGGTGATGCACAGGGCCAAGAGCAGGAGGCTGGTTGCCATGGTCACGGGCCCTGCCATGTCCTGGAGAGCAGAGAGGGCGGCTCAGGGCTCAGTGCTGGTGGGCAGGAGGAGAACGGCTGGGACGAGAGCACTTGGGCTACCCTCTGGCCCTTTTCAGGCAGCTAGGAGGAAACATCGGCTTTTATAGAGGCCTCTCTTTGGGGAGCCTCCCCCACTAATTCAAAGTCCTAGAAACCTCAGATCTGTAAAGGGGAAGTTGTTGTCAGCTGAGTCAAGGGTTACCCTGAGCACGCTAAGAAAGAGCTGGAGGAGGAGGGCATTCCCCCGCCAGGGTGAAGAGCAAACACATTGGATGCACAGTCAGAAGGCTGATAGGGAGCCTGGCTATGCTGGCCATCGCCTGTGGGACTCTGGGTCAGTCATTCACCTCTCTGAGCCTCAGTTTCTTCATCTGAAAATGGATAATGTTATCCTCTCTCTTTCCTTCCTTTCATCCATTCATTCATTTAGCAGCTCTTATTAAGCATGTACCTTGTGCCAGGCTTCTAAGTGGTTAGGCACGTATAAGATCAAGTGCGTAGAATCAGCTATTGCAGGTGCTGACAGAGTGGGCGTAGAGTCAAGTATCATTCGTCTCCAGCCCCTCAGACCCCTTGCCCATGCTCATGCACGCCGCCTCTTGGTGACCTTGCCTTTCTAGCCTCCAAGCTGCCAGAGCTGCCTAGCCTGCAGGATCTAGGAAAGTGGGAAGTGTCTGGAAACTTACATCCTCGGGGAAGCCCTTGACCAATGCTGGCTGGAGGGGTACAGACTCCAGGTCCAGTGTGATCTACACTGTTTCCAGTGTTCCTGTCGAGGTTGAGTCAGTTTCTCTTTGCGAGACAAGGCTTGAGTGACCCCTCCCCTTTGGGGTCCGCTTCCCTTCTCCCCTGCTGGTTTCCCCTAGAAGCACTGCTGGATAAAGCACTGGCCCATGAATCCTCATCTCAGGGTCTCTTTGGGGGACCCAAACCTGAGACAAGGGGACATTGGAAGGACTGGCCTGTTCTGCGAGGAGGAAAGTAGGGGATGCCCTTGTGGAGGGTATGAGGTTGGCTGTGCTGAGGTCCAGAGGATGAAAGGCGGTGGGGACTGTCCTGGAGCTTTGTAACCCATAATACTCAGCTCAGTTGTCAGACTGAATGGAACATGATACCCACCCAGCTCCGTCCCCCATTCCTGGCTCCCAGCCTGGGATCCCTGTCACTGCTGCTTCGTTTCCCAAATCTACTGCGTCCTCTCCATTCCATCCTTCACGGGAACAGCTGGCTTTCTCCAGCCTCTCCACTCTGGCCTGGCAAGAGCACACCTGTGGGGCACCAGAGTGGCCCGCATCACTGGGCGGCTGGTGCCCAGCTGTGTCTGTGCCTCCCAGTTGACTATAAACACCTCGAGATCAGTGTCCCATTTCCACCAAGTCCCGTGCAGGTCACTTGTCCCACGGCCGGTATTTGGAGAATGAATATATGATGGACCAACTCTGGGTCACTCTCCTCTGGATCAGGGACTCCCATGGGGTCTCTGCCCAGCCCGACTGGGGTCAGTGGGTACACAGGGGAGCCGCGTGGCAAGTCCTCTCATGGGGACAGGGCTGAAGTTGGGGAGGCCTTGATCAGCAGTGCCTGATCTCATTGTCCTTGTTTATGGAGTGAGAAGCGCTGAGCACCCCACTCAGCTCCACCCCAGCCAGCAGTGGCAACTCTCACCTGGCAGAGGATGGGAGCATTCAATGAGAGCCCTTTACATACGCAAGAGCTTTTCCCGAGTCCATTCTAGGGAGCCCCTTCTAGTCCTTGCTCCTCAGTGATTCAGAGGGGACAGCCTGTTATCTGTCTGGGTTTCATGACTCAGGGGGCGCTGGGAGGGGAAGCAGCATGCTGGAGAAGAGTGGGGACCGGACTGAGCAGGGTGGGATGCCTTCGTGCATTGACCATATGTTGCAACCAGAGTGGGACAGCAGAAGGTCATCTAGCGGGAAGATTTGGGGTGGGGTGCCTCACCCCGATTAGTTAACACCAATTACAAGCTTTCCCAAGACCAAAAAAAACAAAACCCCACCCAAACACAACATGGTAAAACAATTACACTCCAATAAAAATTAATTAAAAAAAATAAAAGAAAGGCCAGTTCAAGACAAAACAAAACTCGATACCCAGTCTCACTGCTGTGTCTGGGGAAGCGGGTAAGGCAGGGTTTACCAGCCCGTTTTACAAAGGGGAAAACTGAAATCTACAAAAGGTGACCTGACACCACCACAGAGCCACTTACCCCGACTCCCAACATGGGGACCTGCACGTTCCCGCTTGAAGCAGGGGATCCAACAGCCAGAGCAATTAGCCAAAGTAAAAGAGGGAGAAGTCGAAGGCTCCAAGAGAGCAGAATAGAAAGAGACAACTAGAGAAAGAGAATGAAGGCAGGAGGGCAAGTGGATGCAAAGACTTGGGGAAGGAGGACTTCCCTGGCAGTCCATTCATTAAGACTCCGAGCTCCCATTTCTGGGGGCCTAAGTTCGATCCCTGGTCCATGAACTATGATCCCATGTGCTGCAAGGTGGCCAAAAAGAAAGAGGGGTGCTCCGTGAAGCAGCCAGAGCCCCTCCACTCCAGCTCGGACCCTGCCCCTTCCCCTGCTGGGCTTCGTCCGTCTGAGAAGTGGGGGTGTTGGCCAGATCTGCATTTCCCCAGGTGTAGCGGTCACACCACAACAGGTGCTACATAAGAATGGGTGCTGTAAACGTGTGTTTATTATTAAAGCTTAATTTATTTTTTATATAAATAGTGTGTGCTTGTGTGTACATAGAGAATCATGTGAATGTATCACACAGATGTTGGCTATTGTTAATGTGAGAATTAAATGGCTATATCACGTTTTAAAAAAATAAATCTTTGTCTCATTCAATAGAAAAAAAAAAATATGCCTTGTTAGGGTCTGTCTATGATGAGGGGTTTTATCTTTATGACAGTGATAGAGAAAATATGAGTTGACTAAAAAAACTGGAGGTTGAAAGTTAGTCTCACAGTTGTGCCTGATTCTTTGAGATCCCATGGACTGTAGCCAGCCCAGCTCCTCTGTCCATGAAATTCTCTAGGCAAGAATACTGGAGTGGGTTGCCATTCCTTTCTCCAGGGGATCTTCCCAACCCAGGGATTGAACTCAGGCCTCCTGCATTGCAAGCAGATTCTTAACCAACTGAGCCACTTCTCCTTCATTGAAAGCAGATTCTTTACCAACTGAGCCACTAGGGAAGACTTTTTTGACTAAAAAAACGAAATAAAGCAAATCGCAGAACAAATGGTATGTAAATATGACAGAAACAGAGACAATATATCTGATATCTAAGAATATCTGAAGTCTGAGAAGCCTGGCCAAGTCCTCACTGAGGGCCTTTCCCCTCCTATGTTCTGTACAGTGGAGCCGGCCCTGGGGAGGAATTGCGGGGTTGGGGGGGATCGGAACTGTGCCTGGCAGGGGGCAGGCGGCCGTGGTCCTGCCCTCGTGAACCGTAGCCAGGGTGCTGTCCCTGAGTGAGCCATGGTGATGTAGCACAGAACTCAAAGGGAAGCTGGGCCAACAGACAGCGGCCAAAAGGACAAGGGCGCTCCAAGGCACATCCTAACAAGAACCGATCAGAAGAGGCGAGCTGTTAGCTTGGACTAGAAACGACTTCCATACACGAAGACGTGTCCCAGCAAGGAAGAATGGGCCTTGATGACCCTAAGTGGTGCAAAAGCAGACCACAGACAAGGGTTATGATGTTCGGCTGGGGTGCATGGGGTAGGAAAGGTGACCAGTGGAGCAGAGCCCCACTTGCCGATGAAACTGCTAAGCACTTTGAAGCCCTTGTCTGTGTTAATTTTCCCCATTTTATAGGCAAGGAGACTGAAGCTCTGAGGTTAAGAAAGGGGAGAGGTGGCATTTGAACTGAGTTCTACCTGAGCTCAAAGTTCAGGCAGTGCCTCTTGCCAGGCGAGCTCAGCCGTGATCCTGTGGGCAGGGGGCCAACTCAGCTTTGAGGTGCAGGGTCAGCAAGGTCAGATCTGTGGTCTCGTGGCATGGTTGGATGCACCAGCAGGTGTGATAGGAAGGGACTGGGGGCAGAGATCACATAGCTTCCCAGGGGAGGGATGATCAGGGAGCCGGGCAGGGGTCGAGAGAGCTTAATTGGCTCCACTCCTCACGTTAGACCGACCTGATGTGCCTGGAGGAGAGGGTGATATGGAATCTGGGTGTGACCCCTGGTGCGTCTTGGATTGTGAGTAAGAAGCACCCGCAGGTTTCCTAAGACCCGCTTCTTGAAAGTCAGTCCAGAACCCATCGTTCAAAGCCCCTCCCAACTTGGAATAAACATTTTGCATCAGCTAAAAAAAAAATAAAGCCCCTCCCTAAACCCTGAGAAGACTGACAGGAGCCAGGGCTCAGAGGACCACCTTTCTAGATTGGAGAGTCACCTGCCAGGGTTGAAATCTTAACTCAGCTGGGTGGCCGGGGTTACTTAACTCCTCCAAGCCTTAGTGTCCACACCCCTTCTGCAAAATGGAACGTACTGACAATATCTGCCTTGTAGGTTATTATGAGGATTCAGTAAGATAACTCATATCAAGTGTTTGGCTCCCCCTCTGGATAGAGAACTGTCCAGAGTGCCCACAAAAAGATGGTTATGTGTTTCCTTTATTTCCCAACAAATATTTATTATTGACTAAATGGCAGGTAAGTTCTAGGGACAAGGGATCCAGGAGTGAATACAGCTCAAAAAGTCCATTTCTTCATGGAAAGACCGTTCTTTCATTGGGAGATAATATAGCAAGTAGAAAACAGTGATAATTGTATCTTATAATCTGCCAGGTAATGACATATAAAATGCCTTTTGTAAGTAGCCTTTTATAAACTCTTCATTGACTTGGAAGCATTAAAAATTTTACAAAAATATTGGCTTATTTACCAAAGAGGTAGTTCACTAAAGTGTATACCTATTAGAACATTTCAGCAAGCAAAAGGTGGTCATCATGTTTTGTTGTTTTTATTACAACAACTTGTTTACAAGCTGGTGAGCTGACTAAGCAATCCACAGGCTCTTCCAATGACCTTTCATATATCAGGGCATTTAATCTAATCTTTACGATAATGACCCTATGGAGTAGATACTATTCATTTTGTTGCACAGAGGTGAAGTAACTTGTTCTGGGTCACATGGTCCCTGACTGTACCTGGTCTGCAGCTGAAACCTCAGCCACCATGGAGGGTGTTAGAAATATAGAGGGAACGTGAGGGAGAAAAAAGTTTAAAAAAAAGGAGACAAATGGACAAGCTGATCCTAAAATTGACGTGGAAGTGCAATGAACTCAGAGCAGCCAAAACAATCATGAAAAAGAAAGCAAAGTTGGAGGACTAACACTTCCGGATTTCAAAACTTACTGCACCCTAAGGTAATCAAGATAGATTGATACTGGCATTAGGATACATATGTCGAGTAAAGGAATTGAGTTGAGAGTCCAAAAAGAAACCCTTACATTTACAGTTAATTGATTTTTGACAAGGGTGCAAAGTTCATTTGATGGGAAAGAACAGTCTCTCTACAGTTGTGCTGGAACAACTGGATATCCATAAGCAAATAAATAAAGTGACACTCTACTAGATACCACATAGAAGAATGAAGTCAATTTAGAGCAAAAATCTAAATGAAAGAGCTAAAACTCTTAGTCCGGCTCCTCTGTCCATGGGGATTCTCCAGGAAAGAATACTGGAGTGGGTTGCCATTCCCTCCTCCAGGGGATCTTCCCAACCCAGGGTGGCCCACACTGCAGGCGGATTCTTTACCATCTGAGTCACCAGGGAAAACCTTAGAAGACCTTGGATTAAGTAACAGTTTCTTTGATACGACACCAAAAGCACAAGCAAGCACAGAAAAAGTAGATTAAGTTTGACTTCTTTAAAATTAAAAACTTTTGTGAATCAAAGCACACTCTCAAGAAAGTGAGTAGCCAACCCACATAATGGGAGAAAATATTTGGAAATTATCTGATAATTCTAGTATCCAGAATATACAAAGTCCACAATACAAAGACAAAAAAAAAAAATCTAATTTAAAAATAAGCAGAGAATTTAACTAGATGCTTCTCCAAAGAAGACTACAAATGTTCCATAGCACATGAAAAGATGCTCAATCAACATCATTAGTCAGTAGGGAGAAGCAATGAGATATCACTTCACACCCACAGGGATGGCTATGGAAAAAAAAAAACAGAAAATAAAAAGTGTTGCAAGGAGATGGGGACGCTCACACATTGCTCATGGGGAATGTGAGACGGTATGATTATCATAGAAAAGTTCGGCAGTTCCTCAAAAAGCTACATGTAGAGTTACAGTATGACCCAATAACTTCACACCCTAACCCTAACCCTAACCCTGGAAAACAGAAAACAAATATTCACACAGACACTTGCACCCGAAACTTCAGAGCAACATTATTCACAGTAGCCGAAAAGTGGAGACAACCTGATGTCCCTCCAATGATAAATGGATGAGCAAAGGTACAGTGGGACATACAGTCGGATTTTATTCAGCCGGGAAAAGGAATGAAGTGCCGATATATTCATTATGTTAAATGACAGGCACAACAGCCCAGACACTGTTATTCCTGATAAGAAAAGTTCAGAACAGACGAATCCATAGGGACTTACAGCAGATTACTGGCAGCTGGGGGCCTGGCAGGAGGAGAAAGTAGGGAGATACAGAGTTTCTTTTGGAGGTGATAAAAATATTCTAGAATTTAATAGTAGTGACGGTTGTACAAATTGTGAGTATACCACTCACATGTATGATTTAAAGAGGTTAAAATGATGAATTCTTATGTAATGTGGATTTTATCTCAATTAAAATTTAAAGGAGGGAATTCGCTGGCCATCTAGTGGTTAAGACTCTGTGCTCTCAACGCCACGGGCTCAGGTTCAATCCCTGGTGGGGGAACTAATCTCACAAGTCATGCAGCACAACAACAACAAAAAAAAAAAGAAGATGCCGAGGAAACCTTCAAAATGTTTGTTCAAATGGTGGGGCCTAGAAGGCTTCATTAAGGCCGCACCCAGTTTCAAAAATCTCGTCTATCTCCCTCACATGGCCTGACTTTCATCCAAGCGTCTGATTAATAAGAATGAAATCTGAGAGGGCACACAGGCGGGCAGGGAGCAGTGGGTTTTCCCCCGGCTCTCCCCGACCCTGGGCACACTTCCTGGCAAGCAGGCAGAAAAGGAAGCTTCCTTTGGCAGGTTCCTTGGCCAAGTCCTTAGAGAGATGAAGCTTTGAGGGCCCCCTTCTCTCTCTCTTTTTCCTCCCCCAACCCTCCTAAGACCCCAGTACTTCCTTGCTCCCTCTGTCCCTTCTTATGTCAAAACCCACTGTATAAAAAGGCAATAAAAGGCACTCATTCCCTCGACACACAAGTGACTTTTAACAGCTTAAAATGGGCTTCCCAGGTGGTGCTAGTAGTAAAGAATACACCTGCCGATGCAGGAGACCCGGAAGATGCAGGTTTGATTCCTGGTTCGGGAAGAGCCCCTGGAGGAGGAAATGGCAACCTACTCCAGTATTTTTGCCTGGGAAATTCCAGGGACAGTGGAGCCTGATGGGCTACAGACCATGGGTTCGAAAAGAGTCAGACGCGACTGATCAACTGAGCAAACACACAGAAGCACACATCACTTAAAATAAGAGGGCTTCTTGTATTCTAGGCCTCTGGAAAAAATGAGGATCTTGGAAGCCAGGTTTGTCCTTCTTGGAGAAGGTGCTGAAAATATGCAAAGGGTGGGGGGACTTCCCTGGTGGCCCAGTGGTTAAGAGTCTGCTTGCCCATGCAGGAGACACGGGTTCAATCCCTGATCCGGGAAGATCCCACATGCCGCAGGGCAACCAAGCCTGTGTGCCACAACCACTGAGCCGGCACACTCTGGAGCTTGTTGTACTCTGCCACAAGAGAAGTCCCTGCAACGAGAAGCCCACGCAATGAGAAGCCCACTCACCACAACTGGAGAGTAGCCCCCGCTCGCGGCAACTAGAGAAAAGCCAGTGCAGCAAGGACAGGCCAAGGACAGCCAACAATAAATAAATAAATAAGTTGTTTTAAAAAAGAAAATACGCAACAAGGGAAGGAGTGAGTGAACCCAAGAGTGCTGAATTGAAAGCAGAGGTGTCCATGTACATATCATCTTTCAGATACGGTAGTACACCAGTAGTGATGAGCGTATCTAGCAAAGATATTTCTCCTTGGAGAAATAAATGATTCCAGTGCTGGGTCAAAGAAAGTAGAATCTGGAATATCTTTTTGGTGCCAGAAAGAAAGAAATTGCTCAAAGAATCATGGAGATATGTCCAAAGGACACAGGAGCTAGCTCGCCCGAACCCACACTGGCTGATCTGGGACAGTTGGATCAGTAATAGTGGATAGTGACGAACTGAATAAAATAGGAATAAAATAAGAATCAATTAACAAAGTTTGGGGTTGAATTTTTGTCTATCCCCAAAAAATGAGTGTTGGGGTCCTAACCCCCAGAATCAAAATGGGACCTGATTTGGAGACAGAGTCTTCACAGAGACAAACAAGTTAAAATGAGGTCATTCAGAAGAGATAAAATCTGATATAACTGGTGTCCTTACGCGTGCATGAAAGTTCAGTTGGTCAGTCATGTCCAACTTTTTACGACCCCATGAATTATAGCCTCCAGGCTCCTCTATCCATGGGATTTCCCAGGCAAGAACACTGGAGTGGGTTGCCAACTCCTCCTCTGGAGATCTTCCCCACCCAGGGATCAACCTGCATCTCCTACATGATAGTCAGATTCTTGACCACTGAGCCACCCCTGAGTTTCCTCTGTTCATGGGATTTTACAGGCAAGAATACTGGAGTGGGTTGCCATTCCCTTCTCCAGGGGGATCTTCCCGATTCAGGGATCGAACCCATGTCTCTTGCATTTCCTGCATCCGCAGGCGGATTCTTTACCCCTAGCGCCACCTGGGAAGCCCCTTTCTGAGCTCTTACCTGATCCTTTATTATTCCCATTTCACAGGTGAGGAAACTGAGGCTCAGAGAGGTTAAATGACCTACTCAAGCCCCAGAGCCATGATGCAGCAGGACTGGTCCTCCATCTTCCAGTGAAGAACCACAGCCCCAGGCTCCATCAGCTCTCCCCTGGATTCCTGCCCCGACCTCCTAACTGAAGGTGGTTGAAGACAGAGTGTCTGGGGTGGAAAGTGAGGGAGATGCGGGAAGGAGCCAGGAGGATGGATGGGCACTGGGATGAGACACGCAGGGGATTCGGGGGAGAGCAGGCTGGGGGTATCACTGCTACCCCCGGTACCCTCCCGGCCCGTTACCCAACATACACCCAGTCCAAAAAGGACTGGAAACAGGGGATGGTCCAGGGAGCCACTTACCTGGAGGTGACAAAGTGACAAGTCGTAGCACCAAGTCTAGAAATATTTCCCCTCTCTTATCAAGTCTGGGAGAGTAGGCGGAGGAGGAGGGGCCTCCGGGGCAGGGAGGGGATCCTCCTGTACATTTCACTTTTGCTTGGCTTGGAAACTCAGGAGCCCAAAGTTCATGAGGACATCTGAGAACATGGCTTCATTGCATCAGGGGGGCAAATGCTCAGGGTGAGAGGCCAGCCCATTGATAGACCGTGGGAGCTCTTTGATAAGGAGGTCATCTCCTCACATACCCTAAGCCCCGTCCTGGAAGGGACGTGGCCCTGGGCAGTACAACGGGGAGACAGGTGACAACTATGAAGCACCTTGCCCTTTGATCTCTTGATAGGAGGACTTCCCAGAACTCAACTTTTTTTTTTCTTCATGAAACACCTTTATTTTACTGGGCTGTGAAAAAAAATTGCTGTTGTTGAGTCACTAAGTCTTGTCTGACTCTTTGCGATCCCATGGACTATAAGCCTGCCAGGCTCCTCTGTCCATGGGATCTCCCAGGCAAGAACGCTGGAGTGGGTTGCCATTTCCTCCTCCAGGGGATCTTCTTGACCCAGGGATCGAACCCAAGTCTCTTGCATTGGCAGGCAGATTCTTTACCACTGAGGCACACTTGGAAAGTGAATATGAGGTAATCTCAAAGGAAAATAAATAGTTAATAGAGATGAAGGTGTCAATTGGCAAGCATCAAGATAAAAATAAAGGTCTGTGACCAAGGCTCGGGGGGGAGATAAAACACCACGTGGTAATGATCCACACAAACAGGGCCGGTGGATGGGGGTGTTAACAGGGAGGTAGGATGGAGTAAGAATTATTTCCTAATTAGAGATGGTCACTTCTCAATTCCTCCCCAAGAATGGTTTTTGTTTCCTCAAGAGAAGAAAGGGAAACAAATACCATATATTAATGCATATATATGGAATCTAGAAAAAACGGTCCTGATGAACTGATGTGCAGGGCAGGAATAGAGATGCAGATGCAGAGAACAGACTTGTGGACCCAGGGTGAAGAAAAGGGTGGGATGAATAGAGAGTAGCAGCGACAGGCGTACACTACTGTGTGTCAAGTAGATAGCCAGGGGGAAGCTGCTGCAGCAGAGAGCTCATTTTGGTTCTCTCCGTCGGCCTGGAGGGGTAGGAAGGTCAGAGTGCGGAGGCTCAGGAGGGAGGGGGTGTATGTGTCCTTATGGCTGATTCACGTTGTTGTAGCAGAAACTAACACAGCACTGTAAAAGCAAGCGTCCTCCAATTAAAAATACATTTTACAAAACTCCAAAATAGTCACCTTGGTTACTTCTGACTCCAGGAATTTAAAAGAAAAAATTGTCTACATTTTCTGAAAAGGAAAAGAAGAAAGGAGAAACAAAATTAACCCTCGTCTTTAACAAAAGTGAATAAAATAAACTGCATTGAGTCTTTTAGCAAACACACAACACCAACATGTCAGATGTTCGTTTCCGACTGAAACAGGGTTAGAAAATATGATTATGTAATGAATCAAAAATCTAATTGTAGACCTGCGTTATTGATAATAAATAGTATACAGTATATAAATATACTAGTAAAATAGGATTCTTGACCAAGGAATAAAAACTAAAGATATGTTTATGTCAGTGGCTCAGTGCATAAAATGAACTCAAAAATCAACAATATAAAAATCTCATAAATCTAAAATTATCATTCTTGCAGTATGAATTTATGCATTCACTATATTTGTTTTTATCATACATCAAGCTTATAGTAGGGAATCCTTTGTGGCTCAGACAGTAAAGAATCCACCTGCAATGCAAGAGACCTGGTTCAATCCCTGGGTCAGGAAGATCCCTTGGAGAAGGGAACAGCAACCCACTTCCAGTATTCTTGCCTGGAGAATTTCAGGCAGGAGACAGAAGAGCCTCATGGGCTACAGTCCATGGGGTTGCAAAGACACAACTGAGCAACTAACACACATGCTTATAGCACTGGAGACCAGAGCCCAACTTAACAGAAGCCAGAGCAGAGACAGTGGTACTGCTCACCCACTTGCCCAGTCTGCCTAGTGAACTGGGACCACTCTAAACCAAAGGGAACTAGAAGATCCCCTTGCACATCTCAGAGTCAGTGCTACCACCTCGATTTCCCAACGGCTCAGATGGTAAAGAGTCCACTTGCAGTGCGGGAGACGTAGGACCAATCCCTGAGTCAGGAAGATCCCCTGGAGTAGGAAATGCAACCCACTCCAGTATTCTTGCCTGGAGAATCCCACAGACAGAGAAGCCTGGTGGGCTACAGTCCATGGAGTCACAAAGAGTTGGATACAACTGAGCATACACGTACACTGTTATGTCTTAGACACTGGAGGTCCCAGGAAGACAGAAACAGGGGTCAAGAGGTAAAACTCAACAAAGGAAGACATTAGTAGTGGAAAGAGCCATCTAGAGACAAATCTGCCCATCTTGGATGGTAGCAAGATCCCCCAACAAGTGGGCCATGCAAGCATTTCTTGGCGGATCTCCCTAGTAGGAAATTCAATCTTTAGATGAAGAAGTCCCATTCAGCTCTGAGGTTCTGGGATCCCGGGAAGGACCCATTTCAGACTCAACGCCACTAGAACTTGAAGTCCAGTGCAAAGACAAACACACAAATGAATAATTACACTTGAGCATGATAAGGCATAGGAAGCAGAGAGATTAAGAGCATGCGCATTAGAGGTTACTAGGCCGGGATTCAGATCCTGGCTCTGTCAGCCTCGATTTTGTCATCTGTGAAGTGGGGATGAAACCCTTTGCTTCCCAGGGGTGTTAGAAGAGAGTGAACCACGAGCTGTACATAATGTTCCTGGCACGGTGCCTGACCTGTAATAAATGTTAACAAGGGGGAGTTATCACCAGTGCCAAGCCCCTGCCAGGCACAAAGGTACAAAGGGCTCTGGGAGCACAAAGGAAAACACAGTTCTATGTGGGGGGTGGGGAAACTCCCGGAAAAAAGGCAGCCCACTCCTGGGTGTATATTTGGAGAAAACTGTAATTTGAAAAGATACATATATCCCAATGTTCAGTGTAGCACTGTTTACAATAGCCAGGACATGGAAGCAACTTAAACGTCCATTGACAGAAGAATGGATAAAGAAGATGTGGTACATATATACAATGGAATATTACTCAGCCATAAAAAAGAATGAGATAATGCCATTTGCAGTGACATGGATGGGCCTAGAGATTGTCATCCTGAGGGAAGTAAGTCAGAGAAAGACAAATACCATATGATATTGCTTATATGTGGAATCTAAAAAAAGAAAGGTATAAATGAACCTATTTATAAAACAGAAATAGAGTCACAGATGTAGAAAGCAAAATTATGATTACCGAGGGGGAAAGGGAGAAGGAAAAATTGGGAGATTGGGATGACATATACATGCTATATATAAAATATATAATAAGGATCTACTGTTTGGCCCAGGGAGCACTACCCAATACTCTGTAATGACCTACATGGGAAAAGAATCTAAAAAAAGGAGTGGGTATATGTACACATATAACTGATTCACTTTGCTGTACGCCTGAAACTAACACAACTTTATAAATCAACTATACTCCAATAAAATTAATTAATTTTTTAAAAAAAAGAAGACAGCAGGAGTTCCCACAGGACGAGGGAGTCAAAGGTATTCTAAGCTAACAGGAAGCCTGGTGAGCAATGGATTGACTGAGTTCTGGAAGATGATGAGAGGAGATGAGGTTGGGAGATTGGCAGCAGAGATAACACAAACATACCTCAATCATCCTGCCCCAGATGCAATTCACGTATTGCTCCTTAATGTCCAGCAAAGTCACCATTGTCCCCTTCTCCGTATCTAGTAATGTCTCTAACTTTGTTGATTGAACCTATATAACTCCCAGACCCACCTGCTCCTTCTCAACCCCATCCCATTGCCCCCCGACTTGCCTCCGTCCAATCTGTTCTGCACACAGATGCGAGAAATCTCCTCCTACAGTGCAAACCACCCAGCTCACTCCCCTGCCTAGAATTCTTCACTAAGACCCATCACCAACAACTAGACTTTCAACCATTCCATCATCTCCAGAATGTTTACCCATCACCCAATCTATCTTATGTCTAAATGAAAGTGACCTCATCCAAAAATATCTGTGACCGAGTTCCCCAGCGGTCCAGTGGTTAGGACTTGGTGCTCTCACTGCCGGGGGCCTAGGTTTGATCCCTGGTCAGGCCACTAAGATCCCTCAAGCTGTGTGCACAGTCAAAAAAAAAAAAAAAAACACGAAAAAAGCACACATACACACAAAAAATCCTTGAAATCACAGATTTAATGTACTGGCTATATTTTTTTTCCAATATGCATTGAAATAAACCCACAGATATTAAAGCAAACCAGGAATGAGTAAGTATATGTGTGTGTGTGTGTGTGTGTGTGTGTGTGTGTGAAAGTATTCATGGTCTGCCCATATCCCCTAGTTCTTATCAATTCAGGGCACATTGGCCTGGCTCCCATCTGCCAGCACCTGGCTGACTCTGCCCCCTGGGGTCAGGCTGACCTGGGGAAGGGGACTCAGGAACTCCAACAAAGTGACTGATACCAACACCAGTGATTATCAGCAAATACCTTGGCAGCTCTTGGTTGACAAACAGGTGAGATGCAGCCCAGTGATGCACTGATAAATCTTTAACAACTGGCTCTGAGAGGAAAGCTCTGTTTTGCAAAATTTGCTCATTCCTATTATGTAAATGGGCTTCCCTGTTGGCTCAGTGGTAAACATGGGTTGGGTCCCTGGGACGGGAAGATCCCTTGGAGAAGGAAATAGCAGCTGACTCCAGTACTCTTGCCTGGGAAATCCCACAGACAGAAGAACCTGTCGGGCTACAGTCCATATGGTTGCAAAGAGTCGGACGTGACTTAGTGACTAAATGATAACAACACATGATATAAATACTCCTCACGTGCCTGATTCCAAGCTTTCAACCTGAACATGGAGATGGGAAGAGATGCTGTCCCAGGTGGGATGAGCTAGCTTTGGTGTACCACTGGGTGGAACCCAGAATGAGGACTTAGGGGACTCATAGTCCTTATGTTCTGGGAGATGCAAGGAGGGGAAACAGTGATATTGAGAGGGAGGTTGGAAGGTATTTACTAACCGGAGGCTCACAAAAAGCAGGTGGGTGCAGGAGGAAGGGAAGGGCGGCATGTGCACAGGGTCTCTCGGATGGGCCACATCTAAGGATGCCAAGCCTAAGAAGGCAAGGCTTCCCCAGGCTTGTGGACAGGAAGCCCTAACCACCCAGTTTTCCTGTCTTGCCCAAGGCCAGGTCCCATCCTTCTCTTGCAGAAAGAGCTCCTGATTGGAAGTCAAGGAAGGATCAGATTCTGCTGATCCACAAAAGCTCACGGCCAAGGACCTCAGTAAAAGGAGAAGTGAAAGGGCATTCTTCCTGAAGGATTATCACAGCTGGATTTCTTCCCTAAGACAGAAAGAAACTGAGGCTGGAGCCACAGAGGCCCGGCTCCTTCACTGGGCTGCCCAAGGATATTGAAGAAGTGGGTCTGGGATCAGACACACTGTTCCCACTTGCTTGACTCCAAATCTCCTGGGATTGATTGGAATCATCGGGAATCTTATGCTTCTGGTATGTACTCACTTGTCCTACCTCCTGGAATCAGTAGGAGGCTTGAATGACAGAGAGTTACAAGCTCACTTTGCAAATTGCAAAGCAAGAGAAGAAATGAGTGATGGAGTTATGGTGATGCCCAATCCGTCCAAGACCCCTGGGGTCAGTGGCCCCTACTCGTGGACTCCGTGGCTCAGGCCACAGAAGAAAGTCCTTGTTGGGTTGGATAGTTAGCTACCCAGCAAGTTTGGGGAGTCTGGGGGAGATGGGGTTCTAAACAAGCTCCTGGGAGAGATGGGAGGCACCAAAACAGATAATGGCACTGAGAGAGGAGATGGGAAGGAAGCACCAACCACTCTGCCCGTGAACCCCCTCTGTCCTCAGGAGGCTTACAACCTCAGACACTGGACCGAGAGTTGATAGATTCTGATTTCAGCTCTGCTACTTAGCGGCTTAGTGAGAGCAGGCAAGTCACTAATTCTCCCTGAGCCCCAGTTTTCCCACCTGTAAGAGGGACATGGAGATCTCCACCCTGTTTGCCAGCCCCAAAGCACTGTCAAAGACTTAGCTGAGTTAGTGAGTGTGAGATGTGTGTGTGTATTTAGTTGCTCCGTTGTGTCTGACTCTTTGTAAACCCATGGACTGTAGCCCACCAGGCTCCACTGTCCAGAGGATTCTCCAGGCAGGGATACTGGAGTGGGTTGCCATTCCCTCCTCCAGGAGATCTTCCTGACCGAGGGATCAAACCCATGTCTCCTGCATCTTCTGCACTGCAGGCAGATTCTTTACCATCAAGCCTTCAGGGATGCCCACTCTCTGGCAGGAACATACCAAATTCTAGAATCCCAGAAGGAAGGCAGGTGTTCCGCATAAACCATATTGCTTGAATGAATGTTCTGGCCAGAATGAATCTTCCTTATCAGTTAACTATTGACTAGGAACACTCCAAGGACCAGGCTTCCCAGGTGGCACTAATGGTAAAGAGCCCATCTATCAATGCAGGAGACGTAAAAGACGCAAGTTCAATCCCTGGGTTGGGAAGATCCCCTGGAGGAGGGCATGGCAACCCACTCCAGTATTCCTGCCTGGAGAATCCCATGAACAGAGGAGCCTGGCAGGCTACAGTCCATGGGGTCACAAAGAGTTGGACAGGACTGACGTGACTTAGCATGTATGCACTCCAAGCACCAAGTTCCCAGATGCCAACCAAAGACCAAACTCGTAAGCAGATCTTTCTAAGGCTAGGTCTAAGGGTAGGCTGACTATTCTATGAATAACTTTTTTCTGCACAGGACTAAATATTCCAATTAAAAGGCAGAGATTGTCAGACTGGATAAAAGAGCAAGACTCTGCTACATGCTGTCTACAAAAGATGCATTTTAAATATAAAGACACAGATAGGTTGAAAATAAATAGATGGGGGAAGACATTTAAATATAAGGAGGGACATCTTGTAATAAGTCATCAGGACGACAAAACAATTATAACTATGTATATGCCTGTTAACAGAGTTTAAAGATACATGAAGAAAAGGGCTTCCCTAGCAGTCCAGTGGTTAAGACTCTGCACTACCAATGCAGGGAGCATGGGTTTGATTCCTGGTCAGGGAACTAAGGTCCTGCATGCAGTGCAGAACAACCAAAGAAATAAATAAAAATTAAAGACACGTAAGGAGAAATTGCCAGAATTAAAGGGAGAAAAAGACAGATTCACAATTATAGTTGGAGATTATAACACAGTTCTCTCAGTAATTGATAGAAGAAGTAGATTCAAAATCAGTATGGACAGAGAAGTTCTGAATGACTTTGACAGAACTGACGTTTATAGAACACTACCTTCGACAAAGGCAGAATATATTTTTTCCCAAATGCATAGAATATGGCCCTTGAGATACACAATGTGCTTGCCCAATTGCTCAGTACATTTAAAAAAAACTGAAATATGGGCTTCCCTGGTGGTACAGTGGTTAAGAATCTGCCTGCCAATGGAGAGGACAAGGGTTCAATCCCTGGTCTTGGAATGCTCCTACATGCCTCGGGGCAACTAAGCCCATGTGCCACAACTACTGAAGCCTGAACAGCTAGAGCCCTTGCTTTGCAACAGGAGACGCTACAGTGATGAGAAATGCCCGCATCACAAGTAGACAGTAGCCCCCATTTGCTGCAACTAGAAAAAGCCGGCTTGCAGTAAGGAAGACCCACAGCAGCCAAAAATAAATAAATTTTAAAAAACTGAAATATTAAAGAAAATGTCCTCTGACCAAAATGGAATTAAATTAAAACCAGTAATGATAACAAATCTACAAAAATGCATTTGGAAATTAAACATCATGTCTCTTAATAATCCATAGATCAAGGAAGGAATTACAGGGGAACTTAGAAAAGATTTTGAATTGGATAATAATGAAAATACAACATACCAAAATTTGTGGGATTCAACTAAAACAGTGATTAGAGAGAAATTTACAGTTTCTAATTCTTATATTAGAGAGAGAGAAAATTGGTGACCCAAATTTTTATCTTTAGAAGCTAGAAAAATAATACAAAGATTAATCCAAAGTAAGCACAAGGAAGCAAATAATAAAAATAAGAGCAAAAATCAATCAAATAGAGAACAAATGTAGAGTAAATTAGCAAAGCCCAAAGTTGTTTATTAGAAAGATTAATAAAATTGATAATAATCCTAGCTAGGTGGATAAAGAACCAAAGAGGTGTTCTCACTGCAGATTCTATACACATTAAGAACATAAGGAAAATAACCAATGGGTCAGAAAAGACGTAACAAGGAAAATTAGAAAACACTCTGAGATGAATGAAAATGAAAACACACTATACTAAAACTTATGGGTTACCACTAAAGCAGTGCTTACAGGGAATAATACGCATATCTATATGTCAACAAAATAGATAACTTAAGTAGAATTGACACATTCCTAGAAGGACATAGACTACCAAAACTGACTCGAGAATAATTTGAAATTCTGAATAGGTTTATGGCAAGAGATTGAATTAGTAATCAAAAGCCACCCACAAGGAAAAGCTGAGCCCCAGATGACTTCACTGGTGAATTCCATCAAACATTTAAAGAAGAAGTGATATCAGTTCTTCACAAAATCTTCCAAAAAATAGAAAATGAGGAAACACTTTCCAACCCACTCTATGAGGCCAGTATCGGCCTGCTGCCAAAATCAGACAAAAATATCACAAGAAAAGAAAACTACATACCAATATCTCTTATAAATATAGACACAAAAATTCTCAACAAAATGCTAGCAAACTGAATCTAGTAGCATAAGAAAATTATTATACACCATAACCAAACAGGACTTATCCCAAGAAGGTAAGGTTGTTTTAACATAAAAAATTAATCAATGTAATACACTGTATCAATAGAATAAAGGGCAGAAACCTTATGATCATCTCATAAATGCAGGAAAAGCATTTGACAAAACTCAACACCTCCATGAAAAACCACTCAAAACCTAGGCAGATAGCTCCTCACCTGATAAAAGGCATCTCCAAATAACCCACAGTTAACAATGTACTTAATAGTGAAAGACTGAATGCTTTCTCCCTAAGATCAGAAACAACCAAGGGTGTCTATTCTCATCACTTCTATTAGATATTTTACTGGAGGTTCTAGCCAGGGCAACTAGGCAAGAAAAAGAAATAAAAGACATCCAGACTGGAAAGCAAGAAATAAAAGTATCTCTATTTGTGGATTACATGACATTATATACAGAAAACCCTAAATAACACAAGCACACATACACACAATTAGAGCTAGTAAATGAGTTCAGGATACAAGAGCAATGTTTTAAAAGTTATATTTCTGGGAATTCCATGGTGGTCCAATGGTTAGGACTTCAACTTCACTGCCAAGGGCACAGGTTCAATCCCTGGTTGGGGAACTAAGGTCCCACAAGCTGCATGGTATATCCCAGGGGGGGGAAAAAAAGATTATTTCTACACACTAGGAGTGAACAATCTGAAAATGAAATAAAAAAACAATTCCATTTATAGTAGCATCAAAAAGAATACAACAACCAGGAATACATTTAACCAAGGAGGTGAATGAATTATATACTGAAAGCTACAAAATATTGTGTTTTTTCAATTTTATAAAACATTGTTGAAAGAAATTTAAAATGACCTAAATAAATGGAAAAACATTCCATGTCTATGGGTTGGAGACTTATTATTGTTACGATGACAACATTCCAGAAGTTGATTTACTAGCAGAATACCAGGTGGCTTTTTTGCAGAAATTGACAAGCTGACTCTAAAATTCATATGGAAATTCAAAGGGCCCAGAATAGCCAAAAAGGAAGAAAAAAAATTGGAGGACTAACACTTCCTGATTTCAGAATTACTACAAACTATCAAGATAGTTTGATACTGGTATAAAGATCAATGTATAGATCAGTGGAATAGAATTAAGAGCCTAGAAATAAATCATCATGTTTACAGTCAAGGGCTTCCCTGTAGCTCAGCTGGTTAGGAATCCACCCGCAGTGCATAGGACCCCGGTTGGATTTCTGGGTTGGGAAGATTGCCTGGAGAAGGGATAGGCTGTGCACTCTGGTATTCATGGGCTTCCTTGGTGGCTGGGATGGTAAAGAATCTGCCTGCAAGGTGGGAGACCTGGATTCAATCCCTGGGTTGGGGAGATCCTCTGGAGGAGGGCATGGCAACCCACTCCAGTATTCTTGCCTTAATAACCCCACGGACAGAGGAGCCTGGCGGACTACAGTTGATAGGATCGCAAAGAGTGGGACACGACTAAGTGGCAAAGCACACAGCACACTTACAGTTAATTGATTTTTGACAAAAGTACCAAGTCTGTTCAATGGGAAAGAACAGGCTTTTCAACAGACGATGCTGGGACAGCTGGATATCCATATGCAAAAGAAAGAAATTGAATGCCTACCTCATACTATATGCAAAAACTAACTCAAAATGAATCAGAAACCTAAACATAAGAGCTAAAACTATAAAACATAGGAAGGAAACATGGGGTAAATCTTCTGGATTTGGCAATGGATTTTTAGATATGACACTAAAAGCCCAGGGCTTCCGTGGTGGATCAGTGGTAAAGAGCCAGTGCAGGAGACACCGGTTCAATGGTTCAGTCCTTGATCTGGAAAGATCCCATATGCCATAGTGCCACAACCATTGAGCCTGTGCCCTAGAGCCCAGGAGCTGCAATTACTGAGCCCACGTGCTAGAACTATGGAAGCCCGCTTAGCCTAGAGCCTGTGCTCTGCAACCATAGAAGCCACCGCAGTGAGAAGCCTGCACTCCGCAACGAGAGAGTAGACCCTGCTTGCCTCAGCTAGAGAAAAGCCTGTGCAGCAATGAAGACAGCACAGCTAAAAATAAATAAATAAAATTATATCTAAAAAAGCACAAGCCACCAAAGAGAAAACAGATAGACTGAACTTCATTAACGTTTAAAAGTTTGTGCTGTGAAGAACACTGTGGAGAACGCGAAAAGACCAAGGAACTATAGTCAATATCTTGCAATAACCTATAATGGAAAATAATCTGAAAAATAATATATGTGTGTATGTATACCTGAATTGCCTTGCTGTGTACCTGAAACAGACTTCAATAAAATATATATATATTAAGAAAACAAACAAATAGGGACTTCCCTGCTGGCCCAGTGGTTAAGACTCTGAGCTCCCAATGCAGGGGGCCCAGGTTCAATCCCTGGTCAGGGAACTAGATCCCACATGCTGCAACTAAGACCTGGTGCAGCCAAATAAGTGAATAAATAAAAAAAAAAAGAAAACAAACAAATAAATAAAACTACTCAAAAAAAAAAGGAAGTGAAAAAGACAACTCACAGAAAAGGATAAAATATTTGTGAATCATACGTCTGATAAGGGACTTGTACCTCAAATATATAAAGAACGTTCATAACTCAATAATAAAGAGACAAATAACCTGATTAAAAATAGACAAAGGATCTGAACAGACGTTTTTCCAAATAAGGTACTGAGATGACCGATAAGCATGTGAAAAGATACTCAACACCGTTAGTCATGCGAGAAATGCAATTCAAAACCACAATGAAATAGCACTTTATACTGACTATAACGGTTCTAATCAAAAGGACAGATAATAATAGGTGTTATGGGGATGTGGGAAAATTTGAACCCTCAGGCAGAGCTGTTAGGAATGTAAAATGGCACAGCCATTTTGGAAAATAGTCTGGCAGTTCTTCAAAAGGTCAAGCTTACAACCCAACAGTTTTTCTCTAAGGTATATAACCAAGAGAAATGAAGACATACATCAACACAAAACTTTGACATAATGTTTAGAGCAGCATTGTTTATAATAGCTCCAAAGTGGAAACAACCCAATATCTATCAACTGGTGAATCGTTAAATAAAATGTAGTAGGTCTTCCCAGGTGGCTCAGTGGTAAAGAATCTTTCTGCCAAAGAAGAGATGCAGACACGATCCCTGGGTCAGAAAGATCCCCTGGAGGAGAAAATGGCAACCCGCTCCAGTATTCTTGCCTGGGAAATCCCATGAACAGAGGAGCCTGGTGGGCTATAGTCCATGGGGTCACAAAGAGTCAGACATGACTTAGTGACTAAACAACAACAGCAAATACCCATGTAATTGAATATTGGTATTCAGGCGCTAAGTTGTGTCCGACTGTTTTTGACTCCATGGACTGCAGCCCGCCAGGCTTCCCTGTCCTTCACTTTCTCCCGGAGTTTGCTCAAACTCATATCCATTGAGTCGGTGATGCCATCCAATATCTCATCCTCTGTCATCCCCTTCTCCTCTTGCCCTCAATCTTTCCCAGCATCAGGATCTTTTCCGATGAGTCAGCTCTTCATATCAGGTGGCCAAAGTATTGGAACTTCAGCTTCAACATCAGTCCTTCCAACGAATATTCAGAGTTGACTTCCTTTAGGATTGACTGGTTTGATCTTCTTGCTGTCCAAGGGACTCTCAAGAGTCTTCTGCAGCACCACAGTTTGAAACATTATACATGTTTCAGTGTATCAATTCTTCAGGGCTCAGCCTTCTCTAGTCTAACTCTCAAATCTGTACATGACTACTGGAAAACACAGCTTTGACTATATGGACCTCTATTGGCAAAGTGATGTCTCTGCTTTTTAATATACTATCCAGGTTTGTTATAACTTTTCTTCCAAGGAGCAGGCATCTTTTAATTCCATGGCTTCAGTCACCACCCACAGTGATTTTGGAGCCCAAGAAATTGAAATCTGTCACTGTTTCCACTTTTCCCCCATCTATTTGCTGTGAAGTGATGGAACCAGTGGCCATGATCTTTGTTTTCTGAATATTGAGTTTTAAACTGGCATTTTCACTCTCCTCTTTCACCCTCATCATGAGGCTCTTTAGTTCTTCTTTGCTTTCTGCCCTTAGAGTAGTATCCTCTGCATATCTGAAGTTGATAACAGTAATAATCATAGCTGTCTGTATATATTTTTGAAATATGTGTGGTACCAAGAAAACCATAAGACCAATTGTTCTACTAGTAAAGGTTTTATTCTTTGATAAAGAAAAAAGAAAAATAAATTCATACTTCCTAGCTCTGTCCACTGAAAAGGCTCAGAACAATGACCACTTTTGGTAGCAATGGGCAATCCTAAGAGGCCCAGAATGTGGTCTCTAAATACTATTTCCCACTAAAGAAGCCACAGAACTTTGAAGAAAATGACTTATTTCAGTTCTGGGATTGGAAATATCCAAGATAAGCAAAAAAGCAAAGATGACCGCAGTTGTGCTAAAGGGAAGCAGGAGTCAAGGTGAAGAGGGACTCCCTGACTAAAGATTGGACAATTTGAAATGCAACAAAAATTATGACCTGCTATGGATTAAAACAAAAAGTATGGTCAAATTTGTGAGTTCACAGTGGCACTTAAGAAATAAAGCTTCAGGTTTCCCTGGTGGCTCTGTGGTAAAGAATCTGCCTGCCAGTGTAGGAGACACAGGTTTGATCCCTGATCCAGGATGATCCCACACGCCACGGAGCAACCAAGCCGGTGCACCACCCTGCCGAGCCTGTGCCTTAGAGCCCGGGAGCTGCAGCTACTGGGCCACGTGCCGCAAATGCTGAAGCCCGCGAGCCCCAGAGCCTGTGCTCTGCAACAAGAGAAGCCACCGCAATAAGCCCTCGCACCGCAACTAGAGAGTAGCCTCCACCCTCTGCAACTAGAGAAAAGCCCACACAGCATTGAAGACCCGGCACAGCCAAAAATAAAATAAAACAAACAAATAATGTAATCTAAAAAATGTGAAATTTCATCAGTTACTCTATTAGTTTATTAGAGTTGCCATAACAAAGTGTCACAAACCGGATAGCTCGAAACAAGAGGAATGTTTTGTCTCGTTGTTCTAGAGGCCAGCTGTCCAAAATGAAAGTGTTGGCAGGTCCACACTCCAACTGAAACCTGTAAGGAGGAATCCTTCCTTGCCTCTTCTAGCTTCTGGTGTTTGCTGGCACTCCTTGGTACCCCTCGGGTTGTTGGAGCATCACTCTGCTTCCATCACCACATGGCCATCTTCTCCCCTTCCCATGAGGACCCCAGTCATACTGGATCAAGGGCTTGTCCTAGGGTTAGCAACAACTGTATTTCCAAAAAGGGCTTCCCTTGTGGCTCAGCTGGTAAATAATCCACCTGCTGTGTGGGAGATCTGGGTTCGATTCCTGGGTTGGGAAGATCCCTTGGAGAAGGAAAAGGCTACCCACTCCAGTATTCTGGCCTGGAGAATTCCATGGACTGCAAAGAGTCGGACACAACTGAGTGACTTTCACTTTCACTATATTTTCAAAAAAGCTCACATTCCAAGGTTTTGGGGAGTTAGAACTTGAACATATCTTTTGGGCAGTGGGATACAATTCAACCCCTAACAGTCTTTTAAGGGATGCTAAGGAAACAACTCACCCAGAAAACTAAAGGAAAAAAAAATCAAGTAATTAACCTGGCTTTCCTGTGCAAACTGTATCCAAGGCAACCGAATAGTTGCCAAGGGAACCTTCCCCTCCATGAATTTCAACTAATCAATGAGAAAGAAAAGATGAGATCGTAATGTTCCATTTTTCAACCTCCTAATGAAACAATGGATCCAGGCAAAGATCATTTTGTACTATATCACAAAGAGAGAGAAAGACAGGGTCATGAGATTCCTCCTAATGGAAGGTCGAAGCGACCCCAGGAAGTAGTCTGCAAAACACTTAAAGCTGAAACAGACTAAGCCACTAACCATAGGTGTCCTGGAACTAGAGGGAACAGAGGGAAACATTAAATATTAATAGTACCCCAGGTAGTCGATCTGCCATGTAGGAACTTTACAGGATCAACAACCCAGTCTCTTCAAGCAATAAATTCCAACGGAAAAAAATAAAGAAGGAGGGAGGACAAACAGTAGTTGACCAAAGAAGAGACTTAAAAGACACATCACCACTGAGATGTGTGGACCTTGTTTAGATACTGATTCAAATAAACCAATTGTAAAAGATATACGCATAGAGGCATATAGATTAAGGGGTAATTGGGGAAATCTGACACACAGACTGGACATCTGATGACATTCAGGAATGATTAATTATTTGCAGAGACATGAACAGACCTAGAGATTGTCATACTAAGTCAGAGAAAGACAAATATCACATATATTGCTTATATGTGGAATCTAAAAAAAAATGATACAAATGAGCCTATTTACAAAACAGAAATGGAGGCACAGATGCAGAAAACAGACTTAAGGTTATGAAGAGGAAAGGTAGGGAGGAATAAATTAGGATGATGGGATTGACATATACACACTACATATAAAATAGATATTTAACAAGAACCTGCTGTATAGCACAGGAAACTCTACTCAATACTCTGTAATGACTTACATGGCAACAGAATCTAAGAAGGGGTGGATATATGTATATGTATAACTGATTCACTTTGCTATAAAGCAGAAACTAACACACATTGTAAATCAATGATATTGCAATAAAGATTAATTTTAAAAAATCTTTACTTCTCCCAAAAAAGACATATCAACCACTTATGTAGGTACCTTGTTAAAATATTGATTCAGATAAACCAACTGTAAAAAAAAATATTATGGAGTAATTGGATAAATTTGACTTGGACTGGATATTTAGCAACATTAATGAATTAACAATTTTTTAGCTATAATGGTATTGTAGTTGTGTTTTTAAAGAGAGTCCTTATATTTTTTACATAATATTTACAGTTGAAATGATACGATGTCTGGGAATGGCCTCAAGACACTACAGAATGGAGAGGGGGTGAAATGGAAAGGCACACATATGAAGTTTGATGTCATAAACCGATGATTGTTGAGCTGGGTGGTGAGTAAATGAAAGCTCACTATGCTGTTCTCTCTATTTTTGCATATATTTAAAATATTCCAGGCTTCAGCAATACGTGAACTGTGAACCGTGAACTTCCAGATGTTCAAACTGGTTTTAGAAAAGGCAGAGGAAACAAAGATCAAATTGCCAACATCCGCTGGATCATCGAAAAAGCAAGAGAGTTCCAGAAAAACATCTATTTCTGCTTTATTGACTATGCCAAAACCTTTGACTGTGTGGATCACAATAAACTGTGGAAAATTCTAAAAGAGATGGGAATACCAGGCCACCTGACCTGCCTCTTGAGAAATCTGTATGCAGGTCAGGAAGCAACAGTTAGAACTGGTCATGGAACAACAGACTGGTTCCAAATAGGAAAAGGAGTACGTCAAGGCTGTATATTGTCACCCTCCTTATTTAACTTATATGCAGAGTACATCATGAGAAACGCTGGGCTGGAAGAAGCACAAGCTGGAATCAAGATTGCCGGGAGAAATATCAACAACCTCAGATATGCAGATGATACCACCCTTATGAGAGAAAGTGAAGAGGAACTAAAAAGCCTCTTGATGAAAGTGAAAGAGGAGAGTGAAAAAGTTGGCTTAAAGCTCAACATTCAGAAAACTAAGACCATGGCATCTGGTCCCATCACTTCATGGCAAATGGATGGGGAAACAGTGGAAAAACAGTGTCAGACTTTATTTTTGGGGGCTCCAAAATCACTGCAGATGGTGATTGCAGCCATGAAATTAAAAGACGCTTACTCCTTGGAAGGAAAGTTATGACCAACATAGATAGCGTATTAAAAAGCAGAGACATTATTTTGCCAACAAAGGTCCATCTAGTCAAGGCTATGGTTTTTCCAGTGGTCATGTTTGGATGTGAGAGTAGGGCTGTGAAGAAAGCTGAGCACCAAAAAATTGATGCTTTTGAACTGTGGTGTTGGAGAAGACTCTTGAGAGTCCCTTGGACTGCAAGGAGATCCAACCAGTCCATCCTAAAGGAGATCAGTCTTGGGGTGTTCCTTTGAAGGACTGATGCTGAAGCTGAAACTCCAGTACTTTGGCCACCTCATGCGAAGAGTTGACTCATTGGAAAAGACCCTGATGCTGGGAGGGATTGGGGGCAGGAGGAGAAGGGGACGACAGAAGTTGAGATGGTTGGATGGCATCGCCGACTCGATGGACATGAGTTTGAATAAACTCCAGGAGTTGGTGATGGACAGGGAGGCCTGGCGTGCTGTGATTCATGGGCTTGCAGAGAGTCAGACATGACTGAATGACTGAACTGAACTGAACTGAAAATATTCCATAATACAAAGGAGGACAAAAGCAATACAGTACTTCATGATAAAAAATATGGCAAAAATAAACAATATGGAAATTTTGTAGATGTCACAGATGGTTGCTTCTGGCTTGTGATGAGATTTCCAACAATGATATCATATACAGGTTCCAAAAGTGCTCTATTAAAACCCTGACATCCTAAATATGTATGTGCTGTGGATGTATTGGGGCTACCCTCCTGAATGACTGCACTAGGTATACACACGTTGGAATAAAACTGTTGCATGAAATGTGAGAGTGAGGGAAGCAGTATTGATCAGTATATTCTTTCCTATGAAGGGTGCAACTACGTGGAAATTAAGGATGGTAAGAAAGAGAGAGAGAGAATAAAAGAGACTTAAGAGACATTGCTGTGTTGGAATAAAATTGTTGCATGAAATGTAAGAGTGGGGAAAGTATTCTTAATCAGCATATTATTTTCTATAATAAATGCAACTACATGAAGATGAAATATTATAAGAAAGAGAGAGACCTAAGTAGCATTGCAATTGAGTGTACTGTGTGGGCCTATTCAGGGGTCTCACTGGAATGAATCAACGATAAAAAGATATTTTGGGGTAACTGGGAAAATTGAACCCAGATTAGGTCTGGGAGATTCTAAAAACTTGTTGATTTTGAAGGATGTTGTAATAGTCATTATGACTATATCATAATGAAGAATGTCATTATAGTTATATTATCCCCAAAAGCCTTGTTTATTAAAGACATAAAGAAGCAAAACACAAAAGATCACATGTTATATGAAATATTCAGAAAAGTAAACCCGAAGAGACAGACAGCAGATTAGCGGTTAATGGTGAAACTGCTTAATGGTGAAACTGCTTAATGGGAGTAAGGAGTTTATCTGGGGCTGATGAAAACATTTTGAAGCTAGACAGAGTGCGTGGTTGTACATTGTGAACATGCTCAGTACCACTGAATTGTATATACTCACAATGGTTAATCTTATGTAACCTCTACCTCAATTTCTAAGATATTTATGGCTGTGCTAGGTCTTTGGTGCTATGCGTGAGCTTCCCTAGTTGCGGTGAGCGGGCGCTACTCTTCATTGTGGTGCTCAGGCGAGGCGGTGTTCACTGCAGTGGTTTCTCCTGTTTCAGAGCATGGGCTCTAGGGTACATGGGCTCAGTAGCTGCGGCACTTGGGCCTGCTTGCCCCATGGCATGTGGAATCTTCCTGGACCAGGGATCAAACCTGTGTCCGCTGCATTGACAGGCGCAATCTTAACCTTTGGGCCACCAGGGAAGTCCTTATCTCAATTTTTAAAAGAGAAAAAAATGATATGGGAGAGATGAACAGGGTGAACACAAAGAAAATGAAATTGTCCAGGCACTGTTAATGATTGGAGCTAGTGATGGGTACTTGAGATTCCACTGTACTCTTCTCTTCATGTGATACAAGTTTAAGATGTTCTGAAATAGAAAGGGGTGTGTGTGTGTGTGTGTGTGTGTGTGTGTAAGAGGAGGATTTCAGTAATAATAAAGCCACTGGTATCAAAGATTCAGAAAAGCATTTGGACAAATTAGTTTCATGAAATCAAAGAGTGGGAAATCCAATATTTGTAAATTAATAAATTGCTATATATATATTATAACATGCAGTTTTAAAAATGAGCATATACCTAAATTAATAAATAATATTTTATAAATAGTACAAGTATAATATTATAAACAAGCATCATTCTCCCTAAAAGTTACTATATTCAAGTTGAGGAAAAGCTCTTTATTTTAGCCTTCTTCAGAAGCTTTGTGTGGTCTTGTTATATGCTAGCATTTAAGCTGTATTTCTGTGATGAACAAGAGGATCTCATCATTAGAAAGACATCCTTATTCCTGGAGCAGAACTACATCCGAATATTTCTGCTGAGCCTGGGTGACACAAGACCCGCCAAACCATTTGGCTTCGAGTCCTTGCCCATCAACCCCCTCATTTTACCAACTTGGTTTTCATGTTGAATAATTCTGATCTTCCATCCACAAAAAAGGTAAATTCAGGGAAGTCCCAGGTGGTCCAGTGGTTAAGACTTCACCTTCCAATATAGGGGGTGCAGGTTTGATCCCTGCTCAAGGAGCTAAGACCCCACCCGCATGCCTGCAGGCCAAAACATCAGAACGTAAAACAGAAGCAGTATTGTAATGAATTCAATAAACACTTTTTAAAAAGTTCAGATGTTCCCCAATAAAGCCCATTAATTTCGTTAAACACCGACAAATGAGATTTACCCAGAGCCTGCTTTACCAATACAGGGACCCAGTTTCCCTCGTGTTATTCACCTGTCATTTCTGTGTGTTCCCCAAGGGCTGCTTCTCATGACTCAGGTGAATTTCTCAGTTTCTTCCCCTCTGGCCTTCTGACCACTTCTGTGTCTTGTGAGATGACCATGCGCTGGCTCCCTTTTCTGACAGTATTCTCCACACCTCTCATCTCTCTGACTCCCGGAGAAGATACAATTTTTCTTTGACCCCACATATCTCTCAGTTCCCCACAGAGCAGCTGTGATCAGACTGTAACATCTAACAAAACTATGTATATTGCACATTGGGGCTTCCCTGATAAAGAATCCGCCTGCCCATGCGGGAGACATGGTGTCGATTCCTGGTCCGGGAAGATCCCACATGGCTCGGAGCAGCTAAGCCCGTGTGCCACAAGTATTGAGCCTGTGCTCTAGAGCTCGGGAGCCGCAACTACTGAAGCCCAAGTGCCCAAGACCCCTTGCTCCACAGCAAGAGAAGTCGCTGCAATAAGAAGCCCTCGTGCCTCAACTAGAGTAGCTCCTGCTCTCTGCAACTAGAGAAAAGCCCATGCAGCAACGAAGACCCAAAAATAAAATAAATGATTAAGCATTTAAAAATAGTATATTGGACATTAATGGATAATAATCCATAGCAGGGTCTGCAGATTTGTTTTTGTAAAAGGCCAAATAGTAAATGTTTTAGGCATTGTGGACCACGCACAATCTCTGTCACATATCCTTTTTGAGTGATTGTTTGTTTTGACAGCCCTTGATACATGCAAAACCCCACCTCAACTCCGTGGGCTGCACACCATGTCCTGCAGGGGATTTGGCTCACAAGCCGTCATCTGCTAACCCTGATCCACACCCTCCCAGCTGAGCCTCGTAAGGGACGGCAGCCCAAGTCCACAGGGGTCAATCCACCCACAGCCTCCTGTCCAACTCCATTCTTGCTCAACTCCCAGCCTCAGCCCTCGCAGGAGCTGGTTTCTGGAGAAATTGTTTGCCTTAGTCAGAATTCTCAGAGAAACAGAACAATAGGGTGTTTATCTATAGCTACAGAAACAGAGACAGAGGTTTATTTTGAGGAATTGGCTCACATGACTGTCCAAAATCTGTAGGACAAGATGGCAGGCTGGAAGTTCAGGCTGATGTCACAGTGTCAAGCCCAAGCTTCACAGGGCAGCAGACTGGAAGCTCAGAGAGGATTTGGGTATTACAGCCTGGAGGAGGAGAATTCCTTCTTTCCCAGAATCCTCAGGCTTTGCTTTAAGGGCCTTCAGTTGATTGGATGAGGCCCATCATAATGCTAAGAGCTGACTCCCTGGATAAGACCCTGATGCTGGGAAAGCTTGAGGGCAAGAGGAGAAGGGGACAACAGAGAGATGTGGTGGTTAGAGGGCATCACTGACTCAACGGACATGAGTTTGAGCAAACTCCAGGAGATGGTGAAGGCCAGGGAAGCCCGGTGTGCTGCAGTCCATGGGGTCACACAGTTGGACACGACTTAGCAAATGAACAGCAACATCACATTACAAAGAATGATCTGCTTTATTCAGTGTCACTGATTTAAATGTTAATCATGTCTAGGGACAGCCCTGGGGGTTCAGTGGTTAAGACTCTGCACTTCTAAGGCAGGGGACCCAGGTTCCACCCCTGGTCAGGGAATTAAATCCCACGTGCTGCAACTAAGAGTTCACATGCTGCAACTAAAAATCCTGCATGCTGCAACAGAGATCGAGCATCCCAGTGCCATAACTAGGAGCTGGTGCAGCCAAATAAACAAATAAAAGTAAATAAATATTTTTAAAAATGTTAACCACTTCTAAAAAACACCTCCACAGCCACATCTAGACATGTGTTCAACCAACACCTGGGCATCTTAGCCTGGCCAAGTTGACACATAAAATGAACCATTCCATTGCCTGAGCCTCAGAGTATAGGTTCAGTGGGCCTGAGGCCAGGGAAGAGAGAGAGACCTTTGCCTCCTCTTCAGTCTGAGCCCTGCCTCCCCCTCCACCCGGCCACCACCATTTACTGTCCAAGGACTGGCCTCTTTCCAGATTGTCTTACAGTGAAATTTCCACCCCTTCCAGAGGAAACACAACTCCCACTCACACTGATAAAGGACACTTCCTTAGTACTTAGAGTGATGAGATCTTTATTTTCATTTCAGCTCTGCTGTGGGGACTGGTTTTTCACCAGCTTGGAGCCTTCTGCTAGACTCAATACACAGAAGAACCTTGTAGAATAAAGTAAACCTTCAACAGATGTGTGTTACCTTAGCTTTAGGAAGCCTTGTGCAGTCAGAAAATAGCTTTATTTCCCTAGGCCAGCCCTCCCTCCCCTTGCAGCCCTGAGCTTTGCATCTCAGTGTTCATGTTTGGGCCCAAAGAGCAGAACCGAGGTGTTGGCAGCTTGGGCCCAGAGTGGAAAGTTAGGCTTCCTTTCTGGTAAGGAGAACTTATCACTGACAAGCGTCACACCTGTCAGACGCGGTCAGAATTCTATCTATCCTTGAAACGGTTCTAGGTAATTTCGCCTTCAAGCAACTTTGCTGTCGACATCTTGGCCACAAACATTTTTGCTACAAAAACATTTTCACCACACAGCTGTGTGTGCTCAGTCAGTTGTGTCCAATTCTTTGTGACCCCATGAACTGTGGCCAACCAGGCTCCTCTGTCCATGGAATTTCCCAGGCAAGAATACTGGAATGGGCAGCCGTTTCCTCTTCCAGGGAATCTTCCCAATTCAGAGATCAAACCTGCATTGGCAGGCAGATTCTTTACTGCTGAGCCATCTGGGAAGCTGCCACAAAGCTAGTTGGCTTTGAAAGATAAAATACAGTAAGTCTCCTACATACAAATGAGTTCTGTCCTGAGAGCGTGTTCGTTAAGTCCAATTTGTTTCTAAGTCCAACAAAGTTAGCCTAGGTACCCAACTAACACAATCAGCTATATATACTGTACTATAATAGGTTTTTAATAGTTTTCAAACAAATAATATGTACATAAAAAACAAACAAAAATAAAGAAAACATTTTTAATCTCACAGTACAATATCTGGGAAAGTACAATAGTACAATAGCTGGCACGCAAAGGCATGTCTGCTTCTTTGAAAAGTTCACAACTTGACAGTTCGTATGTAGGGGTCTTACTGTAACTGGTTGACACTTCAGTTTCAACTGGCTGAAATGTGTTAGTGTTTCTTCCAGTTAATGATGTTAACTGATGGCTTTATCGAGCTGCTAGATGACAATGATTGGCCCCACGAGCTGGGATTTTTTTTTTCTTCTCCCCCGCTTGAAGCTTGTGGGATCTTAGTTCCCCAGCCAGGGATTGAACTTGTGTGCCCTCAGCAGTGAAAGCACAGACTTCTAGACACTGGACCACCAAGGAGTTCCCCAACAGCTGGTTTCTTATTTTGAAAATACTACGTAGGAGGGAAAAGAGGCTGAGGGCCTTAAAGGCGCAGAGTTGAACCCACATTTCCCATAGAGCTTTGGAACATCTTATCAACCTGGATATAGACAACACATCAAGGACAAAAAGAGGGCAGAAGCTTTCCCAGCACAGTAAAGAGCTGTTACAAATACACATCCCAGCATTTGGAAACAGATACCTCTCTTGAAAAAAGAAATTTTAGTGAAAAAGGAAAACAAAAGTATAATGAGAATATGAATCAACAAGCAGAAAAATGCATGACACTATGAAAGACAAGGGTTTAGGCACAATCCCCAAGTAACTTATTTGTGCAGATTTGTCACAAACTTACACACATGTTCAATTTATTCAAATGTTTTGTATTTTGCAATAAAGCCTTTTTAGTTGAATTTTGTTATTCAGTTTTCATGTTTCAGGGTGTCCTTTTTAATGTCCCTCTTTCATTTTACACTGTTTTGTCTTTTATAGCAAAATTGCCTGATGACCAATTTGTTGTTTTTCAGTCACTCAGGCACGTCCAGCTCTTTGTGACCCCCGTGGACTGTAGACGCCAGACTTCTCTGTCCTTCACTATCTCCCAGACTTTGCTCAAACTCATGTCCATTGAGTTGGTAATGCCATCCCCCTTCTCCTCCTGCCCTCAATCTTTCCCACCATCAGGATCTTTTCCAATGAGTAGCCCTATGTGGCAAAAAAAAAAAAAAATTAAAAATGCTTGCAGGGAAAATGCTTGTGGCAAAGATGTCTAAGGCAAAGAGCTTAGAGTAAAAATAACAAACTCTGCTCACTATTGGCCAAGTCTGTTCTGATTGGACATTTTCTCCCAGCCTGTCCATATAAAGGGCAGCCTTGAAGAGCCTGGTGCTTCTGCCCATGATTCAGAGGGGACTTCCTGTGAAATAAAGATGGGTTCTCTCTGTGAACAGGAATTCTCAACTCTTTAGCAAGAATGAAATTCATCTAAATTTAGGCTGTCAGCAGAGTTGAAGTTTATCACAAAGCTGAACACTAGTGGAAAGGGAACATTTTGGTCTGGGGAATTCTCAAGGGATTGAGATAGGGGTGTGTTTGTGTTTGTGTATGTGAGTATGTGTGTGTGTATGTTTTGGTCTGGGGAATTGTCAAGGGATTGAGATAGGGGTGTGTGTGTGCGTGTGTGTATGTTATGGTCTGGGGAGTTGTCAAAGGATTGAAATAGGGGTGGGTGTGTGTGTGTGTGTGTGTGTGTGTGTGTGTGTGTGTTTTGGTCTGGGGAGTTGTCAAGGGATTGAGATAAGGATGTGAGTGTATGTGTATCTGTGTGTGTGTGTGTGTGTGTGTGTGTGTTGAGAAATTCAGCTGCAGCTGGTAAGAAGGTAGAGGAAGAGGAAGTTGGATCAAAATGTGTAGAAGAAGTTGTGGTTGGGACACAGTCAGATTGAGAGTTTGTTTCTCTGTAAGGCACGGTGACCTTGGTTGGCAGCATCTCAGACCCGGATCCGGTTCATGTCAGTAAAGGTAACGCTGAGAAATGTGAAGCTCTTATCAGCACTGGGCCATGAGGGTGGAAGAATATTTGCCCTAAAGTTGCTCATGTTTGCCCAGAGAAGATTATTTTTATTTCATTTCATAATTAAATAACATTTTAATAAGCCATTTCTAAAATCCTCCTGGCAAAATTTCCCTATCTGGGATAGGGGGAAATTCCTTGATCTCTGGACTTCCTCCTAACCCAATACTCACCAACATACAATGGCAAAACAGGAAGGGTTAACCATAGTATACACGCCCACTCAAACAGGAGAAAGATGGAAGGCTGCCTACCTGGGTTTGGGGAAAATTCTTTGACTGGGTGTTGTCTCTGTCTCTGGAAGGGTCTCCCTAGTCTATTGTTCCCTGTGGCTCTTGGATTTGCTCTTGAAGAAGCTCTGTCCACACCATTACACCCGGCGGCCTTATCTGAAGTAGACTTCGGACTGCAAGTTCTCTGTGGAAGCCAAGTAGCTTTCTCAGTTTCCTTCTTGCCTTAGAATGTTGAAGCATCCCAGGATTACTTTAAATACTGAAATACCTCTTTTTTAGTTCAGATGAATGGTTCTTTTGATGCTACAACTTTCTCAAAAATTTAGTTAGCTTCATGAATATGTGTCAGATGCAACCAAGAGAAACCTAGTCACAGCACCAAATTCTGTTTTCTCATTTCTTTATCCCAAAGCCAAAAATTCATTAGCTAAGTCAACTTCCTTCCCAGTTAGTTCAGGTGATTGATAGTTTTGACAAAGGTTTTGCCATTGTGCAACGCAAACTGCCATGTTTTTTTCCTGGATCTCCGATGACTGCCAATGCAAATTATTTTTAGATTTTCATATTTCTAGGTACCAATTTTTGTATAGGTCATTATTCACTATAATGTTAAAATCACCACCCATAAATCTCAGTTGCTTACCCAAAAAAAGTAAAGGCTATTTCTTGCTCACTTTACATGTTATTCTGTGGTCAGCCCCAGCTATGCTCACATATCCCAGGCTGCAAGAACAGCTCATATCTCAACAAGTCAGGCTCATGGCAGAGAAAAAGGACAAATAGGAATGGTAGAAGCATGTATTGACTCTTAGGATGCTTATACTCACGTGGTTCATTAGCTACATTCAATAAATACATATCCTGACTTTAGGAGTGTGGGGAGAATAATCTTCTCTAGGGAAAAACAGTAAATGTTTGGAACAATAATGCAACCTACCACGGGGTCAGTGAACAGAACTCTGTTTTCTTTTGGCCTCCCCTCACAGCACACGGGACCCTAGTTCCTTGACCATGGATTGAACCCATGCCGCTGCATTGGAAGCAAGGAGTCTCAACTACTGAACTGCCAGGGAAGTTCCAGAACCTTCTGTTTTAAATTTAATTTTTATTTTACATTGGGTTGTGGTTGATTTATCCCAATCCAGGGATCGAACCCAGGTCTCCCACATTGCAGGCAGATTCTTTACCCTCTGAGCCACGAGGGAAGCCCAACTTTCACAGATGTACAGCAAAGTGGTTCAGTCACACAGATACATATGTCCCTTCTTTTCAGATTCCTTTCCCATGTAGGTTATTACAGAATATCGGGTAGAGTTCCCTGTGCCATACAGTAGGTCCTTGCTGATTATCTATTTTATATAGTGTGTGTATGTTAATCTCAATGTCCTGATTTACCCCTCCTCTCCCTTCTTCCCCCTTTGGAAACCACAAGTTTGTCTTCGAAGTCCGTGAGTCTGTTTCTGTTTTGTAAATAACAGAACCCTCCTTCTACCTGACCTCTGAACTAAGACATAAGACAACAGAGACAACATATAGACAATCAAAATGACTCCTTTAGGGACTTGGGCTTCCCTGGTGGCCCAGACTGTGAAGAATCCGCCTGCAATGTGGGAGACCTGGGTTCGATCCCTGGGTTGGGAAGATCCCCTGGAGAAGGGCATGGCAACCCACTCCAGTACACTTGCCTAGAGAATCCCCAGGGACAGAGGAGCCTGGGGGGGCTACAGTCCATGAGGTTGCAAAGAGTCAGACACAACTGAGCGACTAAGCACACAGCACTGGTGGTCCAGTGACTAAGACCTAATGCAGGGTCCGGGGTTCGATCCCTCATCTGGGAACTAGATCCCACATGCCACAACTAAGACCCAGTGCAGACAAATAGATAAATAAATATGCATTTTTTTAAATTACTCCTTTATCACTAATATAGGCTAGATTGGAGAATGGCAGCTTGGTATAAGAGCCCTAACGGGATCAGATATCAAAGCCCAGAGTTAAAAACCTTGCTGCCCAGTTGCTGCTTTGCTGGATGGGGCAGGCTTGGGCGGGTAACCTGTTCTTGGAAGAACAGAAGATATATTCCAAGGGAAAGAACCAGCTCTAAAGCAAAGGAGAAGAGGGTGGGAGGTGAGGGGAGACACTTGAATTCTCCTTCAAACTTTCCAGGCAAGTGAGTTATTTCAACTTCTCTGGAACAGATTAAGTGGACAGACAGAGGAAGGCCAGGAGTGTAGTGCAAATAAACTCCCACCACATGGAGGGAAACATCAGGAGTGGGCAAGAAACACTTACGAAGTTAAGTACCTTTCAGATGAGGAAACAAGTTGGTGAAGGGCGGTAACTTACTCAAGTCCCAAGTGGGCAGCTGAGTATCACTCAACTCTGGGGAGGGAGGAACTGATTTCTACCTAAGAGAGACCGGAGGCTTCCCTGATAGTACAGTGGTTAAGAATCCACCTGGGGCCACGGGTTCGATCCCTGGTCCGGGAAGAACCCACATGCCGCCACAGAGCAGCTAAGCCCACGCGCCACAGCTATGAAAGCCTGTGCTCCACAACAAGAGAAGCCACTGCAACGAGAAGCCTGGGCACCCCCACGAAGTGCAGCCCCAATCTCTGCAGCTAGAGAAAGCCCACCGCAGTGAAGACTCAGCACAGTCAAAAATAAACAAATAAAACCAAATAAATCTTTTTTAAAAAGAGTGAGAGAGACCAGACTGTGCTTCATGGAGAGGCATTTGCCATCTGGGTAGGAAGGTGAAGGTTTGAAAAACATTTTCTATGTGCCTTCATGTATCCAAATTTGTATTTGCTGATTTCATATAAATCTCTTTATGTTTGATGAGTCTATATAGTTTTAAAACATCCCCCGTCCACTCCACAGAATGGCCACTCAAGAACCCAAAAATCAGCCAAAAAAAAAGAAGCCAAAAAAAAAAAAAAAGAAAGAAAGAAAATTGGTTGATTCTGAATAAGAACAGCTTTACTGGGTCTTAGGCCTACTTTACAGGCCCAGAGGAGCTGAAATGCTGCCTGAAACCCAGACATAGGATATAAGGATATATAAGGATATATAGGATATAAGGTTGGGATATAAGCCCTGGTCTTGTAATTCCCATGCAGGGTTTCTTCTCTGCCTCACACTGCCTGTCTCCTCCAACAAGAGCTTAAATATCTCAGTGCATTGAGTCCCATCCCTCCAGGGGCATCCTGGAGGATGGCTGCCTGGCTGATGCCATCATAGGATCCCAAGCCAGTGTCAGGCTGACCCACCCAGGGGCCTGCAAGGGGAGTCTCTGCGTTCACCAGGCAGCAGAGCAGACACAGTGGTGGCAAGCCATCACAGACATGCAATTCCAGAGTCTACTGCCTGGGAGTGGGTCAGAGACACAAACCCTTTTCAAAAGTCTCCTCAGATTTGCCCCAAGACGGAGCCAAGGCAACACATGTGAGTTGTGATCCCTCCTGATTCTTGTTGCCTCATCTACACGAGTTTTTTCTCCTGACTCATCCCAGGATGTGGGGATGGAGTCTGTTACCAGGGCAACTGGAGGAGAATTTCCCTGGTTTCTCCCCTCCCCCCCATTCCCTTCTCCTTCTTCAGTTCAGTTCAGCTCAGTTCAGTGTCCGACTCTGTGCGACCCCATGGACTGCAGCATGCCAGGGCTTCCGTGTCCATCACCAACTACCAAAGCTTACTCAAATTCATGTCCATCAAGTTGGTGATGCCATCCAACATCCTCTGTTGTCCCCTTCCCCTCCTACCTTCAGTCTTGTCCAGCATCAGGGTCTTTTCTAATGAGTCAGCTCTTCGCATCAGGTGGCCAAAGTATTGGAGCTTCAGCTTCAGCATCAGTCTTTCCAATGAATTTTCAGGACTGATTTCCTTTAGAATGGACTGGTTTGATCTCCTTGCTGTCCAAGGGACTCTCAAGAGTCTTCTCCAACACCACGGTTCGAAAGCATTAATTCTTGGCTCTCCTTACTCTTTCTGCCCAAAGAATTGCAAACCAAGCCATCCTTCTGCTTCCCTTTCTGTCTTACTTTGCTTCATTTTCCAAAGTCTGAATCCTCCTATGAGATCAGATTGACCTTTGTCATCTCCCCCAGCCTACTCACTTAGGTCTTTGTATTCCTCCAGCCAGTGGGTGCCTTTGCCATCTCCTGTATAGCAAGATCTCTCTCAGACTTCTCCTTTGTGTTCCTACTTCCCAACAGTGAGGAGTTCAGGATTAGGGTTATTTCTGGGGGTGAGGAAGTTGCAGGTGGGTTTTGAGAGAAAACGCGCCCCCCCCCCCCCTTTTGGGGGAAGATTGGTCTATTCTCGTGTTGTGGATATTGGGTCATCCCTCTGTTGGTACCTCTTGCCTCTCAGCTCTGGAGGGGTAATGGCTCTTACTCATTCCCAGCCCTGGGGTACCTACCTGCCTACCTGGCCTCATCTTTACAAATAGTCTCTTTATCAAGTTTCCCTTAAGGGTCCCATTTTTTAAAAAAGAGTCTTGGAGGTTTTTGTTTGTTTGTTTTCTGTTGTAGGTCTAGAGAAGCATGCGGGCTTCTCTAATTGCATCACACAGACTCTGTTGCCCCGAGGCATGTGTGATCTCAGTTCCCAGACCAGGGATTGAACCCTGCATTGGCTGGCAAATTCTTAACCACTGGACCATCAAGGAAGTCTCAAGAGCCTCATGGCCCCATTTTGAGTCTGTCGGTCATCCTTTTACTCCAGGGTCTTGATAAGAAAGATAGACCAGCAGATCTCAGTGGTTTGACCCAATGAAAGTTTATTTCTTATTCATGTCACAATCCACTGTGGGTTTGAGTATCTCCACATGTATAGGATAAGGGGAGGAGATGAGGAAGTTGGGTTAGATAGCATAGAAGAAAAGTTGTGGGTGGAGGTTTATTTCTCTGGAAGGCTTAAAGTACATTGACCTGAGTTGGCGGTTGGCAACACCTTGGAAAGTGACTTTTTAGGTCAAAGGGTGTTCACTGTAATTGAAGATATGTCAATTACAGAGAAACAGAAACCTCTTGTCAGCCCTAAACTGTGGAAATCTAAGAATAATTGCCCCAAATGTGCTGATGCTTGCCCAAAGAAAATAACTTTAATTTAATAATCATTTACTTTAATCCACAACTACTAAGCATAAACCAATGTATTCAACTTTCTGGGATTCATCAGTTTGATGCAGATGTAGGGTCTGCCCTCAAGAAACCTGAAATTCCTTCATACTTAAAAACTATATTTTAGGTTTACACACAAGAAAATTCATTTGTGGGGGCATACAATCCTATCAGTTTTTCATTTATTTTTTCATTTGCATTTTTTGAGCACATTCTTCATGGCAATATAATTCATATACCATAAAATTCATTCACTATTTAAAGTATAGGGTTCAGTTATTTTTGGTTTTTCATTCTTTAATTATTTTTAATTTTTTGGCCATGCTATGTGACTTATGGGATCTTAGTTCCCCAACCAGGGATTGAACGCAGGCCCACAGCAGTGAAAGCGTTGAGTCCTAACCACTGGACCAGCAGGGAATTTCCTCAATCGTGTTTAGTGTGTTCAGAGTTATGCAACCATCACCACTAATTCTAGAACATATTTATCATCCCCCAAAAGAGACACCATACCTGTTAGTACTCATTCCCTCATCCCCTCCCTCTCCCCCATCCCTTTGCAACCTCTAATGTATTTTCTGTCTCTGGATTTACCTACTTTGGGCTTTTCATAAACAGGGAATCACACAATATGACCTACTTTTGGACTTGTTCATAATGTTTTCAAGGCTCATCTATGTTACAGCTGTTTCAGTACTTCATCCTTTTTTATGGTTGAATATTTCACTGTATTTATACACCACACTTTGTCTTTCCATCAGTAGATGGAAATTTGCGTTGTTCCCACATTTTAGCTATTACGAATAATACCGCTATGCACATTCTATACAAATTCTTGTTTGAATGCTGGTTTTTCAGTTCTCTCAGGTTAAGTACATAGGGTTAAAATTGCTGAGTCAAATGGTAATTCTATACATAGCTTTTTTAAAAACTACCACTGTTTTCCACGGTGGCTTTACTATTTTACATTCTCCTCAGCAGTTATGAGGGTTCTGACTTCTCCACATCCTCAATAACATTGCAATTTCCTTTTTTTAAAAAAAAATTATAAGCATCCTGGGGATTGTAAAGTGGTATCTCACCATGGTTTTGATTTGCATTTCCCAAAAGATTAATGATATTAAGCATTTTCTTATTGTCTATTTGTATATTTTCTCTGGAGAAATGTCCATTCAGATCCTTTGCCCAGTTTTTAAACTGGGTTGTCTTTTTATTCTTTTTTTGTTTTGTTTTGTTTTTTGTTTTTTTTTTTTAATTTATTTTTATTAGTTGGAGGCTAATTACTTTACAGTATTGTAATGGTTTTTGCCATACATTGACATGAATCAGCCATGGATTTAAATGTGTTCCCCATCCTGATCCCCGCTCCCACCTCCCTCCCCACCCCATCCCTCTGGGTCATCCCAGTGTACCAGCCCCGAGCACTTGTCTCATGCATCCAACCTGGACTGGCGATCTGTTTCACCCTTGATAATATACATGTTTCGATGCTGTTCTTGTCTTTTTATTCTTAAGTTATTTGTATATCTGACTCTTTGAGATTCTTTGAACTGTATCCTGCCATGTTCCTCTGTCCATGGGATTTTCCAGGCAAGACTACTGGAGTGGGTTGTCATTTCCTCCTCCAGGGGATCTTCCCAACCCAGGGATTGAACCCACATCTCCTGTGTTTCTTGCCTTGGCAGACAGATTCTTTACCCACTGAGCAATCAAGGAAGCCTATAAACTGAATACTAGACCCATATCATATACGTGATTTGTGAACATTTTTTTCCTATTCTGTGGGTTGTCATTTCATTTTCTTGATAGTGTCCTTTGACGCTTAAAAATTCTTAGTTTTGATGATGTTCAATTTATCTTTATTTTCTTTGGTTGCTTGGGTTTTTGGTATAAAAACTAAGAAATTCGTGCATAATCAAAGGTCACAAAGATTTACACCTATATTTCCTTCAAAGAGTTTTCTCCCATTCTGTGGGTTGTCTTTTCACTCTCTTCACAGTGTCCTTTCATGCCCAGAATTTTCATATTTTGATGAGGTTCAATGTATCTATTTTTTCTTTTATAGCCTGTGCTGTTGGCATCATATCCAAAAATAACTGCCAAAAAAAAAAAAAACAAAAATAACTGCCAAATCCAATGTCATGAAGATTTCTTCCATGCTTTCTTCAAAGAGTTTTTATAGTTTTAGGGTTTTGATCCAGTTTGAGTTAACTTTTGTGTATTTTTTTTTTTTTTTGGTATAAGGATCGAACTTCAAAAAAAAAAAATATATATATATATATATATATAAGGAACCAGTGTGCTGAGGTTAAAAAAAAAAAGTATTCAACTTCATTCTTCTGCATGTGGCATCCAGCTTTCCCACCATCATTTGTTGAAAAGATTATTCCTTCCCCCCTGAATGGGACTGGCGCCTCTGTCAAGAATCAATTGACCAAGGACTTCTCTGGCAATCCGGTGGTTAAGACTTTGCCTTCCAGCGCAAGGGGTGCAGATTTTCACCTGTCAGGGAACTAAGATCCCATGTGCCTTGCAGTCAAAAAACCAAAACATAAATTGTAACAAATTTAATACTTTTAAAATTGGCCCATATAAAAAATCTTTAGAAAGAAATCAATTGACCTCATATGTGAGGGTTTATATATAATGGGTCCTCTGTCTTACTCCACTGGTCCACCAGTCCTTTGGCCAGTACTGTGTATGTGTTCAATCAGGTCCAACTCTGCGACCCCAGGGACTGTAGCCCGCCAGGCCCTTCTTTCCATGGAATTTTCCATGGCAAAACTACTGGAGTGGGTTGCCATTTCTTTCTCCAATGAATCTTTGCAACCCAAGGATTGAACCCATATCTTCTGCATTGGCAAGTGGGTTCTTTACCGACTGAGCCACCAGGGAAGCCCCAGATCTTTATGGGGTACCATAATTCATGTAAGTATTGCCCTTGATTTTTCTCTTTCTCTTACTCTGCACACCCACTCCATCAGATAACTCAGGTGCCATCTCCAAATTGTATTCCAAATCCATTTATTTTTCTCCACCTTGGCTGCTGTGTCCAGCCATGGTCATCTTTCTCCAAGGCATCTTTTTTGTTTCGTTTTTAACATTTTATTTGTATTCAAGCATTTCACAAAATGGCCATGATCATTAGTCATCACAGAAATGCAAATTAAATCAATGAATACATCCTGGTATTGACAAAGATGTGAAGCAACTGGAATTCATTTTTACTGCTGGGAGGAGTATAAAATAGCCCAACCACTTTGGAAAACTCCTAAAATTAACTCTATCTTTATGCATTGGGTTTTCTGGGAAGCACACTCTGAGAGAGAGGTGGTCATTTACCGGGGAGCGCTCTTGGGATCAGCATCTATGCCAGGGAAGGAAGAAGGTTTGGAGAGAAAAACTGAGGCGTAACGAGCCTTGGTGAAGGTCTGTAACGGGACTCAGATTCGGCCACTCACCACTCCCCAGCCAACAAGGCAAGCTTTGGTCGAGAAGAAAGTTACTTTATTTAGGGTGAACTGATAAGTTCAGAGACCAATCCTGAAGATTCTGCTCAGCCATGAGCATTTTTAAAGGGAAAAAGGAGAGATGATCTCAATTAATCACTAAGTGCATAAGTCTGTGTGCTAGGTTGGTTCAGTCACGTCCAACTCTTTGTGGCCCTATGGACCGTAGCCCACCAGGCTCCTCTGTCCATGGGATTCTCCAGGCAAGATTACTGGAGTGGGTTGCCATGCCCTCCTCCAGGGGGTCTTCCTGACCCAGGGATCGAACCTGGGTCTCCCACATTGCAGGCAGATTCTTCACTGTCTGAGCCACCAAGGAAGCCCACGTATGGATCGGAGGGACACAAACGTTCAGGCCACGGCAAAATGGTTCAAAATTTTAAATGTACCCAAGAGTTTACAAAGGAGTGAGCCCTCCCAGACTTACACCCCAGTCATTCAGTTCCTCTCCCTGGAAGCTTCAGAATTATTCCATGCAGAGTAAGGTACCTTTTTCTCCCCAACTCTTTATATTTATGGCAGCACGGTATACCCACTGATATTAACCCTGCTTCTTGATTCAAGAAAATATTTCAGATATCATCCCATACTGATACATAGCTTTCTCAGTTTTTTTTTTCTTTTTGTGGTTATAGAACATTCCTTTGAAGAATGCACCATTATTTATTAATCATTCTTTCCATGATGGACATCTGGTTGTTTCCAGTATCTACTACTACAGTAGATAACGTTTTATGTAAGACAGATTCCACAGATGCAAATAGGTCAGTAGGCTAAAATCCTAGAAGTGGAAATGTTGTATCAAAGATAAGGGCATTAGTCATTTTGCAAGATATTGCCAAATTTCCTTCTACAGAACGTCCGCCAACTTTCATTCCTCCCAGTGTCTGAGAGGGCTCATTTCCCCACTTACTAAACCATAAATGGTTCAGGAAAATCTGGCTTAACCCTGCTAAACTTTCCACTTTCTTGGAATGAGATTCACATTGCTCACCACAGCCTGCAAGGGCTTCCACTGTTTGACTGTTGCCAACCTGGCTTCCCAGGCCCCAGTGAAACCAAGTGTTGGGAGAGATCCAAGGAAGATCATTGCAGAAACAGCAATGCCAGCCAGAAGGCATCCTGGGGCCGGTGTTCTTTTCTCTGGGGGCATGTGTATTTAGGGAGTGGGCTGGCTGCTGTGTGCCCCACTCCACAAGTGTGGGAAAAGAGAGGTGGGGTAGGCTGGCACGGCACATGAATGGCATGGAAGGCTGAAGCTACATTACCTTGGGGGCCATGTTGGGGGCCATCCAGGATTTTGGACCTACTCAGATGTCCCCAGATTAAGCCATCCATCTAGATGTAAGCAGCTTCCCCGGACAGCCGGCAAGGGGGCAGTACTCTGCTTCGGGATTTGGCCTCTTTGCCAACAAACTTAAAGGACTCCTGCACAGAACTGTCCACCAGGGGGCAGTAATTTTTGAGAGTCCCTTGGGTTCAACTCAGTCACTCAGTCGTGTCTTGACTCTGAGACCCCATGGACTGCAGCATGCCAAGCTTCCCTGTCCATCACCAACTCCCAGAGCTTGCTCAAACTCATGTCCATCAAGTCAGTGATGCCATCCAACCATCTCAACCTCTGTCATCCTCTTCTCCTCTTGCCTTCAATCTTGCCCAGTATCAGGGTCTTTTCTAATGAGTTGACTCTTAGCATCAGGTGGCCAAAATTTTGGAACTTCAGCTTCAGCATCAGTCTTTCCTATGAAGATTCAGGGGTGACTTCCTTTAGGATCAACTGGTTTGTTCTCCCTGCAGTCCAAGGGACTCTCAAGAGTCTTCTCCAACACCACAGTTCAAAAGCAACAATTCTTTGGCACTCATCTTTCTTTATGGTCCAACTCTCACATCCATACATGACTACTGGAAAAAACATAGCTTTGACTAGACGGACCTTTGTTGGCAAAGTAATGTCTCTGCTTTTTAATATGCTGTCTAGGTTGGTCATAGCTTTTCTTCCAAGGAGCAAGCGTTAGAAAGTTCCTTAGATAGCAGGAAATCAAACCAGTCAATCCTAAAGGAAATCAACCCTGAATATTCATGGGAAGGACTAATGCTGAAGCTGAAGCTCCAGCACTTTGGCACTTGATGCAAAGAGCTGACTCACTGGAAAAGACCCTGATACTGGGAAAGATTGAGGGCAGGAGGAGAAGGGGGCGACAGAGGATGAGATGGTTGGATAGCATCACCAGTGGATAGCATGGAGTCCAATGGACATGAATTTCAGCAAATTCCAAGAGATAGTGAAGGACAGGGAAGCCTGCCATGCTACAATCCATGGGGTTGCAAAGAGTTGGACACAGCTTAGCAACTGAACAACAACCCCAGTAAATGGCAAGTGTCTCAACCCTCTATATGCATTTGTTTGTTTATGGAGTCTTAGAACTGAGGCTCCAAAAAAATTTTTAAAGGCATCTAGTTCCATCTCCAACCTGACATTTGAATCACTTCAATAGGCTCCTCAAGTCCCCAGATTGCCTCTGCTTGCACACCTCCAGTCACGGAGAGCTCACTATCAACTAAGGCACCTCATGCCATAGATGGACAATCCAAATTGTCAGAAAGTTCTTTCATAAGCCCAGTGTGTTGCCCTATCATTTTCCACCTTTCATCCCCAGGTCTCCCCTCTGGAGTAACACAGGGTTAGTCTATTCCCTCACCTCCAGGAAAGCCTTTCACATAGTTAGTCAGTGGTCAGGACCCCTGAAGCTTTCTCGGGCAAGTCTCTCTGATCTCTTTAATTGTCCCTCATCAAATAGGATTTGAAGTCCCCCTTTCCCTCCCCATTCTAGTCACTTGTTGTTGGACAAGCCCTAATTTTTCTAGATCTTTATCCAAAATGTATGTCTGAAAGTAGGCCCAGAACTCCTGGAGTGGCACAGAGGAAATGGGACCACCATTCCCTTCCTCTTTCCAAGGCCCAGACTCTTGTGCCAGCAGCCCAAGTCCCCACTCATTATTTTTAGCTGCTACACTGCACTTCTGAGTCATATGCTGCTTCCTGTTGAGTAAAACCTTCATTTTCATGCCCACTGCTGCATCATGAGCAGCATTAGTTTAAATCTACACAGCATGGAAAAGGTACGTTTTCATTCTAATTCCAAAGAAAGGCAATGCCAAAGAATGTTCAGACTACTGCACAATTGCACTCATTTCACATGCTAGAAAAATAATGCTCAAAATTCTCCAAGCCAGGCTTCAACAGTACATGAACTTCCAGATGCTCAAGCTGGATTTAGAAAAGGTAGAGGAACCAGAGATCAAATTGCCAACATCCACTGGATCATTGAAAAGGCACGAAAGTTCCAGAAAAACATCTACTTCTGCTTGATTGACTATACCAAAGCCTTTGACTGTGTGGATCACAACAAACTGGAAAATTCTTCAAGAGATGGGAATACGAGACCACATGACCTGCCTCATGAGATATCTGTATGAAGGTCAAGAAGCAACAGTTAGACCTGGACATGGAACAACAGACTGGTTCCAAATAGGAAAAGGAGTATGTCAAGGCTGTATACTGTCACCCTGCTTATTTAACTTATATGTAGAGTACATCATGCAAAATGCCAGGCTGGATGAAGCACAAGCTGGAATCAAGATTGCTGGGAGAAATATCTATAACCTCAGATTTGCAGATGACACCACCCTTATGGCAGAAAGCAAAGAAGAACTAAAGAGCCTCTTGATGAAAGTGAAAGAAGAGAGTAAAAAAGTTGGCTTAAAACTCAACAATCAGAAAACTAAGATCATGGCATCTGGTCCCATCACTTCATGGCAAATGGAAGGGGAAACAATGGAAACAGTGACAGGCTTTATTTTCTTGGGCTCCAAAATCACTGCAGATGGTGACTGCAGCCATGAAATTAAAAGATGCTTACTCCTTGGAAGGAAAGTTATGACCAACCTAGACAGCATTTTAAAAAGCAGAGACATTGCTTTGCCAACAAAGGTCCATCTAGTCAAGGCTATGGTTTTTCCAGTGGTCATGTATGAATGTGAGAGTTGGACTGTGAAGAAAGCTGAGCACCAAAAAATTGATGCTTTTGAACTGTGGTGTTGGAGAAGACTCTTGAGAGTCCCTTGGACTGCAAGGAGATCCAACCAGTCCATCCTAAAGGAGATCAGTCTTGGGTGTTCCTTGGAAGGACTGATGCTGAAGCTGAAACTCCAGTACTTTGGCCACCTCATGCGAAGAGTTGACTCATTGGAAAAAACCCTGATGCTGGGAGGGGTTGGGGGCAGGAGGAGAAGGGGACGACAAAAGTTGAGATGGTTGGTGGCATCACTGACTTGATGGACATGAGTTTGAGTAAACTCCAGGAGTTGGTGATGGACAGGGAGGCCTGGCATGTTGCGATTCATGGGGTCACAAAGAGTCAGACACGACTGAGCGACTGAACTGAACTGAAACACAAATGACAAAAAGAATCTCAGGTTCCCTTCCTGAGGTTCATGGGAACACAGACATTGCCAGAACCATCGACAGGGGGGCAAACTAGGTCTGGGAACGGATCTGAAAGTCCAGCACAGAGAATGAAGCATTTGTTCATTTCTCAGTAGTCAAATTTAAATCCATGTAGCAGTAGGCAGGATATTAGAGGGAAATAGTGAAAAGGGAAGAAAGTCAGCACTTAGCAAACAGGGATTCAGATCCTAGTCCTAGTCTGGAGCATCTGTAATTGAGGAAACAATATTTCAGTTGTCTAAACAACTGGTGAAGGTGAAGGTGCTTTTCTTCTCTGGTGAAGATGCTTTTCAGACTTTAAGGGCTGAAACAGACTTTGGTTATTATTATTCTTATATTACATCCCTAATACTTCAGGTCATTGGGAAAGATCTGATGCTGGAAAAGATGGAAGACAAAAGGAGAAGAGGGCAGCAGAGGATGAGATGGTTAGATAGCATCACTGACTCAATGGATATGAATTTGAGCAAGAGATGGTTAGATAGCATCACTGTCTCAATGCATATGAATTTGAGCAAACTCCGGGAGACAGTGAAGGACAAGGAAGCCTGGCGTGCTGCAATACACGGGGTCGCAGAGTCAGTCAGGGTCGGATACAATTTAGCAACTGAAGAACACTTCAGGGCCTTCCGTGGAATTCCTCCTTCCTCTCCTACCCTGTTTTTTTAATCCAGGCACCAAAACCTGCCTTTGCCAGTAGCCAATTCCAGGCCATAGCAACGGCAGGAACCTGAGTTCTAATTGTGTTTGCCATCTAACTGCATCACCCAAACCCTAGTGTCGCCACTGGTATTAATGAAGGTAAACACAGATAAGGGAGGCTGTGTGTGTGAGAGAGAGAGAGAAAAAGATCGAAGGCTCTGTAAACTGCAAGGCACAATACTCATTAGGTAGCTAGAGCTGAGATGATGAAATCCAAAATTCGAGCCGCCCCGCCCGGAGCCCCCCAAGCGGCTCCCGACTCCTAGCCGGTCCCGAGGATGCTGCAGCCAGCGATCACAGGCTGGACTCCTTCCGGCCTACGCTCGTGGGAGGCGTGCCAGCGCGAGTTACCGGATTGGGTAACTCCGCACGGGGCGGGGCCTCTGGGAGGCGGGGCTTCCGGCCACCATCTCCGCTGTTGCCACGGGTGACAGCCGCAGGGAGGCGGAAGGAGCCGAGGACCAGCCAGAGCTGCGTAGGTGAGCGGGAGTCTTGGCGGCCATGGCGGTCTCGGAGCCGGGGTACCGGAGCTGGTCCTTGTGGCCCGAGGTGCCATCCGCCACCTTCTTCACCGCGCTGCTCTCGCTGCTGGTATCCGGGCCCCGTCTGTTCCTGCTGCAGCAGCCCCTGGCGCCCTCGGGTCTCTCGCTGCGATCCGAGGCCCTGCGCAACTGGCAAGGTGAGCAGGGCGGGGCCGGGTCCCGGGTGCCAGTCCTTTTTCCTCCGATCTCGCCAGGCCCTGGGCTCCGGCCTCCCAGAACCCACGCCACCCCATCTCCGTCCGCCTCATTCTCCCCACCTGGAGGACCAGCCCCATATTCCACGTCTTTGTGCAGAGCCCCGTCTTGGTCATCCCTGTAACCCTTCCCTACCCAGATGTGTTCCCGTCCCTGTCGCCATCGTACTGGTCAAGGCTCCCATATCCATTCGTAGCAATGGCTTCATTCACCCCTGCTTGCTCGCCGAGGAGGATTTTTCTCTCCCTTGTCACATTCACACCGACGTCTGCTTTAAGGGCCCAACCCCCTACTGGAAACAAAAAAAAAATTTTTTTTTTCCACCTTCTCAAGACACTTGAGCTGTATCTGTGGCCACCTCTGTAAGCATCCTGGCCTCCTGGGGTTTAGAATTTCTTCTGCATCTTCGTTTTTATCTTAATCCTGACTCCGATTCCCAGCTTATAGAGAGAGCGGGGTGTCTTGTACTTTTGGGAGAGGTGTTGGTTTTCTCAGGGAGATGGAGAGATTTTGCAGACCAATTAAGTATAAATATCTGCTCATAAAAGATGTTCTTAGCCTCTGTTTCTTCCCCATTCTTTTTTGGGGAGGAAAATGAGAGATTTGTATGACTTTTGTTGTTTTGCAAAGGACTTTCACATGCATTAATCTCTTTTAATTCTCACGGTGATCCCATGACGTATTATTACTGTAGGCTTTATTGCCCATGAGCTTTATTGTTGTCCATTCTTTAGCTGAAACTGAGGCTTAATGCGAAGACTCACAGAGCTATTGAGTCATACAATTGACACAGGAACCCAGATTGTTCTTTGCATCGTTTGACATTTTGGAACTGGAACCTTGGGCTTTCTAATCCCCCAGTTATATAGAATTGCTTCTAGAATCTTCACATGTACCCTTGGGATTTCAGTGTTGGAAGTACTCAACAAGTAATGATGGTACTCTTCAGATAACGAAGCCTTACCGAGATGGCCTGACTGAGGTATATGGTTCTTAGCCTGCCTCCCTGCTCAAATCTAAAAGTGGTCCCCCTCACCCTCACCCTGGATCACATAGCACGTCTGTCTTCAGAGACAGATACAAAATGCCAGCCTAAACTGAGCTCCCTTTTTTTTTTTCCTTTACTTTGCGGCTTCCCTTGAGTGTGGGATTCATGGACAATGTGAGTATTAGACACGTAAGAGACCTTTGAGGGCCTCAAGTATATCCATTTTATTTTACGATAAGAACCACTGAAGCCGACAGGGCCCTGTATCTGGACTGAACTCAGCCAGTCTAGATGTGACAGAGCCAAGACCTTTAGACTTCCAAATCCAATGTTCCTGCCACTTCACTGATCACCCCCCTCCTTCAGTTTAGTGTTTTTGCCTGCAGGGATGTAAAAATACAGAAGCGAGGACTGCTTTTAGAAAAATAAAAGATTCTTTGCTATCTTATTGCATATCAAACATCACTCTACCTCTAAGACTGGATAAGCACTTGCAAGAAAGACTTCTGAGTTCTGTATCTACATTCTTAGTGATAGTTTTCTCATCTTTACAGGTGCACAATAATTCATGGTCCCTTTTTTCTTCCTCTGAACAGCCACTATGGAAGGAGAGGTCAGGATTACAGCCGAGGAGACGGGCACAAAGAGTGTTAAGTGACACCCACTCAATCCACCTGAAGCTGTTACAATTAATTAACCCTCAAACTGCCCGGTGAGATAGGTCAGTATTAAAGCCTCAAAGAGGATTATAAAGCACATTACAAATGATAAGAGACCATCCCATGCTAAAAAGTGTTATTTTTCTTCCCCCACGTGGAAGCCAGTCACAGATAAGACTTGCTCCAGGTCTGGGAAAGAGCAAAGATTAGACATCCCCGCCTCTACTTAGAGTCCTGGGTCCTTCGCTGTTGCTCCCCTCTGCTTATCCCGCTGGCTCCGGGCTGATTTTCCCTGGCAACGAGAGCCAGCTGCTCCCCGTTTTCCTAGGTGGGTTGTAACCTGGCTTTTCCCTTCTTGGAGCAAGCCACCATCGGGCCTCTAACTCGGTTCCCCCTGCAGTTTACAGGCTGGTGACCTACATCTTTGTCTACGAGAATCCTGTCTCCTTGCTCTGCGGTGCCATCGTCATCTGGCGCTTTGCTGGCAATTTTGAGAGAACCGTGGGCACCGTCCGCCACTGCTTCTTCACCGTGGTCTTCGCCGTCATCTGTGCCATCATCTTCCTGTCGTTTGAAGCCGTGTCATCGCTGTCAAAGCTCGGGGAGGTGGAGGACGCCCGCGGTTTCACCCCCGTGGCTTTCGCCATGCTGGGAGTCAACTGCGTCCGCTCTCGGATGCGGCGGGCCCTGGTGTTCGGCATGGTTGTGCCCTCACTGCTGGTGCCCTGGCTCCTGCTCTGTGCCTCCTGGCTCATTCCCCAGACCTCTTTCCTCAGTAACGTCTGTGGCCTGGGAATAGGGCTAGCATGTATCCTTCCTAGAGAGCTGTTGTAATGATGACATGCCAGAGGGTGAACCACGCTGTAGTAGGTCCTGGGGGTCAGGGCGGGGGGTTCAGGCAGATAGAGCTCACACGTAGGTATTCTGTGTGCCAGCTTCAGATTTGAAAACCATGTGGCCTCAGGCCACTTCCCTTCTTTACACCAGAGTTTTCTCTTCTGGGAGAGATCTCCCTACCTCTTTCCATACAATGGCTTAGCTGCTGCTGCTGCTAAGTCGCTTCAGTCGTGTCCGACTCTGTGCGACCCCATAGACGGCAGCCTACCAGGCTTCGCCATCCCTGGGGTTCTCCAGGCAAGAACACTGGAGTAGGTTGCCATTTCCTTTTCCAGTGCATGAAAGTGAAAGTGAAGCTGCTCAGTCGTGTCCGACTCTTCACGACCCCATGGACTGCAACCTACCAGGCTCCTCCATCCATGGGATTTTCCAAGCAAGAGTACTGGAGTGGGCTGCCATTGCCTTCTCCGGCTCAGCACTACCATTTAATGAAATACTCTGATTTGGTTTTTTCCAAGGTATAAACCCATTTGGCCAATTTTTTGTTATTGGAGGATCCTGAAATACCCATGAGCTAGAGATGTTCCATGAAAGGTATTCCCAGGAAACAGGTTTCTTTGTTTTTGTTTGGCTTAGTCTTTTTCTCAGAAGAGAAAAAAAAATTTTTTTTTTAAGGTAGGCTTTGAACATATGAGTGGTTAAAAACTTAGAATAAGCCTTACATTCCTGGCAATTAGGCTGACTCTTTTTGGCCGTCTCGGCAGTGACGGGCTGACGCAGGTCGGACAACCAGGGTGCCCTCACATCTCTGGGAGCTGGTGACGGTGTGGGGGACCGGCTGCCACAGAGGCCCACGGGAAGCTCACTTGGTCACATCGAGGCAAGGTTCCTTCTACCTGGGACAAAGGACAAGATGTCAGACCTCCCAGAGGGTATTAGACTGGCCGCCTGCTTCATCCCACTTAGAGAAACAGAGGTGCGCGCTGGCTTCTGACAGTGATTACAGGGGCTCGAGAGGCCCAGGAGAGAGGATGGGTGTGTCCAGGGGAAGGTGAGATGTTAGCACCTGCCTGCCTCTCCTATTGCTGCGTTGTGTTCCCTCTGAGGTACAGAGGCTAGAAACTCCAACTCTTGGTTTCCCCTGAGCTTGAAACTGCAGTCCAGAGATGATGGTGGAATAAACCCAGGCCCCCCGTGGAGTCAGCATGGGCTCCTGTGTCCTGGGGCAGCACGTAGCCCCCCTCCCTTTAGCTGTCTCCACTTCTCCTTAATATGCTGACCCCAGACGGCTTCACCTACTGCTTCTCCTTTGACGTCCCAGAGCAAGTCGCAATGAAGCTCGACCAGAAGTTCCCCTTCAGCCTGATGAGGAGGATTTCGATGTTCAAGTACATCTCCGGCTCTTCAGCCGAAAGGAGGGCAGCCCAAAGCCGGAAGTAAGTTCCAGAACGCAGTGCTTGCCTTATTCCTGGAGCAGCTCCAGGGCCTATAAAAGCGCTGCCCCAAGCCTTTTTGGCACCAGTTTCGTGGAGGACAGTTTTTCCACGAACCAGGAATGGGATTGGGGGGGGGCAGTGGGGGATGGTTGTTTCAGGGTATTTCAAGTGATTACATTTTTTGTGCACTTTTATTTTTACTCTCAGATCCACCTCAGATCATCAGATCCCAGAGGTTGGGGTCCTCTGCTGTAGAGGGTGTGACTGGTTTTCAGTGTCCTGGGGAATAGGGAAGAGGGTGTGGGTCGCTTGGGCCTACCCAGCAAAACCTGTGCACAGATTTCTCCTGAGTGCCCTGGATTCTGCCCAGCTGCTTCTAAAGTGGGGACCAAGCAGGAAGGGCATTAGATGGGAGGCGTTCAAAGCCCTTGCACATAATCCTGAGGGCCTTGCGGGAGGGCATCACCAGCCCTCAGCACTGACAAGCGCTCTGTGTGGCTGGGACTGGGCTCTGGCAGGCGACACTGGCAAGAAGTGTGATCCACACGGCCGACTGGCAGGCTTAGGAGGTGGCATGGCCCGAAGCTCAGGGTGTTCTTGGCCACCTGGCAGGAGAAGGTGAAGTTTATTCACTGTTTTCCAATCCAGGTGTGTTAACTCTCAATGGAGCTGTCACGTAGCCTCACTCCCTCCTGTCAGAGAGGAGGCCCAAAGGGGACAAACGTCTTTCTCCAGGTAACACAGAGTCAGAAGTGCCCAATCTAGAGCCCGGGGCTCCTGCTTCTGGCTCCTGCTCACTTCCTGTCACTCCGGCACACACGCTGCCGGCCTCAGGTGGCCTTCACTGGTTTTTGCCGATGCTGAGAGTTCACAATGGAGGTTTCTCTCCCAGAGAAAGGGTTCACTGCAAAGTCAAGATGCTTTGTCAGTGGCTGGTTTCTGCCTTGAGCCAACTGTGGAGTCCATCTTGTCCCCCACACTGGCCTGGAGGCAGGATCTTGGTTGAATCAGGAGCTATTCCTTGTAGTTTATTTTAAGAGGTGGACTCTCAGCCTTCGGCGGCTCAAAGCCCTCTGACCATTTTCTTTTCTCTTTTTTTTTTTGGCCATGCTGTGTGGCTTGTTGGATCTTAACCCCCCACCAGGGATCAAACTCGGGGCTCCCTCAGTGAGAGTGCCAAGTCCTAACCACTGGACCTTGCCAGGGAAGTCCCAGCTCTGACCATTTCTTAAAGGCAAGGACGGGTACCAGGAAAAATAGAAATGCACACTCACTCATTTTATTTCAGGCAAGTAATTCTGGAGTATCAGTGAGTTGGAGGTGTTGACGTTTAGAATTAGCTGTATTTTAGCTTTTTGGAAGGACCCTGATGCTGGGAAAGAGCAAGGGCAGGAGGAAAAGGAGACGACAGATCATAAGATGGTTGGATGGCATTCCCAACTCAATGGACAAGAGTTTGAGCAAGCTCCGGGAGGTGGTGAAGGACAGGGAGGCCTGGTGTGCTGCAGTCCGTGGGGTCGCAAAGAGTCGGACACGACTGAGCGACTGAATAGCAACAACAGTGGGTGGGAGGTGTTTACATTTACAATTAGCTGTATTGTATAGCTTTTTGGTTCTTAATTGCTGTTCTCACAGAATCTAGAGAGAGCTTCAGTTCTAAGTTCAGTTCAGAGAGAACTTAGTTCAGTTCAGAGAGAACTTAGGAGTCCTCATTTGCAAACTCCTCAGCCACGTTTCAAGAAGGAAGCCCCTCTAAGACAGCTGACGATGTTGACCCCTGGCGGCTGGGGCCTCGCTCTACGAGGCAGCCCCCAGTGAGGACGGTCTTGCACGCTGGATCACACTCACTTCTCTTTAACTGTGACACCCGTGGTGCCCAGTGATCCTGCTTCCCCATAACGTGCAGACCTGGCTGGGGATATGGTGACCCACACGGCATAGTGTCCCAGCCCGTGTCACCCTGGCCTGTTGCAGGCACCCAGAACAGACATGATATTTCTGATGACCCAACAACAGGACACGGGCAGTGCTGATGCATGTGTTGGTTTTGGCATCAGTCCTGGCTGCCTGGACAGCTTTGTCTCCCTTGGAGGCTCTTATCAAGCTTCTTATAGGCCAGAGCCTCTGCATTTTTAAAATTCCGGAATTGCTGCTAAGTGTCTGTGTCTGTACTTCAGTTGATTTATAAGCTTAGGTTTGGACTGAAATGTATCAAGGTTTAATCGTTACCTAACACAGGTGTCAGTGGTGTTGACATTTGTTCTTCGTATTGAGAAATCTCTGCAAAAGGTCACAGGCTAAATCCCTTAGAAGGTGTCCCCCTTCATGGCCCCAGCCACCTGTGTCTGTGGTGGGGTCTTTGACCTCGGCACAGACAGCTCCCCGCATCTATCACATCCGTTCCTGCCTGCCAGGACTTTGAGCTATAAGCCTTCTTTCCTGCCGTCATGGGTAGACCATCTGCCAGCAGACAAGGCCTGGGCCCGAGTCCTGTGTTACCCCGTTGGAGCCCTCCCCTCCGACCTCCCACAGAAGTGGACCCGTTCTCTTTGGTTGATCGCTCGGCCAGCCACGGAAGACACGAACTACTGTGATCCCATCCCCAAGTCCATCTGACTTGCAGACTGCCCTTATACCTCAAGGGGACTTAGGCATGGGCCCGACCGCCCCTCATCCTGCTGGCTTACTGCAGGGCCGTGAGTAGGCCCTGCCCGCTCTGGGCATCTGTTTTCTGTTCATTTGAGATGACTCTTTCTCCCCGTGTGGCACTCTTACAGCTGGTTACAGGAAACCCGTCCACAGCATGTTGTAATAGAAGGCAGTGCAGCGAGCCCAGCCTTTTCTCCTGCAGATCCAGTCGGGGTGCTGTGTTCCCCGGCATGACTAGCTCAGCACGCGTCTTCTCTCTTGTTCCTTTCCAGGCCGAACCCTGTGCCCGGCTCCTACCCCACACAGAGTGGCCACCCTCACCTGACCCCGAACCACCCTGCCGCCCAGATGCAGCACGCCAGTGGCCAGAAACTGGCCTCCTGGCCATCGTGTGCTCCTGGGCACATGCCCAGCCTGCCTCCGTACCAGCCTGCCTCCGGCCTGTGCTACGTGCAGAATCATTTTGGCACAACCCCCAACTCCTCTGGTGTCTACCCAGCTTCTGCGGGTGCCTCCCTGGGAGTCCAGCCCCCCGCCCCCCTCAACTGCCCTGGCACCGTGTATTCCGGGGCCCTGGCCACTCCAGCCGCCACAGGCTCCAAGGAGTGCTCAAGGGTCCTGATGCCCTGAGTGTTTCCAGGGACGCGGTCTCCCCTCTTGGCCTTCTCAAAAAGGGCCTCTCTGAGCTGAGATTTTCTTGACACGAAGTTATTTATTGGACACCTCTATGTGCCACGCTCTGTGTTGAGTATTTTGATATGTGTTCCTGTTCAGTCTCCTTTATCCTCATGACAGCTTCGTGAAGTACAGTGGTCCCCACTTCCCAGATGCAGAAAGCAGGGCGCCCAGTGAGGACGCGTGGCTCTCGTGGCACAGCTGGGGGCGCTTGGCTTCAGGCCCAGGCCCCTCCCACCCACTTCCCCCCGACAAAGAAGCCCCGGAGCAGGGGGATCGGTTGCCAGTGGCTCCCCCCAGCTCTCGGTTCCTTCCTGTCCTTGCGCACAGCTCCCTTGGTTACCCCGTGTCTGTGTGTCCGTGCGTCCGTGTGTGCCCTCGGGAGCGCCCTGTTGGTGTGCTGGCCGGTCCCAGGGCCTGTGCAGTGACGCCCCCACCACCCAGACTTCTGCCCCAGGGCTGGTGAGACGGGCCTGCGTGCGCCCCAGCCGGATGCTGACGGTCCGTTGCGTTGGTTACATTTGTATAAAGAAACTGCCTCCAACCTGCCCCTGGCGTGCTGTGTCTTTATGATCAGGGAATACAGAGGACAGCAAAGAGAACCACAGCCAGGTCCAGTCGGGCAGACAACTCCCCAGTGGGGATATGAAATGGGGCGGGAGATACGTGGCTCCCTGGAGAGCTGAGAGGGCAAACGGGAAGGTTTGGCGACCCTGAGATGGGTGGACAGCAGGGAGCCACTGTGGCGGTCCCCGCGCTCCAGGCTGGGTCACCATGAAAAGGGCTGCCTGGCGGGACTTTACACAGAGGAGAGACGTGGGCACCGGCGGCGACGCTGTCAGAAGCAAGAGGCAGGGAGGAGAGCCCCGCCCTCTCTGCCTGTCTCATGATCTCCCAGCAGGAGCTCCCGTGGGCTAAATTAACCCGGAAGCTGTTGGCAAGTGAGCCCAGAAAGTGTAGTTTGCAGGGATCAGCTCCCCGCCCCAACCCCTCCAGGCAGGGCAGGACAGGACAGAAAGTGATGGAGCCAATGGGCACCTGGTTGGGCCGGCGGAGCTCACAGCTTCTGATCAGCTGTCGGCTGGACTCATGGTGGGCTCACGTTGAGGAAACACTTCTGGTGCGGGTGTCCTCACCAACACCGTAACATGTGGCCTTCATGCATTCCTGGAGCTGGATGGCCCCCTTGGGCTGGCTTTATGGAGAGGCCCTGGGAATCAGAGGTGGGTAAGACACACCCACAGACCCGCAGCAAAGGCCAGGGCAGTGAATGGCCTGCACTGGCCGGGGAGTGGGGATGAAGCCAGAGAGTGGCTCCCAAGCCCGATTGTGAACAGGATTCACCCGCCAAGGAGTCCAGACTGCGGCTGAGACTTGCCTGCAGTCTCGGAGCCTGACATCTCCAACCACGCCGGCACCTTTCCCCTAGGGTCACTCGGTGAGGGCAGGCTGCTGTGTGTCCCTTGGTCACAGTCCCTCCACTCCAGACTCCAGTCCCAGGCCTGTGCCCAGAAGCAGGTGAGGCGGCCACTACCTTCAGTGTGCTACCATCGCCTCCTTCGTATCTGGCCCTCCTGCTTGGATCGGCCAGAGCTGTGGAGGCCGGCGGCCTGCCTCGTGGACGGCCAGGCTCAAGGACCCTCAGGCGACCGAGTAGCAGGGCTGTAGGGTCGTCTGAGGTCACTCTGTCCCAGCATCTCCTCTGCCACTGGTTTCCCGAACCAGCTTCCAGGGAGGCGGGGTGAGTCTGGCAGAGCAGCCGACAGCAGCCCAGCCTTGGACCTCTGCTGCAACCGCCGCTCTGAAATCGGTTCTTCGTCTGTTTGTTCCCCTGGGCTTTGCTTGGGCCGCAGCAGGCAGCCTGGACCAGAGCGGGGGCATTTGTAGACGGGATCCCAAAGCCCTCCCCCACTTGCCTGTTGAATCATCCACGTGCAGCCGCTTCCGTGCGTGTGTGCCAAGCCTCAGGCTGGGCCTGGAGACAAGACAGAGGTGAGCTCCATGAGGGCGGAAAACCCCCAACCCCGGCTGACACACAGTGAAGATCTGTTGACCAAGTAAATGAACTGGGACACCCCACCCTGGGGGAGCTCAATCTGGGAGTGGGGGGAGTAGACGATTGAAAAATTGTAATTCAATGATGCTGTTCAGGCGTCAGAAGAGGCCCCCAGACCAGCCTGGAGATCTGGGGGTGAGTCGGACACGGACCACACATCCTTCCATGGGGGCGGGGGTGGCTCTGGAGGGAGGGAAAGGGGAAAGCCCTAACCAGGTCCTCCAGCTATTGTTAGGCAAATGAAGAAGACAGACCACCAGACAAAGGGATGGCCATTGTTCCCCCACATGATAGAAACCGCTGTCCTATCCCCAGGTCAGGGCGGACCACTGATAGCCAGAGAAGCTTCCAGACGTCCTCCAGTTCCCCCTCTTCGTCAGCAGGGGGCAGCAGAGAAACAGCCCCTTGGCCGCCTCTGAAATCTTACCCAGGGCTGGTGCTGGGACTACCGGAGAAAGAGGATGTGTGCATCGGTCCTCCGAGGAGGCCCCCTCTGGGGTGGGGCCGGGGATCCTGCTCTGTGCACAAATGTGACCCAAGATAAGGGCTGGGAGAGAGGCATGGACGCCCAGCTCCGAGAGGCCTGGCTGCTTCAGACGCCTGCTGGTTCATTCCTTCATTTAACAAGCGCTTTGCGAGCAACTAGAGCTCCAGGCCTGTGCTCGACTCTGGGGACACGAAGAAGGAAAAGAAGGAGCCCAGCCTTCAGCGCGCTCAGTCCGTTGCGGGAGACGTGTTCTGTGGAGCGGGAGAAGAGCCAGGTGCAGAGGCGAGGGGGGCCCACCTGGCCAGGATGGGGTGGGGCGGGGGAGGGCATCGGAGGGGAGTTAACCAGTGTGAGCAGAGATGGGGAGGCGGGGAGGTAGGCAGGGCAGAGGCTGTGTGCAGCTCGGGAAGAGCTGGAAGTGCTGGGTGCCCAGCCTGACCCCGAGTCACAGCAAGTGAGTGGCCAAGCGTGTGCACACAGCTCTCCCACCTGGAGTTCAGTGCTCTTGCCCTGCCGGAAGGCGTCTGCCCGCCCGCAGGTGGAAGGGTGCGGGAGGGCCCAGGGTGGGGTTGGAAAGTCCTGTAGGATGAGGTTCCCCCCGAGTGAGGAACGAGGGGATGGAAGAGGATGGAGTTGGCTCCTGAGACCTGCAGGGCCCCTCCCCGGGCCTGCATCCCAGGGTGCCCGCAGGGCTCTGCTCAGAGCATCTCGGCCTGGATAACTGCCCACAGCCAGAGGCGGCAAGTCCCCCAAGCTCGGCGCTGCCACACCATCTCCAGGTCCCTGGCCGCCCGGAATCTTGCTCCTTCTGAGCCTGGAGCTCCTCCCCCGTGAAAGGTGGCCTGTCCGAGTCTGCTTAAACACCCCAAGGCTACTGCCTTGATGGGCTCCTCCTCCTGGGGGCCTGGCTACAGCATCCCTGGAGCCAAGGACCAGGTGGGTTACCCACAGAGGTGATGCTGGGACAGGGCTTGGGGCGGTTGGGACACAAACCACACACACCCACACACACCCACACCCCCCCAACACAGGCATGTGAAAACACAGACGCGACATTCTGAACTCACAAATCTGGGCCCTTACCCAGGGGCCTCCCATGCCGACGTGCGCTCTCTGTGGTCAGGGTTGTGGGTTCTGTTGGTGAAGGAAAGCTACACGGCTCAAAATAGTCTGGAGTTAGAGCTCCCTTCCAGGTCCTCCCCACCATTCTATTCAGAATAAAGAACTTTCTCCCCCGAAGAAAGGAATGGACATTAAGATTGATTACGTTCAGCTCCCAGCCGACCCCAGTCTCCAGCTGGTCTCAGGAATTCCTTGCCCCAGTTGTTGAAAGCTAACTAGTGAAAAATAATCTTGAGGAGAAACAGACCCCCTCAAAACAATGTATCTCCGCATATATATGTTTTCTATACAGACCTACTCTCCTCAGCCCACTTATCTGACTGCTGCCTCTTCTCACCTCATTAAAGGTGATCTGTTCCTCTAAAGTGCCGGTCTCCTTCTTTCTCCAAACCTCGCCTTCTCTAACTCCCTTACCCTACAGTTGGGTCCCCTCAAATATGTTGAAGGCCTAAGCGCACCGCCCCCCCCCCCCCCCCAGCCGTACCCGTGAATGTGACGTGTTGAAGTCATTTGGGATTCAGGTGGGGCCTAAACTCAACAGCTCGCTTCCCCATAAAGATGAAGCTACACAGAGATCCTACAGGGAGAAGACGGCTGTGTGATGACGGAGGCAGGGTCTGGGTCGATGTGCCTCCCAGCCACGGGCACCAAAGGCTGCTAGGAATGAATGGAAGCTGAAAAGAGGGAAGAAAGTGTTCTTCCCTAGAGCTCTCAAGGGCAGCACGGGGCCCCTGGATGCCTTGATTTCAGACTTCCGGCCTCCAGGACTGTGAAAGAACAAACCTCTGGGGTTTTTTTTCACTTTTAAGTCCTTATTGAATTTGTTATAATTTTGTTTCTATCTTATGTTTCGGTTTTTTGGCCATGAGGCCTGTGGGATCTTAGCTTCCAGACCAGGGATGGAACCTGTACCCCCTGCATTGGAAAGCGACCTCTTAACCACTGCACCACCAGGGAAGTCTCCGTGTCTGTTGTTTGAAGCCACCCAATTTGGGGTGCGCTGTTACAGCCGCCCTGGGAAATAGGCAAGGTCACCTCCCTAGATGGCTACCCCCCACCCCCACCCAGAATCCGGGGAGCTCCCCACAGCCGGCTCCTCTATCCGCACCTGGGGGCCCCCACCCCCGTCTCTCCTCCTGCAACGTGGTCAGTTCCATGGCATCCCGTACTCATGCAGTGGGAAGGAAAAGGGGGAGGGAAGTAGAAGAGAAATGACATTTTGAACTCTCCCGGCTGGAGACAGTAGCTGGAAGAAGGAGGTGGTCTGCGGGCAGGGCCTCGGGGGATATGCCATGTAGGGCACTGTGATTCTGTGGCCACGAGGTCGCAAGGCAGAGATGGCCTGAGGCCTTGGGAAGACATGGTGCTAGAACCCAGATGATGGAGGGTAGAGACCTTACCCCTCACCTGGTTCCCCAGGCCAGCGGGGAGAGGAGGGAGGGCTGGAATGAGTAGCCCCAGGAAGGAGCTCTGATCAGAAGGCAGAGGGGGGCTCAAGGCTCCAGCAGCCTCTCCTGGCCTTGGGCAAGTCACTGACACCAGAGGGAGAATTACATAGGTAATAAAGCTACTGCTGTTTAGTTGCTAAGGCGTATCTGACTCTTTGCAATCCCATGGACTGTAGGCGGCCAGAATCCTCTGTCCATGTAATTTTCCAGGCAAGAATACTGGAGTGGGTTGCCAATTCCTTCTCCACGGGATCTTCCCAATCCACAGATGGAACCCAAGTCTACTGCACTGGCGGGCGGATTCTTTACCACTGAGCCACCTGGGAAGCCTCAGGTAATAAAGACAGAGGGATTATAATCATGCTTTTTTCCTAGTGTTTGACCTAAGGGCAAAGCACAAGCCTCACCTGAGCTTCCTTCCCGCAAGTGTCAAGGGCAAAGAGCCATCCCTTCCTTCAGGGACGTCAGTAAAGGACAGAGGCACCTGTCATGCTGTGACTGTAGCTTCCATGGGTGGGGAAAAGACTTTTATCAATGGTGGCAAATTGCACCAATGCAGTGCAATTGGTGCACCAACGCACCAGTCTCCAAGCAGGTGCCTATCTATTGAACCTTGAACCCTGTGAAAATGGGGACTGTCTGGCTTGTGTTCATTCATTCACTGAACATCTACTGAACACCCACTTTATTCGAGGCCCTATTCCAGTTATGGGAATGCAGCAGAGAGCAAGGTGGCCAAATGCCTACATTTAAAGAGCCCAACAGTCAGTGTGTCGGGGGCAGGGAGGAAGAGAAAGACAATTAACAAAAAGATGAATAAATGAAAAATAGGGGCTAGTGATAGCATGGTACAGAGCATTAAAGTAAAATGAAAGAAAGTGAAAGTGAAGTCGATCAGTCGTGTCCAACTCTTTGCAACCCTATGGACTGTAGCCTACCAGGCTCTTCCTCCATCTATGGGATTTTCCAGGCAAGAAAACTGGAGTGGGTTGCCATTTTCTTCTCCAGGGGATCTTCCCAACCCAGAGGATCAAACTCAGATCTCCCACATTGCAGGCAGACTCTTTACCCTCTGAGCCACCAGGGAATCCCAAGAATACTGAAGTGGGTAGCCTATTCCTTTTCCAGCAGATCTTCCCAACCCAGGAATTGAACTGGGGTCTCCTGCATTGCAGTCAGATTCTTTACCAACTGAGCTATCAGGGAAGACCTTACAGAGCATTAAGACAAGACAATGAGGCCTAGAAAGGGGAGAACCTTAAGTCATTGAAGGCCTCCTGAAGGAGGTGACTTTTCTGCAGAGATCTGATGAAATCCAAGGAACAGTCATAAGAGGATCTGGATGAAGAGCATTCCAGGTGGAGAGAAGGACAGAGCAAGGGCCAGATGGGAAGGGCCGAGCACGGGGGAGAATGGCCGGGGGGTGATACACACGTTAGGTGCTCAGTCAATGCTTGTTCCCCTGGGAATCTGTATGTGGGCAGCCTGGGTTTGGGAGGCCACACTCATACTCACGGCTTGGTGCTCTGAGCCCCCATGACCTGACCACCTGGCCCACAGGGAGTCCATGGTCTAGGGTCAGAGATCCTGGGAGCCCAAGCCCTCACAGTGCCTGCCCTCATTCATCCACTCATTTCCTTATCAAAGAGTTACTGAGCATCTGCTACATCTGGACCTCATCCAAGGGGCTGGGCCACAAAGATGACCAAGGCCCACTCTCGTCGAAGTCTGGTGAGGGAGACAGAAAGCTCCCTGGGGGACCCCAGCTCTGGGAGAGACCCCTGCTCACCCCTGCAGACCCCAACCAGGGGATCAACCAGCCCTGCGGGACCCAGGGAAGGTGTCCCAGATGAGGCGATCCCCGAACCTGGCCTGGAGGGCTGAGCAGGCCTCTCCAGAATAGAATGTGGAGAAGGGCATTCCAGAAGGAGAGGGCAGCCCGGGACAAGATGTCCAGCCAGCCTGGAAAGTGTGCTGCAGAAGGGCCAACAGGGCCAGCGCCGAGGGATGGATGCAGAGAGGCCATGGCAGCCAGGGTGGGAAGGGCCCTCATGGCCAGCCTAAGGAGTCCGGACTGGATCCTGGGGGTGGTGGAGATCACGGTGGGTTTCCCTACTCGGGAAACCTGGGGTCTGGAGGCAGGGGTCTGGAGGGAGCCTCACAAATTCACGCAGCTGAAGCCAGGCTTCTCCCCTGGGGCTGCCCCCGCCTGCCCCGGGGCCCTTGGGGCTGGAGGAGGACAGGCAGAGCTGGTTCTTCCATGTACCCAAGCTCTCTGCCTAAGGGTGAGTCAGCTGTCTGGGTTTCTGTGTGATAGGCGGGTTCGCCCCCACCGCTGCCGCCCCCCGCAGAGCCATCAGGAACATTCCTGTGGTTGGCGGAGAAGAAATCTAAAACCCCTGAGCTTCCTGTTTGTTCTTTGTTGTGCTCCACCCCCAGGTGTGGCCCCTCTTCTGTGAAATCTCGGGACTCCAGGTGCACGGAAGGGTTACCTGCCAGCACCAGGGAAGCAGGACAGAGCCAAACTCCCGGATCGGAAGGGTGGGACCCAGGTGTCCCAGCCCCCAGATCCCACCCGCCCCGAGTTCTTCCCCTCTGGGGAAGTGGGAGGATGGGGAAAAGGAGGGTGTTTCAGCTCTCCCTTCCTGAGGGCTCTGCCGGTGGGGATGGGTGGGGACAGCCCTGAGCCCGCGTCTCCCCAGCCCCCAGATGCAAGAGGAGCAGCTGAGAGTGTATGAGTACGGGCGCTCGGGGAGGGTACGGCAGATGCATCGCTGTGTGTTCAACGTGGGAGCAGGTGGATCAGCTTGAAGATGCGGGCGGCGCTGCCTATTAGATACTCTCCAGTGGGAAAGGTCCTTCCCCGGCCTGGTTCAGCCTCAGAGCTCCGATGACCATGCTGAAAAGATCCTTAGATCCTCTGATCCTGAGAGGAAAGAAGTCTTTCCCGAGGCTGCACAGGGAGTGGACATAAACCCCACGTGCCAGCCTCCCACTTGCCCCCCAGAGACTGTCTCCCACGACAGAACTGCCCAGGCCCTGCCCTGCCCTGCCCTGCGTCGGCCTCCCCCCAGGCCTCTCCAGCCAGTGTGGCTCGGTCGGTCCCTCATGGTGTCCAGCCAGCCCCTCTGGAATGTTCGGGGTGAAACTCTCTGCTTGGAGTCTAGCCTTAAGCCTTCATGCTGCAGTCCCAAGTCCTGATGGAAGAACCCGGATCTCCCTACAGGCCCTGGAACTCTCCCTTCCCAAGGGTGCCAGGCCCTGCTGGTGGCTTCTGCACCTGGGACAGTGTCAGTTTCCCTGAGAACTAAGGTCTGGCCGGGTCAGGTTCTGGCTCACCCTGGGAGGCTCTGGGTGGCATTAGGTAATAGTTCCAGCTCTCCCCAGGCTTCAGGAGCCAGGCCCATCCCCCTTCACCTGTTCTGAAAGGTGGAGTGAGGGCAGAGGACGTGAGACCTGGCTTCTTTTTTCCCCATAGCCCTGCAGGGTCCCTGAGCCTGTCACCTCCCCCTGGGAGGCCGGGACTCACTCCCATTTTATGGATGAGCATATTGGGGCTCTGGGAAGAAAGCAACTTAGCCAGTGGAAGCAGTCTCACTGAGCCCCCAGGTCTGCAGCCCACTGATCCTGACCTGCTCACGGCCAGGAAGGGGGTTTGCAGAGAGGGTGGCCAAAATGCCTGCTGGAGGTGGCAGAATGGACCTGGGTCCTCTCAGAGCTCTCACACATATGCGGGCATGTGTGTGCATGTACACATGTGTGTTTTTGTGTGCATGTGTGTGCATGCATGTGAGTGGGGTGGGGGGCCAGTTTCCTTCATGAGCCCCTCTCCTGCATGGAGTCCACTCTCCCCCTCCCCCTCCAAGAGCTCCCCTCCCCTTTACCCCTCGGGAGCCCCTCCTCACCCAACCCCTCCCCAACATATATGTAAAGTTCCATGAAGGAATTCCCTGGCTCTCCAGTGATTAGGACCCTGTACTTTCACCACCAACACCGTGGGTTCAATCCCTGGCTGGAGACTAAGATCCCAAAGGCTGCACGGCCTGGCAAAAAAAAAAAATTATATTATTAAGTTCCGTGAGATCAGAGCCTTGGTTCCATCCACAGTGTTATCCCTCACTAGTGCCCAGAACAGTTCTGTTTCTCCCTGTCCAAGCACCTAGAAGGCAAGCACTCAACAAATATTTGCTGGATATATATGATAACTCATTTAATTACTATAATGCTCCTATGATGTAGGAATGACTATCAGCCCTGTTGCCTGGAAGCAGTACAGTTAAGAAGCAAGGTTTGAGCCCAGAGGCAGATACTGAGGCTCTGGGTTCTGACCTCTACGCCAGCCTGCTGGGTACCTCCAGGGTCCACTCCCTGCAACGTCGGGCAGGGGACACGAGGCATGTCATCATCAGCTGGGGACACAACTCCTGAGCCCACACGCAGGCCTGGCCTGGCTGGTGTCCAGCCTGCTGAGCCTCTCAAGGTGGTCCACGGGCTCCTCGTGGTCTCACATGTCCTCTGCAGAGAGAGCCCAGCTCTGCTCCCCCTGAGAGAGATGGGGCTACACCCAGAGGGGGACACAGAAAACAAGAGAAGTCTGGGGAAAAAGTCCAGAAGGTTCCTCACAAGACAGTGGAAGACAAAGGGCCAGCTTCCAGTACAGGACAGTACAGGACCAGAAAGATATGCCAGGGTGTCTGCTCCTGCAGACAAACCTCAGTGCTGGAAGTGTGTTTGTGCATGCTTGTGTGTGTGTCTTCTGCTGGGAGAGGAGGAAGAGGGGGCTGTCTAGGCAGGGCTGAGCCCCGGAGAGGGAAGGACCCCAGGGGTTCTGCCCGCTCCCTGGTGTGAGAGAAGGGGCAGCGGCATGGGCATCAGCTGGCCTGCTTTACTGTGTGACCTTGGCCTCCCAGTTCAGGTCACTCAACTGCAAAATGAAGGTCATACTGCCCAATGCAGAGGTTGCCCCAGGAGCCAGTACGGAGGGAGCGTGGCCCATCTGAGGATGAGCAGGCTGCTTTGGAAGATGGTGTGATCCTGTTACCAAGGTGAGCAGATGAGGGATGCTGTGGAGGCTGAATGTGGTGAAGACCATTAACTCTCTGAGAATTTGGGCAGTATGGGGGCAGATCACAGTCAACCTGGGCCTCATCCTTATAACGGGCATTTCTCCCCAGTGCTCGATGTCCTACCGTGAGAACCACACTGAGAGCCAAGTTGTCTCTCCTCCTCCCTCACCACCCTGCACCCAAGTCTCATCCTTTGCAGGGGGCTGTCCCTCCCTGAGGGCACTGGGAGGGTGGGGGGTGATGGGGGCAGGGCTGTGAGCAGACCTTACCTCTCCAAGGGTCTGGATCCCTGCTCAGAAGCAAACACGGCTACCTGACATCACCCTTCTCCAGGCTCTGGTCCCTTGTTCAGGGCTTTCCTGGGAATTGCTGGGTCTCTGAGGATGTTCCTGCCAACGGCTGGAGGGTGGGTTGCATTCTGGACCAGATGTCGGTGCAGTGACAGAGCTGTGTCCACAGAAAGAAGGCTTACTCAAAAACTGTGCTGGCCCTCTCTTTGCTGCCTTTGCCCCTAGTTGGCTGGGTAGAGGGTGGCTGGGTGTTGGCATCTTCTTCCTACAAGGAAAAAGCCAGGTGTCCAGAGATGAGACACATGAGGTGGGAATCACAGGAAGATCCCCCAGCGAAGGAAATGGCAACCTAGTATTCTTGCCTGGAAAATCCCATGGACAGAGGAGCCTGGTGTGCTACAGTCCATCAGTTCAGTTCAGTTGCTCAGTTGTGTCCAACTCTTTGTGACTCCACGGACTGCAGCACTTCAGGCTTCCTTGTCCATCACTAACTCCTAGAGCTTGCTCAAACTCACGTCCATCAAGTCCGTGATGCCATCCAACCATCTCATCCTCTGTCATCCCCTTTTCCTCCTGCCTTCAATCTTTCCCAGCATCAGGGTCTTTTCTAATGAGTCAGTTCTTTGCATCAGGTGGCCAAAGTATTGGAGCTTCAACTTCAGCATCAGTCCTTCCAATGAATATTCAGGACTGATTTCCTTTAGGATGGACTGGTTTGATCTCCTTGCTGTCCAGGAGAGTCTCAAGAGTCTTCTCCAACACCACAGTTCAAAAGCATCAATTCTTTGGTGCTCAGTCCATAGTGTCGCACAGAGTCAGAGACATCTGTGCACACACACCTGCAGAATGCAGAGCCTGGAATCTCTCGATTTCTTTTTGCTTCATTGGGGGCCCACCTGGAATGGTCTGGGGTCCTCAGAGGAAGAACCAGAGGCCTGAAAGCATCCTTTCTGGTCTCCCCTCTCCAGCCTGCCAGTGCCTCATCCCCCATTCCTTCCCGCGCCCTCTGATCAGGAGCCAACAGAGTGGCAAGAATACAAGGAAACAAACCACGCTCTTCCCAGCTCACATCCCTTTGGTGCCTCCCCACCCCCTCATCACACACGTTGTCCTTCGTTCATCAGCTCGCTCAACAGATGTTCATGAAGGGTCTGCTAAGTGCCAGGCACGGTGCACACGATCAGCTTATAGGCTGGTGGAGAGAAAGCCAGTAATCACACAGCCACACAAATGACAGACTTTCCAATTACCAACCACACAAATGCTCTGGGGGAAAGGAACATGGTTGAGTTGTGGGGGGTCCTTACACAGAGGACCCTGGCTGGCCAAGTAGAGGAAGAGGAGTTCACTAAGGACCCTGAGCAGGAGCTGAGGAAGGGAGTGCCAGGGAGCAATTAGCTGCAGAAGGCAAGAGAAGAAAGGGGGACAAAGAGGCCAAATGACGCCGAGATGTCAAGTAAGGTGTTGGTGTTGTTTAGTCACTAAGTCATGTCTTACTCTTTGCGACCCCATGGACTATAGCCTTCCAGACTCCTCTGTCCATGCGATTTCCCAGGCAAAAATACTGGAGCAGGTTGCCATTTTCTCCTCCAGGGGATCTTCCCGACCCAGGGATTTAACCTGCATCTCCTGCACTGGCAGGTGGATTCTTTACCACTGAGTCACCTGGGAAGCCCTTGAGTGAAATGAGAGAAGAATGTCCTCAGGGTAAAGCACAGACTTCTTAGTTTGGTCATCAAAGCCCTTCAGGATGGCCTCATTTGTATCTCCATCCACCCCCAGGCCATAGCAATTTCCTCCCTGCCTGGAATTCCTTTCTCATCCTGGCAAATTCCCAAAGATCCCGCCACCTCAGCTCAAAAGCTGCCTCCTCCATGAAGCCTTCCCTGACCGCCACCCCTCTGGTAGAGCATGTCACTACCTCCTTGGGTGTGCCCATAGCCCTTCGTATAAACATCTGTTTGAAGCCCACGGCAGAATAGTAAGAGTGAGGCTGGTGAGAAGGCTGGTGTGAATAACAGCCAATGCCGGGAGGGCCAGTGGGGTATGTGGAGATTGTTGAGAACGATCGATCAGACTTTCCAGAAGGGCAGTGCTGAGACCAGGACCTTTGGGTCCACTGACAGAGGCCGGCAAGTAGCCCTCCCCGCACTGGCCTGTGGGTTGGTTTTGGATTCACCCTGCTTCTCCCACTCCGGGGCCTCGTACAACCCACAGCATCTCCTGTCCTGCTTGCAAGCTGCTGGGTGTCTGCCTGTCTCCCTGTGGATGCATAAATCCCTTGAGGGTTCTTTCTTCATGGTCCCTCCCCCACCTGCTGCAGCATAAAGGGCTCTGCGATGGAAAGTGGAACTCGAGGCCAAGGCAAGGGATGCTGTGCCAACTTCCTTCAGCCCCAACTAAGGATGTTTCTGGGCTCCCTCCCTGATTCCTTCATTGCACACGCGCTTCTCAAAGGATGGAACCAGCAGCTTAATCCTTCACCTCAAGGACTTCCTGGGCCTGGACCTGAAAGGAGAGGAAGCTGGGTTCCTTGAAGTGTTAGTCACTCAGTCGTGTCCGACTCTTTGCAACCCCAGGGACTGTAGCCCGCCAGGCTTCTCTGTCCATGGAATTCTCCAGGCAAGAATACTGCAGTGGGTTGCCATTTCTTTCTCCAGGGGATCTTTCCAATCCAGGGATTGAACCTGAGTCTCCCTCCTTGCAGGCAGATTCTTTACCATCTGAGCCACCAGGGAAGAACTACTTAATAATACAGGGGGTGCCATCTGACCCAGGCTGGCCTTCCAAGATCACTGTGAATGCCAGGGCCACCACTAATAGATCTACCTGCCCAGAGAGGTCCTGGGAGGCTGGGGCAGCAGCCCCCAGCATGGGCTCCTGGGCTGGGCTCTCTGGGCTTTGCACTTGGCCAGTCAGGCCCTAGGCTATGCTGAGGGCCTGCTGTGTACTCAGTGTTGACTGAGAAACAAACAAAAACACACAGGCTAAGAGTTCTAAGTCTCAGTTTTTAATCAGAGACCTTCCTGAGGACTGTAGCCTGGGAAACAGTCTCTCAATACCTCTGAGGGTACTACTTTGAAGACGTTCTGGCATAGAGAAGCCAGGATACATGTATATATGATTTTGGCTGCGGAATACAGGCAATCCAGTATCTGTCTCAGTGGAAGGTCACTGCTAGGTACAAGGTACAGATATCTCAGTTAAAGATTTTAGTGTGTGTGTGTGTGTGTGTGTGTTTTTTCCTATGTACGGGAAAGTACAAGAATCTGGGTCTATTATAATTCTTCCTGAGATATATCTAACTGTTTAAGGGGCCTATTTTTTCAAAGCACAGAGTGCTTTGTCCTGTTCTTGGTCTTAAATTCCTTTCAGGGTATATAGGTCAGTAACTGTAGTGGCTAATGACTTGATCCTTGTGGAACTGGATGGTGGGCAGCATTCTTTGATGGACATCAGGTGGGATGTGGATCCACTCAGAGCCTGGTTCTGGTCCAGGCTTTACACTGACAACCTATATAATCTTTAGCAAGTCACTCAAACTCATGGGGCCTCAGTTTCTTCCTCTGTAAAATGGGATGATAACCACCTCCTGGGGTTGGTTGCGACAGTGAAAAAAGTTTGCTTGTGTAAAAACACTCTGTAAACTATAAAGAGAGGTGGATGAAGGCATGGGCCATGTGGGCTGGGGGGCATCCTTCCCAGTGATAATAATAATTTTCCCCCACTCTGGGAAGGAGAGGTACAAAAATAAGATCTTGATGATCTAGGTCTCAGTATTATCTATAGCTGTATAACAAATTACTCCCAGATTGAGTAGCTTAAAATAACAAATATTTATCATCTCACAGGTTTTGTGGGTCAGAAATTTGGGAGCAACTTCATGGGGAGGTCCTGCTCAAGGCTTCTCTCTCTTTTTTTTTGGTCACATGGCATGTGGGATCTTAGTTCCTCAACCAGGGATCAAAAGCCCCCTGTGGTGGAAGCAGAATCTTAACTAATGGACCACCAGAGAAGTCCCTCAAATCTTCTGTTGAAGTTACAACCAAGGCATCATCTGAAGGCTTGACTGGGGCCGGAAGATCTGTTTCCATGGTTACCCACTGACATGACTGTTGGTAGGAGAGCCCAGTGCCTTGCTGGCTGTTGACAGAAGGCCCCCTCCTGTAGCACATAGGTCTCTTCATGAGGCTGCTTGAAAGTACCCAATGTGCCAGAGGTCTGGCTTTCCCTCACAGCTGGTGATGCAAGAGAGAGTAAGGCAGAAGTTATGATGGCTGTTATAGTCCAGTTTTGGGAGTGGCATATCATCCTTTCTGCCTATGCTAATGGTCACGTCGGTCAGTCTCCTGATACAGTGTGAAAGGGGACTACATATGGCATGACTATCAGGGCACAGGATTGTTGGGGGCCGTCCTGGAGACTGGCTACCACAGTTGTCTCCTCTAAGACTTAGACAACCACCCCTCTTCCCTCACATACCAGGAGTCCGGCCATCACGTTCCCCTCCCCTTCCACCCTCACTCTCTCCCGCAGTCACCAAGGCCCAAGGTTGGGCCTCTAGAACACCTCTTTCACCAGTTACCCCATTTCACCCCCCATCCCCACCCAGGCAAGATCTTGGTCATGTCTCTCCTGAACACCCAGGCTCTTCTAATCCAAGATGTACATATTGCGTAAAACTTTCATTGGTTCCCCAGTGTACACAGATTCCTGTGTATGCTCCTGGGAACAACTCCTGGGTGAGGTGTTCAGCCCTGCTCACCACTCCTCAATGGGCCTAATTTGAGCCTCACCAATGTTCTCTAAGCAAAGTTATACCCCTTCATTGACCTTGTTAGCTCTGCCTGGAAGACATTCTTTTCATCTGTCTGTAAAACTCCTAGGCGTCCTTCAAAACCCATCTCCCAGAACCCTTCTATAACTGCCCAGGACAGTCAGTTTGTTCCTCTCCAGATACTCTCAGCCTCTGCTCACAACCTTGTAACCATCTAATCACCTGCCAGCCCCTCTTCACAACTATGAGCTTTCCCAGGGCAAGCACAGAGCCTGGCTCAGCTTGGGGTCCTCAGAACAAAACCCAGAGCTGGGTGCATCTGCAGGTAGGAGCTGGAGAGAAGATCAGGCTGGATACATTTAGCTGTGAGTGGGGAAAAAAACAAACCTAAATCAAACTGGCTTAACAAAGGAGGATCTTCATTATCTCACATGGAAAGAAGTCCAGAAGCAGGTGGGCAATTGGCATGGTGTGACCAGTGGGTCAGGAACCATTACTGGCTTTGTCCTCTGGCCAGTTCTCCTCGTGGCTACATGAGGGCTACAAGAGTTCCCATGTCACCAGCGGACATGACAACATCCAGAGTCATAGAGGGACCACGTCCTCTAAGATCTTTCTCTGGGGAGCCCCCTCTGTGCAGCCCCTCAGAAGACTTTCCCTCCTTGTTTCCTTGGCCAGAACCAGGTCATGTGTCGCTCCTAAGCCAGGTGCCATGGGGGAGACTGTCTGGGCACAGAGGCTGTTGGCAGGCAACCTTCCAGATTGGAAGGGAGTCACAGCCTGATCGTGAGAGCACGTGGGATATATTTATGGATGGAGCTGAGAAATGAGAGAGACTTTGGCATGTCTAGAGCAAGCGAGGTGAGATGTGAGGAAATAAGGTTGCCAAGGATGGGTTTCCAGACCCCTCGCCCACTGTAGTCATCTTTCCATTCATTCATTCATTCAAATAGTGACTGAATAGCTACGTGCTAGGTTCTGGGTCACCTATGGTCACCTATGAAATATGTATTACTACTTACATCTCAGAGTGAAGAAACTGGGCCCGCAGGTGGAATAACTTGTTCAAGCTCCCAGAGTAGGTGGGAACAGTCATATCTGTGTGGCTCACGATACAAAGTTCTGAGTCACCCCAAGAGAGGACCATAGGGAACAAGGGCAGGTTGCATGTCCCAAAATGGCCTCACTCGCCTGGGCCCTGAGCAGCCTCACAGGAAGGCTGGGCTTGGCTGGATGGGGCATCTGTGCTGTTTTGTAAGGGATGAGGGTTTCAGCCAGGGCACAAGCCATTCTGAAACCAGCTGTGCTTCCAGTGCCTGGCAGGAGCACTCGGGGTGGGGACGTTTCTCAGATATAGGTACCCTGGGCTCCACCCCTAATCCGTCACTCCACACCTCTCTGCTCCATAAAAGGATACCATGAGTCTCAAGCCCTGGGAAGGCAGGACGGTGCCTCAGCCCAGGAGCTGCCCTGGCCGGTTGGCCCCATCCAGGACATCCACACCTGCAGCTGCCCAGGTGGGTGTCTTTGCCCTCGGGGCAGGGCAGGAGGAAGGGGGAGGGGGCCAGAGGTTATGCACTGGAGGTGGCAGCCTTGCTGCTCCACCCTTCCTCGGCCTTCCTGGGAAGCCAGGTTCAGGGCAAGGAGGGCAGAGAGCAGGCTGCCTGGACCTGGCAGGTCAACTGGAACTGAGACTGAGGGTTGCTGAAGGCAGGGTGGCTGAACCCAAGCCTCAGTGAGGAGGTGGAGTCGCTGGCTGGGGTCTGTCCTGTCCCAGGCTGGGCGGGGTGGGGGTGGGGGGTGGTGTGAGAAGAAGGGTAGGGAAGAGGAAGGAGCTGGTGCGGGACTTGTCCTCAGCCTGTGCCCAGCACAGCAGGGAAACTCCTGGATAGGGCCGCTGAAGCAGGGCTCTAGTCCCGTCCCTGCCATCCTTTACTGTGTGATGCTGGACAAGTGCTGTGACCTCTCTGGTCTGAGTTTCTCACGTACAATAGGGAGGTGGGCTGGGATGATCTTAAAGACTCCTCTGGGCAGACCATCTCTGCTTTCGGTTTGTGGTGGGACTGGATGTGGGTGCCCCACCCTCTTCCACCTTCCACCCCACCTGCTCTCACCTTTTAGCCCCTCCTGCAGCCACTTCCTACTTCTGGCCTTGGGGCCCCAAGCCAGGGACTGGTGACTTTGAATACATTTTCAGGGCCTGGGGGGTGCCCAGGTCTTCATGGTCATCTTCCTTCTTCCCTAGGGCAGCCCGGGCAGGCATTTTTATTAGAGAGAAGGATTGTGAAATGCCCTCGTGACTGGGGAGGTGCAGGACAGAACTGTGAAAGGTGTGGGGCTGAGTCCCTGGAAAACCAGCCCTAATTTCTCTAGCTCTGTGTTTCTGGGGCCCCTTGCAGAGTGACAATGTGTGAGCTTGCCTGACCCCTGGCCTCCTGAAAGGGCCTCTTTGGCATACATGCTGCCCAGGGATTCCTCTGCCTAAGGGTTTGGAAGTCACTGCTCTGGAAGACCCAGGAAGGGGTGGGGGATGAGAACAAGCTTCATTTGCAAGCAGCACTACAGAAATGGATGGGGTTCCGCTTGCAGCCTGGAAAGATCCTGAACTCTCAGGGGGGGCAGGCACCAGCAGCCTCTGCAATGGGGGACCCCCAGGCACCCAGCTTAGGCCAGGAGCTGGGGTGTCCTCTGGAGATCTTCTAAAAAGGGGAGGAGGACTCCCTTGGTGGCTCAGTGGTTAAGACTTCACCTTCCAATGTAGGGGGTGCAGGTTCGATTCCTGATCAGGAAACGAAGATCCCACAAGCAGGCGTGTTCATGCATGCTTAGCAGCTGTCATGCCCGACTCTTTGTGACCCCATGGACTGCAGTACATCAGGCTCTTCTGTCCATTGGATTTCCTAGGCAAGAATACTGGACTGGGTTGCCATGCCCTCCTCCAGGGGATCTTCTCAACCCAGGGATCGAACCCATATCTCCTGCGTTGGCAGGCGTGTTCTTTACCACTGAGCCACCTAGATCCCACATGCCCTGAGCCAAAAAACCAAAATGTAAAACAAGCAACATTATAACAAATTCAATAAAGGCTTAAAAAAATGGTCCACATCAAAAAATATTTAAAAAAAAATAAATAAAAAATAAAAAGGGAGAGAAGGTGTGACCAGAACAAAGGAGACACCGTCTACAAAGTGGGGTTGGTGGTCAAGGGGCTGCAGGCTGGCTGGGCAGCCCAAGGCAAGGCAGGAGTTTCTAGGGCTCCTTCCTTCTCCTGCTAAACCCTCATACTTCTTGAAAAACACGTTCTGGGGAATGAAACCAGAGTTGTTTTATTTATTTATTTATTTATTTTTCAGAGTTGTTTTAATTTCCTAAGCTACCACAGCTTTTTCTCTTGGCAGAGCCAGAATTGCCGAAATGATTAAAATAATCCTGTTATTGTCCTTGTGGATCTGCACTAGCATTTCCTTCCAGGTGGGAAGAGAGCTAGTCCCCTGTACTTACTGGTTCTGCTGGTTTGGTCCTGGAGCTCCAGCTGAGGCCTCCCCAGGGCAGAATGCTAATCCGGGTTGCCCATCTGGCCCTCGCCCCAGAACGGGAATAATCAACCAGCTGCCCTCCTGCCCAGGCTGCAAGGATTCATCTTTAGAAACCAGAGGACACACACACATCTTAGCTGATGGTTTCATCTTCCTTCAGCTCATTTCTCAAAGCAACTTTGGATGGGGGCTAGAATGAGAAACTGAGGCCCAGAGTCAGAGGCAGATTTCCACAAAGCTCAAGTCACTTAAGCTTCAAGATTCCCATTTGCTGAAACAATAAACGATGTGAAAACGATCACTGAAGACACGCTGAGTTTTACCTTTTCTGTCATTACAAACCATCCATCTGTGACTGTATTCAACAAAATGAAACAAGTTCTGGGAAATCATATTTGCAATATTGTGCTCTTTTTCTTGAAGGGGGCTCCTGTGAAAACTGCTGCAGTCCTGCCAGGGTCTCTTGGGCAAGAAGTGGTAAGACGGAGCATCCAAGTCAGTGAACTTTACCTCTACTGCCTCTGATCCTTCTGCCTGTCCCTTTCTACTCCCACCTCATCTCGTTGTTCTTACTGTTATCAAGGTAAAGGGTTGATATAGTCTACCTGCTTTGTTTAATCTGCAAAGGTGGGTGGTAGATTTATTGGAAATAGTTGGCATGGATCGTCTTACTTTCAAAATAAGCCTGTAATCTCTGTTACGGGGGATTAGAATAACTCATATTGTAAAAGGTGGATATTTCACGGGGATGGATGTCAGCTCATTTAAAGGGAAACTTAAGCCCATCAGAGATTTCATAGGTGGATGGGTTCCCTGAAAAGGCAGGAAGCGCCCAGTCATGGGATGTGGGCAAAGAGAGGCTGGAGGCCATTGGTTGCCGAAGAGGCTATTCCAGCTTTGGGGAGGAGGGTGTTCAGGCAGATGCAGTGTAAGAGGGGACCCTGAGAGCCTGCGGGGGCAAAAGCGTGGAAAGAGACCAACTGAGCGTGCAGGTGAGTGAACACAGGAGAGGAGGTCTGAGGATTGGGGGTCCGGCTTAAAAGCCTAGATGATCTCGGCCATGAGAGCAGCAGGGTATTATGTAGTTCAGGGTCTCCACGTTTGGGGCGGGTGGTTGTCACCAGGGCTGCTGCTGCTCTTTCTGACCCTATTCCCAGCTCTTCTCCCCTCCGGCATGATTTCCCATTTCCATCTGCGTTGTCACTCGGCCCGGACCCTGCTGGACAGAGAATAAGGTACCTCTGTGTTTCTCCAGCCAGGATCCAGGAAACAGACTGTCTGCTCGTTACCTTATCACAGGTGCTGCAGAGGTAGACTCTGACACTGGAAAGGATCCGAGAGCCCAACGCCTTCACAAGCCCTCAGCTAGTCTGCATACAGGGCAGGCAGACCTCTGTTCTTTCATCTGTGACGTGGGAACAACAGTTCCCAGTTCTTGGGATGGGGTGAGGTTTTAATTAGATCTACGGTTCTCAAACTCCAGCCTCCATCACCATCACGGGGGGAGGCGGGGGCGGCGCTTTTGTTAAAACCCAGATTTCAGGACCCCCTCTACCCACCCTAGAATTTCTGATTCAGGTAGACCTTGAAAGGAGCCTGAAATGTGGCATTTCAAACCAATTCAAAGGTAATGGGAAAGCTCCTGGTTTGAGGGCTAACACTTTGAGAGTCATTGAACTATACCAAGAGGTTCTACATCTTGGCCAGGAGACCGCCAGCCCCTCAAAGTCAGGGACCAGCTCTAAATCACTCCCATTTCTGCCTAGTGATTGCTCAACACAGGCGCACGGCAGATGCTCTCAGCAAGAGCTGTCCGAACTGAATGTTAATGCAAACCAAGCATGCTCCTCCTCAGAGACTCTTTTTCAATGGCTAGCACTGGGTTATGGTTGCCATGGCGACAGCTGGAGCAGAAGCCAGGAGATAAGGTAAACACTGGTGTTTTTTGCAATATTGAGGAGAGCAGGCAAAGGTCTTGTTCCAGCTGCGCGTGGACAAAAATGTGGAGGGAGGCAGGGAAGATGGGGCTTTCAAAACCTCGCGTTACAGAGACACCCTCCCATCTGCTTGGCAGCTGGCCCCAAACTGGGAAGGATTTAAACTTTGGTTGCATAACAGAGAAAGGAACAAAGGGAAGGGGGCTGGGAGGGAGGTTGTCTGTAGGAAACCGGAAAGAGGAGGGAATCCTGGTCTGAGAACCAATATATACACCCAGCGACTTAACCCATTATCCCATTTCGTCCTCACCCAAACCCCAAGGGGCCGCCTTTATAAGGATCCACAGAACCCGTCCAGTCACACAGCTATCTGGGCCTTGGTGTTAATCCAGATTGGAAACCTGATCTGCTGTTGCCAAAGACCAAGTTTGTTCTTTAATTTCAGGACTGCCTCTTTGCTGAACTTTGGACGTGGTTTAGAGAACCTAGGAGTGTGGGGGTGGCAGGGAGGCTATGAGAAAGGTTTGGGGAAATTTTAACACCCCAGGGAGCCAGGCAAGTCATCATCCTGGCTTCTCCCTTCAAAACAACTGTCCCTTCCTCCTTTATCTGCTTTTGTGTTTGGATCGACCTGAGCTGTGCCGTGTGGTGGACACGCCACCCCCCACGCTGTTCTGGTCACGTTAACCCCATAAGGCAGTGGTTCTCATATTCCAATGCGGAACAAAGTGAAGCTTATTTAAAATGTCAATTTCTGCCTGGCCTCCAGAGATTCTGATCCAACCGCTGCAGGTGGGGATGCCCTAGGAACTGGCAGTTTTAACAGGCCCATGACGATTCTGATGGAGGCGACTGGTGCCCTTTGAGACATCTAGCCAGGGCCTCCTCTGTCTCCTGTACCTACACGGTCCATCTGGAAGCCCCTAGTTTCAGTGATTTCTCATTCTAGCTCCCTGGCTGCCTCTGCCCTCCGCTCCTCCTAGCTGTTTCCCCCGGGGAACAATTCATGTTGTTGCCGAACTGGCTTCAGACTGCATGTCCACAGTTGCCCCCAGCGGGTCTGCCAGCAGGCCCCCACACACCCAACTGGCTTAGTAAACCCCACAGCTGAAGCCTCCTATCTATTTTCTAAAGATCTGGCTCCTGAGCAGCCAGAGAGCCTTTGGTCAGGCTGAGCCAGCTGCCCCTGACATCAGAAGGAACTACGACAATGTCTGCCCTTTGTAAAAGAGATTTGGGCAGAGGATCAACCCACTGACCAGAGAAAGATCAGATTTGGGGGATGAACCAGTCAGATGGGGCTGCTTCATTTCCCTGCCTTAGTTTTCCCACCTGTAAAATGGGGCCAAGACCAAGTGCTCATTAGAGACTTTCAGAAAGTTCAGAGTCCCCCCAGGCAAGAGGTCAGGCAAGAGGTTTGGCCAGGGGCTTAGAGGTGGCAGAATTGGGGCTTCAGGCTCCTTCTCCTGCTCCTCTTTGATGATAGGGCTCGCCTGTGTCCTTGCTTTCTGCCCTGATGCCACAGATCCATCCTTTGAACATCATAACAAACCTCAGAACACCAGGGAAAAGGGGGCGGGACAGGGTATTTCCTCCTCATTTTGCTGAGAAGGAAACTGATTTCTTATCTAAGGAGGCCAGGCATCTGGTAAGCAGCCGAAGCAGAATTTGACTCCTAATCTGGGGGTGGAGGGGGTGTGTGTGTCTGTGTGTGTGCGCGCGTGCTTGCAAGTGTGAGCTTAGTCACTCAGTTGTGGTGGAGGGTGTGTGTGTGCGTGTGCGCGCACGTGTGTGTGTGCGTGCTTGCAAGTGTGAGTTTAGTCACTCAGTTGTGTCTGACTGCAACCCCATGGACTGTAGCCCGTCAGGCTCCTCGGTCCATGGGCATTCTCCAGACAAGAATGCTGGAGTGGGTTGCATGTCCTCCTCCAGGGAATCTTCCCAACCCAGGGACTGAACCTGCATCTCCTGCATTGCAGGCAGATTCTTTACTGCTGAGCCACCAGGGAAGCCTGTACATCTGTGCTTTGGTGACCGCCTCATCCCTGGCCCTGTAGGTAGACAGGGCAGCTCCTTTGAACGTGCCTGGCGTGAGTTCCCGCTCAAGAAACTCCTTTCCTTCCTGTAAAGCAGGAACTTGGAGCTAGTCTGAGACTGCGCCCACGAAGGAGGAAGCTGGAGTCGGAGAGAACAGGGAGGAGCCAGGCCGACTGAACCCTCCGAGGCAGGCACTGCCCTGGGAGAGGATGAGGGGAGCACGCACCAGTGTGGAAATGGTACCACTCTGAAGTGAGAGTGGCACAGAGCTCCCCTCGCCCAGCTCCCACCAGGCTGGGAGAGTTTTCCCGGGGGAAGGGTGGCTCCCAGCGTTGGGGTGAAGCTGGGTGGATTTAGATGTGCTTGACACACACACTGGGGCTTCCCCAGTGGCTCAGCAGTAAAGAATCTGCCTGCAGTGCAGGAGACACAGGTTCCATCCCTGGGTTGGGAAGATCCCCTGGAGGAGGGCATGGCAACCCACTCCAGTATTCTTGCCTGGAGAATCCCACGGACAGAGGAGCCTGGTGGGCTACAGTCCATGCGGTCCCAAAGAGTCAGACACGATTGAGCGACTGAGCATGTACTCACACGCCCACGTACCATACAATCATTGGTGGGCACAAGGCCCGGGACGCTTACTAGTTGTGGGAGCCTGGGGGGCTCGGGATAGTCCTTTCACCTCTCTGAGCCTCTGTTTCCTCATCTGTCCAGTGGGGATCATAGTGGACACTTGAGATTTGTGGTAACTGTGCTTAGGATCTAGTTGGTGCTCAGTAAATAGGAATTAGCTCTTCCTTCCATCTCGTGGCAAGTGGGAGCCCACTGCAAGGGCTCAGCAAATGTTCGGGTCTGTAGAACAAGGAAAGGCTTCAAGGGATCAGATTGATCAGAAGGTACGAATGTGAGGTACAGCCCTTGGCTTTGTGGGATGTAAACGTTTCTGTTTCAAGGACTTCCCTGGTGGTCCAGTGGCTACGGCTCTGTGCTCCCAATGCTGGGGGCCTGGGATCGATCCCTGATCAAGGAACTAGATCCCACATGCTGCAACTAAGACCTGGCATGACCAAATAAATATATATGTTTTAAACACTTCTGCTGCAAAGAGAAGCTCTGCTTTAAGGGCCAGTTTCTGCCCCCTCCCCCAGCCCCTAGGCTGTCTGTCTATTGTAGGTGCCTAGAGTTTTCAGGCTGTTCACATTCAGAAGAACCTTGGGTTGCAGACTGTGGGACAGCACTGCCCACAGCAGAGAAAGGCCCACTATACTAATGGTCCCTGTCTCTCCCTTAGACTAAGATCACACCTTCCTGATGAGTCCTTGATGCGGTGGTACCCACACCTTCACCCGGACAAATCTTCTCCCGTTCTCTTCAGGGGACACAGTCCTTGCAAAACCAAGAGCAGCTGTCAGGACAGGTCACAAAATCCTTGTCCTGCCTTGACCTCTGTCCAGTCCCCTGTCTCCCCCTCACCCCAGCCTTGGCTCCGGCTCCCATCCCTCACTCTCGTTTACGCAGGTCCAAGCTCCTTAACTCCAGGCTGCCTTTCCGGAATCTTCTAAGGCTCATCCTGCAAATACCTCCATGCTGCTTTCACTTGGCAGAACCTGGGGAACGGGAGGGGCTTCCCAGGTGGCTCAGTGGTAAAGAATCCGCCTGCAATGCAGGAGACCTGGGTTTGATCCCTGGGTCGGGAAGATCCCCTGGAGGAGGGCATGGCAACCCACTCCAGTATTCTTGCCGGGATAATCCCATGGACAGAGGAACCTGGCAGGCTACAGTCCGCGGGGTTGCACAGAATTGGACACGATGGAGTGACTGAGCATACACGCTTGCACGCACGGGGGCAGGGAGGCAGAAAGAGGAGGCTTCTGAGAGACCTGCCCTGGAGGGACTCAAGACTGATGAGGGACAGATACTCTGAAGATACGATTTAAAATAGGAAATGCTCTGGGCCTTGGAGAGCTGGACAATAGTGAGTAGCCACCGCTTCTGGAGGGATCAGAGCACCTTCCAGAGGTGGGAGCTTTGGTAGGAGGTGGACATTATTACATAAACATGGAAAAGAACAACATTCCTAGTGGCTCAGCAGAATAATAAAAATGCACAGCATGGACAAAACTGGATGCATCCAGTTTTGCTCCAGTGTAGAATTTGTGGAAGAAAGTTGTAAAGATCAAGCAGGAAAGGTAAGTTAGGGCCAGGTTTTGAACTCTCCTCTTGCATTCCAGACTACAGCCATCCATCCGTTCCACAAACGGTCGTGCCCCTTTATAAGAACTGAAACACAAATAGGAATTCAGTCTCATCCTTTACAGTAATCAACCTGGGGTGGGAGTTGGGGGTGCCAGGGAACCTTGGTGGGAGTCTCAGGAAAAATCTGGATCTACCAGATCCATGGAGAGACTGAGAATCTGTTTCTTTTAAATCATGTTGGCGGAGGGGAAATGTACTTTCGGGAAGAGGACACAGGAAGAGCCGTGTAATCATAAGGGTGGTTGGTTCAGCTGTGCAGTCCAGCTGAATGCGATGACACTGTTAAGGCCGCTTGCTGACTTGACTTTTAGGCTCAAGGGACAAACAAAGCAAAGAACATGTTATGTAGAAGGCAAATGCTGTCAAGCTCAGTAATGAAAATATTCAGGCAGCTGAAATGACTGATACACAGCCCCTAATCAAAAGTAGTCCTTTGATTATTGATTATTAACAATTGCAAATATTTCCTCCTGGTTTGTCCTTTGCCTTTGGACTTTGCCTGTAGGTCTTTGTCACACATCATGTTTTGATTTTTATGTAGGTAGTTTTTTCAGTCATTTATGGCTTCAGGGGTTTGTGTTCTATTAAGAATTCAGAAAGGTGTCTTGGAGATTAACACAAATTCTCCCATGGTTTCTTGTAGGACTTTTCCTTTCTTTTCTTTCACTGGGATTAGTGGCTCAGAGAATCTTTTTTTTAATTCATTTATTTTTTTGGCTGCGCTGGGTCTTCACTGCTGTATGCAGTCTTTCTCTAGTTGTGGCGAGTGGGGGCTACTCTCTAGTAATGGTGCTTGGGCTTCTCGTTGTGGTGGCTTCTTTTGTTTCGGTCCATGGCCTCAGTTGCCCCTCGGCGTGGGGAATCTTTCTGGACCAAAGGGATCAAAACCATGTCCCCCACATTGGTAGGCGGATTTTTAACCACTGCAACACCCCAGAAGTCCCTCCTTTTTCTTCTTTTTAGAAATTATTCAAATCTTTTAACTATCAGAAGTTTATATTAGTGTAAGGTGTGAAGTGTGTATCCAACTTACATTTTTCCCCAGCTGGCTCCTGAGAGTGTGTTTTGAGAAGGAAAAGATAAGGGACAGCAAGGTCGGGCAGTGAGCAGAGCAGTAGAAGAGGAAGTTTCCCTGGCAGCAGGTGGAGAAGGAGCTGGAGGTGGCGTGTGAGACAGGAACTGTTGAGATCATCCAGGGGAAAGGTGAACCCAGGTATGCCAAAACTAGGGCAGGGACAGCAGGAAAGAAGAGACGTTGGGGAGGGTGGTCCTGGAGAAGGAATCTATAGGACTCAGTTACGGGCAATCAGAAAAAGAAAAAGAAGATATCTATCTCTGGCCCCAGGCAGGCCATTAGCAGAGAGAAAGAGAACTGAGTGTTCAGTGTCTTGGCTTCATATTAGCAGAGTGCAAGGATTCATGGGAGCCTCTTTGGGAAGCACGGGGGAGGTGTTCAACAAAGCCAGTGGAAAGGTGAGACAGAGTATCAGACATCTGGGGGATGAATTTCCCTCTTGCTCTCAAGGGTCCAGAAGATCCCCTGGAGAAGGAAATGGCAACCCACTCCAGTCTTCTTGCCTGAGAAATCCCATGGACAGAGGAGCCTGGCAGGTCCATGGGGTTGCCAAGAGCCAGACACGACTTAGTGACTGAAACAAGGACTCTTGAGGGCCTAATATAAGAGTTATACATTCAGTCCCTTAGTTAGACACGGATGTGCCCCACCTTGAAGGCTCTGGCATTTAAACAACCTGTAGGCGGGACTGGTTTATTGCGGTGAATCAGACCAGTTCCGGACAGACTAGAAGATCAGTCAGTCAGTCAGTTCAGTCGCTCAGTCGTGTCCGACTCTTTGCAACCCCATGTATTGCAGCATGCCAGGCCTCCCTGTCCATCACCAACTCCAGGAGTTTACTCAAACTCATGTCCATCAAGTTGGTGATGCCATGCAACCATCTCATCCTCTGTCATCCCCTTCTCCCCCTGCCCCCAATCCCTCCCAGCATCAGGGTCTTTTCCATTGAGTCAACTCTTCGAATGAGGTGGCCAAAGTATTGGAGTTTCAGCTTCAGCATCAGTCCTTCCAATGAACACCCAGGACTGATCTCCTTTAGGATGGACTGGTTGGATCTCCTTGCAGTCCAAGGGACTCTCAAGAGTCTTCTCCAACACCACAGTTCAAAAGCATCAATTCTTCGGCGCTCAGCTTTCTTCACAGTCCAACTCTCACATTCATACATGACCACTGGAAAAACCATAGCCTTGACTAGAGGGACCTTTGTTGGCAAAGTAATGTCTCTGCTTTTTAATATGCTATCTAGGTTGGTCATAACTTTCCTTCCAAGGATAGGAAGCCTAAAACTGGGGCCACGAGAAGGATCCTCTCTTTATACAGGCTTTTACAATTTTCAAAGTATTCATTCTTGGTTGTTGTTGGTGGGTCCCATTTTTAAAGATGGAGAACTGGTTCTGAACAAGTGAGTTGCCCCCCAACTGTTCCCAGAGGAATTCGTAGCAGAGCCTGAAATTAATAACAATAATAGGGACTTCCCTGGTGGTCCAATGGTTAAGACTCGCTGCTTCCAACGCAGGGGCCACATGGTAACAATAATAGTAATAATAATAATGACTTATATTTCTAGAGCACTATCGCACCAAGCTAAACTATTTACGAACTTGAGTTACATCACTTAATCCTCATAACCCTGTAACATAGTAACCAAGCAGGACGCATAGGTGGGCTTCTTACCTCTCAACCAAGGAAGCCAGACTTTCCAAACCAGAGGCGCCCTCTGCCCCCTCCCGCCTCTTTAGTCCAGTCCTGGCCCCCCACTTGCTCACCTCCTGCCCTCCGACCCAGAAAGCAGGTCAGCATTCCAACACTAGGCTGGACTGACCCCGACACTCGCCTCGCCATTTTCGAAGGCGAGGGAGCTGAGGACCGTGGATGAGAAAAAGCCACGAACACAGGCGATCGGCGGTCGGCAGGAGGAGGCCAGACGGCGAAGCTCACTGGCCACCGACCCTGCGGAACCGCCGTGGGCCGCGCTGGCGCCTCCTGCCAGGGCACTGCAGCCCGGCCCGGAACAGGGCGCCGGGCTCCCAAGGCCTCTAGGCAAAGCTGGGACCCTAAGGGGGCGTGGCCGCCAGGGCCGTACCAAGAGCGCGGACTCGCAGGGGGGAGGCCTGGCCCCCAGAAGCGAGCGCATGGGGTTGGGGCGGAGCGGCGCCGACGCCGGCCACGCCTCCACCCCCGTGACCGGCGCGGGCGGTGGTAGCGCCTCAGTGGTGTGGGCCTGCGTCCTGCTCAGATGTCTCGAGTGCAGCCGGCCGCCTGTGGTGAGTGCGTGCGTTCGCTGGGGTGGGATTGGTGGGGTCCGGGCGCCAGGGTTCCGGGTGTCGAGGCTCCAGGGCCCGACGCCTTCTGGCTTCCTCGGCCGCCCGGGCTCCCGGGCGGTCTCTCGGGCCGGGTTGGCTGCCTGTTTCGCCCGCCGTTCCCGCGGAAAGCGCGGCCCCCATCTCGGCCCTTCCTGGGGGTGACCCTCCCCCCCCACCAGCTGACCTCTTGCGGATGCTTGAGGGTTGTCGTTTCCACGGCCGAGGGCGCACTACGGGCCTCTTCGACGGAGAATTGGGTCTCGGCGTGAGAAAACTCGGGCTCCAGCCCCTCACGCCTTCATCCTCGGGCTAAACCACTTTTCCTCTCGGAGCCTCAGTTTCTCCGTCTGTACAGTGGGCCTCAGGAGGCGGCCAGTTCTTGGGTTCAGTCACGTAGGACGCGCTCGAGTGTGGGTGGGACCCCAGCCTGACCGCGCAGCACCAGGTGGGCTCAGGCTGGGGCTCAGGGGAGCCCGCAAGGCCGGCCTCTCCTGGGAAACGTTCTCGGTGCCGGCGGCATCCCTGGGAGACAGTGCTCCTCGCGGGCAGGGGTTTGCCGGGCTCTGCTGGGCAGCCGTGACCTTCTTCGCTCTTGGGAGCAATTGAGTTAAAGGGTGAGGTCTTCTGGGCGGCTGGGGCACTTGACCTCGACTTTTTTGCTTTTTCATTTCTCCACGAGAGTCACCATTGTGTGAGTCGGTGACCACACTGAGAAGTTCGGGGCAACTTCAAAGAACGTGGCTACCTCCTCTCTTAAGACCAGCAAACTACAGCCTTCCCTCTGAGCTTGGCGGGAGTGGAGAATAGTGCTAAGACCAAGGGAGATGGGGCTGGAATGGGTAGTCCTGGGTCTGACACCTTGGCATCTTGACAGGACCACAGGTTTTTACAGTCTCTTTTAGCCACCCCCCCCCCCCCCCCCAACCAGGTTGAAATTCAAAAGAGAGGGTCTTGGAGGGTGACTTTGAGAACTGTGACATTGCACCTAAGTGAACATTTAAATAACCTCTGTGATTCAGTATCCTCACTGTGTGTTCCTATAATTCACAGGCCGGCCTGTTTGGGGAGAAGACATTGATTCATTAACCACTCGCAAGTTCTATCTACACAAATCCCTTCTGAGTGGTTATGGGGTTGTCTTGATCAGAAAAAAGTCCAAAAGTCTAAGTTAGTAAAGCAGTGAACCCAGAAGAAATCACTTTCTTTTCTTTGTGTCCCTCTAAGGAATTTTCATTTTCTTTTTGAGGAGTGGTCAGTTCTTGACCTCGTGATTTTAATAATACCTAGTTAAATCATGTCTAAAAAAATAGGTCTGCATTTCAGAGAATGGAATATTGGCTTCCAGTTGGGTTGTAGTGTTGACAGCTTCACAGTGATGGTAACTCTTCCCAAATCCTTCGTGTCTAGCACTTGAAAATGTTACAGGTAGGTCTGAGGTGAAAGGAACCCCAGGGATGTACTTCAGCACCTGGAAACAGCAGCCTTGACCAAAGCCTGCATGAGTGAGGCAGGTGAAACTCCTGAGTGAGTTTGTAAACAATTCATGAGATATTTCAGATGTTTGTTTCTGGACAAGCCAGAAATTTTAGGACCTGCTGGTCACTCTGAATTGATCCCTTAACTCTTTGAAAATCAGAATCTGAGTTAAATAAAGTTCATGTGTACTTAGGAGAGAGACCATTTGAAATCAGAACTGCTTGGCAAATTCAGCACATTTACTCACAAACTTTTCAAGTTCATAAAAAATGTAGCTCTTAAGCAATCCCTTTTGGTTTTTCTTTTTTTTAGTTTCTTTCCCTTTGGGAGGCTTCTTTAATTGCAGAACTTTTCATGGTTCCATACAGCCCATCTGCCATTGCAGCATCTCTGCTTCCTCACACTTTGGAAGGGGGCGAGCCCTGGATGGGGTGGTGGGGGCCAGGAGTATCGGGGAAACTGAGTCCCAGCTCAGGCACGAGCACTGTGCGCCTTTCACCAAACCGCCCAGGGGCCTCAGTTTAGTGCTATGGGATTTAACTTATGTGTCAGATTCATTTCACAGATAACACCAGAATAAAAGTGAAATAGAGAAGTGATGGTTTTTATAAAAATATATTTTATTCTGTTTACAGAAATGCTACGTGCTCATTATTTTTTAAAATACTATTATAGAAATACTCAATATGATAGTGATATAAGAGTGAACATCCTTCATAGCCTTGCTGCTGCTGCTGCGTCGCTTCAGTCGTGTACGACTCTGTGTGACCCCATAGAAGGCAGCCCACCAGGCTTCCCCGTCCCTGGGATTCTCCAGGCAGGAAGCCTTACGCTGAGACAAAAAAGTTACTGCTAGTCATGTAATATATATTCTCCAGATATTTTTCCTTAAATATAAAAGCACTTATTACCTAGGTTTTGTTCTTTTACTTAAAACAGCAGGAATTTTTTACTATTGAAATTTAAGACAGAGAATTAAGATGAAACTAGTCATGCTGTTGTGAGTCTTACTTTTTATTACTTAACATGATGTCTTTCTATAACACGATGTAAATAGCTACCTCATTTCTGTTTTAAAACCTCATCCCTATTAAAAATGACAGTAGCCCAGTAACCAGTATGATTGAAAAAAATTTGTTGTTTGAGGCCTTTTACTTTTATGAATTCTGCTACAGGGATTAGCCTTTTCTTTATCTCTTGGCAATTGGACAAATATTTTTATATAATGAATTCTTAGAAGTGGAAGAGCTAGAATATTTATGAGCTTTTAAAAGTATTCATTTAACAGATAGTGACTACCTACAGTTATACAGATGCTATTTGAGGTGTCGAGCCTATTGCAGTGAAGAAAATACACAGGTCCTCTGTGGATCTGACACATGGCTTGTCAAATGATGATGTAATTTCAGACTTAACTTTTAATTATATGTCAGTTCCATTTGAAAATTAAAATCAGAAAAAAAGTGAAGTGGAGAAATGACTTTTTTCTAAAAGTGTATTTTTTCTGTTTACAAAAATATTCAGTGCTCGTTATGAAAAGACTATTATTACAGGAAATTCCCTGCTAGCCCAGTGGTTAGGACTCCTCAGTTTCATTCCAGGGGACATGGGTTAACAATCCTTGGTCAGAGAACTAAGATCCTGCAAGCTGAGTGGCACAGCCAGAAAAGAAAAAAAGACAATTACAGAAATGTGCAATATAGACAGAGAACATTCTTCATAGCCTTACACTGAGACGTTTTCCATATGGAAAAAATAGTACAAAGGAGTATGTGTGTTTGTAAAAAAAAAAAAAGGTATGACTTTAAATGTCAGTAGATATTGCCAAACTTCCCTCCAAAAATCTTAATCTTACGTTCCCACCAACAAAGATGCGTCATTTTTAAATTCCTAATTCTAAGGCCAGTCGGTAGCCACTAACAGCAGCGATGCTTATATTTCAGGAAAAGTAGGTGCAAGACACTTTGTGCTAAGTTTGTATTAGGTGTATATGTTTTTCTCTTTCTTTCAAGTTCTTCTGATGATCCCAAAGCCTGGTGTTTCCATACCCACTTCACCCCTGGGAAGGCTGTCTCAGAGATGAAATCACTTGCTCAAGTCCATGAGGGTAAAACTAAGGCCTCACGAAGGGCCATTCGGCTTCAGAGCCCTCCCTCCTCTCTTTGTGCACTGTTATCTCATTTTCTGACTGTAGAGGACATTTTTTTGTGGGGGGAGTGGAAGGAAATCTAACACATGGTATTACTGAGTAATATGATTGTTCTTCCTCGATTCTGTTACTGCAGTGTGCAAGTGTGTGCATCTCATGTGTCTCACCATGCATCTCATTATAGTGTAAGAAACATGAGAGTGTCTCATACAGAGATGGATGAAGCCAGTTCTTTTATCATCATCATTATTATTATTATCATCACCGTCATCATCATGATCAAACTGGAGGACAAAACTTGTTTTCTTGTACAGTTATCTGGCAGGTGATGGAAATGTAGGCTCAGGAGCAGGTGGAGAAAAGCTCCTGGGTCAGAGGTAGCATTCCAGCTTATATTTAATAGGTACCAGCTTATACAGGCCCACAGCTGGCCTTACTTTCTTCATCCATAAAGCAGAGGAAAGAGTCCCAGCCCCACTGCCTCCTGGAACAGCTCAAGAGGTGTTTATTTTTGGCAGTGAATTCCCTATGTTCTTGGATACGTTTCCATCCCTGAGGAGGGACACTTGAAAGACACACATTTGGCCTCTGGGGTCTGGTTCAGCCCTGGCAAACGCTGATGGGGAGGGGACCAAACAGAAGTAAACACCAATGACAGATGTGTTGAGCTCCTTCTGGATTTAAGGTGTGTGAGGCATTTCCTCTTGGTGTTGAGCCCACTGTGCCCTGGGGAGTGCTCAGGAAGAGCTCTTTTTCAGAGAATTTCTTTTCTTTTCTTTTCTTTTTTTTTTTTTTGGCGGCCCTGGGTCTCCATTGCAGCACGCGGACTTTCTCTAGTTGCCCATCAGTGTGTGGATCTTAATTCCCCAACCGGGGGTCGAACCCATGTTCAAAGGCAGACTCTGAACCACTGGACCACCAGGGAAGTACCTGGGACAAGTCCTCTTTATGTGGGGTATCCTGCAAGGCTCAGCAGAAGAGGGGGCATCTGAGTTGGATCTTGGAGGTTAGGTAGGAATTCTCTGAGCCCATCAGGGCACACCAGATCTGGGGCATGTAAGGATGTAGGTTGCCTGAGGCTTGGAAGTGATCGGGACTTATCTAAAGGGGTCTTGTGAACCATGCTACATGATAGGAAGGCTTTTAAATAGGTCAGGGATGTAGCCAGCACAGAACAGTGTATTCTGGTCTTGGGTTTCCGGACCTTCTTAACTTCCCTCTGGGTAAATCCATCATTTAGGAAGCTGACTCTGCCTAAATCTGTATCACACCATTTTAGAGCTCTACATCCTCAAAAGTGTTTTTTCTTCCCCATCCTTTTCCCCAAGTGAGGTGTTCACAATAGCCGTGCACCTGTGGGGGGTGTGTGTAACTGTGGCAGAGGAGTGCCACTGTGCAGACCATGGCTCTTGGAAGGCTTGTGGCTGCTGTTGGTTGGGTCCTTTGGAGCCAAATTCATCAACCTGTTATGCCTGATGCTGGTTGGCATGGCAACATGCTCAGGGATGTTGTGAACAAAGCAGCTGGGGGACCTGGTCCTTTTTCTGGGTGGCTTGTGGAGAAAGCCACTGACATGGGGGGCTTATTTATTTCACTTATAAAGAGGGGTTCCAGTGGGGGGTGAACATCTAAAAATTATCCTTTCATTAGACTGCTAGAGGGTGAGGCATTCTGATCTGTACAGAGCTGAGAGAATTGTACACGTGCTTCCCAGAAATTAATCCGTTTCAAGGCTAAACTAGAACAAAGGGATGGGCGAAACTGTGGTGCTCTCAGCCATAGACTGTTTCTCAGTCTATGGATTCTTTGGGAAGTGACCTGTGGTAGGAGAATAGAATGGAAAAAGCAGACTTTTGTCCCCTGGTTATAATCAGAGAGGAAGACAGACTCTGTAAGGGTACTCTCATGTGGGGTTATGTAATTCGCTTCTAAGTGAAAGTCATGAATGATGTTTAGTCATTTTTTAAAAAAATCTCCCCGAGTTCTTATCTCCAGTGCCTTCTCCCTTGGCCCTGTCCACCCCATTCCTTTTGCCTGAGCTTAGCCTTTCATATCACCTCGGAGCACCTTGGTCAGGTAAGAGCGCCTTAAGAGCACCTTGACCTCAAGAAACTTTGGTCCTCGCAGCATACACCATGTCCTCGAGCCGGGTAGGCTGGGTCTGAACAAAGGTTTGAGGGCTGGGTAGGAACACATGAACTTGTGCTCACCCGTGAACCCCATGTGCTGACTCTCTATCTGTAGGTTGCTTGAGGTCGGCTTTCAACACTGTAAACAGGGGTGGCGGTTCTTAAAAACACAGGACAGTGGATCAGCCAATTGTGCCCGGCTTCTTTCAGGGGTGGGGTTTAGGGAGGTATGCATTCCAGGCAGGGAAAAGTGTCCCACTAGGAATTTGTGGTCTTGTGAAGAAGGGCATTTGTCGGTTTCAGTTAGGGTTGCAGAACCTTGGTGATTATGAAACCACACGGCGTTGCCGGGACACATTGGACACAGTCACTTATGTAATGTGATTTGCAAACTCTGAAAGGTCACTGAGCGTGACGGCAGAGACGGGCAAGCCTGTCCCGCCCGAAACCCTCACCAGTGAGGCCTCTGCCCCTCCTAGTGACTTCACCATCTCCTGGTCGCTGAAGCTCTAGGAACAGAGGACATTTCCACTTTCCCCTCATATTCACTCTGGGTTGCCACCAGCACTCCATCCTGACAGTTTTTAGCCTTTGAATCCCCTTCCACTGCTGTGGTCTTTCTGTGGCCCCTGTCATTTCCTGCCTCACCAGCCCTTGAATTGGCCTCTCTGAGTCCATAATTCTCCCTCCTGCTCCTCCCCATCACTTCTCATGATCTGTCCATGGTACCATTGCTCGTTATCACCCTTCCTTTGCTCAAGAATACAGTCTCACTGTCTTAATGTGTTCTCTTTATTTTTCCTTCTTCATCTGCTTCCACCACGAATATGGAAGTGTTCAATCACTTTAGTCGAGTCTGACTCTCTGCGACCCCATGGACTGTAGCCCACCAGGCTTCTCCATCCGTGTGATTCTCCAGGCAAGAATACTGGAGTGGGTTGCTGTTCCCTCCTCCAGGGTATCTTCTCAACCCAGGGATTGAACCCACATCTCCTGCATTACAGGTAGATTCTTTACCTACCTGGGAAGCCCGAATTCTTTAACATCTTGAACCACCTGGGAAGCCCGAATATGAAAGTAGCTTATAATAAAAGGAGTCTCATTCTCCCTCTCCCTAATGGCAGTGTAGTTGGAACAGAATGTGATTTGTCGGGGACAGAGAAATCCCCACCATTTCCGCATATGTCAGCCAGCCCATAGAACAGTGCCGGGCGTGTGGTAAGCCCTCAGAAACACTAATGGGATGAGTGGAGGATGAGTGCCTATGATTTCTCTCTCCCAAGTGTCTTGCCAAACTTTCTGCTGCATATTGACTGAGATGCCAGTATTGGGTCTGATCTGTGTTTTTTTAAGATTATTCTAAGATATAATATGAGTTTTTGGTACAATTTTAGTTTTCCATCTAGTTGTGACATTTTAAATGTTTCAAGTTCCTCCTGCTTTTGGTATTTGATTCAGTAATTGTTTTTTAATTGAAGAAGGGAAATAAACATTCCAGGCAGTCCACAGCTCAGCAGCTCATGGTTTAGTGCAGGTGGTATAATAATCATGGACGCTTTTACAGACACTGGGAGACAGTCCTCTATCCCCACGGGATTGAGGACTGATTCTTCCCGACTCGTTCATGCTGTTCTGTTGTGAACCTCAGATAACCCACCTGCCCAAACCCTGCCACCTGAAAGCGTGGTGTGACTCGGCAGGCAGAGATCATGGAAATGACCTTCAGTTGTGCTCATACAACTTGATTGACAACAAGTTGTATTGTTGATTGACAACAAAGGCCTTTAATGGGCAGCAGTGGCCTAATGTCAAGGCAAAATACAGGCAGAGCTGGGGATCAAAACAATGCCACCTGAGGCCCGAGCCTGACCTCATGATAAAAGCTGGCCCCCGGAAAGCGCACGGCCACGTCTCTGAACGCTGGCCTCCGTCAGCGCCTCCATCACTGGGTGCGGAGCCGCTGCCCAGAGTGGCCTTGTGTGGCTGCCTGGTCCTCACTGCCCTGGCAGAGAGTCAGTCTTTGAACAAAAAGGCACCATCTACTGCTGGCTGAACCTGGGGTGACCAGCCAGCCTGGGAACCACCTGGGAGGATGGTGAACCAGGATTGGGCTTCTCCGTTGCTCATCTGTGGGTAGCCAGTGATGGCTAGAGCAGTGACAGGATCTCACACGGCCCTTAAATCTCCCTCTTTGAGTTGCTGGCTGTGGGACCTTCAGTAATTTGCTGGTTTCTTAGGTTTGTGTCTGTGAAATGGGTGAAGTATTTGCCTAAACAGGATAATCATAAGCGCCAGAGAGCTTGTATGAAGTGCCCAGCGTGGTGCTTGGCCCACGGTGCCCTTTGGGTGGGTGCTGTCTCTAGGCCTGCCCTCTGCCAGCTGAGCAGGCAGGCAGTGCACGAGGCGCTGATGAGGATCCTGCAGCCTTTCTGTCCCCTGCGGTGCTCAGGCTGGCTTTTTGGGGGTCAAGGTATTAACACTTGCTGCTCAGCAGTTATGAGGACTCCTGGTTGTCAGATTCTCAACACTGGCTGGAGAAGTCCAATGATGATGAGTAAGACTTAATGTGAGCTTCAGGAGCTCGTAATCTGGTGAGAGAGGCAGATACGGAGGTGACTATAACCTGAGGCAAAGGCTGCCATGTGCCAGAGCTGAGTGTGGCCATGAAACCAGGAGCCAAGGATCTATGGAGGAAGTGGCACTTGTGAAGGGACAGCTTTGATGGCTACAGAAATTAAAGGAAGAACATCCTCTGGGGGGAAGGCAGTGAAGCAGAAACAGGCAGCAGTGTAGCAGGTGTGTTTTGGGGGGCTGATAGGAAGGCCTCACAGTGAGGATACTACTGGATTTTTTTAAAAACCTTTTTATTTTTAACCAATTTTTGACTTACAGAAAATTGCAAAAATAGTTGCGAGTTTCCTTATATTCCTCACCCAGCTTCCCCTGATGTTAGCATCTTACAAAATTATAATAAAACTAGCAAGAACAGGCAATTAAGATCAGCATGGTATCATGAACTGTAAACCAGGGGTCGACAGACTTTTTCTATAAAGGATCAGATAGTGAACACTTGAGGCTTTATGGATCAGAAGGTCTCTGTCCCAGCTACCAAGTCTGTTGCTTTAGCAAGAAAGCAGCCATAGATCATCTGTAAATGAACAAGCATGACTGTATTCCAGTAAAACTTTATCTTCACAAGTAGTCAGCAAGTTGGGCGTGGCCTGAAGACTGTAGTTTGCCAGTCCCTGAATGAAGCTCCACCCCTCATGAGAATTTCACTTGTCTTTCCACTCATCTTCTCTCCACTCCAGGGTCTCACCCAGGATCCCACAATGCCCCGAGTTGTCAGGTGTCCTGAGTCTCCTCCAGTCCCTAACAACTCTCCTTTCCTAACCCTGATGCTTTAGGAGAGGGCCAGTCCATTGTTTTGTAGAATGCCCCTCGGTTTGGGTTAGACCAGTGCTTTCTTGTGATTGGTGTGAGGTTATGCATTTGTGGCAAGAGCACAACAAAACCAGTGATGTGTCCTTCTCAGTGTCTTGTCTCAGGGGTCCATTGCTGATGATGCCTACCTTGACCTCTTGATTAGGTTGGTGTCTGTGGCAGTTTTCCACTGTGAAGTTTTTATTTTTTCCGTTTGCAGTTTTTTAGGTATCTTGGAGGAGATAACTTTGAGACTATGTAAATCCTGTCCTCCCCACCCTACCCTTCCTCGGAACTTTTTGCCCACTGATTTTAACACATCCCTTGGTGGATCTTACCTGCAGTAGTTCTTACTGTGGTGTTTCTCTGATGGTAGTCCTGTCTCTTCTTCTTTCCTTCTAATACATTTATTAGTCGGAATTCTACTGTGAGGAAGGCTTGTTCTTTCTCTCCCATTTTTATATCTGGACGCATGGAATGTTTATTTGTCCTACGGTTAAAAATCCATTAGCAGCAAGCAGTCCAAAGAGGAAATTAAGAAAATAATTTCATTTATAGTAGCATCAAAAAGAACAAAATACTTAGGAATGAATTTAAACAAGGAGATGCCAGTCTTTTGCACTAAAAACTGCAAAACATTGCTGAAAGGAAATGAAGAAGACTTAAATGGAAAGATATTCCTCTTCATGGATTGGAAGACTTAATATTAAAGTGGCATTATCCTCACTCTGCTCCAAGCAATGTACAGGTTCAGTGTAGTCTCTATCAAAATCCCAATGGCTTTTTATGCAGAAATGGAAAAGCTGATTCTGAAATTACTATAGAATTTCAAGGAACCCCAAAGAGCCCAAACAATCTTGGAAAAGATCACACTTGGAAGACTCATACATACTAATTGCAAAACTTGTTTCACAGCTGCAATAATTAAGACAGTGTGGTCCTGTTATAAGGATAGATAATGGGCAGATCAGTGGTATAGAGTTGAGCCTCCAGAACTTAACACATTGCGTATGATTAATTGATTTTTTTTCTTTTTGACAAAGGTGTCAGGGCCATGCAATAGGGAAAAAATAGTGCTGGGACAACCAGATATCCACATATGAAAGAAAGAAGCTGAACCCTTGCCTCACACCATATACAGAAATCAACTCAAGATGGATCAAAGATCTTAATGTCAAAGCCAAACTGTGAAAATCTTAGAAGAAAGCAGGGGTTAATCTTCATGATCTTGGATTTTGCAATGGTTTCTTAGATATGACACCAAATCACAAGCAACCAAAGGAAAAACAAAAACAAAAAGCAGATAAGTCGGTCTGTTATGGACTGAATGTTTGTGTCCCCATAAAATTCAGTGTTGAAATCCTAACCCTGAAAGTGATTAACTGCTTCTTCTCTGCTCTCTGCCATGTGAGAATATAAGAAAGCAGCTGTCTACAAAACACACAGTGGGCTCTCACCAGACATGGAGTCTGCTCATGCTCTGATGCCAAGATCTTCTCACCCTGCAGAACTATGAGAAATAAATGCTTGTTGTTTTAAATCTGCAGTATTCATAATAACAGCCCCAAGCTGAGACATGGACTCGCTGTTTCTGTAGCCAAATAGCTTAGATTTTATTCATCAGTCTGCAGAATCGTTCCTCTTTCAGAAATGATAGATGCCATCCAAAGATGTGTCTGATATCCTTGCTTTTTAACTGTTGGAGCTCGCTGAATCGAAGCAGCTGAATTTGACGCACCTCCGCTGCCACCTCCTTCAAGAATTAGCTCATCTCCCTGGGCTTGAGATACCGAGCAGGCAATGTCTGGCCACATCCAGACCTTGTGGAGTTATCTTTTGCCCAAGAAATTTCGGATTTTGACAAGAGAGCAAGTCTCCTGAGTGATCACATGGATGGGGAAATGAGTGTACAGAGACCTGATCTTGTAATGGAAGCCCAGTGCGACACCCTTGATCTTGTTCTGTGTGTGACTACAGATAATGCCAGTGATAGCCAGGTCCTTCCTGTCTCCCCACCACTCATCATCCCGGAGCCTCTTTTACTTTCTGAGGAAGCCGAGTTCTACATTAAAGTGATTGAAGACCCTCCGCAGGGTGGCCCGGGAGCCCTTCACAATCATTGTGCATCCCTTCAGAGTGATGTCAGCCTTTTCTAGAATCTTGATGGTCTGATTGCTGAGAATGGGCTTCCTCCCCACAGTAGATGCAGCAGAGAGGATGCCCCATCCCCCACTCTGTGCCACTCTTGGTGGATTTTAGTTCCCCGCTAGGGATTGAACCAGGGCCTTGGGAGTGAGAGCATGGAGTCCTAAGTACTGAACCACCAGGGAGTTCCCGACGCAGTTTATTTGTAATCTGCTTCTGCCCTGAAGAAGTGATCCACCGACGTTCTCTGAGCGCCTGCCATGCGTTCTCTGCAGTTTTACCCATATTATCCTCCCAGCAGCCCTTTTGGAATTATTAATGATGATGATCCCCCACTTCAGATGGGCAAGCAGCTGAGGGAAGTCAGGTTTTGCCCACAGTCACAGAACGATAAGTGGCAGAGCAATTTCGAACTCATTTTATTTAGAGCTATGACCCCATTTTACCTGCAGGCCCTTCTGGTTCCTCTTCACTCACCCCCTCTCCAATTCCTCCATCTCTGCCATTTTGTACCCTCTCCCATCAGGAAGCCATCCTAAGCCAGTCTCTGCCCAACCGTGAACTGCGCTGGCCAGAACCTGCACTGTTCGTTTTGGCAGGGAAGTAACTGTGTGTCTTATCTCTTGCCATAGAAAGGAGGACATCTCCTGACCTAGTTTGTCTTCTCCTGTTTAGTTAGCATGGTGCTGGGTACGTGGGCATGGAGGACCCACTCTTGTTATGAGTGGAGCTGTTCCCCCTCAGTGCAGTTTCACTCTGGACAGTTGTCTTCAGATCAACATCACCATCAGTATTTCTGTGGTTCTTTACCGTGTTGCCACAGGCATCCTTTATGTAAAAGCCAAACAAGGACTAATAATACACCTGGTTGACTAAGATGAGAAGTGATTCATGCTGGCGGTGGTAAAAACCAGTCTGCAGGTTTGGTTCACTAAACTGCCAAGTCCCAGACGCTTTTCATTGTGTCCCTCTGCCCCAGTTTTTCTGTTTCATAAAGCAGTGGACTAGAGAGAAATCAAAGAAAAGATGGGGCTATTTTACTCCCCTCTGCGTTTTAGCCCCTCCTCTGTGAAACCACTCCTAGTGAGAAAAGTCACAGTTTTTAGGGTTGCAATTCAGATATTCCTTTTGGAAAGTAGTCTTGGTTTCCTTTGATGTGACTGAAGTGTAGGAATTCAAGAGTCACCAGATGATGAAAAAGTAGTTACTCGCTTTCTCTAGAGAATACTAGAATGGGGGCATTTGGAAATTTGACATAATACTATAAATATTGACATATAAACAAAACAAAGTAAACAAAAACCTACCCATAGTCCCTAACACTGTGAAGGAATAAATAGAGATAGGTAGGTTTCTGTTTCCTTTGTTTATCTTCCTGGTGAGATGGTTTGGAACAAGGACAGGCTACTCCTCACACCAGAGTGGACAGGTGAGCTTGAATAGACGTGTCATTCGTCTTTCCATTCTGACCGATGGAGGTTGACAGAGACCTCACTGACCTTGTCTGCTGATGGTAGAAAAGTGCAGACAGAGGACTATCAGGGTTTGGCAGGGGTTCCGACTCCTACCTGTGTGTTCTTAAAGCCCGGAAGAGTTGCTGCGGCACCTCTTTGAGTCATTTCAAACCTGAGCTCTCCTCTGGGTCTGCCCTCTGCCGCGCACCTGTCTCCTGTCTCCTTGCAGGAGCTTCCGGGGCCTGTGTGCACACCCACGTTCTGTCCCCATGAAAGTTAAGGTTTTCGTGTCGGAAATCAAGGCGAGCCCATCAAGAATGGTTGAAAGACTGCCCTCCTTGGGTACCAGTGTCCTGGCCTCCCTGGAGTCCTTACGGGTTCTTATCAGTAGGGTTTTTTGTTTTTGTTTTTTTTTTACCATTTCCTCCCCACACCGATGGGGATGCAGTGTTTTGTGGAGTTACTCCCTCTTCCCCAGGTTAGCATGCAGAGGGCAAGCTGCAGAGGAATGCTGAAAAGAAATTGCTTTGTGGAAAATAATTTGAAAGTGAGTCAAGGGTCCTAAAAATCTTTATTCCCTTTGATTCAGAAATGTTTCTAAGATATATTTGGAAACCCTATTTTAAGCAAATAATCAGAGGTGCACAAAGTTTTATCTTGAAAAGGTATCAGTCGTCATGTTTATCATGGTGGTATTTGTAATAGTGAAGATATCCAGTAAGCTGCTGTGTAGTCATAGGCTAGAAGAACATTTGAGATTTTTATAATGTTCACAATAAATGAAAAAAGCAGGACAAAATTATTTGTAGTATAAAACCAATAATGTTAAAAATAAATATATTTTATAGTACACATGTAAAAAAATGGGTGGGACAGAAACAGGCATTTGGGTTGTGTTTTCTTTCTGTTTTTTAATTTAATACATTTTCTTCAATAAGCTTGTATATATTTTAACTTATTTTTATTTTGAAATAGTTTCAGATTTACAGAGAAGTCGCACAAATAGTGCAAAGAATTTTTGAATACTCTTTACACAGATTCCCCGAATATTAACATTTTACTTTATTATTTTCTCTCTTTCTGTCTCCCTTTTATTATTAATATTTTACTTTTTGGCTGTCCCGTGAGGCAGGCAGGATCTTAGTTCCCTGACCAGGGATCTAACCCTCACCCCCTGCAGTGGAAGTGCAGAGTCTCAATCACTGGACAGCCAGAGAAATCCCTCTCTTTCTCTTTTAAAACTGAAGTGTAATTCACCTGCATCTCTGTGTTAGTTCCAGGTGCACAACACAGCGATTCAGAATTTCTCTATCTTACCAAACGATCCCATGATCAGTCTGGTAACCGTCTGTCACCATGCAAAGACATTACAGTATTATTGGCTCTATTTCCCATACTGTGCAGTTCATCCCTATGACTCATTTATTTTGTAACTGGAAGTTTGTTTATTTCCCTAAACTATTTCATTAATCACTATCCCCCGCCCCCGCCCCCGCCACTTCCTTTCTGGCATTCAGGGAACCAGTTTGTTCTCTGAATCTATTTCTGTTTTCTTTTTTAAGATTCCACAAATAAATGAAATATATGGTATTTGTTTCTCCGTCTGACTTATTTCACTTGGTATAATACTCTCTAGATCCATCTGTGTTGTCACAAATGGCAAGATTTCATTCATTTTTATGGCTGAGTAAATTTCCATTTTATACATATACTATATCTTCTTTATCCATTCATCTGTGGATGGGCAGTTAGGTTGCTTGCATATATTGGCTATTGTAAAGAATGCTTAGGGGTGCACTGTGTTTTTTAAAATTAGTGTTTTTATTTTCTTTGGGGAAATACCCAGAAGTGGAATGGCTGAATCGTATGATGGTCCTATTTCTAATTTTTTGAGGCACCTCCGTAGTGTTTTCCATCGTGGCCACAGCAAGTTAGAGTCCTGCTAACACTGCACAAGGGTTCTCTTTGCTACATTCACACCAACGCTTGTCTCTCTCACTGTCGTATTTTTCCTTGATCTTTTTGAGAATACATTGTACATATGGACATATGAAGTACCCCTAAGTACTTTAGTATTTCTTTTCTAAAATTCAAGGGCATTTTCTTACATAGCCATGGTTTAATAATATCAGGAAATTAAATAACACTGATATTCTATGTTAATTGTCTAATCGTAGAACTTTTTTTTCAAACTTACCACTAATGTCTTTTATAGCAAAAAAAAAAAAAAAATTTTTTTTTTCTTCGTCCAAGATTGCACTGAACTGTAACCACCCACTCTTTACTTTCCTTTGATCTGAAGCAGTGCCTCAGTCTTTCTTTATCTTTTGTGACCTTGACATTTTTCAAAAAGTCAGCCCATCTCTTTATAGAATGTCCCTCAGTGTGGATTTGTCTGTTTCTTCCTGACATGATGCAGATATGTTTCGGGTGGGATGTCACAGAAATGGCCTTCTGTCCTTAAAGCACTGTGTCGGGTGCTTTTACTTTGTCCCAGTATTGAACTTTGGTCTCTTGCTTATGGTGGTGTCAGCCAGGTTCTCCACCATAAAACTATTTTTTCGTATATAATCCTTAAGTTTATCATCAGACACTTACCCACAAGTTTTAGCACTCATGGTTCTTGTCTGAAACAGTTATTAGTCTGATGGTTGCCAGTTGGTGATTTTCTATCCTTTTCTTTACTCCTCCTGCATTTATTAGCTGGCATTTGTACTCTAAGGAGGAACTTTCCCTTCTCACTCATGTGTTTATTCATTTATTTTTTTTATTTCAGCATTGACTCTTGCATCATTCTTTTATCCAATGGGTTCTAATCTGTTGCTGACGGTTTTTATTTTGACGCTCAAGTTGTCCCAGATTTCCCAGTGGGATCCCCTTCAGGTGAACTCCTGCCTTCTTCAGACATGTCCCAGTCGTTCTTCAAGCCCTTCCTTACTCTAACACAGCAAAGTGATCCAGGTTCATCTACTGCTTTTCCTGCCCTTATTCCTGAGTCAGCCATCTTTCCAAGGAGCCCTAGTTTCTTTGGTTGGAGAATGGTGTTGAGAAGCCAAGGTTTGGATGCTAAATGGCTTCTTGCTCCTAGGATATCTTTACTTCCTCTCAGCAGACAAAACTAGGAAATACACACAAACACACACGCATTTCTGTGTTCATCTTCATATATGAATAAACCATTGTGTATACTGATATCTCTAGTTTCAGTCCAGCCCCACAGCGTTCATTCCCTGATCTCTGTTCCCATACCTCCCTCCATCAGCAGTGAGAAATCCAGCTCCTGTGAATCTAATATCATAAGTAACACAGTCATCTCCTTATAAAGAATAGACAAAGCAAAGGACCTTTTAGACACCTGCCCACCACCATCATCTTCTAGATGTTTCATAGAGGAAATCACTTTTGTATATATCCTCCTGGATCATTTTTCTGGAGAACTATCTAATTTTTCTTTTATTTCACTAGTGGTTTCATAATGAGACTGTCACTGCCTTCTGTGTTATGTATGCATAATGGCAGTATTTCAATGAGAATACCATTAGTTCCATATAACTTTTTTTTTTTTTTTTTTAACTATTGTATAGCATCGCATTACTTGGAATGGAAAACATAAGCACCCAGTTCAGGGGCTGGTGCAGGCAGTGCTGAACTCAGTGAGAGACACAGTCAAGGAAGAAAGTCACCAGACTTTTTTTTTTTTTTTCCGTAAGAAAAAGGCTTTAAAAATATTTTTCCAGTTAGGTAAATAGTACATACTCATTATTTTTAAAGAAGCAAGTCATACATTAAAAATAAAGTGGGGGAAACAATCTCCCCCCTGAGATAATATTTTGGCGCTCCTTTCACATATCTTATGCGTATGCAGGCATAAATATTTTACATCCTAGAGTACATGTGCTGTTTGTGGGTACTTATTTTTCCAGTGTAACTTACATACAGTAAAGTGCACAATCTTTAATACGCAGCTTGATGAATTTTTACATAAACTTCTCAGGAACTGCTGCCCCAGATGAGACACTGGACATTGCCCAGTATGCCAGAAGGTTCCCTTGTGCCTCCTTCTCCACTCATGACCCTTGACCCCAAGGTAACCACTGTTCTGAGCTCTGTCACCATTGACTGCCCTTGCCTCTTCTTGAAGTTCAGCCATAAATGGAATCCTTTAATAAGGTTCTCTCCTGTGTTTGGCTTGCCTCGTTCAGCATCGCGTCTGTGAGATTCATCTGTGTTACTGTGGGTAGTAGCAGTTCATTCTTTATCATGGTCATGGGTACTTATCTTTTGTTGTTTACTTCTTATCATTAAGACTTTCCATAGTAGTCACAGCTACATTTATGACAGCACATAACCCTGTGCTAGGCACCGTTCTAAATCCTTGACAATTTCAGCTTGTTTCAGCTCAGTTCAGTTGCTCAGTCGTGTCCGACTCTGCGACCCCGTGGATTGGAACACACCAGGCTTCCCTGTCCATCAACTCCCGGAGCTTGCTCAAACTCACGTCCATCAAGTCAGTGATGCCATCCAACCATCTCATCCTCTGTCATCCCCTTCTCTTCCTGTCTTCAATCTTTCCCAGCATCAGGGTCTTTTCCAATGAGTCAGTTCTTCACATCAGATGGCCAAAGTATTGGAGCTTCTGCTTTAGCATCAGTCTTTCCGGTGACTATTCAGGACTGATTTCCTTTAGGATTGACTGGTTTGATCTTCTTGCTGTCCAGGAGAGTCTCAAGAGTCTTCTCCAACACCACAGTTCAAAAGCATCAATTCTTTGGTGCTTGTTTATTCTTCAGAATAACCCAATGAAGTGGGTACTACTATTAATATTATTATAATAACATGTCCTTGTCTCTGTATCAAGTTAAAGAAGTTCCCTATTACTCCCAGTGTACTGAATTTTTTTCATCATGAATGGATGTTGAATTTTGTCAGATGCTGTTTCTCCATCCACTGATGATCACATGAGGTTTTTTAAAAAAGCCTATTGATAGAGTGAATCACATTGATGTTTGGATATTCAGCTAACCTTGATTCCTGGAGAAAACTCCATTTGATCATGATGTAGTATCCTTTTTACATTTGTGTTATTCGATTGGCTAATATTTTAGATTTTTGCATCTGTGTTCATGAGGCATGTTTGTCTTTGGTCTTCTTTTTTGTACTATCTCTGTCTGGTTTTGGTATCAGTGTAATACAGGCATAAAAGAGTTGGGAAGCCTTCTATTTTCTGTAAGAATTTGTACAGAATTGATCTAATTTCTTCCTTAAATGTTTGATATAATTCATCAGTGAAGCTGTCTGCTCCTGGAGTTCACTTTTGGTGATGATTTTAACTAGTAATTTGAATTCTTTTAGAGAACTCTTCAGCTTATCTGTTTTTCTGGTGTGAGCTCTGACAGCTCATGTCTAAGGAATTTGTCCATTTCATCTAAGTTATCAAATGTTGACATAAAGTTGTTCATAATTTCCCATGTTACCCTTTTAATATCTAGAGTATCTACTGATGTCCTCTTTTTCATTCCCTATGTTGGTGATTTATATCTTCTTTTCCTCCTGGTCATTCTGCCTGAGGTTGATCTATTTGAGAACAATGTATATATCATGAGTTCTAAAAATTCTAGTATAGTTGAGAATTTAAGGATTTTTTTTTTTAAGAGAAAACTTTTTGTTTAAAAATATTTTTTCTTATTATTATTCGGGGAAGGAATCAGAATGGCCCTTGGTAACCGATACACATTTTATTTACTTATGAAAATATTTATTTATTTAGACTATGCTGAGTCTTAGTTGCGGAATGCGGGATACAGTTCTCTGACCAAGGGTTGAACCCATGCCTTCCAGCACTGGGAGCACAGGGTTTTAACCACTGGACCACCAGGGGAGTCCCCAGACACATGTTTTAATTCAAGCTGCACCCGTCACCAGCTGTGTGACTTCAGGGGGCTGAAAGACTAGTCAACCCCCCGGGTTGCCCCTCTTCACAGCGGAAAGCCCAGGTCGGTGGGAAGCACGGACTGAGCTTGGGACTGGTGATCTTGATTAATCAGGAGAGTTAGTACTTCCTCCCCCTTCCTGCCCTTTTCAGAGTCTGTCCTGCGCCTCCTGGTCTCTCTTCCTGTCGCCTGAGTCCTTAGACTGTGGCAGATCATGTATCACTGTGGCATTGTCTGCTTTCACTTTCCATAGCTCTTCCTTAATGTGAGCTAGAAGCGTGTGTGTGTGTCTGTGTGTGTGTTTCAAAGCCTTTGAAAGAAGGGAAAGAAGGTCAGGAATCCGTGTTGAAGTGTTAACTCAGGTTAGAGACTAGGGTTTTCCTCCTGGTATTGTCACCAGTCAGCTGGTTCAGCTTTATGATCGTGAACTTGGTGGGTCTGTGTCCTGGGCCCTTAGCGTGGCAGGCAGTCTGTCATTAAGCGCAGATTACCTAGCCTTGTGTTGACCCATGTCCACTGATGGGAGTGGGGCACGCCTCACCACGGTTCATTTTCTTTCTGCGCATCTTGGTCAGAAAGTTCTTCCTGGAGAGCGTAGGAACCTCCGTCCCTCCGTTACCACTTCTGCAGTCCAGGGCTGCCGCCACCTCTGTTTCCTGACCACCCAAAGCAGGGATCAGCTGCCTCTCAATCTTCTCTTCAGGGTAAACCTCTCTGGTTCCTTTCTGGTTTCTCCTGTGTTGTGTTTTGTTTGTAACCGTTTGTAACCCTGTCAGTGGGCCTTTAGTGTAGGTCCACTCTGGGAAGGCCCCGTAGGCTCTGGCCCATCCCATTCCCTTTTCTCGGAAAGGGAGGCATAGGATCTGTTTTGCAGGCTTGCTGTGTGAACATGCCCAGTGAATGGTGGCATGCCCTGCTGGGAATGGGGCGGTTCTGATGGCCCTTTGGGGGTTCTCATCACACCAACACCCCTTATTCCCGATCAGGCACTAGAGGCAGAAGCCGACCTCGGAGCAGGTCTGCCCAGACCTTGAGTAGACCAGGGCAAGCCCTGTAGCTCTGTGCTTTTCTTTTCTGTATTTGTATTTACAGTCAATGAAGGCAAAGGGCTGGTCAGGACGGTGTTGACTTAAAGATGCACATGAGAGCTGTGAGATAAGTTTTATTGGGGGCAAAATGAGGGCTGCAGCCTGGAAGACAGCACCTCAGTTCTGAGAAACTGCTCCAGAGAGATGGGGGTGGTGGGGGAGGACAGTATGCATGTGATTTTGGTAAAGGGGAAATACATGCAATCAGGCACAGATTTTTCCAGAAGGTTCCTGCTCATCTCATGAAGCTTTTTGCTAGCCACAAGGAGCAGTCATCACCATGAAGGATTTTAGTGCTTTTCTAGGTATAAGAATTGGGCTCATGAAATCAGCTCCTGAAAATGTCTATCTGAAGACCTGTCCTGCCAGTTTTTCTCCTGAGCACAGACGCCTCATTTCTGCTCTCCACCCTGAGCTCCCTTCAGGGGGTGTTGAAGGTCAGCAGCTGCAGTAGCCCGTGATTTAATCCCCGTAGGGGTAGATGACAAGTGCCGATTTGTAGTTGAGGGGGTGAGCCATATGAACTTGGCTTAGAGAAGCCCAGCCCTTCCTCCTGGGTCTCTTCTTCACATCTCATGTCAGATGTGTAGGGGCTTCCCCCACCAAACACGGCAACTGGGTGCCCTGCAATTTAACTCCATGTTGATACTGTCTACCTGGAGATAGAGTCAGATCCCATAGGGTGAGGGCGGATCCCGAGGATCCCAAGCCCAGGAGTTTCTGTCCCTGTAGACTTAGGGTCACCTTCCCAGCACGTGGCTGTGCTCACCAACCTGAAGCTCCCTGAGCCCCGTGCTTCTGGAATTTGAAGGAGGCCTCCTCCTGTAGGGATGATCAGTTATTCACTCCGTTTCCAGCCCCTCTCCCCTCTCTGGAGAAGGTGTTGGGGGCAGGGACTGAAAATTCCAAGCTTATCCCCTGGAGAAGGAAGTGGCAACCCGCTCCAGTATTCTTGCCTGGAGAATCCCGTGGACAGAGGAGCCTGGTAGGCTACAGTCCATGAGGTCACAAAGAGTTGGACACAACTGAGCAACTAAATAACAACAACAAATTCATGGCTTGGTCTTCCTGGTAACCGGCCCCCACGCAGGATTCCACTCACAGTTACATTGGAACAGAAGATGCTCCTGGTGCTTGTATCACTTAAGAAATTCCAAGAGTTTTAGGATAGAAACTCTGTGCCAGTAACAGGGGGCAGAGGCCACTATATGTATGTATATGTATTTTTTCTGTTATCTCACAGCACCCATATGAAGTCTCTTATACCCATAAATTGCCCTTGCTAACTTTTAGTAGTGTTAACTAAGTTGTACCCTCAGAATGCCCCCAGAGTTCATTGCCAAGGGCTTAGGGGATCTGTGGGTTCACACTGCTCTGGGTTCAGGCCAGGTGGCTGAGGCCCCAGAGAGACCGATAGAAGAAACAAGTGCACGTGGCTGTCTACCACTGGTTGCAGTTCCGGGGGTCAGCGGCCGTGGGACTTTGTCAGCTCCGTTTATGCTGAGTGATGCTAGCTCGCTCTTCTGCCTGCTTCTCGCCAAGTCATGCTTTCACAGATCCAGCTTCTCTGGCTGCCTTCCTCTTTCGCGTCCTTGCATCAGACACAGTGCCCGTCACATGTCTCCACATCCTACCCATAAGCCCTGTTAATTGGGGGAAAAGGCATCAGCCAGGGCGTTTGGGCATCTGCGGGGAACGTGGGCCTGCATGAGTTCTAGCCTAGGGTGCCTTGGTCATCGCTCCACGTCTGCACTGATCCTGTGGGTGCAACCACTGTTTGGGGTTACCACCCTGCCACCTGGTTCTAACCGTGCCACACCCTCACCCTGTCATCACTGCCACTCAGAGCTCAAAGGCTTAGGCACGTAGAACACTCCTTCACGTGCTGGTCTTAAGTCTCCTTTTAAAGGCCAGCCTCTTACTCACCACCCTTATACTCACATACAAATGCATCTTGTCCTAACCACTCGAGTCACACTAGATTCTGTAACTACTGCTCTTTTATCATTTGTATCAGTGGTTACAAGTGAGTAACTACTGCTTTATCAGGAGGCACATGCTTCCTCCAGCTGGAACTTTTCCCTCCTTTACCTGACTGGTGGACCCTGGTCATTGTTCATACCCCAGCTCAGAGCTTGGTCCCTGGGCGACCCATCTTTGACTGTTTGGACCATCTTCCCTTCTTCCTCAGAGCTCTGTTTTCCTGTACGTGTGGCCCCTCTGTGGTTTGAAACCACTGGAATATGCCTACAGTGTCAGAAATGGGTTGGCACCCTCCATCCCCCACCAGCGTGGTGACAGAGGAGGCCTGACAAAAGAGAGGACTTAAATAAGATTTAGAGTGTTATAATACCCAAAATGCTCAGGATCCAATTAAAAAAAAATCACTCACCATCCTAAGAACTAGGAAAAATCTCAAGTTGAATGAGAAAAAGCAGTCATACAAAAGATAAAGAAGAGCCGGACAGACAGCTTAGAACTGAAAAATATCATAGCAAAAAGAAAAGACCAAAATTCCATGGATGGCACCATGGCGGAACTGGCAGAGGAAACCACCAGTGAACTTAGAAGAGTGGAAATTATGCAGTCTGAGAGAAGCCAGAGTGATAAAACTGAGCATAGCCTCTGGGACTTGGGGACACCAAAACACACTTAGGTCATCTTGGCCCCAGACGGGGAAGGGAAAGAGGGTGGGGCCGAGAAAGAACTTCGAGACAACATAGCTGAAAAGTTCCCAGGCCTGCAGATTCAAGAAGCTGAGTGAATGGCAGACAGGATAAACCCAGAGAAAGCCTCACCGGCCTTGTGTGGGTTTAAAAGGACACTCTAGCCAGAGGGGAGTGTGTTCCATTGCTCTTTTGAGCAGTGGTCTCAGCAGGCTGCGTTGGGGAGGCCCTGACTTAACGCTCAGGCTCTGGAGGATTAGCTGTTAGGCAAGAGCAGGCTTGGTTTCCCTGAGGATTCTCTCTCTTATCTTGAAGAACCTTGGCAGAGGTTTGTGACCCTGAGCAGCCCCTCCCCCCGCTGCAGCGGGGTGGTGGGTGGAGGGGTGGTCCTGGGCTCCCTGGAGGCAACAGTGCCTGCTTGCCTGGGTGATGTGCACAGCAAAGGGGTCGCGTAAACCGCTCGCTGGCTTCCTTCCTTCCTTCCTTCCTCTTGCTGCATTCATGCCAACTCACTGTGATGTCAGCGCCAGCTCAGTCGATCAGTTACTGACGAGAAGTTACGTACGGTGAGAGCAAAGCTGCCAATACTTTCTGGAGGACGATCTGAGACATCAGGTGTTGTCAACAGCTGGATGGAGAAAGAGCCCTTCTCTTTTTGCCACGTTTGTCCCTGCAAAAGCTGACTTAGCTCTTGCCACGTCCTTGGCCCTGGGTGGCCAGCGGTTTGTTCACCCTGCTCTGCAGGCTGTTGGGCTGCCCCGGGGACTGCTGCTCAGTCGCCTCCGACGCTCTGCGACCCCACAGACTGTAGCCCTCCAGGCTCATCTGTCCATGGGTTTCTCCAGGCAAGAATACTAGAGTGGGTTGCCATTTCCTACTCCAGGGGATCTTCCCAACCCAGGGATCGAACCCACATCTCTTACATCTCTTACATTGGCAGGTGGGTTCTTTACCACTAGCACCACCTGGGAAGCCTTGGCATTACTGCCTTTGACCGTCAGCATCAGTGGGAATTGGCTCATTGGTGCAATCAAAAGGAGGAATAGCACCTATCTATCTATGCCCGTTTCCATATGTACACTGTCTTAATGATAAAAGTGAAAACTTAGGTACAGACCTACCTAATATATAATAAAAGATTGAATCAGACCTGCTCTGTTTGAGGTGGGGGAGACTTACTTGGCTGGTCTTTGATGAACCCCGCTTTTTTCTGTGTCTAATTTTTACATGTATAAACATGAAAGCTTCCTTCCTGCCCATAAGGGATTTGCCTGGCGACAGGCCTGTGGCAAGAGCCTGGTCTGGTTAAGAACTTCCTCTATTTTCTCACAGCCTTTTTATTTTCTTCTGTTGCTGACAGATGTTGCTTTTGGCCCCATGAGCTCTGTACCGTTTGGTTTTCCTGCTTCCCACTAAGTGCAAAAGAATCAATGATGGAAAGGTAGCGTGCACAGGGCTCCCAGCGTCTCCCTGAGGGCCTGTGGGGACGTCAGACTGTCCATGGTCAGCCCCCCACACTTGGAATGGAGAACACCTGCCAGGCAGGATGGTCAGATCTCTTCCACCTGAACGTTTCACATGCAGAGCAGAGTGGTTTTGTGCAGCGGGGTCTCGATTCCCTGACCTTGCTGAGGTGCCTTGGGGCGTCATTGCTGGTGCCCAGAGGTGCTCAGAGAGACTCCACGTCTGTGCCCCCGAGCGCAGCTTGGGGTGTTTCTCAGTACCAGTGTGAGGTCGTCTGCATTCCTTTTGACACTCTGTGTCTTTGCAAAGCTGGGATTTTGGAAGTTGTTGGGATCCAGCTACTCCTAAATGGAACTCTTTAGTATGTCTATTGGTCTAGGGATACCATTTACTCAGATGCCAGGGGCCTAACCAGCCGAGGAAGTCTGGGGACCTGTGTCCTGGAGGATCACTGCATGGGCATGCTCCCAGCCCCTAAGTTCTTTTCAGTCTGCCGTCTTCATGTCAGTGGTTTATGCAGTTGATACATGCTGTGTGTTTTGGTGAATTCATTGACCTTTTTCATTCCATGAGAAGTTTTTTCCAGCCCTAGATGATGTGCTATGGCACCCCACTCCAGTACTCTTGCCTGGAGAATCCCATGGACGGAGGAGCCTGGTGGGCTGCAGTCCATGGGGTTGCTGGGAGTCAGACACGACTGAGCGACTTCACTTTCACGCCTTGGAGAAGGAAATGGCAACCCACTCCGGTATTCTTGCCTGGAGAATCCCAGGGATGGTGGAGCCTGGTGGGCTGCCATTTATGGGGTCGCACAGAGTCGGACACGACTGAAGCGACTTAGCAGCAGCAGCAGCAGATGATGTGCCAAGCACCGTGCCGGGAAAGGGTGACACCCCCCCCACCCCACCCCAGAAATGACGGTTGAGCCAAGGTCTGAGGACTGAGTGGGGAGCAGGGAGAAGGAGAGCACCCCAGGCCCTGGTCAGGGCCCTGGGGGCAGGGACGCAGGCTGGAGAGAAGGGCAGGTGGGTTTGTGTACACCTCAGTGGGACGATGGTGGTTAACAGCTTGTTCTCGGCTTCAGCCCCCAGGCACGTGGCTCTGATCCTAGTTGGGAAGCAGGAGGTGAAGGTTTGTCCTGACTTCCTCCTTGCCAGCCCGCCAGCCCTTCCTTCTCACCGCAAGCCAGATACCCAGATGTCTTGGGGGGACTGTTCGTCTCTCGGGAACTGGGGACAGAAAAGAGAGACATGTGTCCACTCCGTCCCCTCACTTGGGTGAGTGGCGAGCAAACCTCACCCCCCTGGAGCCTCCCGCCCTCCGGTGGAAATCAGATGGTCTCCAGGGTCCTTTCCTCCACCCTCTGCGGCTCTGGTCTGTCTGACATTTTACATCTCAGGGTCAGAGCTGTGGAGACCCCAGGTCTGAGTGCTGTGGTCGACTTGCGCGCGTGGCAAGAAGCAGTCATTTAGTTTTGTGGGTGTCAGTGACCCCTCGGTAAAGTAAGGGGGCCGGGCGGCCTGAGTCAGAAAGGCGGTGGGACAGGAAGCTGGCAGTCATTGCCGGGGGCTCTCCTGGGTCAGCACGTCAGCCCTGACGGGACCCCCAGGCGGGCTCCAAAACCATAAGGCCAGGTCCCCTCCACAGCAGAAGTCTCGGGGGCACACCAGACACCACTGCCAGGTCGGGTGGAAAGACGTGACTAACCCTGAGTAAACATTCATTGTGTTTATAAGTCAGTTCTTTAAACAGGACTTCTGGGTACTCGAGTTAAGACTGTCTTTTCACAACAGATATCAAAAAGGGTGAGCTGAGGTGATCTCGGGAACTCAGCCCCTGAGACCAGCACCTCGGATTAGTGACCAAGCTGAGAAGCAGGCTGGAGGGCCGCCCTGAGGGGCCCGCTCCCAGCCCTCAGCTGACCCGGGGCCCCCCGCCCCCTCCACCGTGGTTCCCGGAGGCAGTGACAGCTGATGGAAGTCATGTGTGAAGTAATCGCCCACTGCCCTCCTCCTGAGCTGTGACTCAGGCGTTTCTGACTGAGCCTGGAGCCATGGTTGTGCTGAGAGCACGCCACTGGCTAGGAGCAGTGATTGCAAAAGGGCGCAGGGAGATTGCAGAGCCGGCCCGGCCTTGGTGACAAGAGGCAGAAATGCGCCGTGTGAGTGTCTGGGCCTCTGCTGACTCACCTGTACACACCTGCGAGGTTTCAGTGGTGGAAGGACCAGTCGAGCCCTTCTCCAGGGGACTAAATAGGTTGGTGTGGGGGGAGTCCCCAGGAACACCATCTGGGAAGTCAGTCAATTGGTGTGTGTGGGGGGGTTCCCCCAAGACCACCGTCTGGCTCGGTGATTCAGCAGGACTCACAGGCCCTGGCAGAGCTGCTTTACTCCCGTCATGGTTGACTGTGGCCGCGGGAAACAGACCGAAAGCGCAGAGGAGGACTCGAGACGACAGTCTAGTAGGAACTGGCAGAAGCTTCTAGGTGTTCTCTGCCCGTGGGCGGACTCTCCACTGGGAGTCACACGACATGCTCCGCCGGTAGCCACATGTGGCCACGTGTCTCAAGTGCTGCCAGCCGGCGAGGCCCCCTTGAGCCTTGGCGTCCAGTATTCTTACTGAGAATCAGTCTCGAAGGCCTGGGGCTCCGCCATGTCTGAGCTCACCTCTTGAATCTCCAGCACCCCAGAGGTCCTAGCAGTACGATGTGACTCAGAGCCCCAGGTGTTCCCCTAAACTGCACCATTAACATAAACCGTCTGGGTGACCCAAGGTCTCAGGTATGCGAAGACATTCTTATCAGGCAGCACATTCCAGGGGCTCAGAGGTTATTTCCTTGGAGCTCTCCAAGGGCAGGTCCCTGAAGACCTGTGGAGCGTGCCAGGTTTGGGGCATCCCAGTCCTGGTTCCAGCCTGTGCCCTGGTGCACCTGGGGCTAAGCAGGCACCGCGCGGGTTGCATGCTTGCTCAGTTCTCATCCCAGCTGCAGCTCCGGCCCCAGGGCTCTGCCTGTTGCTTGTAGCCCTTGGGGTGTGCAGCCCAGACCGAAGTCTTCAGGGGGCTCCCCAGCAGGCCCCAGGCGGCCCTGGCTGACATCTGTCATTCTTTCTCTCGACAGATTCCTGATGAACATGGCAGACTCCAACATGGATGCCGGCACCACCGTGTCTGAGACGGTGGCTGAAGAAGTGTCCCTTTTCAGCACGACGGACATGATCCTGTTTTCTCTCATGGTGGGTGTCATGACATACTGGTTCCTCTTCAGGAAGAAAAAAGAAGAAGTCCCCGAGTTCACCAAGATTCAGACCACGTAAGTGACAACGCTCAGGGTCCCCCGCAGAGCACGTCTCTGCCATCCTGCTAGCGGTGCTCAGGCAGGAGCGAGCCGGCTGAGAGGGCAGGGGCCCCTCGAGCATCTTGGGTTTTGCCTGGTTGGTGGGCTCTGCTTCTGGTCTAGCTTCACAAGCCCTTCTGTTTGCGTTGCACCTCACGTTGGTCAAGGTCCTTTGATGCCTGTCTCATATTCAGGCGTCACAGGAACCAGTCAGAGCAGAAGTCACCGCGCGCCGTCAGTAACCTGACGCTCTGGGCATACCAGGTCCTTAGCACAAGGCAGCCAGTTAACATCTCACTCCAGGCCCCCGATCGTGCCTTTCGAAAACACACGGGCTTACCGAGGCACCATCCTCAGAGCCAGGGCGCAAGGTAACCGGTCCTTTTGGGATTCCCTTGCATCCTTTTCACTGTCGACAAGGAGAGACTTGCAGTTTGATGCTGCCTTAGCATGTCCTTATCACCTAACAGCTGCTCATTTCTCTTTTTATTTTATTTTTTAAAATTTATTTAATTGGAGGATGATTTCTCTTCTCTTTTTAACTGAAGAGAGGAGCCTGGAGCTTAGCATTTGGTTGCGGTCGGAGCGGGTGGTGGTGACAGCATGAGGGAAAGCTGCTTTTTTCTCCCCGACCCTCAGTGCTCAGACTGAACGCGTCTCTGACCAAGCAGTCCTCCAGCTCTCTGGACCCCAGCTGGGTGTGACGCTGTCTCCTGAGTTAGCATCAGCTCCCCAGGTTACGGGCTCAGCCCCACAGGAGCGCCCCCCACCCCCTCAGTCCAGGTGCCAGCAACCACCTGGGTCAGAAGTTCCCATAACCCCCTGCTTGGGTTTGATTAATTTGCTAGAGGGGTTCACAGAACTCAGGAAGACATCATTCTCACTAGATCACCCGCTTAGTGTTATTTAGCAAGAATAAAAGGAATCAGAAACAGCCAGATGGAAGAGGCTCAGCGCAGGGTGTGGGGGAGGGGTGTGGGGCTCCCCGGCTCCCCTGCCCCTCTGGGCTGCCACCTGCCCAGCCCCTCCATGTCGTCAGCAGCTCCAGGACGCTCCAAACCCCATCCTTTTGGGTTTTTGTGGAGGTTTCGTTGTGTGTGCATAATTGATCAAATCATTGACTGTTGGGCATTAATGCAGCCTCCAGGCCCACTCCCCTCCCTGGAGGTCAGTAACTCTAAACGCAGCGAGCCCACCCTCACGGGGCTCTTGTGGGTGGCGTCTGTGGCATCAGCCCACTCCAGCCCTGCCACTCGGCGGCTGCTTAAGTGTTTGTGTCCCAGAGTGTGTGTACCGAGCACTGCGCTGGACGCCACAGGTACGCGAGTTTGGCCTTTATGTTGAAGAAGCTAAGAAGTCAGGACGTGGAAATGTACTTTAAAAAGTGGTTCCTGAAACACTTTCAGCTCAGCAGGGTGGGTGGCCTTATCACTGACGATGGAGGGAGAGGTGAGCAGGCGGGAGACACAGGCTCTGGCGGTCTCTACTGAGGTATCCCCTCTCGGAAAGGCCAGAAAGTTGTGCTGTAGGAAGGGGGCCATGTTCCCAGACTTCAAGTGCTTTGCCAGCAGAAGGCCAGAGTTGGGCGGGGAGGCCTGGCAGGTGCGCAGAGGCCAGCCTGTGCCCCTGCAGCTGGACAGGTACATTCCTGGTGTGGCAGAGTATTCTTGGTGAAAAGGTATGGCACTCAAGAGGACCAGTGCCCAGGTCCCAGTTTAAAGGGGCCCTGCGCCTGCTCATCTGTAAGATGCAGGCGTGTCCCCACCCCTGCCCCCGAGGGACGCTGTGCCACGAGAGAGCCTGGAGCCTCCATTCTCCCGTTACGGGGTCCCTGGGCTCACTAGATGGACTTGAAACAGAACTCCTAGACCTCACAGATTTGTAGACTCAAATAGTTTCTCTTTGCCAGAGTGCTGAAACTCTATTTCCCTCTCATAATCCTAAAATTTTCACCCTACGTGTTTCAGTCCCCTTCTTGTCCCTCATGGTATCACGCTGAATACCTTGTGGCCAGGGTCCTACGTGGGCACTGTAAGGAGAAACTGTCATAGAGCAGTGGTTAGGGTCTGGGCCTTGACAGTGGTTATGAAGGTTTGAGTCCTGACCCCACCCCACCCTGTATTAGTCTTGTGACATTTGCCCTCGCTTAATCTTTTGAAGTTTGTGTCTTCAGTTATAAATTGGAGATAACCGTAGAACTGACCTCATATGGCTGTAAAAATTAACCGACATACTCTGTCATAGAGCTGTTTGCCCAGCTCCTGGTGCTTGACGAGCCCTCATCATTAATACCATCTCCAGTCTTACAGGAACCTTCCAGAACACCATCATTACCCTGTCTTGCAGAGAAGGAAGCTGAGGTGCTAGCGATCGAGTGTGCCCAAGGTCACCTAACTTAACAAGAAGCAGAGCTGTTTTTTTTTTTTAAACCCAAATCTACAGATTCCACAGCCCCCATTTTTCCCCGCTTTGCCAGGCTGCCTTCTGTCTCTTAGGACGTGGTTAATATCCCAATTTAAAGGTGAGAGAACTGAGACTCAGAGAGGTCACCTCGCTGATACACCCGGGCCACGAGGCTGGCCTCCTGCTGTGAATCCCTCCATGGTGTCCCTACCCTCGTGTGCCTCCAGTGAACGCAGGTGTTTCCAGTCTCAGCTCGGTGCCTCCCTCACCCACCAGGCCCGCAGAGAGCCAGTGGTGTGGGGACTGTCCACAGCCCACGGCTGGATCAGGAGTTCTCACTGATGCCCAGTGCCTTCCAGTTGGTCTTTTAAGGCCTTTTCAGGCCGTCACCACCTGGGATAGTGAGTCCAGACCTTTGGGATGTTTTTTAAAATCCAAGCCAGTGGGAGCGGCTGTGTCTGACAGCAAGCACAGGATGCGTGTCCGCAGCCCCCCGACCCTGGACTTCGGGGTCCTGGCAATCCCCAAGGAGCCCCCATGTCCGCAGGTGAATCTCCCAGGCATGCTGGCCTCGGGGCGGCCCTCACCACAAGGCTGGATTGGGCTTCGGAACCTCAGGAGCCCAGGGAGGGCTTCAAGGAAAGGTCAATTCTAGAAGGCCTCTGTGGTATTTTTCATAAGCTCTTTATTGAACTGCATAACATGCAGACATAAAAGTGCACAGATCTTAAGCACATGGTTTGATCATTTGTCACAAAAGGGACATAATCATGTGAGAAACTTCCCCCACCAGTCTCGCCCCCAGGTCGCCTGCTCTCCTGACTTCTCATTGACAAGTGTCAGCTGTGTCCCGGGATGTGTAGCGTTTGGCCATTTTTCCTGAGGTTTCTCCATGTCATGTGTAGTGATAGTTCTCTCGTTATTATCATTACATGGCGTTCAGCTGTGGGAGTAAACCATGATCTACTCACTTCCGTCATGAAGGCACTTTAGATTGCTTCAAGCCTAGGGCATTGTTACCAGCGGTCCCGCAGGGAACACCTGTATAAGTGGACACGGTTCCCATGTGGACGTAGCTCTGTTGGGTGTGTGGTGGACATGGACGTGGGGTCAGAAGGAAGGCTCATGTGTACCTCTGTTAGATACAGCCAGTTTTCCAGCCTGCGAGTACCAGCTTCCAGTCCTGCCCCCAGCATGCAGGGGTTCAGTTGCTGCCCATCCTCACCAAAACCAATACTTTCGTCAATTAAAAAATTTTAGCCTTTCTAGGGAATTCCCTGGCGGTCCAGTTTTTAGGACCTGTTGTTTTCCTTATCAGCGCCTGGGTTTGATCCCTGGTCAGCAAACTAAGGGGTTTCTGGTTTCTCCTGCAATGCAAGAGATCCAAGTTTGATCCCTGGGTCAGGAAGGTCCCCTAGAGGAGGAAGTGGTAGCCCACTCCAGTATTGTTGCATGGAAAATACCATGGACAGAGGAGCCTGGTGGGCTGCAGTCCATGGGGTCGCAAAGAGTTGGACACAGCTGAGCAACTAAACCACCACCACCACCACTACAGCGAACTAAGACCCCACAAGCTGCATAGTACAGGCAAAAAACAATTTTTTAATTAAAAAGAAAAAACAATAAAATTTTAGCCATTCTAATGGGCATGTAGTGGTACCTGTTTTAATCACGTTTCAGTGATTTTTCGTGTTTACTGGCCACTGAGGTATCTTTTGTGAAGGTCATTCAAGACTTTGCCCATTTTTTTCTTGTCAGGTTATTGACCTTCATTTGTCACAGTTCTTCATGTATTCTGGATCCGAGTCCTTTGTTAGATATTTACGTATTGTCAGTATCTTTTTGTAATTTGCCTTTTAAACTCTCTTAATAGTATCTATCTTTTTGTGATCAGAAGTTCTTAAACTGGTCCAATTTGTGAACTTTTGGTTGGCCTTCACATTTATGGTTAATGCTCTGGTGTCCAGTTTAAGAAACTTTATCTTATGGTCATGGAGCTTGTCTTTTGTATTTTCTTCTGAAAGCGTCACTCTTGTAGTTTTTATCTTAGATCTGCCATCCAGCTGAAATTGATTGGGTATCCGCAAATTGTCAGGGCCCTTTGAGATTCATTTTTTCCTTTACGGATATCCATGTATTCAGTCCAGCACCATTTATTACAATAAAAAAGGTCATCCTTTTCTCACTGCATTAAAGCATCATCACTGTGGCTATAAATCAGGGGACCAGATAGATGGGGGTTGACTTCTAGACTCCTTGTTCCGTTGATTTGTTTTCTGTCCTCTCCCCAGTACCACACTGTTCTGTTTTCTATGATTTTATAGTAACTGTTGACTTGGCATCTGGTAGTCCAAGTCCTCCAGCTTTGTTCTTTTAAGATTCTGTTGGCTTTTGGGGGCCCTTGGCATTTCCAAATAACTTTTTTTTTTTTTTAACTTGGCCAAAGCTCAGCTTGTGGGATCTTAGTTCCCCAACCAGGGATCAGACCCTGACCCCAGCAATGAAAGCGCAGAGTCCTAACCATTGGACTTGTAGGGACTTGCCTCCATGTAACTTTCAGAGTCAGTTTGTCAATGTCTACCAGAACAAATGAAACAAAAAAACCCTGCTGGGATTGGATCGAATCTCTCAATTAATTGGCCTCTTCCAGTATTGAGCCTGAGCCTTCTAATCCGAGAACCTGGTTTTACCCCCCTGGGGAGGTGTTTTGAACAGTTTACAATAGCAATTAAAGACTTGTAATAGAGAGCAGTTACAAGCAGCGCATCCTCATGGTAATAATCCCTCTTTCATCTCTACTCTCTCTTACTCCTCCCCCTTTGCTCAGCTTGTACCTCTGGGCAGAGCACTTGGGGCCAGGGCAACTCCCAATGGGGGGGACCCCAGGGTGGGGTCTGGAGCTCAGGGGGCCCCTCTGTGCCCGCATGCACTTTGCTCGCACATATAATACAGCCTCCTTCCTGTTGGGTGGGAATTTGTTCCTTTCCTCCTCCCATGGTGCAGAGGTAGTGTCCCATTCCTGTCCTGTCCTCTTTCTGGGTCTCCAGCTCAGCCCTGTCGGAGTGAAGATACTTGGAGAAAGGCCGTTGACTTAGTAAATGCTAAAATCTGCACGTGTGTCTGCCTCTCCGGCAAACTGGCTCACAGGCTGGGTGTGGCTTACATTTTTTTTTTTTAATTTACAACATTGAAAGCCCTAGCAATTTCACTTAAAACTTACTTCTACATAGCCTTTTTTGAAAAACGGGGGGAAAAAAAGCAGCCCAGAGGACCCAGCCATGCTGTGAGCCCACCGTGACCACGGCCAGCAGGGGCTGGGGCTGAGCAGGGCCACCCATGTCAAGGGGGTCTGCACGGCAGCCTGCACCCCCAACCAACCCCGGCCGTGCTCCCCTCGGCTCTGCTCACAGCCCTGGGAAGCCCTCACCCCCGCAGCCTGCTCCTCTTGTGGCGCCTAAGAGTGCTTTCAGGAGAAACAAAGCTGCTTCTTACGGAACGTTACAAGCAAACACCGAAGCATGGAGGGGAACCCATGCCCCCGTCACCCAGTTTCAGCAGCTCTCCGCTCCTGGCCATTCACCACTCTTGCCAGATTATCTTAAAGCTGGCATATGATTTCATCATTAGTCCTGTAACTCATATGAATTATGAATAAAGAAATCACATGATTTCATAGGAAATTAGAAATATCTCCTGTGAAACTATACGGAAACCTGAACGAGGAGAATATTTCAGTTCTGTCACATTCGAGGACTTCCCCTTTCTGAACCTAACACACCACCTCCCTCCAACCCCACATTGAGTATCATTGGATACTCGGCCAGCATTGTTCATTGTTCCCTGAGTGACTGAGCCGTTTTTTTTTAAACCCTTTTTTTTTTTAAAGATTCAGGATCTAAAACCATACATCACAATTGATTACTCAATCTTTCAGTCTGTCTTTCAGAGGTGTCAGGTCTACATGCAGTAAAATTCTTTTTTTTTTTTTTTTAATATATTTCATTTATTTTATTTGGTTGCATTGAGTCTTAGTTACAGCATGTGGGATCTAGTTCCCTGACCAGGGATGGAACCCAGGCCCCCTCCATTGGGAGCACAGAGTCTTAGCCACTGGACCACCTGGGAAATCCCCCAAATTCTCCTTTTTTAAAAAAAAATTATTTTGAATTGGAGGATAATTGCTTTGCAGTATCATGCTGGTTTCTGCCATGCACATTCCCCTTTTTAAAGTGCACAGTTTGATGAGTCCTGACAGGTGTGTGCAGTTGTGTAACCAGTGTTATGGTCAAGAGAGAGGACATTCCGCACCCCAGGAAGCACCTCCACCCCAGGTCCCTTCACAGCTGGCACTCCCCAGCCCCCACCTCTGGCAACTGCTGATCTTACTTCTGTCCCTGCAGTTTTGCCTTTTCTGGAAAGTCATGCTCATTGGGACTGTGGCCTCTTATGCCTGGTTGCTTTCCCGTCACACGATGATAGGTCTCTCTTGGTCCGAGGGCTTCATTCCTGTGACTCCCTCACAGTATTTTTTGTTGAAGAAACCAGATCATTTGCTTCCCCAAGTTTCCCGCGGTCCAGATTTTACTGACTGCATTCCACTGGGGATTGCTTCTGCAAAGCCACAAAGGAGCTCGTTTTCCTCCGTGACCTTTGTTTGACAACTTGCTCTCAGCAGAAAGGCCAGGAAGACCAGGAGTCGAGGCCACCAGCACCATCTCTGACCATTCTCTATCTCTGAGTGCTGTCATGCCTGCTGACTCTGCACACCCAGCTTAGGGCCGCCTTTCCCAGACAGGGGTCCTTGGCTCTGGAAACGCAAATGGGTTTTACAAAGAGCAAAGCGCGAGGAAAGGCCGTGGAGGGTGGACCGTGCCCGAAGCCACCTGCATCCGTGGGGGACATGGCGAGGACGTGGGCTCAGGACGTTCACGCCACGCCTGTGCTCGGAGTTGGGGGTTTTTCGATGCCACCTGACCACGAGGGACCACTCCTGGGATTGGGGAGGTTTCGCCATTCTAGCCAGTGTCCCAAAGCTCAGACGTGACCTGTCTGGGAAAGCGATACAGGGCCGAGTGTCAGTGGACCTTCTGACCTCACTGGGCGTCACCCGGGCTCTCGTGCTGGTGGCTTCATCTCTGGGGGCCAGGCACCAGGGCGCAGGGACACGGGGCATCCTCAGGCCCTCACGGGTAGGTGGGACACACGAGGGTGGTACAGTGGACAAGGCTCAAACAGCCCGAGGCACCACTGGGGGGGATGTCAGCAGGGAGGTGCCCCCCAAGCTGAGTCTGGAGGCTGAGTAGGAAGCCAGGAGAGGGCCGTGTGTGCTGACGCCGGGACTAGGAGAACAGGGCCTGCTCTGGGGAAGGCGCATCCTGGCAGGGCCTGGGTGTAAGTCACCAAGGGAGTCGGGGGTGGTGAAGGGAGCCGAGATAGGAGAGCTGAGGCCGGGGAGGGGCCCGTGAGGCCTTGGCGTTTTATCTGACCCTTATGGGGAGCCGAGGGGAGGGCTGGTGCCAGGGCAGCCCCGAGAGTCATGGTTTGTGTCCGGTCCTGGGACGCAGTTTGGAGAGGATTGGAGGACGGTCATCGGGAGGCATCCTGCTGACCAGGGCCCATGGTGTCCGCCGGGGGGTCCACCAGGGGAACAACACCCCCCCACCCCAAGGCTCAGAGCACCCTCAGTGATGGAGGAATCCCTGGGAAGGGCAGTGAAGTGTTCACGGGGACCGCCGGGGCAGCCGGAGAGATGCAGCCTTGCTCTGCTGGGGGCGGGGGAGCAGACCCAGGGTTCCTCTGAGCTTTCCTGGGCCTGGAGTTACTGCTTAAGCCCCAGGCTTCACTCCCCTCCAGAGTCAAAGGGGGCAGAATCCTTTCCCCCTTCCCGGTGGGGGTGGGTGGGGCAATTACCTGAAGCAGAAAAGGAAGTGGACAGGAGTGCTCTGTAAGCAGGGGTCCCCCCCTTTCTTGTCTCTGACCCCTGGCCTCCCACACTGCTGCAAGCTCCCACCTGCCTCGCCGCTTTCTGCCTGCAGTGGTTCCCGCTCTGGGCCCAGGCAGTGGAGAAAGCTGCTGTTTCCTGTTTAAGCTCCAGGGAGCCACTTTGTTTTCACCCTAGGCAGCTTTTCCCAACCATTAGCTTTCTGCCATGAGGCTCCGGTGGGTTTGCCGCCTTCCACCACCTGCTCTGCCACCATCGGTGTCACCCAGCACTTGGCCCTTCTCCCGGCCTGCCGCCCTGGGGCCTGAGAACTTGTCGCTGCCCATGAGGCTCTGGAAGGGAGCCACTCGAAAGCAGCTGCCCCACATGTCGCCGGGAGCAAGGGAAAGTCTCAGAAGAAATCAGTTCCGCTTTGCTGAAAATTAAATTTCAGAAACCCTTCTGAGCGTGGCCTGGGACTGGAAAGAGAATGAATCACGCCAGCCCTGGTGGTTCATCTTGGTCCAAGTGACTCAGTGTTCTTGTCCACCCTCCCTCTGGCCAATCCAGTCCCCCCACCACCCCCGCTGTAGTTGACCTCAGAAACCAGAGACACTTCTGCTCCCAGTTTGGGGGTGGGGAGCCTAATTGGAACCGTTTGTGCTCCGGAGTCGTGTGGTCTCAGCCCCGCGCCTGGGCTAGCCGCAGCCTCTCCTGATGGCCGTGTACTTGGGTGCCTTCAAAGGGGGGCTCCCCACGTGGAACCATCTTAGCCCACCCTGCTGGGCGTCCCCTGCACTGCAGTGAGGGGCCAAGATGTGCTAGTTTCACGGACCCTCTACCCCAGGTGACTGGACCCAGGGTCGTAGGCTGTGTCACCCACAGTTCTTTGGTAGGGAGGGAGATGGGAGTCAGATGTAATTTAACAGGATCCCAGGGCGGCCGGCAGCAGGCTCCTTTATGGGGACGCATAGCAACCTGCTCCACTGCCTCCCAGGGTCCAGAGGAGCTTTGTTCAGCCTGCACGACTTCATTTTTTTTTTTCTTAAAGTGGAAAAGGGGGAGGCTGTGGGGAGAAAGGGCTCTGCTATAAACAGTTACCAAGGAGACCCCAGCCGGGGCTGGGGAGGTTTCCTCCTTCCCTTGGTCCATACAGGAGGAGGAGGGGTGTGTGCCAGACGCAGGGGCTCATGGGAGGCTCCAGCCGGGAGTCCCGGTTCCTCCCCGCTGGGCCCGCCAGATGCGGCCGCTCTCCCAGGCTCTGGGATCGGAGGCAGCAGGGGCTCGGCGGGGCTCCCGAGAGGACCAGAGTGTCTGGGAGGATGTGCGGCATCCACGGGCCGGGCTGCCCACCTCCAGCACTGGTAGAGAATGGACGGGGCCCGACCTGCTAGCTGCTGGCCCCCCGCACACGTCCAGGGGTGCAGCATTCTGCCTGACCCCGCAGTCCAGAGCAGCTGGGCATGAGAAGCCATGGGGTGCGCCTACTCAGCTCATCAGGACGAGCCCATCCCGAGGTCAGTTCCGGACAGCGTCCGGGCACCCCCACTGGGGTGTGGAGGGAACTTGCTCCCAGGCAGGGACGTCTGGAGGCATGAAGAGGGCACGGCCTCAAGGGCCCCTGGGGGTTCGCTGGGGCACGGCCACCCTGGACCCCGCGGTCCTGGTTTGCAGGCTGCCTGTCTCTGCTTCCGAAGAAAGCGGTTTAGACCAGAAACCAGGAGGGCCGCAGTCTCCCTACCCACTCCTCGCCCCATGAAAGATCAGGTTCCGAGTGCAGATCCCGGTGCGGAGCGGTCAGGAGAGGGGAGACCAGCTGAGGGTACCCAGGGGTGGCCCTGCTCAGGGCCTGGCAGCCAGGTGTCAGCGGTGGGAGCGTGAAGAGCCTGCCCCGTGTCGAGCAGTGACTGGAGGCACGGACAGGGTGTCCCCTCCTCCTCGGGTTTCCCGTCCCCCTTGTGGCTCTGTGGGCGTGATCTTTCCCAGGGGCTGAAGCTGAGGACAGTGCTGGCCTTCAGAAGTGCACGCCTGTCTCAGGAGCACCCTTTTCCTGGGGGTGGGGGCTCCTAGCACCTCGTGCCTGCCCTCTGACACCCCCAGCCAGACCTGCATAGAGGGCCCCTCTCCCCTCCCTGCTGGCCTGGAACACCCCCCTCCCTGCAGCTGCATGGGGAGCTCCCCATCCTTTGCCCTCCTCCCCAGAGCTCATCACTGCTGGCTGCCTGGGCCTCATCCAGGAGCCCCTCAGCTGCTGCGGCTTTCCCTCGCGGGAACCGTTTCCTCCCTGAGACTAGAGCCCAGTTCTTCCTCAGGCTTTTCTTGTCCCTCCGGGCACAGGGCCTGCTCCCTCTGGAGCCTGTGGCCTGCAGACGCCCCATCCATTTGGTCTTCTCACACCTCACCCTGCTGAAATCACAGAGCCACCCGAATACTTTCCTCTTCCCTCTCTATCCCTGAGAGTTAGAGAAGTTCCCAGTGCAGAGCACCCCACCGGGGCGGCTGCAAAGGAGGAGATGCAGGGTTTTCAACCTAGGAGTCCGAGGCCTCGAGAGGCCTGCCTTCTCCGGTCGGGGGCCTGTTTAGTAGAAGAACCAGGCTTTGACCCTGAGCCTCTCTGCTCCTGAGGTGTGGCCCCTCCACTTCCTCCGTGATTTTCCGAGCCTGGTGACAGGCCCTGGGAAGGTAGGGGCCACCTCGTGTAGTCTCCTGCCCACCCGCCCTTGGCTGGCCCGTGTCGCCTGGAGGTGGAGGACGGGCAGCCGGGTGCTCAGTGGGTGGGGGGTGTGCCCCAGTCCCTGTCTTCAGTGAGGACGCAAGTCCACTTAGCTGAAGCTTGTATGGAAGCCTCTGTCCTTTGAGAGGTGAGAGCTTTTCCACTGATGTCAGACCCTCAGGTGGGTGGGGAGCCTCCAAAGGCCTCTGAGGCCACCCCAGCCAAGCTCCTGCCGGGCGAGGACTCAGGACCGAGCACCCAGAGCCGATAAGGCCTCGTGGGCCAAGTGCACTCAGTGCTCCTGCTGACTGCAAAGAGACACACAGGCAGCTCCCCCCAGTTGCGACACCCAGCCCTCAGGCTGAGCAAGAACACCCTGAAGGAAGTGCTTGGATGGAGGCGTGGAGACGCATTGAAGATGGTAACGGACAGTCTCATGTCAGTGGCAGGGAAGGCGCTCTGGAGGGGAGCTTGGGCCTCATGTTTTCGGGATAAGCAGGAGTCCGTGGGAAGAGGGTTAAAGGAAGGGCGCTCTAGGCCACGGCGCTGTGGGTCCAAGGGCACGGAGGAGCTAGGAGATGGCCAGCTGGTCACTGTGGCCGAGCGTTTAGATGGTGGAGGAGGGTGGATTCTGAATCGGAGGGCCCCATTTCTTTAGTTTGGCTTCTCTGCTGTGGGTCTCTCTCAGGGTGTGTCTGTCAGCCATCCTGACGTCCAGACAGGAGGCAGTGGTGGTGACAGGACCCTAGGGACCGTCACGGAGGGGTGGGCTCGGGAGGGGGCTGGCAGGCGAGGCCAGGACAGATTCTGAAGGGACTTGTGTGCCTCCAGCCTGTGGGTCATGGGAGCCGTGGAAGGTTTTAGAGTGCAGCAGTAGTGTGTTCAGAATCGTATTTGGGAGACTCCTGGTTGTCTTGAGAGGTGAGACAAAGCCAGGGGACCATGGGATGGTGAGGGTCCGGGAAGTGAACTTGACCCCTCATTCTCATGCTCTCATGTACCCACAGGTCAGCCCTGGCCCCGCGAGGTGTTGGATTTGGGTTTACCAGGTCCGGGAGCCTGGGTCCTGTCTCTTCCAGCCCCGGCACCGGACTGGAGGCGGCTAATGGCGTGGGCACCGCGGTGTCTCCCGTGCCCATCAGACAATTTTATTTTTCAGGACCTCCTCTGTCAAAGACAGAAGCTTCGTGGAAAAGATGAAGAAGACGGTGAGTTCTCTCTCTCTCTGCTCGGCCCTGGTGGGCAGGTGGGGATGTCCAGCAGAAGGCCAGCTTTGCTGGACGGGAGGAGAGACGGCGGGAACCGGACTCAGTTCCCACGTGTGTACATTCCAGTCTAACCAGAGCCTTGAGGCTGCTCTGCTGTTGCCAGGACAGTTTACTCTGCTTGTTCAATGTTTACTTCTTGAACAAACCAAACTGTAGGAACAGACCCTCCCTCTGACTCAGATGCCGCTGGTCTCCTTCTCCCAGACCAGGCTGTGTCCACAAGCAGATGTCCACCTCACGTGGCTCTGGTCCTAGCGCAGCTACAGTTCTCTCTCTTTGTTTTTGTTCATTTAAGTATCAAATTTTATGACATGGTACTTCATTCATGTAGTTAAATCCAAAACACAAACTGTTCAGGTGGAAAGCTCCTCTCCTGTCCCTGTCACCCATCACCGTTCTTAGAACTTCTTTCTGTGCATGTAATGAAAACAAATAGACTTTTAATTTTTATTTTTTAAACACAAAAGGTAGCATATTACATACACTGCTATAGACCTTATTTTTTTTTTTTTCTTACTTAATGATACGTCTTGGAGATTGCCTCAAAGCAATTCAGAGATACCTCCCTCATCCTTTATTATAATTGCATAATGACTCCACTCGTGGCCACAAGTACTATAATTTGCTTTAACACTGCCTTGTTGATGGACATTTGGAATATTGGTTATCTTTAGCTCTTCCTTTGTGGCTTCCCCTGGGCTTCCCTTGTGGCTCACCGGGAGACCTGGGTTCAATCCCTGGGTTGGGAAGATCCCCTGGAGAAGGGAAAGGCTACCCACTCCAGTATTCTGGCCTGGAGAACTCCATAGACGGTATAGTCCATGGGGTCACCAAGAGTCGGACACGACAGAATGACTTTCATTTAGCTCTTACAGAGAGAGCCGCTGTGACCACGTAGATCAGTTTGCATATTTGCAAATACAGTACAGTCCCAGATGTGGAACTGTTGAATCAAATGGTACATTTGTTTGTGATAGAAGCTGCCAAATTGCACCCCACCCCACAGGGGTCACATGAGGGCAGTCACTAGCAGGGTGTGAGAAAATCTATTCCCCCACATCTTTTGCCAACAGAGTCTACTATCAAGAGTTTGGGATTTTGCCCATTTTCTAGTTTAAAAAAAAGATTTATCTCTGTAGTTCTAATTTGCATTTTTTCTATGAATGAGTTAAAGCAAATTCTCATGTTATGGGATGGCTTTTCTTTTTTCTTTTTTAATAGATTCTCTGTTCAGCTCTTTTGCTCACTTTTTCTGTTGGGATTGATCTTTCTCAGGAAATTCTTTAGAATTATTAGGGAAGCTAACACTTGTCTGTGATATGACTTAAAAATATTTTTCCCAGTTGATAGTTTGTATGTCACTCAGCTTACTGTGTGTTTGTTTTGCCATGTAAAAATTCCATAGTCCGTTTTACTTTTCTTTCTATGACTACTGGACTTTGAGTCATCATTTGAAAGGCTTCCCCACTCTAAAGAGATAAAACAATTCTTCCATGTTTTCTCTTGTATCTTTATGATTTCTGTTTTCCATTGGGAATTTATCCTGGTGTAAGATGTAAGGTTTGGGTCCAACACGTTTTTACTTAGCTGTGTAAATTCCATGTAATAAAGTCCATCTTGTCCCCACTAGTTTGGTCATAAATGTAATTCTCATTGGTATTTGAGTCTATTTCTACATTTTCCTATTCTGATACTTTGATCCAGTTGTCTATGTATAAACAATATCATACTGTTTAGTTATTATAACTTGTTTTAATATCTGTAGCACTAAGCACTTCCTCCCTCTCCCCATCACTCTTATTTTTCACTTTTCCTAGCTGTTACTTCATCTGTATTCACTTATTTTGGGTAACAGTTTTATTGGGATTTAATTCATGTCCCATACAGTTCTCCAATTTAAAGCTTACACACCAGTGATTTTTTTTTAGTGTATTCTCAGTTGCACAAACCATCACCACAGTCGATTTTAGAACATCTTCATCTTCCCCAAAAGAAACACTTTATTATTAGTAGTCACTCCAGTTTCCCCACCCTGAGCCCTAAGCAACTGTTCATCTACTTGTTGTCTCTATAGAGTTGCCTCTCCTAGACGTTTCATGTAAGTGGAATCATACAGTACCTGGCCTTTGGTGGCGTCTTTTACTCAGCGTCATGTCTCCAGGCTTCATCTGTGCTGTAGCAAGTGCCAGCACTTCTTTCCTTTCTGCTGCCAAATGGTGTTCCAGCAGTGGGTTCATACTTACTTTTCTACAAGATTTTTTAGGATCATGTTGTTGAAGGAAAAAAAGAGCTGTTCCAGTTTTTATTAGGACTGTATTATTTCTGTATTATAGAAGGAGGACTGGCACCCTGTATGTTGAATCTCTCTGTGCAGAACCAGAGGGTCTTCTTTCCATTCGGTTGGGCCCTTTGTCACTCAGTTGTTGTTATTGTTCTTGTTTAGTCACTAAGTCATATCTGACTTTTCTGTGACCCCATGGAGTGTAGCCCACCAGGCTGTCTGTCCACGGGATTTCCCAGGCAAGAATACTGGAGTGGGTAGACATTCCCTTCTCCAGGGGGATCCTCCCGACCCAGGGATCAAACCTGAGCCTCCTGCAGCTTCTGTATTGGCAGGCGGATTCTTTACCACTGAGCCACCTGGGAAGCCCCTTGTCACTCAGTAGCTTCTTACGTGTTTCTGGTTTGGCTTATTTCTAAAGTTCTTTATATATTTTGATGCTACCATAACTACCATAGCTACTGTTTTATATTATGTTTACTTTCCTTTCCTTGATATCATAAGCATCATTTTAAAATACCTTTGTAAATGATTTTGAAATGATTTGTAGAAAATTCAGGAAATGAAAAAGGTATGAGAACAACATACAGCAGTTGTAACCCCTACGTTTTATTTTCGTCACCTGCACCTGTCAGTCAGGGCTCCATGCCAGACCAGACACCCCTCTAGGCAGTTTGGGCGCTGGAAAGTCTGCTGCTGAGGTCTGCAGAAAGGGACCAAGCGGAACGTGGCCTGTGCCTCGCTTCCGGATGCTGCAGAGCGCATCCCGTCGGCTGGACCAGTTTGCTGCATCCCTGACTGCAGGGAGTCTAGGGGATGGAGTTGGGCTTTTCCAGAGCTGCAGCGGAGGGTGCCGTGGGAGGAGGGCGGAGTCAGAGCCTGTGAGCCAGTCTAGATGTGGTACCTCTCCCCACTGTCTAGGTTTTTATAAAGCATGTGTTATTACTTTTACAAACATCCGGGAAAACTCACCCATATTTTCCCACTTAGAGACTCTTGGTATATTTCATGCTGTTCTTTTTCCTTTCTGCGTGAATGTGTATAAGCTGTGCACACAGGTCGGGTGGGTATGTAACAAAATTGGCTTATGCTATACATAGTCTTTGGTCACTTTTTTTTCTTTACGAAACGTTATTTCTGCCTTTTTCAAGTGTCATTTAAAGATGTGTCCACAGTGTAACTGAGCAGCTGTGTGTGTGGGTTACCTTGATTGTGTCAGCTGGAGCTGGCTGAGCGGCCTCTGACCCCGCCTGCCGCAGTGGCTGTGGTAGTGAGATGCTGGCCCGAGGGTGACTCAGAAAGACCTGAAGGAGGAAAGAAAGAGGGTGCCCTTAGGGGCCTGCCTGCCCCTGTGGTCACCTTGAGTCTCCGGTGAAGCCTGTGGCTCTTGGCCCCTCGCTGACCCCGTGTGTCCGGCCATCCCTAGGGCAGGAACATCATTGTGTTCTACGGCTCCCAGACGGGGACTGCTGAGGAGTTTGCCAACCGCCTGTCTAAGGACGCCCACCGCTATGGGATGCGGGGCATGGCAGCTGACCCCGAGGAGTACGACCTGGTGAGTGCTCGCCGCGCCCTGACCCCTTCCTCCCAGGCAGTGCAGTTCCAGGGTGTTAAGGCAGGCGTGTCTGCATCGTGGAGACACAGAGGCAGAGTTAGGCAAAGGCACAGGCAGGATTGGGCATCTCTTGTCGTTTGTCCCGGCAGCCAGGTGGCCTCTGGACATGGAGAACGCCTGGCCCAGGTGCGTGCGTGTGCGCTCCCTTCCCAGCTCTCCACGCTTCAGGCTGTACAGGCGCTGGGCAGGTGCCCCCAGAAGGGGCCTGGGCACCTCGTGGATTGGGTGTGGGCTAAAGGAGGACAGGGTCTCAGCAGGTCAGGAGAGGAACTGTCTCTTGTGTTCCCTCAACCCCCGCTCCTAGACTGCAGTGTCAGGGCAGCTGGACTCTAACTCAGTCCCCCGACTGCCTGGGTGACCTGGCCTCACTGGGGGCCTCGTCTACAGGGAGGGGATGAGGGTGTTGGATGAGCCATCTCCGGGAACCCGGCAGCTCAGCTTTGCACGGAGGCTGTAAACTTGTGTGTCTGGGCTTGGAGAGGGCCCAGGAGAGCCCAGACACTGAGGGAAAAGCCCCCATTTGGGGCTACAGGATCCTTCCTCCCCCGTCTCCTCCTTCGGCCATCCTCGGCACGTGACTCCTTCAGGCCCACACAGCGCTGTCTGCAAGACAGTCCCCACCTCCTGGCCCCAGCCACACCCAGCCCGTCTCTGAGGCTGTGGGGGCCAGCTGACCTTGCTCACTCTCCTCCCGGCACTGGCTCCTTTGCCAATCGTAGCTCTCCAAAGTGCAGGAAACTTCCAGCAGTCTGCTTACCTGTCTCTGAGACAGCCAGGCCAGCAGCCCCCTGGGGACACAGTGGGCAGAGAAGGGGGAGTGGTCCTTAGGCCCCAGGAGAGGCAGAGCAGCTCGTCCTGGGAAGACGCCCCAGGGAGCACCTTCCTGCATCTCCCCCGCAGGGTCATTGCCAGTCATCACATGGGCTGTTGCCGCTCCACCGTGATGAATGAACTTCCCCTGAGAACCCCTGTCTTCTGAGTGCCAGCTGCTTCCCACCTGTGCTCCTCCTTCACCCAAACCAAACCAGCCCCCGCCTACCCCCCCCCCCACACACACACACATCCTTTGGTCTTGGGGATGGCCCACTATCCCTCTGTCTTAGGACCTGGGTTTCGAGTTGGCAGACAGTTGGTTAGGAATCCCATGAACTCAGGCGCCCTGGGACTCTGTAGGGTGCTCCAGAGGTGGCACCGTGTTCCGAGTGCCCACTCCTGGCCTGGAACCCGCTGCTGCCGTCCACACCAGGCCTCACCGTATTCTCCTGGGCCTGCTGCCCCTTTGCTCTTGAGATGCACTCTGTCCACCAGCCCAGGACTCACCCGTCTGCACTTGGGAGCCGGCTTAGTCACAGTCACTTGGCCCTGCCTCTGTCCCCCAGGCCGACCTGGGCAGCCTGCCAGAGATTGAGAAGGCCCTGGCCGTGTTCTGCATGGCCACCTACGGTGAGGGGGACCCCACCGACAACGCCCAGGACTTCTATGACTGGCTGCAGGAGACGGACGTGGACCTTTCTGGGGTCAAGTACGCGGTGAGTCACCCGGGTGGGCTCGTGCGACCTCCAGAAGCTCGTGTCCAAGAGGACACCTCCGGTTCTCACCTCGACCGGCTGAGCCCGGGCCTGGCAGGGGGCTTGTAGGCGGGAATCCCGGGAAGGGCTCACGGGTAACCCTCTCTTCCGCCCGGCCCGGCACTAAGAGCCCCGTTCCCGTGTCCCAGCCCCGTCGTGCCCAGGGCATCAGCTTCTAAAGACAAAAGGCAAGAAAGGAGTGGGATGACCAGGATTCGGCCGGGCAAGGGAGCGGGTGGGGTGGACACCCTGCCGCTGCCAGGATCCAGGCCGAGGTGGCCGCGGAGGAGCCCGAGCTGTGGGTCCATGAAACAGAGCCACTCCGGGGCCTCCCCGGAGGTACGAGGTGTCTGGCCGGACCCGCCGACCCTGACCCTGGCCCCTCACGCACACAGGTGTTTGCCCTCGGGAACAAGACCTATGAGCACTTCAACGCCATGGGCAAATACGTGGATAAGCGGCTGGAGCAGCTCGGTGCCCAGCGGATCTTTGATCTGGGGCTGGGCGACGACGACGGGAAGTGAGTCCCCCCACCCCAAGCCACCCTCAGCACCCCCCGGGCTATCGAGTGTTGGGAGCCCCAGGTTCAGGCTGGCCGGGGCCCAGGAGGGCAGGGCAGAGCCATGGTGTCGGCTCACCCCTGTGACCTGCCTCACCACCGGGGACCACCAGGCCCGCCTTCTTTGCTTGTCCACACCCTCCCGGCTCACCCAGCTCAGACGGGGCTTCCTGTGGTTACTGCAGACCCTCTGGACACTTCCTGCTGCCCTGGGTTACATCACTGGGCGGGCTGGTGTGAAATGAACCCTCGAGCTTCGAGGGTGAGCCAGGGGACAGAGGGTCCAAGCTGGCCTGGCAGCCCCGTCTGGCCCCGGGCTCATCCCCTCTGGTCCGCAGCCTGGAGGAGGACTTCATCACGTGGCGAGAGCAGTTCTGGCCAGCCGTGTGCGAGCACTTCGGGGTGGAAGCTACGGGAGAGGAGTCCAGGTGAGTGCGTGCACCTGGGACCATGGGTGGGGAACCGGCCCGGTGGGTGCAGTGGGGCTGGGGGAGGCTCAGTCGGGGTGTAGAAGGGGCCCGGGCCCAGGTGCTTGGGCTGTGCCCGCACGCGAGGGTCAGGGTGGGCTTCCCGGCCTCCTCAGGGCTGCTGGCCCGGCTGCCCCGCCTCTCCTGCCTGCCCCGCACTCACGCATCTCCTTCCTTGTGGGTCACGCCTGGCCCCGCGTCGCCCAGGCGTGCCCCATGGCCTCGTAGCCTCGCTCCCTCCTGGGGACCCTCCCCTAGCCTGCTGCCTCTCCCAGCCCTCGGCCTCACCCTGGGTCTGCCTCTTCCAGCATCCGTCAGTACGAACTTGTGGTCCATGCGGACATGGACGGGGCCAAGGTGTACACGGGCGAGATGGGCCGCCTGAAGAGCTACGAGAACCAGAAACCGTGAGTACAGAGCCAGGCCGGCCAGGGCTGGCCGCGCGTGTCTCCGCAGGCCTTTCCTGCCAGGCCCCGTCCCATGGGCTTCCTCATCCCCCCATCCGGGAGGGGCCCTGGCTGGGGCCACCCACATGTCCATTTCCACCCAGAGGAGGGCACGAAGCCCGGAGCAGAGAGACGGGGGGCTGCTCCGAGCCCAGGGTCCTGGGGACCCCTCCCCTCTTGGTGTTCCTTTGGTCCAGAGCATGGCCTTGGAGAGACTGGCACTTGCTCAGTTTGTACTTCATTTGCCTGTTAAATATCCGGGGGTGGGGGATGCCCACTGCTTCCTGGACCAGGACGTAGCAAGTTCAGCCCTGGGTCTAGGCTGAGCCTTGGCCAAAGGGCTCACTTCCTTCAAATCTGCCTCCATGTTTGGACTTTTTTGTCCAAAGTGTTCCTTTCTGGGGCCCCTCACTTGCACCTGGGCCCCACCCAGACTCGTGCTGGAGCCGCCCAGGAAGGTCCTCCTTGACCCTCCAGCAGCCCCACTCTAGGCAGCCACTGCGGTTGCAGCCGACAGCCCGTTGCAGTGACTTCCCAGGGGGATAGCCTGGCTCCTGCCTCGCTCAGTCCCAGGCCGTCACTCAGGACCCAGGCCCTTGCTCCGTCTTACGGAACCACCTTCTTGGGCCAGGCCCTCCTTGTGCTCTGCCCACCAGTGGGTACCAGGGGCGGAGGCTCCCCCAGGTTTCAGGCCAGCCCCAGTGTCTGTAGACAGGGACACTGATAACCCAGCTTTGCCCCCTTGGGGGTGCCGGGATCACCGCCTTGGGGGGAGCTAGGAAAGCCCTGTACCTCATTGGAGAGGTTTCCTCCTGACCCAGGAGGCCAGCTTTGAAGTTCCCATGTTCTGTGTGGTCAGAAGGGTCCTTGTGGGTGCGGAGATTCAGACCGGAGGCCTGGCTCACTGCACTGCTCTCCCCACCCAGCCCCTTTGACGCCAAGAACCCGTTCCTGGCTGTCGTCACCACCAACCGGAAGCTGAACCAGGGAACCGAGCGACACCTCATGCACCTGGAATTAGACATCTCGGACTCCAAAATCAGGTACCAGCTGCTGCCACCCCCCTCCCCAAACCTTCCACCCAGGCCTCCTGTTCCCGCACAGAGCTGCTCTCCACCCTCCCCCTGAGCCTCGCATCACCCCCAGGTATGAGTCCGGGGACCATGTGGCTGTTTATCCGGCTAATGACTCTGCCCTGGTGAACCAGCTTGGCGAGATCCTGGGTGCCGACCTGGATGTCATCATGTCCCTGAACAACCTTGACGGTGAGTCCTGGGTCCCAGGCCTCCCCCTACCTGGGCCTGAGGGTGCTGGTGGGAATGGGCCCCCTGACAAGGCCCAGAGGTTGAGTTTCTGCTTGGACCTAAAGCCTGGTGTCCTGGAAGCCCGCACACCCAGGACACAGGGGCAGGTTGCAGAGCAGGCGGGAGGCAGGGGAGAAGGCAGGCCGCCTTCCGGGCCCCCCACCCCTCGCTGCCGTACTCCCTCGAGGGAACGGGGCCCGAAGACAGAGCCAGGCCCGGCTGCCCACGTCCTGTGGGGAAGAGTGCCACAGCCGGGGGCCGGAGCCCCCGCGGCAGCAATCCTGACAGACTCTAGGTCCACTGAGGGTGCTCAGCCTGCACCTTGCCGAGGGCAAGGCCACCCCACCTGAGCCTCTGACTGCGACCCCCAGCGCCCCGCACTGCCCACTGACCTGGGGCTCAGCTCTGCCTGGCCCTGCCCGCTTGCTCACCCGTGTCCTCGGTGACCCGAGCCTGGGCTGCTGCTCCGCACCTCTCAGGGTTCCAGAGTCAGCCTTGAGAGGACAGGAAAGGGGCTGATCTGCACTGGAATTCCTTGTGCTGGCAGGGGACCTGGTGGCCCGTGGACCACGGACCGGTCTTCCTCTCACTGGGGGGGCGGTGGTGGGGGTTGGGGGAGGCCTTGTGCCTCTGAAGCAGCACCTTTCTGGGGTGGGGGGTTGTCGGTGCTCACTTTCTCCCAGGAGTGCCTGAGCCCCTGTGGTGCGGGGCCCTTCTCTGCCAAGGGCTGCTCTGAGGAGGCTCAGAACGTGAGGCAGAAGTGGGACTTCAGAAGGAGCGCCCACACCTGCCCCGTGGTGCAAGGCCTGAGCCCCGGATTCTGAGCCCACACAAGAGGGTGCCTGGGCGCGGGGAACACCTGCTGCTTGATGTGGGCGCTGGGTACACAAGGACGTTCAGTTCGCGAAAATCCGTCAGGCACTGCTCACGTGACTTGTACACCCTATGTAGGTCCTGCTTCAGTAAGTTCAACCCTTCCCCCAAAGCTAGGCCCACAGCCCTCCAGGCTGAGCCGCCCTGGGCCAGGCCCTCTCCTCTCTGGGTGGCTTGCCAGCCTTGTGCTTCCCTGGGGCTCGTTGGTGCACAGGAGCCAACACCCGTGCGGTCGTGCCTGTAGGAGGTGGAGTCACTCCGGGGTCCAGCCCTGCTCGGGCCTGGCCATGGGGAGGTGTCAGTAAGGCCGGCCTGTTGACTGTGGCAGTGGAAGCCCCTCAGCAAGGGCTGGCGGAGCGCCTGAGTGTACAAGATGCCGCCCCAAACGCTTGGCATGTGGTCGCCCCATGCACCGACCTCCGCTTGTGTCCAAGAATAAAACCTGAGCTGGAGGGGGCCTGTCATCACAGCCGAAGGCCCAGTATTGGCATCTCACTGTCAGAGCCTGGCGTCCCAACAGTGGACCAGGTCCAGGCCGCAGGCAGGCAGGCCGGCCCCACTGGGGGGCTCCCCCTCGGCCACCCTGTCTGAGCAGTGACTGTCCTGGATGGGGACGGTGACAGGCCGCCCCCAGCAGCATCCTGCCTCTGATGAGACTGCCTATCCAGCAGCCGAAAGCCTCAAGCCTTGCCCCAAAGCCAAGGAAGACCCCGAGAGAGCTGGCCTTGCTTCCCGCCCACCGAGCCTTGGCCCACCTGCCCCGGGAGGCCCCTCACCCTGAACCCTGCCTCTCCTTGCAGAGGAGTCCAACAAGAAGCACCCCTTCCCCTGCCCCACCTCCTACCGCACGGCGCTCACCTACTACCTGGACATCACCAACCCACCGCGCACCAACGTGCTGTACGAGCTGGCCCAGTACGCCTCGGAGCCCGCCGAGCAGGAGCAGCTGCGCAAGATGGCCTCCTCGTCGGGCGAGGGCAAGGTGGGCCTGCCCCCGGCGCCCCGAGTGCCAGCCCCCCGGCCCGGCCACTCCCCGGGCTGCCTGGGCCCCGGGGCCGCTCGCCGTCTCACCCACGTCTGTGCCCCCAGGAGCTGTACCTGAGGTGGGTGCTGGAGGCCCGGCGGCACATCCTGGCCATCCTGCAGGACTGCCCGTCCCTGCGGCCCCCCATCGACCACCTGTGCGAGCTGCTGCCCCGTCTGCAGGCCCGCTACTACTCCATCGCCTCATCCTCCAAGGTGGGGGCTCCGGCCCGCCCCCCTAGAGAAGACAGTGTTGGCTCCTCAGAGAGCCCGGGGTCTCTGGGCCGCAGCCTCAGCTCTGCCCCATGTCCATGGGCACTTTGCTCAAGACTCCCGGGCTGTGTATCCAGAAGGCTGGACCGTAAGGTCGCACCCTGCCCTCCGGCCCTGGTGCCAAGAGCCAGTCAGGCCGGCTGCCAGGAAGGGGCCCTGAGCAGAGACCCCGTGACGGGGTGGGTGGCAGGAGGGAAGGGGCCTCGGGCACCGCCACGCTCACCCCTGCGCGCCCCCAGGTGCACCCCAACTCCGTGCACATCTGCGCCGTGGTCGTGGAGTACGAAACCCAGACGGGCCGCGTCAACAAGGGCGTGGCCACCAGCTGGCTGCGGGCCAAGGAGCCGGCCGGGGAGAACGGCGGCCGGGCCCTGGTGCCCATGTTCGTGCGCAAGTCCCAGTTCCGCCTGCCCTTCAAGGCCACCACGCCCGTCGTCATGGTGGGCCCCGGCACCGGCGTTGCCCCCTTCATAGGCTTCATCCAGGAGCGGGCCTGGCTGAGGCAGCAGGGTGAGTGTGCGGGTCCCGGGCAGGCTCCAGGCAGGGGGCCGGGCCTGGGGCTCCTCGCTCACCCCGGCTGCCCCTGCCCCAGGCAAGGAGGTGGGTGAGACGCTGCTCTACTACGGCTGCCGGCGCTCTGACGAGGACTACCTGTACCGTGAGGAGCTGGCCGGCTTCCACAAGGACGGCACCCTCACCCAGCTCAACGTAGCCTTCTCCCGGGAGCAGCCCCAGAAGGTGAGGCCTGGGACAGGCCCCGGGGGTGGGGGGTATGCAGAGTGCGATGGGCCTTCCTCACAGGCACCCCCACCCCCAGGTCTACGTGCAGCACTTACTCAAGAAGGACAAGGAGCACCTGTGGAAACTCATCCATGAGGGGGGCGCCCACATCTACGTGTGCGGGTGAGTGGCGGGGGCGAGTTGGGCAGAGGCAGGTGAGTGGGGCACAGGAGGGGTGAGGGGAGCAGAGGAGGGGGTGAGTGGGGCAGAGGAGGGGTGAGGAGGGGAGAGTGGGGCAGAGGAGGGGCAGAGGGGGGTGAGGGGGGCAGAAGCAGGGTGAGGGGGGCAGAAGCAGGGTGAGGGGGACAGAAGACGGGCGGAGGAGGGGTGAGTGGGGCAGAGGGGGGTGAGGGGGCAGAGGAGGGGTGAGGGGGGCAGAGGTAGGGGTGAGGGGGGCAGAGGGGTGTGAGGGGGCAGAGGAGGGGCAGAGGGGGGTGAGGGGGGCAGAGGAGGGGTGAGTGGGGCAGAGGGGTAAGGAGGGGCAGGGGGGCTGTCCTGCCCGTGGAGGGGCCCTTCCTCAGTGCCACCTCCTTCCTGTGCGCAGGGACGCTCGGAACATGGCAAGGGACGTGCAGAACACCTTCTACGACATCGTGGCCGAGCAAGGCGCCATGGAGCACGCCCAGGCTGTGGACTACGTCAAGAAGCTGATGACCAAGGGCCGCTACTCCCTGGACGTGTGGAGCTAGGCTGCCTGCCCTGCTCCGCCACTCGCGCCCTACAGACTTGCCTCCCCATCATGTAATCACACGCCTCACTCCCTTCTGTGGTCTCCTGGGTGGCTCTGCCAGGTGCCACTCTGCCGGGTGCTTACCTGCCCCAGAGGCAGGCCCAGGACAGAGGCTGCTCCCATGGACCTGCGCCCTCCGGCCATCAGCCTGGGGGCGCAGCCGAGGGTGACAGGCTGTGATGTGAACGCCTCCTGGCCCTCGGTGGCTGAACACAGAGGTCCGCCTCTCAGCTGAGTGAGGCCTGGCCCCTCCCCGTGATTTTCAATGAGTGTAAATAATTTTAAATAACCTCTGGCCCTTGGAATAAAGTTGTTTTCTGTATTTGCTGGGTAGTGCTTGCACAGATCTGAGGCCTCCATCTGGGTCTCCTGAACTCAGACCCCAGAGACACTTTGGGAGCCCCCAGGCCCTGTCTGGTGGCGGCACAGGCCCCCCAGGCCCGTCTCAGCCGCAGAAGCACACACACCGAGGCTCTCGGAGCCTTTTCCTTTATTCAGGCCACCGGCGCCCAGCTCCCACGGGGCGGGGACACAGGCCCAGGTCCTCCTCTCCAGCAACGCCATCAGGGCCCACAGAGCCCACAAAACCCAGGGGAGGGCAGAGAGACCCTCCCAGCCATGGGGAACCCCCACCCCCTCCACACAGAGGTTCAGAAGCCCCTTCCAGGCCGGGGGTGCCGTCGGGCAGGGAGGGCCCAGCCTCATTCTTTCTTGCTCCCATGCAGCTGGTTGTGGAATTTCTGGTGCACGACCCGCAGGGTGGTGAAGAAATTGCCGAGGAAGAGGAGGAGGAAGGGGAAGCCGCACATGAGCACCTGGAGGAGCAAGCGGGGTCAGGACGGAGGCCAGGCCGGCCCTCCCCTCGGCCTCTCCAGGCGGGGGCCCGGCTCACCTGCCACTCCTTGCACTCGGGGTCCCGGGCCAGGTTGAACAACGTCAGTGCGTTAAAAAGCTGCCAGAACTGGGAGGGAGCGGGCTCTTACACATGGTCCCTGCTCGAGACAGCCAGGTGGACGGGGGGGCTCGGGTACAACTTACGTGTCCGAAGAAGAGGAAGGGCAGCAGGAACGTGAGGCCCCGCCACATCCAGGACTGGAAGCCTTCTGCAGGGGCAGAGCGGGCAGAGGACCCATCACTCAGACCCTGGGCCAGAGGCAAGGACAGGCCCTCCCGGCTCCGTCAGGACTGCAGGGCGGGGCGGCCTCGCCCGACTCACCCACAGTGAGGTCCATGGTGTGCCGCTCGCCCAGGGCCCGCAGGCGGTACAGACAGCCGCTCTGGTAGTAATACTGGAGGAACTGCACAAAACCTGGCGGGGTCAGGGGCGGGCATCAGGACGGGGCTGGAGTCCCACGTCCCTGCCCGCCCTTCCCTGGGGGGTGAGCCCTAAGCAGAGCAGGGACCTTGGAGACACTCACTCTGGTACATGGAGAAGGACAGGAACTGGTTCCGGAACTTCTGGTACATGAGGCCGTCGGGCCTGAGAGCAGAGAGCAGAGGGCGGGGTGGGCGCCTAGGGACACCCCCCCTTCTCCTTGCCCCTTGCTCCCCCGGCCCTGGGACCAAGCCGACCTGCTCACCATGTCAGCATGACTCCCGACAGGAACGTGGACACATAGTGATGGAAGACCCACCAGCCTTTGATCCTGCGTCAGGAAGCCACCGTCACCCCTGTCTCCTCAGCCCCAGGATCAGGGCTCGGGGGGCAGGAAGTGGGGCTGCAGTGGGAAGGAGCCAGTACCCACCCTGCTTCTCAGAGGGCCGTGGCGCCCCCTGCCCCCACTTTCCAGGGCAGCTCCAGGGCGCTCCGCCCCCCACCCCCGGGGCTGGGCCCCACCCTCGCCCACCTGGAGCCATTGTTGATGAGAATGCTTTCGCGGATGGTCAGGGTGCAGTAATACCAGACCAGCAGGAAGTTGAAGGCAGCATCTGTCACCCTGCGGGGAGGGGTGCAGAGGGCGGATGCTGGCACCTGGAGAGGGTCCGGGGGGCCAGCCCCCACCCCCCACTGGACGCCCACCTGGAGTTGAGGAGGAAGCGGCAGGTGAAGGAGATGAGAATGAGGATGATGGTGAGGTAGAGCTTGAACTTCTCGTACTCGTCTTTGTAGGCAAACCTGGGGGGACACACTCGTGGGACAGGCTGGGGTGCTGGTGGCGCCCACCCAGGCCTCCGGACGGGCTGCTTGTGGTGCCATCGGGCAGCGGCCCCCGAGCCCCAGGCTCAGCCAGGGAGGCTGGGGCAGGCTGGAAGGGACCCGGGGGCGGGAAGTAGGGGGCGGGGAGGAGCCTGGCGACCACAAATTACTTAGCCTGCTTGCTCAGGAGTGTCACGTTGACGTTGCCCAGGACCAGGCTCAGATACAGTCTGGGGGAGGAGAGGTAGCCTTCAGCCCCAAGCCCACTGCAGCCACCCACACCCGTGACCGCACCGCGACCTCCTGCCAACCCCGAAGGGTGCCATCACCCACCCCATCCAAGCTCCTCTCGTCTGAGAGTCACAGCCCTGTACCAAGAGGCAGCACCTATACCGGCCCTTGTATGTTCGCATGCAAGCCCCAGGCCGGGGCTCACAGCGGTTCCGAGGCCGGCCTGCAGCCACGCAGAGGTTACAGGGCACAGAACGGGACGGAGGCCAGGCTGCCTCTCCCCGCGCCGCGAGCTCCTCCCTCTCCCATTCCCAGGGGCAGCCCTCCCCCAAACCTTCAGGCAGGTGACATCTTCCCTGCTGCCTCCCCACCCTCCTCTCTGCACGCCCCTCCTCCCAGACCACCCCTTCCCACGGCCCTGGGGACTTCCCTCCACTGCACACTGAGCCTCCCTGTGGTCTCGCCCTCCACGGGCCCCACCTCTCAGCAGGCAGCGAAGCTCACGTCCTTCCTATGTACAAACTCACACACCCAAACAGAAGCGACTCCTCAACCCTCACGATGAGCTCTAGTTGCTAGTTTCCAGGCACTAGTTTCTCCTTCCACTCACCTCCAAGCTTCGGAAGCATGGCCTGAACCTGGCTGTCTCCTCGGCTCTTCTGTCATCCCCAGTATCACCTTTCCAGCCCCACCCTCCTGGAAGTGGTTCTCTCCAAGGTCACCCGGACTTCCAGGAAACATTCCCCTTCCGTGTTACCTCTGACCACCCCCCCATGCTGCCCCGGGGGGCCATCTGATCTCAGGCTACGGGCCACTCCTTCCTCCCCTGCCTTCTGGGACATGCTTTCTCCCAGCTTTCTCACTGCCAGCTGTCTCTCTGCTGGACTGTTTTCCCAGAGCCCCGGGTTCTGCCACGTCCTCTGCTGTGACTGCGGCTGATCTAAGTGCATAATTGAGCCGTCGCTCTCTCCTGCCCACCGGGCCAGAGGGGAGCGCCGCGGGCTGGCTCCTGCTCTGGTCTCTCCGCAACCTTTCACCTCCTACCCCGTGCTCTGGACGTGACACCTGCGGCTGCACCTCTCCAGGTCCAGCCGGCTCCCTCCTCTTTATCCTTCATGACGCAGCCCAGGCGTCACCTACCCCAAGAGGCTTTCTCCGGCCTCTCAAGTGGTGAGGTACCCGTCTGTGCTCTCCCTGATTCTCTGCACGTCCCGCACAAAGCACCCGTCATCACAGTGAGCGGGCACTGTCACTGAGGCTGTCCCTGAGGGAGCACCGGGTCTGACGGCTCAGCCCGAGTGGGTCCAGGAAACCAGGCAGAGGAAGACGGGGCTGTGAACCGAGCTTGGAGGAGGGGAGTCTCACCCATTCTTCTTGGGCAAGTAGGCCTCCATATCGAAGAAGAGGCCCTGTCGCTCCTTGATCTGATTTTCCAGCTCCTGCGCGGCTTCCTCGGCCTCTGACGGGAGGGAGGGTTTGCATCTGCAGGTGGGGCCGCAGAAGCCAGAGTCAGAACACCCGACACCTGAGGGGGCAGGAGAGCAGACGCAGCCCAGAGAGGGGAGAAGCGGTGCCTGGGGGCACCTAGGAGTCAGCACCAGCTCCCTACCCCACCAGGTCCGACACCCACACCCGGTCCACGGCCAGGGGTATGAGGAGGGAGGGCATGGCGGGGGGGGGGGGGCCTGTGGAGGGGATGGGTCCTAACTTCTTCAGGACAAGGGCCAGCTCCTGGAGCCGTTTCTTCTGCCGAGTGATGGAGCTAGTACAGTTGTTCTGCAGTTTGGTCAGCTCCTCCAGCTTCAGGCGGTACAGCCGGTGGGTCTCCTGGGGACCAGGGAGGGGGAAGGCTCAGGCTGGCTAGGGGACCCCTGAGCCAGAGCCTGCTGGGAAGGGGGTGGGGCACAGACTCGCCCAGGGCTCCCCAAGAGGGTCTCAGCAGGAGAGGCGGCAGCCAGCTGAGCCAGCCTCAGGAACACCCCAAGGGTCCTCTCTCTCCAAGGCAGGCAAGGAGACAGGGCTCTTTCAACAAGCCCAGGAGCCCCCCAGCACGTCGGCCCCAGAAACAGATGCGTTCTCGGAAGCTTTTCTTAGTCTCAGCCTATCTACTAGCTGTTCCCACCCCTCTCTGGCCATCCTGAGTCTGCATTCCAAGCCCACAGGTCCACAGTCTGGACCAAGCAGGCGGCCTGAAGCCATCCCTGGCCTTCTCAGAGCCTCTCGTCCAGACAGCCTGCAAGGGCGAGGGGAGCTGAGGTTGTCCAATATGACTGCAGCTCTGGCACTCCCAGCATCTTCCTCCCGGGTTAAAGGTCACCAGGCTTCAGCCCTTAGACCTCTTGCTGTAAGACCATTCCTCTACCCTTCCCCCCAGCACCTTTGGCCCAGGGCTTCCCAGAGCACTTTGCCCCCTGGGGTGAGTCTCGAGAAGGAGCAGCCTGGAGATGGGGGGGGCAAGGGGCAGTGTGAGGAAGGTCAGGCAGGGGCTGAGGCCAGGATGGTGGTGCCCAGGCTCGGGAGCCTGGGTCTGCTCTGCTCAGGGCCCTGGGGAGAAGCACGAGTGATAGTGGCTTGGCCAGGACAGGCCAGGGGGCAGTCAGGCTTAATGTGGACAGGAAAGGGCTGGAGCCAGTCCAAGAGAGGCAAAGGCCTGATCAAGTGCCCAGATGGCCTGGGCTCTACCCTGGCTGGGGTTTGTTTCTCCTGCTCAAGGAGGGGCCACCTCGGCCTACCCCCAGCCACACACTCCCCTGTCCACCTGTCCACGGAAAAGCACAGCGGCCCATAGCAGCCAGATCCAGACAATACCGCCACCCCCCTCACCCTTGGCTTCCACTGGTCTCAGAGAGACTCCCATCCCTGTCAGGACCCTGAGGTCTCTTGGCAGGGCCCCGCCCACCCACTTTCCCCTCACTCTCTGCAGCAGCCACGTGGTCCTGTGTGGTTGGAAGCTGTCCTGCGCCCTGGACCGGCCTCGCCCCCATCCAGGGACTTCACCTAAATCCCACTTCCCCGGACCAAGGCCTGGCGGCCTCCCGTCCTGCTCCCCAGCCACACTCGGCCCAGACCGCGCGGCCCGAGGGAGGTGAAGGCCGGCCCGGCCAGCGCCCAGGCGCTTTTGCTCGGCGATTGACCCGAGACTGGCCCTGGTTAGCTCTGACTCTCCTGGGAGGGGACCAGGTCGGAGTTGGGGCCTCTTTCCGAGGTCTTCACGAGACACCGGAGGTCTGCCCGGGTCAGTAGGGTCACTCCAGAGTCGCGGCGGCTGCGCGGGCGAAAGATACCACCGCCGGACATCGATTTGAGGCCGAAAGGAGGGTCCAACCGGGGACACCGGGACGCAGCGCCTCGCTGCCGTCAGGAGCAACACCAGGGTCCCCCACCCCTGACCCCGAGCTTTCCGCAGCCTGACCCGGGGCTACCCGACCCTTGACCCCGAGCCAGACAGACATGGCTCGGAACCAATGGGAGCCCGCCTTGGCGCTCACCTGGATGCCGTGGAAGTCCTGCTGCAGCTCCTCCCAGTCCCGTAGGCAGTCGCCCAGCGGGCCCGGAGGCGGGGGATGCATTGCGGCCGGGCCGCGGGCCGGAGGAGCCGAGAGTCGAGGACAGAACCGCAACCCCGGCCGGCCAGAGGCACCTCCGCCTCCACCGCCTCCGCCCCCGTCCGCTTCCGGGCTCGCGCCGCCGCAACCACCAATGGGGAAAAGCCTGGGGCCGCGAGCCCGCTGGCCCCGCCCCCCGCCAGAGCCAATCCGGGGCCGGGACGGGGCTGGGGCGGGGCCACATGCTCCGCGAGCCGCTGGCCAGGCCGCTCCAGCGTGGAGGGCGGCAGCAGCCCCCCGCCGGGGCTCTACCCGGGATGCCAATTGCGTGGTGCTGCCAGCAGTGTCCCTGCCGGTCACGCCGGGAGTAAACCAAGGCCCAGGGAGGTGGCATTCTGCCTCAAGCACTTGCCCCCTGGGGAAGCTGCTCTTTGGCAGGGAGGCAATTCCGAGCCTCTTCTCTTGCTTGGATTTTTACGAGGACCTCTTTATGTCTCCCTGTCTCCAAGTTCACCGGTACTGCCCCTTCACACAGACACCAGGCTACCCTGACTAAAACACAAAGCCAATCCCTACCGTGTCCCTGCTGAAAACTTGCCGGTGGCTCTGACCTGCTTACCGGGAGGTGCCTAAGCCACAGATCTTCAGCCATCCCAGGCTCCGCTCCAGTTCAAGTGCTCACTAAAGCCTATACTGCCTGAAAAGCCCTTACCCCTGAGCAAAAAGCCACTGCTTGAGGGCATAGGCTTCTCTTGGGGTGCGGGGAGGAGGGGGTGCGGGGGCGCTCCTCCAACCCTCTGTAGAGTCCTAGCAGGCGACATGGCGTTCACCTGTATGCCTCGGCCCTGTCCAGGTGGTGGAAATGTTTGCTTAATGAATGTGGACAGACATGTTAAATGCTCCATCAGTCCCCTTGTCCCTTGACTCCAGGCTTTTTCGGTGGGTGCTGCCCTCACTTGGAATCGCATTTCTGAGGAAAACTCCCTTTAAGACCTGAGGAATTTCTAGAAACCCTGGCACGGGGTTGGAATGGAAACAGTGAGAGACTTTATTTTGGGGGGCTTCAAAATCACTGCAGATGGTGACTGCAGCTATGAAATTAAAAGATGCTTGCTCCTTGGAAGAAAAGCTATGACAAACTTAGACAGCATATTAAAAAGTAGAGACATTACTTTACGGACAAAGGTCTGTCTAGTCAAAGCTATGGCTTTTCCAGTAGTCATGTATGGATGTGAGAATTGGACTATAAAGAAAGCTGAGCACTGAAAAATTGGTGCTTTTGAACTGTGGTGTTGGAGAAGACTCTTGAGAGTCCCTTGGACTACAGGGAGATCCAACCAGTCAATCCTAAAGGAAATCAGTCCTGAATATTCATTGGAAGGACTGATGCTAAAGCTGAAACTCCAATATTTTGGCCACCTGATGTGAAGAACTGACTCATTTGAAAAGACCCTGATGCTGGGAAAGATTGAAGGCAGGAGGAGAAGGGAACAACAGAGGATGAGATGGTTGGATGGCATCACCAACTCAATGGACATGAGTCTGAGCAAGCTCCGGGAGTTGGTGATGGACAGAGAAACCTGGTGTGCTGCAGTCCATGGGGTCGCAAAGAGTTGGACACAACTGAGCGACTGAACTGAACTGAACTGGCGTGGGGGATGGGAGGGTGGGAATCTCTTCGTGGTGAACACAGCCAGGCAAAAATGAGTGGGGAGCAACAAAAGGAAAGATCCAGCCCACAAGGAATGGACCAGTGGGAGCACTGCGGAGTGATGGGAGATGAGGCAAGGAGATGCCCTTGTGGCATGAGTCTCTCAAAGCTGTGAAGCCTGGCACCTAAGCCAAGGCTGGGTTTGGCATCTCTGGGGCTGGGGATCTCCTCCAGTGGGTGGGCATTTTGACACCCCCTGTGGAGCAATGCAAGGCTGGGGGAAAACTTGGAGCTGCCTAGGGGCAGCCTCCCAAAGGACCACGTTATGGGAGACAGGAGGGGCAGCTGCTCTGGCAGCCAGATGCTCCTCTCAAGGCAGCCTTGGGAGTGCAGTGGGGGTGATCCGGACGCCCAAGGGATGGGTTCTTGCTGAGTCTGAATACCTTCTATGTGGCACCAATGAGGAACCCGGGAAGAACCACTGCAGGAGGCTGACACAAGGCTCCAGGCAACAAAGGCCTTCTTATTCCTCGGTTACACACCCTGGCCGACTACCCACAAAAAGCCCCCAAGTCAGGTTCTTCTGGCCCCATAGCTGGACCACAGAATCAGTAGGGTGGATTCTGGATGTCCGTGACGATGTCTCCGAGGACAACCTTCTCCCACTCTGACAGCTGAGCCACCAAAGCCCGATTTGGGCGCATGTTGTTTTTACACTTCTTGAGGTAGGCCCAGGACCTCTGTGAACCAAGGAGAGAAAAGTAGAGTTCAGGGTTGGACCTGGGCCCCTTTCACCTTGAAGAGAGCCAGCTCAGGAGGAACAAGAGACACTTGCCCAGGGGCCAGCAGCATAGCTGCTTTGTCCAGCCCAGGGCAGGACAAAGAAACAGCAGCAGCCGGGGGTTAGACTAGGGCGTAGGGGTCAAGGGGCTGGCTCTGCCTTGGGCAAGCCCATCTGCACCTCTGCTACTGAATGCAGAGACAGAAGTCACTCCTCTGTCAGATGGCTGCGTGAAGGCTGAGAAAACATGTGAAGCCTACTGTGGAGGAGGAAGCACCATGCCCATGCCTGCCACCCAGTGCTGCCTCAAAAAGATTTGCATTGGATTTCCCTGGTGGTCCCGTGGTTAAGAATCCTCCCATCAAGGCAGGGGACACGGGTTTGACCTCTGGTCACAGAAGATTCCACATGCCTCAAAGCAACAAAGCCGGTGCACCATAGCTCCTGAAGCCTGCGTGCCCTAGAGCCCCTCTGTAGCAACACAAGAAGCCCCTGCAGTGAGAAGCCCACCCATGCACCACAACCGAGACTAAGCCCCACTCTCCGCACGTAGAGAAAGCCCTCAGGTAGCAACAAAGATCCAGCACAGCCCAAAAGGATATAAATAAATAAAAACAAAGGTTTGCATCGGAAGTGGGTAAATTAATGGAAAGAAGAAGAGAACTTCGGCAAATTCTCTGAAGAAGGAAAACTGAAGCTGCCTTCATTCAAGTGCCCATCCCAAAATACAGGAAAGGTTATCTCATGAAGGAAGGTCATCACCTGGTCTCCATCTGATGGAGGAAAAAGGCAAAAGGCAAAAGCGGTGCCTCAGCAGACTAGAACAGAAGGAAACCATCTCAACATAACAAAGGTCACATATCAAACAGGTCACATCATACTCAGCGGTCAAAGACTGAAAGCTTTTCCTCTGAGACTATGGGGAACAAGGCAAGGGTGCCCACTTCCACCACTTCTATTCAACATTGTACTGGAAGTCCTAGCTGGGGAAATTAGGAAAAAAGAAAAGAAAAGGCATCCAAATTGGAAAATACAAAGTTTTGCAGCTCTGTTTGCAGCTGATATGAACTTAAGAATTTCATATGTAAAAAACCTTAAAGAGTAAATACAAAAAAAAAAAAAACCACAAAAACAACCCACAACTGTTAGAATGTAACAAAGTTGCAGGATACAAAATCAGTTGTGTATCTAACTAACAATGAACAATCTGAAAAGGAAGTTAGGAAAATTTCATTTATGCTAGCATCAAAAGAATAAAATTCTTAGCAACAGGGACCAAAATGAGCAGGGGGTGGAAGAAAGGAAGAAGCTTCCAGAAGGTTGGGTAGTGGGGAGACAGTGAGTGAGTGGGCTTCAAAGCAGTGTGGAAGGCTTTGTGGCAGAAGTTACTATGGGGAAATGCTGAGAAAATATGAGGAAGGTGGGAGAAAGCAGAATAAGGTGTTCTCATCACAAGTAGAGAGATGAGTGCTGTTTTGATATGAAGCGTAGAGGTGGGGAAGTGGAATCCCTAATCTCCCACACGGGCCAAAAATTAACCTTTTAGATGCCAGATGGCGCAGGGCAAAGTTGCACAAATAGTAACCATGTGTTAACATATCTGGAGAACATGGTAATAAAAAGCATGTTCACAAGTGTGCATTTGCCTCTTTAAAAAAAAAAAAACCTCTCAAAAATGTATCAAGGGACATACCTTAACATAATAAAGACCATACATGACAAGCTGACAGCTAACATCATACTCAACGGTGAAAAGCTGAAAGCTTTTCTCTAAGATCAGAAACAAGACAAGGATGCCTACTCTTACCACATTTATTCAACATAGTTTTGCAAGTCCTAGACAGAGTAAGAAAAAGACATCCAAACCGGAAAGGAAGAAGTAAGACTGTCCCTCTTGGCATACAACATACTATATATAAAAACCCCAAAGACTTCACAAAGACACTGTTAGAATGAATAAACAAAGCAGTAAAGTTACAGGATACAAAATCAATATATAAAAATCAGCTGTGTTTCTATACACTGATAAAAAAAACTATCAGAAAGAGAAATTAAGAAAATAATCCCAATTGTGTCAAAAGGGTAAAATACCTAGAAATAAATTTAACAAGGAGATGAACTTGTACACTGAAAACCATGACAATGATGAAAGAAATTAAAGACACTAGTAAACAGAAAGATATTCCGTGCTCATGGATTGGAGGAATATTGTTAGAATGTCCATACCACCTAAAGCAATCTACAAACTGAACACAAACCCTATCAAAATCCCAATGGTATCTTTCAGAGAAATAGAACAAACAATCCTAAAATTTGTATGGAACAACAAGACTCCAAATAGCCAAAGCAATCTTGAGGAAGAAGAACAAAGCTGGAGGCATCATACTTCCTGGTTTCAAACTATATTGCAAAGCTATAGTAATAAAAACAGTATGATATTGGCATAAAATATAGACACATATATCAGTGGCTCAGAAGAGAACCCCCAGAAATAAGCCCATACATATATGGTCAATTTAGGATAAAGAAGCTAATAATATACAATGGTGAAAGAATGGTCTCTTCAATAAGTAGTGCTAGAAAACTGGACAGCCGCATGCAAAAGAATGAAACCTTTGGGAATTCCCTTGCAGTCCAGTGGTTAGGACTCTTTGCTTCCATTGCCGGGGGCCCAAGTTCAATCCCTGGTCAGGGAATTAAGATCCTGCAAGCCATGCAGCCAAAGGGAAAAAAAAAAAAGAATGAAATGGGACCACTATCTTACACCATACACAAAAGTCAATTCAAAGTGGATTAAAGGCTCGAATAGAAGACCTGAAACCATTAAATTCCTAGAAGAAAACACAGGCAGTAAACTCCTTGACATCAATTCGGTGGTGACTTTTAGGAATTGACACTCAAAGCAAAGGAAACAAAAGCAAAAATAAACAAGTGGAACTACATCAAAAAGCTTCTGCACAGCCAAGAAAACCATCAACAAATTAAAACGGCAATCTGGACTTCCCCAGTGGTCCAGTGGTTAAGGCTCCACACTTTCACTGCAGGTAGGCACAGGTTCAATCCCTGGTGGGGGTACTTAGATCCTGCATGCTGTGCAGTGCAGTCAGGAAAAAAAAAAAAAGATTACAAAGAAGCCTGTATATTGTCGCTTGCTTATTTAACTTACATGCAGAGTACATCATGTGAAATGCTGGACTGGATGAAGCACAAGCTGGAATCAAGATTGCAGGGAGAAATATCAACAACCTCAGATATGCAGATGACACCACCCTTATGGCAGAAAGCAAAGAGGAACTAAAGAGCTTTTTAATGAAAGTGAAAGAGGAGAGTGAAAAACCTGGCTTAAAACTCAACATTCAAACAACTAAGATCATGGCATCTGGTCCCATCACTTCATGGCAAATAGATGGGGAAACAATGAAAACAGTGACAGACTTTATTTTGGGGGGCTCCAAAATCACTGCAGATGGTGACTGCAGCAATGAAATTAAAAGATGCTTGCTCCTTGGAAGAAAAGTTATGACCAACCTAGATGGCATATTAGAAAGCAGAGACGTTACTTTACTGACAAAGGTCTATCTAGTCAAAGTTATGGTTTTTCCAGTAGTCATATACGGATGTGAGAATTGGACCATAAAGAAAGTTGAGCGCCAAAGAATTGATGCTTTTGAACTGTGGTGTTGGAGAAGACTCTTGAGAGTCCCTTGGACTGCAAGGAGATCCAACCAGTCCATCCTGAAGGAGATCAGTCCTGGGTGTTCACTGGAAGGACTGATGCTGAAGGTGAAACTCCAATACTTTGGCCACCTCATGTGAAGAGTTGACTCATTGGAAAAGACCCTGATGCTGGGAGGGATTGGGGGCAGGAGGAGAAGGGGACAACACAGGATGGGATGGTTGGATGGCATCACCGACTCGATGGACATGAGTTTGGGTAATCTCTGGGAGTTGGTGATGGACAGGGAGGCCTGGTGTGCTGCGGTTCATGGGGTCACAAAGAGCTGGACACGACTGAGTGACTGAACTGAGCTGAACAGAGAAGGAAAAGGCAACCTAAGAAGTGGGATAAAATATTTGCAAATCGTATAACTGATAATGGGTTAATACTCAAAATATATAAAGAACTCATACAACTCAACAGCAAAAAAAAAAAAAAAAAAAAAACCTAACAAAAAAAGTCCAAATAATCTGATTTTTTAAAGGGCTAAGATTCTGAATAGGTATTTTCCCAAAGAAGACATACAGATGGCCAACAGGTACACTGCAGTAGCCAAAACGCACCTCCCTTAGAGAACCCTGAAGAAACGCTAGTAGAGAGATGGGCAGCAGTGGGGGTCAAGCAGATGGTGCTGCTGGCCACAGCCTTGCCCAGCCTGGGTCCAGCCTGGTCCTCTAGCCCAGATCTTGGCACCCTGTCCTTGGGTGTGGAATGTTAGGTAAAGCCCTTGATCCTTCTCTCTCAACCCCTCACCATCAATTAATGTCCCGAGGCAGTGCTGGGGACCCATTCCTTTGAGGTGCAGTTCTGACTTCACCTCCTGGACCAGGGAATACATACCTTCAGGGTCTGCCCGTTCTGATGCATAAGGTAGGCCAGGATGGCCGCACAGCTGCGGCTGATGCCCAAGGTGGAGAAGACCAGGATGACGGAGTTGAGCTCCAGGTGAATGTCTGGGGAGGGAAGGAAAGGTGGAAGGCTGTGCGTGGCTCCTTTCCCTGAGGATCCTGAAGACGACTGGCCTCAGTGGATCCATGAGTAGGTTCAGAACCAGCACACCACGGTCTAGGCGGGTCACGTGACAGCTCTAGGATACTGTTTCGTTGCCTGGCAAATGATGCATTTAGCATCATCATACAAAGGCTTTCTCTGAGCTATCTGTGCTTCCTTCCCAGGAAGGTCGGCCACTGGCTGACTTCCCCAGGTGGGGATGGAAGGACCATACCCAACGGGCACCTGGGTGCTGACAGAGGCTGTGTAGCCTGGATGTGAACCACAACCAGGGAGCACTGGCTGTGGGGCTTGGGCACTCGAAGCCACCGTTTCTCCATCTGGAAAATGTGGTAACGGGATACTGCCTGCCTCACGAGGTTCTGCACTGTGCTTAGCCCTGCCCTTTTTCTCCTGAGAGCTGGGAGTCACCAGCAGCAATAGGTACGAGGCGCCATGGCCCCCTCTGCTCCCGGGGCACAGGCCGGTCGGGGCCTGGCTGAAGAATGCCCCTTACCAATGAAGTGACAGAGGAGGCGTAAAAAGGGTGTAATGCTTGCTTCCAGGGAATCTTCTATCTGGATGTGCAGAAGCCTGTCGGCGTCACCTACGAAACTAAACAGAAGAAAAGCACGTAATTAGGCAGACTCGCCCGGAGCCTGGCTGTGGTGTCCTTCATCCACAGCAACAGGACTGCAAGGGGAGGATGCTGGGCTGGCAGCAGGGAGATGGGGGCAAATAAATGACGCCCTCTCAGAAAAAGAGCACCTGCCTCAGAGGGGTGTTGTGTAGATTAAATCAACTCATCTATGTAAGGCATTTAGCAATCTGCTTGGCACCGTATTCAATAAACGGGATGTTGTTATTATTAACCAAACCTGGTGCTTTCCTGGAACACAGTGCAGATGGTGAGGATGGAAATATGTAATGAGTCTGCTGTGTTAAATGGAGGAAGCAAGACTGACAGAGAGTCAATTGACAAGACTGACGGACAGTGGTGGGGCTCCTGTTTTAGATAGGGTGGTCAGGGAAGGCTTTCCTGAGGAGGTGATATTGGGAAGAGGTTTAAAGGAGGTGACAGGACAAGCCAGGCGGTTATCTGAGGAAAGAGTGTTCCAGGTAGAGGAGAATCCAAGGGCAAAGGTTCCGAGGGCCAGGATATTTAGTATGCTTGAGAAACATCATGGGGATCAGAGTGGTGAGAGCTTTATGAACAAGGGAGAGAGAAGAGGGAGATGAGGCCTGTGGCCCGTTCAATGAGAAGAGGGAGCTTGGCACAATGCCTGGTGTGCAGTGAGCACTTGGTAAATGTTATTTATGAAGAACACGGCCTACTGGTCATTCACTGTGGCATGCAGAAAGGTGCAGTAGATTCAAGAATAAAAATATTCTGGTTTAGTTTCTGCATGAGCACTTGCTGTGACAAATACAAGCACAATTCACCATGCATGCATGCATTCATTCATTCATTCTGTCCATCCATCCTTCCCTTCCCCTTCCTCTCTTGCTCCCTCCCCACCTGACCACCCACCCACCATCCATTCATCCATCTATCCCCAACCATTCATTCTTTCCTCAGACACTTGCTCAATGCCTACAGTGTACCCGGCCTTGAGCTGGACCCTAGTGGACACAAGATAAATCAAATAGGGCCTCTCCCAGCTTCAAGGAGCTCTCACCCTGATGGGAGAGGTATACACACAAACAAATGGCTAATCCAATTGGCTAGGCTTTAGGATAAAGACCTACATGTGCTACTGAAAAGGAGGGGCCGGGCAAAGTCGAGGGAGCTGGGGAAAGCCTAACAATGGGGGAAACATCTGGAAGGAGGAGGTTGAAGGATACAAAGTTAACGTATAAAAATCAACTGGATTTCCACATACTAGCAACAATCAGAAATTTAAATTTTGTTTATTTATTTGGCTGCAGTGTGTAGCTTGCGAGATAGTTCCCTCACTGGGGACTGAACCCAAGGCCCTAGGAATGAAATGCCACGTCCGAACCACTGGGCCACCAGGGAAGTCACATGACTGTTGGCAGGATTCAGTTTCTCACAGGCTCTTGGACCGAGGGCCTCAGTTCATCACTAGCTGTTGGCTGAAAACCATCAGGCCTTTGCCATGCAGACCTGTCTCCAGAGGTCTGACAGCATGGTGGCTGACTTCCTTCAGTATGAGTGAGCAAGACACGGTAAGACAGAGGCCACAGTCTTTCTGTGACCCAATACCAGAAGTGACAGCCCATCACTTCTGCTTTATTCCATCCATTAATGCACCTCAGTAAATCTGGCCCAAATGCTGTGAATGGTAGGTGGTGGGGAGTCACCAGAAAGACTGCAAAGACATATTCCGTGTTTCCCTTTCGTTGATTTCTGTTGAGTCAGTCGTCAGTCTAATTACTGTTCCTTTGAAAGTCATGTCTTACTTACCTGCTTCTTTTCACTTCTCTCTCTCGTTCTCAGCAGTCTAAGTGCCTTGATGTGATTTTCTTTAGATTTATTGATTTTCATATGGTAATTTTTATTACCAGATGCCTCACCGAACTATTGTGTTATATAAATTCTCTCTGAGCTGAATTTTATTAGCTTTTGATTAGGAACTAGAGGAAGTGGAGGCCTTGGTGGTCGTGACTGGACATAGCTGGGAAGACACAGGCTGACAAGCAAGGCTGTAAAGAACTTTCCTGCTCCAAGAACAATGGTGAGTGTGTGTGTGTGTGTGTGTGTGTGTCCCTAGCATCAGGGAAAATCTGAGGCATAACAGTTGCTGTATCCAATGTTTGTGTCTTCCCAAAATTCATATGTTGAACCCTAATTCCCAAAGTGATGGTATTTGAAGGTGGGGCTTTGGGGAGATAATTAGCTCATGAGGGCAGAAATAGAAACCCTCATGAGTGGGATTAGTGCCCTTGTAAAAGGGACCCCTAGAGAGCTTTGCCCCTTCCGCCAGGTGAGGACACAGCAAGAAGAGTCCATCCGTGAACCAACAGCAAGACTTCATCAGACATGGAATCTGCCATCTTGGACTGCCCAGCCTCCACACCGTGAGAAAGCCCGTTGTTCGTAAGCCACTGGTCTGCAGTATTCTGTTCCAGCAGCCCAGGTGGACTAACAGAGGGGTCGCTTCTCAGAGGGCCTGAGACAGGAAAAGCAGGGTAAACGAGGATGACTTTGCATCAGAATGTCAAAGCACCAAAAAAGCGTTACTTTTGGTGAGATTTAAGTACTGGGTGTGGGACAAGTGTAGGGTCTCAGTCTGGGGCAGAGGATGCGATGCTCATGCCAGGAAGTCAAGCGCAGGGCTAGGAATAGATGAAAACAACACAGATCCCATTCCAGTGTATACTGACTCCTAAAAGCCCTTTCAATTCTATCAGTGCATGCCACTAGAGGTCTTATATAAATAAATAATACTAATATAAAAAAAATCAATGGTATTTCTACTTACAATGGCCCTGTCTCCATGGAGATGTTGACATGTGCATTGATTTTCAAATCCTTCTGAATTTTAGGGTCGCAGGCTTGCTTGAAATTTCCCAGGTAGATCCTGCCTGGCATTATCTCAATAGGGTATGGCTGGAAGGCATCCAGTTCCTGAGGAGGGGATGGAGAAAGCCTGCTGTCATAATAATCCCCAGAGAAGAAGCTGTTTTTGTTTTGTCTCTTGAAATGCGGCTCAGCAAACAAGCTTAGAAAGGCAATCTGGGATAGTGAATGAGACTAACCAAATGTTCACTGCAGCACAATTTACGTAGCCAGGACATGGAAGCAACCTAAGCGTCCAACATCAGAGGAATGGATGAAGAAGGTGTGGTGCATATATACAATGGAATATTACTCGGCCATAAAAAAGAATGAAGTAACGCTGTTTGCAGCAACAATGGATGGACCTAGAAATTATTATAACTAAGTGAAATAAGTCAGAGAAAGACAAACACTATATGGTATCACTTATATGTGGAATCTTAAAAATATGATACAAAAAAGCACACACATACACACAAAAAATCATATGACACAAATGAACTTACTTACAAGACAAAAACAGACTCACAGACTTTGAAAACAAACTTATGGTTATCAAAAGAGAAAGATGTAGGGGGAAGGATAAATAGGAGTTTGGGATTAACATACACACACTACAATATATAAAATAGATAATCAACAAGGACCTAATGAATAGCACAGGGAATTCTTTTCAGTATTCTATAATAACCTATACAGGAAAAGAATCTCAAAAAGAGTGGATATATGTATACAAATAACTGAGCCACTTTGCTGTACCCCTTTAACTAACACCACATCCACATTGTAAAGTGACTATATCCCAATATAAAATAAAATTTAATTTAAAAAATTATGTCAAAAAAATTAAAACCAAAACTACCATTTGATCCAGCAATCCTACTTTTGGTATATATCTGAAGGAAATGAAATGACCATCTTGAAGATATATCTGCACTCCACATGATCATTTGAGCATTATTCACAAAAGATACAGAAATGACCTAGAAGTCCATCAGTGGATGAATGATACAGAAAATATGGCATGTATATACAATGGAATACTGTTCAGCCATGAAAAAGAAGGAAATCTTGTCATTTGTGACCACATGAATGGAATTTGAGGGTGCTGTGCTGAGTGAATAAGTAAAAACAAAACAAAACAAAACATTGCATGATCTCACCCACATGTGGAACTCTGAAAAAGCAAAACTCGTGGTGTTTCCAGGGGCTGTGGGGGTGGGGAAGTGGGGAGATGTTAGCCAAGGTCATAAACCTCCAGATATAAGGCGAATCAGCTCCGGGGATCTAATGTACCGCATGGTGACTACAGTTAATAACACAGTATTATATACTTGAAATTTTAAGAAAAATTTCAAGAAAGCACATCTTAAATGTTCTCATCACTCACACACACATAAATGGTAATTGTGTGAGGTGATGGATGTGTTCATTTTACTATGGCAATCATCTTGCAACATATGAAGTGAAAGTGAAAGTGTTAGTTGCTCAGTCCTGTCCGACTCTGTGGGACCCCATGGACTGTAGCCCCTCCAGGCTCCTTTGTCTACGGGATTCTCCAGGCAAGATTACTGGAGTGGGTAGTCATTCTCTTCTCCAGGAGATCTCCCTGACCCAGAGATCAAACCCGGGTCTCCCGCATGTCAGGCAGATTCTTTACCATCTGAGCCACCAGGGAAACTGCAACATATATGTGTATCAAATCATCTTGTATGCCTTAAACTTACACAGTCTTATATGTCAATTATACCTCAATAAAGCTGGGGGGTGGATTATAAAGTTTGAGTGTTTCCAAGGAAAGATTATTACAGCACCCATCAGGTGGTTAGAAATAATTATTAATAAAAATATTAATAAAAATAATTATTAAACAATTATTAATGAGACTTATAAACAAGTTGGAAAACAGTCAGAGAAGCACACCAGTCTAAGATTGTTCTCAAAGCATGCCTCCAGAACTAATGAAAATTTCTCTAATGGTTCCTTGGGTGACCTCTTGTAGTTCAGATGTCTGTAACAAAACAGTGGATACTTGTTTATTGTTGGCATAGACTGAAAACTTACTTGTTATATTTAGTAAAATAAAACCTAGGCATAACCTCAAAAGAAAAAAAGAAAAAGAAACCCACTAACATTGTATAAACTGACGTTTATAGAATATGACCTGGTGGTAGCAGTTGTTCAGTTGCTGAGTTGTGTCTGACTCTTTGGACCCCATAGACTGCAGCTCGCCAGGCTTCCCTGTCCTTCACCATCTCCCAGAGTTTGCTCAGACCCATGTCCATTGAGTCAGTGATGCTATCTAGCCATCTCATCCTCGGCTTCCCTCTTCTCCTTTTGCCTTCAATCTTTCTCAGCATCAGGGTCTTTTCCAATGAGTTGGCTGTTTGCATCATTGGCCAAAGTAGAGGAGCTTCCGCTTCAGCATCAAATTTGGGAAACTCAGCAGTGGCCACAGGACTGAAAAAAGGTCAGTTTTCATTCCAATCCCAAAGCAGGGCAATGCCAAAGAATGTTCAAACTGTTTAGAAACCCCCTTTTTTCCATCAGTTTTCCATAGGAAATGCTAACCAATATACTTTCAAAGGTCAAACCAGTTCTAAACCACCTCTGGCTCCAAGGTCGACCCAGAAACAACACCTTAAGTACCTCAAGCTAGTGTGCAGTCCACCTGAGCCTTCCAGCGCCTTCTGGTTTCAGCACACCTCCCCTCCCAGTGAACCCACCAACAGCCCACATTCCTCCAAAACTGTCAACCTCAAAAGCTTTTTTATCAACTAGCAGACACCACTCCAAGTCAACCTTCAAGTTTGTGAGACATTCGGCCCTTCCATGTGCAGGCAGGCAGGCAGGCCCACTACCCACAAATGTGACCCAGAGCGCTCCCCAGGGTTCAGGGTGACCACTCCCTCAGGACGCCCAGCTGGCTGCAGCCAAGTGAACTCCTCCTGGTTTCATGTGGAAAATCTCACTCAATCTCACCACAAATCTGTCAAGGCTCTTCCTGATGCTTTCAAACCAGCTTCCTTTCCCGGTGGTTTTAAGGGCCGTGGGGGAGCGGGTGTGACATGCTCTGCTCTAAACAGCTACTGCCGGTTAATTCTAGAGGACACAGATTTGACAACCATGTCGACAAATGTAAAAGAAATTGGTATCACAAACTAACGTGTCCAAATTGAGCCCACTGCCCAATTATGGTTACAGTCCATGGGGTCACAAATAGTCAGACATGACTTAGCGACTAAACAATAACAACATACAAAACAGGAAATTAGAAGTCACTCAGTCTAAAGTAGAGGAGCCATCTCAGAGTCCAAACTCTGTGCCTCCATCCCCCTGAGTTTCTTGGGGAGCAGCAGAGACACTGCTGCTTCACGTGTCAGAACACGTAACAGGAACAGAGTGGGGCTTTCACTCTTGCTCCTGAATTAGTAACAAAGGTCCCAAAGTAGGGAGAAGCCAATCTAGGAATGTACATCTTACGAGGGCCTCGAACAAGCAGCATAGAATTCACCTGTCCAGGCCATACTAGATACCACCAGCCACCGCCCTATCCCTCTTCCCAAACTACTTTAAAACTGGGGCAAGGACCAGTCTCAGGTGTATACATGTCAAAAGTGACCAAATTGTACATCCTAAATATGTGCTGTTTAACCTATGCCAATTCCACCTTCCTAAAACTTTAAAAGAAAAATAAAGGGGCTTCCCTGGTGATCCAGTGGTTAAGAATCTGCCTGCCATTGCAGACGACAAGGGTTCGATCCCTGGTCTGGGAAGATCCCACATGCCACAGGGTAACTAAGCCCATGCACTGCAACTCCTGAAGCCTGCACACCTAGAGCCCGTGCTCCGCAAAAAGAGAAGCCGCTGCAACGAGAAGCCCGAGCACCTCGACAAGAGTAGCCCCTGCTCTCCGCGACTAGGGAGAGCCCATGCACAGCAACGAAGACCCAGTGCAGCCAAAAATGAATAAATATTTTTTAAAAAAGAAAAAGAAAGAAGGTGAGTTATGAGCATGTGATGTTTGCAGACAAGAAAGACCCCCTCTCGTCACTGCAAAGCCAGTAAGGACGCTCCTCTGGGAGCAAAGAGGGGTGCCTGGAGGGACCCGGGAAGACCGCTGTACAGCTGCTGAGCTAAGAATCACAGCTCAGCAGAAGAAGGTGAGGAAGCCCCCTGGAGAGCGTCACACGTATACCCTGAGTTTGGGGACAGGTATGACCCCAGGTGTGGGTCCCTGCCTTTTCACACGGGCTGGCGGGAGCAGCCATGCCAGCAAGGCCAGGAGCAGCCTCATCCCCACCGTCACACCCTCCGGGGGCTCATTCTGGACTTCGGGTGAAGGAATGTGGATGGGGTGGGAGGTCGTGAGCTCCCAAGGGAAGGGAAGGGACCTGGGGGGTATGCCTGTCAGGAATTCTCGGCTGGCTCTCTCTGAAGGATCCCTGGTAACAGATGGAAAGGAAACCAGCTTCAAAGGCCGTCATCTGTGGCACACAGAACCAGGCAGGGCAGAGTGAGAAGAGGGCACATCCCCACCACTGATAAGCAGCCAGTCACACAAGACAGGACCCACACGGACCCCCAGCACCAAAGGGACCAGGACCAGAAGAGGAGAAGTAAGCAGGTATCCCTGAAGCTACCCTACACTCCTCCCCACTCCCAGTCCCCACCCCCAGACAATGGAAGGCTGCCCAGCTCCGCGAAGGGAGAGGAAAGAAGACCTGAGTTAAGACTAGAACGTTAAACTAGCCTAGCTTGTACTGGTCTGTTTTATTCCCTTTTAAAAAATTATTTCAAAAATACACTAAAGTAGAGAAAATAATGTAAAAAACTCCTGGATCTATCACCTTTCAGCAAACATTCATTATCAACTAATGGCCCATTTCGTTTCATATATGCCTCCAACTTCCCGACCCTCCCCAGATTATTTTGAAGGAAATTCTAGACATCATGTTATTTAAGTATAAATATCTCATTATGTATCTCTAAAAGATAAAGACTCATGTTTTCAGAAACATAGCCATAATAATGTCATCACAACCTAAAAAAATATGTAACAATAATTCCTTGTTGTTGTTCAGTCGCTCAGTCCTGTCCGACTCTTTGTGACCCCATGGACTGCAGCACACCAGGCTTCCCTGTCCATCACCAATTCCCGGAGCTTGCTCAGACTCATGTCCACCGAGTCGGTGATGCCATCCAACCCTCTCACCCTCTGTCGTCCCCTTCTCCTCTTGCCCTCAATCTTTCCCAGCATCAGGGTCTTTTCCAATGAGTCAGCTCTTCGCATCAGGTGGAATTCCTTACTATCACCAAATTCCAGTTCATAAGCACATTTCTCCAGTTGTTTTATAATATGATGAAACTGAAATTTTTCATAACCGAGAGTGGTCTGAAAGTATGGAATCGGCCCATGATGTTGCCCACGGCAAGAATGAGAGCACAGCTGAAGTAATTGCTGGAAAGAATGAAACCCCTGCAGGTTCACATTCCATTTCATTCCTGACTCTTCAAGAAACCAGATGCTGTAAAATTCCCCCCAGGACGGCCCCTGTCTGCCTGTGACTGCCCCCCAGTGCTCACCTTACTCACCCTCTGGTTTGGCTCCGGACACCTTGTGTAACACCTTGGCCACACCTTGTTATAACCCTTGCCTCCCCCATCAGACAAAGGACTCCTTGTAGGCAGGGGCTGCTACCTCGCCCTTTCGTTGTATCCTCTGGACCCAGCCAGGGTCTGTGAGGCCAGACGGCTAAGGATGGCCCTGCCTGGGTGGTTTTGACCATGACCCATCACCCAGAACCCCCCGCCGCGGATCCCTGCTCTCTCAACTGGCCTCATCGATGAAACACCACGCTGGCTTCTGCCTCCATCTGGCACTTATAAATTCATCACACTGGACTGGACTGGACCTCCTGGCTGCCCGAGTTCATTCCCAAGTCATCGTCAACATCTCTTCCATCATTTCCACATCATCTGTCCCCTCCCCTTTCTCCAGCCCTGCCCCCTACCCCTTCGGTCCCCAGGGAAAGGCCACGCTCCCACCCGGGCCTGCCTGTGCTCAGTGCCCAGCTTACCTGAGGCATCCAGATGATCTTCTGTGTCCGGAAGAAGTGGTACATGGCCGAGAAGTGCTCGTAGCCTCCTCTCAGGATAAGGACGGGGTGGCGGGTGAGGTGGGTTAGGGTTCTGCCACACTCCACAGCCGCTCCAAGCACTATTCCTAAGAGCAGAGACCAAAGAGACAACTGTCCCCTGTGTGCTCACTGTTTGCCTGGAGGCCCAGTGGACAGGCACTCCACTCTGAAACACAATTATCGAGGAAACTGAACGAATATAAACAGAGATGAAAGCTACAACTAAAATTTAAAAAGCAATTCACCGCCAAGTAAGCTGATCTTTGTAAATGCCAAGATTTCATTTTCGTTTCCATATTGTTGCAAGGAAGGACGATCCAACATAAGTGAAATGCATATGTGTATATGAAAGTGAAAGTCACTTGGTTGTGTCCAACTCTTTGCGACCGCATGGACTATACAGTTCATGGAATGCTCCCGGCCAACATATTGGAGTGGGTAGCCTTTCCCTTCTCCAGGGGATCTTCCCAAGCCAGGGATCGAACCCAGGTCTCCCACATTGCAGGTGGATTGTTTACCAGCTGAGCCACGTATGTGTATATACAATATCATAAGTGATACCACACAATTCATCTATTTAAAGTATAGAAATTAATGTTTTTAATATATTCGCGGTTGTGTAACCATCACTGCAGTCAATTTCAGAACATTTTAATCACCTCCAAAAGAAACCATGTACCATTTAGAGGGTTTCATTTCTCACTTCCCTGAAAACATTCAGTTCTAGGCAACCACTAACCTAATTTCTTATGGATTGACCTATTCTGGACATTTTATAGAAATGGAATTATACAAATGTGGTGTTTTGTGTCTGGTTTCTTTCACTGGGCATGATGTTGTCAAAGTTCATCTATGTTGCAGCAAGTGTCAGCACGCCATCCTTTTTCATAGCTGAATAATATTCCTCTGCATGGCTCTCCATCTTTGGTTTATCCACTGATCTGTGGATGAATATTTCAGGTGTTTCCATTTTTGTGGCTATTATAAGACTGCCAGGAACACCCATGTACAAGGTTTTACATGCACATGTTTAATTTCTCTCTGGTATATACTGTGGACAAAGAATGTTGCTTGCCATATCAGTAAACAAAGAACATTGTGGCCATCAAGCCATTGGCCACTGCAGTTGTTCCTGACTGTGCAATCTTCCCTGAGTAAGCAAATTATAAGTGTGTGGTTTTGGGGGTTTGTTCTGTGATTGTGATTTCTTTCCGAGTGAGGATGGCAGCTCCACAGTACCAAAGTGAGGTCAGGTAGAGCACAGAGGGGATTGTTTTTAGCGACCACCATTCCTAGGACTTCAGGGTTCAGCCGACAATCCTAGGATTGCAGACCAGGGATGAGTGTAGAGAAGAGGGGACAATTTCCTGGCTAAGGACCTCCTGAGAAAACTAGTTTTATTACAGGTAGAAGCCTAACGCCACCCAGTGGCCACTGGTATGAATGCCCAGCCCAAGGAACTCATCCACCCATATCAGTCACTGAGCCAGCAAGCAGCAGCAATGTGTGGCCAGCTCAAAGCAGGCGCTGAAGGGAGAATGCAGTGGAGCCTCAGTGAAGCAGACTGGGACTGGCCACGGCCCAGCTCAAGGATGCAGTGACTGCACTGTTCTCCAGGATTCAGGCCGTGGGAGACCAGACACAGCCCAGGCTTGAATCCTGGCCCCACCACTTACTAGGTGTGGTGGTTTAAAAACTTTTCCCACAAATGCTTTCAAATGCCTCCCTTTAGTTTAATTCCCCTCTCCTTGAGGGTAGGCTGTTCTCAGCGACTCGCTTCTAATGAACTTGCTTCTAGTATTCCCGTCTCAAGACCAGGTCATAAATAGGTGTGTGGCTGTCCCCTTCTCTCCCTCTGTCTTGGCCCACTCTCTCTGGGGAAAGCAGCTGCCCTGTCATGAGGCCGTCTAAGCAGCCCTCTGCGCAAGTCCACGCAGTGAGGAACGCAGGACTCCTAGCTATCCCCACGGGAGTGACTATCTCGGAGGCACATCGTCCTGGCCCCATCTCACCTTCACGGGACAGCAGTCTGGCTGACATCATGTCTACAGCCTCAGGACAGGTGAGAACCTCCCAGCTAAGTGCTCCCGAATTCCACAGAAACAAACAGACAACTAATGATTATGGTATTAAACTACTGAGTTTGGGAGTAATTTGTTACACAGCAGTAGAAACCCACGGTCCCAAACATGGGGAACAAGTTATTTCACCCTCCTGGACTCCAATTTCTTCCTCTATAAAATGGAGACATTACTTACTAGGAGCCAACTCTCCACGGTCTTTCATGTCTCTACATGTCCTTTGAACCAAGGCACTGACTTTTCAAGGATATCTATAATAAACAGCCTTGGATGATAGAGACAGTTCCTCCCTCCAGAATCAAGGGCAGGCAGGCGGTCTGCATGTTTGTTAGAAAAGATTTAGGCCCCCTAAGCTCAGAGTTCTTGAACAATACCACCCACTGCTTTCTGGCTACTTCCATTGCTCTGAGAAATAAAGTCTTTTATCTATGACCCAGGATCCTCAGGTCTTGCGCCAGCATCCATGAAACCACGGCAGGCTCGCTTGTCACCTTGCAAAGAAGGAAACATCCCAGACCCTTCCCACGTTGGTTCTGACTCTGCCATTCCCATAGGGCTGTTCTACAGAGATGGCCCAGGCAGAGCTCCCGGCATGTGGCAAAAGCGCTCAATAACTTAACTCTTATTCTTGCTGCTCTGGTAAAGACTCACTGTGCTTGCCATCGTCAGCGTTGTCATCGTCACTGCTTTCGTCTTTCAGCATTAGCTCCAGGGAGATGGTGCTGTTATCGTATACCACACAGTATTCCACACACTCCAGATCCACAGACTCCGGGATTAGATATTTGCCTGCCCTCTAAAGAAACCACCGGAGAAGCCTGTTGGCGGGTGGGTTAGGCTAAGCCCACACGCCCTGCACTCCACCACCGGGAGGAGCCAAGGTGGGACAGCGCCCCCTTCCTTGACCACACACAGGCCCGGAAGCCCTGAGAGTGGACCAGAGAGGCTGCCATGTTCCAAGAGTCTTCCACACCCACAGTCCCTCCTGGAGAAGCTGTCCACGGCTGATTGGACCAGAGATGATAGCCTTCCCAAAGAACAGTGGTCTAGTGACCAGCCCACAGCCGATTAGGAGCCCTGGCACAAGTGCTGAGAGAGTAGCCGTGGCTGCCTGAACTACTGACATCCTCTGCAGAAGGGTGTGGGCGATGGAGACCAAATCCAAAATCTGCCATGAAGAGGGTAGTAAGCAGACAGGCTTGAATGGACAAAAGTCACAACCCTGGGGTCCGTAACATTGCCTGGCACATCAAAGAATTAAATCAACATTTGCTTAATGAAGCTGTTGACCATGGAGGACAGGGAGAAACCTCAGGGAGTGTGTGACACTGTCAGAGACCCTCGTGGTGGATGCATGGGGTCCTGCCTCTGCCGCCCACAGTGTCCAGTAGGAGGTGCCGCCTCCTGGACCTCGGATAAAATCTCCCATTCTTCCAGCCCTCCAGTAAGGTAGCCCGTCTGCCCCACATTCGGACTCTGTCGGTATACCTTCTTCACGAGGAGGGCTGTAATCACGTGGCTTTCATCATACTCCCGCTTGGACCGCACATCTGAAAAGGAAAAGTATCGAATGAGTAACTGCTTTTGCAAAGGAACACGTGACCAACGAGAGCATTAAAATATGTTAAAGTAAAATGATGAGCCAGAAACAGAGAAAATAGCTCTAATACAAATAACTAACAAAATCTTGTATCCAAAATTTATAAAGAACTTACAAATCAATGGGGGAAAAAAAAATACAGACATCTGAAGACATCTTTACCTTCAGAAACAGCTCAAGAGTACATCCAAATGGACTCCTGCCTTTGTGAAGTGTCTGCCTGAGGACACTCAAGGCCGCCAAAGAACTTACTGCTTGCTCCAGCTGACACCTGAAGACAGGGCCCCTGTCCCCCACCTCTGAGGAGGGTAAGAGCCTAATTTCGATAAGCACCAGTTAGCAAGCCCCCTTGGGTTTCACATGGTCCAACTCCCAACCCAGTTTGTAGTTTTTCACTTCCCTGACTCTGAGCCCCACGTTCCCCTTCTCTACTCCTTCACTCTCCATCTCAAAGGCCTCTGTGCAAACCGGAGTCCTGTTCACTCTGGGCTCTTCCCTGTTGCAATAGTGCACTACCGATTAAATTCTGCTTCCCCTTTGTTTATCTTTAACATGATCTAATAACAAAAATGAACCAGCTACACTCTAGCTCCAGGCAACAACATAAGTGAATCTTCATCGCATAGTCTTGAGCAAAGGTCAGAGACATGGTCTATCTGGCTTAAAAACAAGTGAAACTGGGACTTCCCTGGTGGTCCAGTGGTTAAGAAGCCCTCTTCCAAAGCAGGGGGTGCAGGTTCGATCCCTAAGATTTCACATGCCGTGGAACAACTAAGGCCACACACTACAAAGGGAGAGTCTGCGCACTGCAGTGGAAGACCCCACCTGCCACAGCTAAGACCTGGCACAGCCATAAAGTACTTACCCAATAAACAGAGGTAGTTGGGTTCAGTTAATCTGGACAGTTTTGTGACCTGATTCAACATGTTGTAAAGCTCTGTCGGTTCACACAAAACCAAACCGGTCATCCTACAGGAAAGAATAAATAATGTATTAATAAAAGCTTAGTGGGAAAAAAAGAAAAGCTTAGTGAAATGAAAGTCACTCAGTCGTGTCCGACTCTTTGCGACTCCATGGAATTCTCCAGGCCAGAATACTGGAGGTGGGTAGCCTTTCCCTTCTCCAGGGGATCTTCCCAACCCAGGGATCAAACCCAGGTCTCCTGCATTGCGGGCAGATTCTTTACCAGCTGAGCCATAAGGGTAGCCCAAGAAAACTGGTGTGGGAAGCTTATCTCTTCTCCAACGGATCTTCCCAACTCAGGAATGGAACCATGGTCTCCTGTGTTGTAGGCAAATTCTTTACCAACTGAGCTATCAGGGAAGCCCAAAAGCTTAGCACATCTTCCTATTTTAGATGAATGACTACCAAGTCACAAAATTAAACTTTCTTAACATGTGTTCAAGGTGAAAATAATCATCAAAGTGATCAAGGAAACTTCAAAAACTTATAGTGAAGTGTGTGTGGGGGAGATAAACATTGCACACAATGCATCTGAATAAAACAGGCTGTAAAACAGTCACCAATTCATTTCTTCTTTCAGTAAATCATCACTGAATACCTACTACATGCCAGGCGCTGGAAATAACTGGTCAACTAGACCTACCCTTACGAGGATTACAGTCCAGCATGGAAAGCAGACATTGGACAAACAAATACTTCGTTAAGTAGGGAAAGCCTTATAAAAGGGTCAGCATCCAGCGCCACGGGAGGTGGCCACAGGAGGGCACCTAGTCGGTGGGCTGGGGGAGGGGTGGTCAGAGAAGGGCTATCTGAGATGTGACAGCTGAGACAGGAGGTTAGGCAAGACTTAGGCAGGTGGAGGAGACAGAGAGGATGAAGGAGGTGGGAACACTCCTGAGAGCAGGAGGGAACTTAGCACCTGAGGTTTCAAAAGGAGCCTGGGGACAGTGGTAAGAGAGTGATGATGAAGACCCTGGGGAGGCTGATGCAGGTCCCTCATGAGAGGCCTTGTGGGCTTGTTGTAAAGATCGTGGCGCTTCGTGGAAGGTGGGGCATCGCTCACTTGTACTGACAGAACTGCCCGGCCAGCCGGGGCTGTGGCTCCTGCTTACAGGGCCGCTCTTGGTTCCTGGGCACGACTGTCTCTGCGGCTCCCTGGACACTGAGCGGGGAAGGCTGGGCCTGTGCAGCAGCCTCCTGCAAGGAAGTTACCTTTTAGCCGGGGAGGGAGCAACCAGGAGCAGCCAGCAGACCTCTGCAGGCCAGTCAAGTCCAGGGACAATCTTGCTCAAGTGGACAGTTAGGGTCCACTTCAGAACTACCAGTACAATGCTCCCCAGAAAGGCTAAACCCTCGACTTGGGCCCTGGAACCTTCTCACCTCCTCCAGCACCTCAGTTCTTAGCCTCCCCACCAACATCGTCAATTTCGGTCTCCATGTCGGTCATTCCCAGTGGCACGCCAGCATCCTCTGTGCCTGTCTCTGTTCCCTTTGACAGCCGAGACCTCTCAAAAGGGATGTGTCTACACGGCCTCCACTTCCTCACCTCTGAACTCTAGTCTGAACCCCTATTGTGCCACTTATTCTTGGCTGCCTGACCTCAGGGAATGATTAGCCTTTCTATGCCTCAGTTTCTGCCTCTGTAAAATGGGGTAAAAATAGTATTGCCATTTCTGTAGAGCAAGGATAATAGTACTTGTTGTGTGTGGATCAATGAAATTACACACGGAAGACATTCTGAGCAGGGAGGAAGTGCTCAGAAATTGTTAATTATTGGTACAAACTTCTCCCCTGGAACTTCTAACCCCAAACCACAGAACCTGCTCTTATCAAGGTCATCACAAATACTCCTCCTGCCTAATCCATTTAGTCATTCCTCTGTAACCCACTTGAATGCCTCCTTCCCCAAACACTCCCCGCTCCCAGGAACCCCCACTCTCTAGGCTTCCTGCTTCCCTCTCAGATGGCTCCTATTCCAACTCTCCCCACGAGCACACCCTCAGACACAGTCATCTCCCCTCTTCTCTACCTACACTCTCACTCTGGGACAGAGCTTCTTGGCCTTGGCACCACTGATACGTGCGGCCAGGTATTTCTTGGTTGTGGGGCTGACCTGTGCACCATAGGATGTTTAGCAGGATCCCAGCCTCTACCAGGAGATGCCAGTACCAACTCCCACCCTCCAATTACAAGTGTTTCCAGACATCACCAAATGTCCCCTGCAAGAAGGGCAAAGTCCCCGTTAGTTGACAACCACCACTCCCCTAGAGTCTAGGGGATTCATCTAGTCCCTTGAATACCTCCCTGTATACCAATGACTCCCAAATCATAGCCTCTGCTTGACCTCTCCACTGACCTCCATACGCCATGTGGATGCCTGACAGGTAGCTCAAGTATAACGTGGCCAGGAAAGGTTTAAATTACAGAGGCCCACATCTCCAATATCTTCTTGTCTTTTAGTCTTCCCTGTCTCAATAAACAGCACCATTATTCACCAAGTTACTCGAGGTCACATATCTAATCCTTCATTTCCCTTCCATTAGCTCCCACCTATTAGCTCTACTACCTAAATATATTGGGCTTCCTCGGTGGCTTGGTGGTAAAGAATCTGCCTGCCAAGGTAGGAGAAGCAGGTTCAAGCCCTGGGTCAGGAAGATCCCCTGGTGAAGGAAATGGCAAACCACTCCAGTATTCTTGCCTGGAAAACCCATGGACAGAGGAACCTGGTGGGTTACAGTGCATGGGGTCCCAAAAGAGTCGAACATGACTTAGTGACTAAGCAACACCTAAATAGATATATTCCAAGCCCATCTCCAGGGCTAACATTCTAGACCAAAGTACTAGCATCTCTCTCCCAAGGACGCAATACTTCCCAATTGGGCTTCTTGCTTCTGCTTTCTCCCTATAGGCTAAACTTCACATGGCAGTCAGGGTGATCTTTGTGAAGTATGAGTTCATTGTCTTCATCTGCACTACTGTACTCACTTGTTTGCTTATTTTTATCATCAGTCTCCTCATAGTGGGATGTATGGCTCATAAGAGTGGGGACCTTGCCCTTCCTGTTCACCGCAGTATCCCCACAGTAGCCAGGACTTGTGATGCAGACCAATGTTCAATAAGCGTGTGTTTAACGAATACATTATTACTAGTCACCATTCCTGCCTTCACCAATGGGCCCATCCTGACCTAATGCCATATATCTAGATGCCACACACAGAGCCCTCCTACAGGACCTCCCAACTCATACCCCCAGGTCCTCTGCCTCTGAAAGTCCTGACCTCAGGCCATTTTGGAGCATCAGGGAAAGGGGATGGATTCTGTGTCCAGTCCCCAAACTTCATGAAGCCAACCAAAAAGCTGGCTCCTAACATACCTGGTTGATCACTCAGAGTCCATCCTCACCCTTCCACCTGCTTCTCCCCATGACAACCTCCATCTCTTCATTCACTAGTTAAGAGACTGTCTCTGGGCTTTCAGGTAAAACCTAGTCCAGCCCCAGGAAACAACTCCTTCTGACATCTCTCCTTCCCAAAGGGTGCACTCTCCCTTGCCAGGCAAGATCTGTCTCACTTGCTGGCAAACTTCAGGAGGGTCTGCACTGTCCTGACCCTAGCAGCACCCTTCTGAGAGAAGACACAGCCTTGTGAGCCACAGTGAGGAGCGCCACTGGACTGGGTGGGCAGAGGGCTGGACACAGCTAACAGCCCTTCTAGCACAACTCCAAACTTGTTTTTGTTTCTTTTTTTGGCTACACTGAGCATCATGAGGCATCATAGTTCCCTGACTCGGGATCGAACCTGTGCCCCTGGCAGTGGAAACATGGAGTCCTAATCACAGGACCACCAGGGAATTCCTGCTCCAAACTCTGAAGGGTATGAAAGGTTCTTGGCTCCACCATTTAGGTCCTAAGAATATTTTGATATTGAGCTTTTATGTAAAACCATAAAACAAATACTGATGAGGTGCTCAGCCGGGCTTGTGCCCCACCTTCTGCTCCTGACATGGGATCCTGGATATGATCAAGCTCTGAACCCAGCTTTGTTTTCACTCCCTGACCTCTGGCTGGCCTGGAGGACTGAAGGCTTTGCTCCCAACTCAGAACTGCCACCATTGGCATCTCTGCTCTTGGGGGCTGCTGGCCAGCAGCTTCAGGCTGCCTCTGTTGTCACCGGTCCACCACCTCCTAGCTGCTCTGCTGGCATGTAACTTGGGAAGCCAAATCCTTTGATGTCCAGCAGGTATGGGCCACAACTGAAAATTAAGCTATATAAACATAGTTCTCTTTTAAAATTTATGTCCCCTTTTTCCAATATTCTAGAGCCCCTAGAGAAAAATAAAACTGTCATACAGGTTGGACAGTTAACATCTTTCTAATTCTTCATTTTAGCTCCAAGGATCTGAAAGATTTAAAATACTTCACTTGAGTAAAATACTTCACTTGTGGTACAATTTTAGGATTGAAGAGAAGATAAGCTAGCACAGAATATGTGCACCTAACAGCAAAAACTTGACAGCTCGTGGCTGTGGTCCGAAGCCTATTGTAAGGAACAAAATGGTCGGTATATGTGCATGTGTATGGCTTGTGTGGGGGTGCAGCAAGGAGGGTATCAGTGTATTTCCTATATTGTGCATAAAGATATACAATGAAGAACTAGAAAAATTAATCTATAGTGATAGAAACCAGGAAGTCAGGTATTTATATTTTCTGGGGGACTGGGACATAAGAAAACTTTCTGGAATAAAGAAAATGTTCCTATAGCTTGTTATGGGTAGTGATTACAAGACTACAAACTGTCAAAACTATCAAACTACACACTTAAGATCTGTATACTGTATCATATGTAAACTACATGGCAATTTTTTTAATCCCCTGAAATATGAGGACACTTCTCTATGTTGGGTGGGGATGGCCCAATAGAGAATATGGGAGGTAGGGGTTCCCTGCCCTAGAGATGCCGACAGGGGCTGACTGACCTGGAAGGGATGGGGACAAGCCCCAGCCCCAGATGTAGCAGTGAACATGAGAATCTGACTCAAGTTCCTCTCCTATGGCCTCAACTCTCCCCTCTACAGGGACGACTTCAGCCCTGGCCTCTCTCAGGGGTTTCAATCCCATACTTCCTCTTGGAGTAATCCCCCAAGTGTCCACTAATATTTTTATGTGGACAATTCATCACCACTTCCAATTCAGCCCATCTAAAATAGAGCTCTTTACTTTTTCTCCACACAGCTCTCCTTCCACACAACTTCTCTCAGGCTGAGTTTCCACAGCACTTTTATTTAAATCCAGATGGGCACAAACAATTCTTATCAATTCTTCCCTCTCCTTCATTGGTCCCACTTCCCCATTTCTAAAACTACCATCATAACTCAGATTATTTATCATCTCCTAAGACTCTTGCAGCACAGAAGCTGCAAGAACAAGGTTAGTCTCTCAAAATACTATGGAAGATAAGCCTCCTGAACAACCTCCCTGCCCTGCACATTTTTCCCTTGGAATCTTTGACATACCAAGGTCAGTATAATCTTCCTCAAACACAGTTCTGGCGGCATCACAAAAGCCTCTGATAAACACTTGCTTCCCAAGGAATAACTCAGCTAACAGGCATAAGCCCTGCACAATCTGGGTTTTCCAGTCTTGTATCTAAAACCACTTGACTCTCCCCAAATTCAGAAACCCACTCTCAACCTGGTCAGGTGCTGGACAATTGAGAGATGACAGTACCTGACTGCACGATGCCCTCCGTTCTAGTGGTAAGATACACGGGTGAACATGGAACAAGAGAACACTGTCAGCGATACAATAAAGGACACTGTTCTCATGTCCCAACTCCCAACAGAAATTATCTGTTCACTGTCCCCTCCTCCAGGTTTTCCTTTGGGCTCTTTTCCCTTTCTTGCTCATCTGAACACTTTCTATTGTTAACTGCCCAACTCCCAGTGCCCCTTCTTTGGGAACTCCAAAGCCCATGTGTGTGGATCTCTCCCTCCTGTGGAGCTGAATGGTCTCACTCTGGCTCTTCTTTTACATCTCAGCTTAGAGGTTTCGTCCTCCAAAGTCCTCTCTCACATAGCCCCCACCTCCACCCCAAATCTGAGTTAGATAGACCTCCTTTGTGAAGGAAAGCAACAGGGCTCAAAATAGCCTGGAGTTAAAACTCCCCTCCAATGGTGGGGTCTTCCCCACCATTCTATACAGAACAAAGAACTCCCCGCCCCCCCCCTCGCCCCCCGAAGGAAGGAATGGACATTAAGATTGATTACGTCCAGCTCCCAGCCGGTCCCAGTCTCGGCTGGTCTCAGGAATTCCTTGCCCCAGTTGTTAAAAGTTAACTAATCCAAACAATCTTGAAGAAAAACAGACCCCTCAAGACAATGTATTTCCGCATCTATGTTGCCTATATATACCTCCTCTTTTCTCCACTTAGGGCAGCAACTCACTCATCTGACTGCTGCCCCTTCTCTCCTCATTAAAGGTCATCTGTTCCTGTAGAGTATCGGTCTCATTCTTTCTCCAAACCTCGCTTTCTCTGATTCCCTTAACCTACACTTTGTGTTCCCACAGCCCCTCCTAATTCTCTAGTGTTGCCCATGTCATGCTGCTTGCAATGTACCTGCCTCCCTCACTAGACTGACTGTGAGCTCCTTAAAGGCAGAAAATGTGTGGATCCTTGCTCACCTGTGAAGCAAGTGATCTTAGTAGCTCAATGAACGAATGGAAAGGAGGCAGGAAAGAGTAAGCCCGTCATCACGCACGCCCTCCTACTTATATGTTCGACAGCACTTGGGCTAACTGCTCTTTTTCACCTCCTGCTTCCCCGTTCCCAAGTAGGCTGTCATTGGTTCCCCCTCACTGGGTTTGCACACTTCTCCAAGGTAACAGCCTGCAACACACCTACCTGCCCCACTTGACCCTGAGCTTTTTTTTTTTTTTTTTTTGACCCTGAACTTTTTGAGGGCAGGGAGGTCTCTGCACCCCCAGAAAAGAGCAGCAGGGCAAAGGAAGCTTCTAAGTATGCTGATACATTTGAATGGTAAACTTCTAATGAGCAAAAACCATGTCTTGACTTTCTCTGTGGTGGACTCTGAACAAATCCACTTTAACTGTGCTCAACATGGTTTCTTGGCTCCTAAAGCGGAAACAACGTGACCAGGTGGACAGCACGGCTGGGCCGACCAGAGGTGAAGGGACAGCGTGACTTTGCAAGTTCTATCACCTGGATACCTGTTACCGCATCTATAACCTCTAGCGATGAGTCAGTGCTCAGGCTCTGTCATTTCTCGGGAGTGGTGTCCCTAAAGCTTTGTAAACTTAACAGAAGGTCCTGGGCATCGGGAGAGACGACAAGTGGGCGGACTGTGTGTGATCAGGGGTGGTGCACAGGAACGACAGATTAGAGGAGCCCCCATCCTCCACCTCAATCCCGGGGCTCTCAACCTCCGCTCCCCCATTTCCTTTCCAGAGCTTTCCAGAGCTCGAAGCCCCTCCAGTCCCCAGGGACAAGATGGGTGGGTTTGGCTGAACTGGCGCAGGGGAAGGATGGCTCAGATCGCACCCATTCCGTCGGGCCTCCGACCTGACCTCGGCCGGTCCCCCTGTCAGAGCCTCTGTCTGGGGCCCCACCTGCAAAATGGCTCCTCTAAGGCTCTCCAAGCCTACAGCCCGTCTTCTTCCACCTCTCGAGTGCGGACTCTCCCTCCCACTCTGACCGCGTCTGCCTCACGGGCCGCACGCAACACGACCCGCGTTATGACCCAGCTCAGGGCTGCGCTCCCGGTAGCACCCTTCAGCGGACCTCCCCTAAAGCCCGGATGTGGCCGAGACACCGCGAGAGCTGGGATGTGGGGGCGCCGGAAGCAGCGCCGCTCTCGCGAGACAAGGCGGAGCAGAGCCGGGAGGTCTTGTGCAGTGTGGAGGTCGTTGGAGTCACTTGTCTGCTGACAGCTCTTTCGCCCGCCTGTCCGCGCCCCGCCCGCCCCAGCCATGCTTTCCGCCCTCGCCCGGCCTGCCGGCGCCGCTCTCCGCCGCAGCTTCAGCACCTCGGCCCAGGTAGGCCCTGCGAGGGGCAGCCTGCAGGTGGAGGCTCCCCGGCCTAGGCCACGTGTGTTCCTGGCTCGCGAGCAGCCTTGACCCCCGGGTCAGTCAACTTGGACCGCAGAGCCGCCCGGAGCAGACCCAAAGTTGGTTCGGTTGGGTCGACCCTGATTCCGGGCGAGAGGTGCGGGGGAGAAAGTCCCGGAGTCAGGGAGGTGGGAAGTAGTCCAGCTCCAGTACCGGGGCGCTTCTCCGAGCCTGCCAGTTCACCCTCAGAGTCTGCTCTTGACCTGTGCTCCTTAAAGCTTGAGAAGCCAGGGCTGTAGGGGCTGAAGTAACTTACCTTCCGTAGTATTTTGAGAGACCAACCTTGTTCTTGGAGCTTCCGTACAAGCACTTGTGTAATTTTTAAGTTCATAGTGCAGACAGAGCTACCCAGGGTAGAACACTGGTCCAAGGTTACACAGCCTTTTGGCCAGAGGATTAAAATTACCCTCTCCTGACCACTGTAATTTTTTTTTTTTTTTTTGGATCACCAAACCTTCTCTCTAAGAACCCGAAGACTCTGCTTCCTCTTAAAGACCTTTTGAAGGCTGCTTCCTGCGGTTGGGAGGCCTGGGCCTGGCTTGGCCTGGGATTACTTAAGCCTAAACTATTTTTAGCCGTCTCAGGCAGCGATTCTCACTCTGGTGTGTGTCAGAATCACCAGAATACTGATAAAGATCAGAGACAGAGCGTCAGTGAAGGAGGTAGGACCTGCTGGGCCTGTTTTTACCAAGTGCCCCAGGTGATTCTAATACAACCCAACTATGAGAACCCTGGAATGCCCACATCGCCTAAAAGGGAGGTAATTGTTAAAAATGAGGTTCTGCATTTTTTACCCTCCGCCCTTCAGACCAGTCTCCTGTGTGTTCAGTTCATTTGGAAAATAAATAGACATATAAATACCTTTGAGTATCTTCTTGCCGAGAACTGTGTTGGGTGCTGCAGGTGATACCAGGATGAGTGAGAAGCGGCACTTATGCCAAAAGTGAGTAAACTTAGCACCCATAGGACCGGTGGAGGTGTTGAACAGTGACAATGAGGAGTAGGGGAAGGGAACTAACTGGAGATAAGACGGGGATTTGCTGCTATGATTTCATGAGGGGTATTGAGAGAAAGAGGAACATGGAGAAAACCAAGGATTTGGATTTCGGAGTTGAGTTACTAAGGTAGGAAAAACTGCTCGGAAAGAGTGATGGGAGTTGGGTGTGGTATTAATATTGGGAGCTCAAGTTTGGATAGATTGAGTTTTAAATGCCTATTAGACATACAGACAGAGTCATTTACAAGGCAGGTGTATAAGTCAGAAAGATGAACTTGAGCCAGATGGTACATCGGCCTAGAGGCTTTAGATCCCGTGTCCTTAACAGAAAAAATGGAATGAGCATTCAACCTCCATGTATTTATGTCTCTGTGTGTACTATTGTTCTAATATATATATAATATAACACAAGAAAGAAATTTAAAAACAAGCTGTTCAAGTCTGTTATACAGACTTTAAAAAGCAAACTTGTGGAGGAAGTGTACTATATATCCATTTTCAAAGCCCATTGCTAAATGGTGTGCCAAACAGTGGAAAAGGATGTCAAATCTGGCAACAGCTTGTTTAGGAAGAGATCATGAGCTGTCCTGCAATACCAGAGATTCTCATCTCACTGTAAAGATCCCATCATTTACAAGTTATGTTTTTATAAATATTAGCCGAGCTGATGAAACCTTATACAAAAAATAACATGGCCTCATTCCACTGAAAGTGTGTTGTATTCATCTTGCTTGTCACAGGGGACTGATTGATCCAAGGACCCTAGTTGAGGACACCAGGTCTGTCTGTTTCTTGGTAGATATTAATTCTTTACCTGTTAGATAAAAATTAAGACATAATCTTTGACATTTACATCCTGCACACCAAGGGGACTGTATTGTGCTCCCCGTGTTGAAACCCTGGTCAGTCATGGGAGCCAGGCTGAGAAATCTGGGCATGAGGAATTTGAGAGGATTTTTGAGCAAGGCAATGATGAAAACTTTGAATTTAGGGGAGGATGGTTGAGAGGTAGAGCTGAGGACCTAAGTTAGACAGTGGAATCAGAATGGAAATCAGGGGCAGGTTAGGAAGATGTTTGAGATGCCAGCTCCTTTGTGTCTTAACTGGGTTTCTCTAATAAGGAAAGAGGCAGGAGATAGGAATAAAGGTTTGAATGTGGGTGAACACAGGTGCCACTTGGGGACAGGGATGGGAGAGGTAGCGAGGATAAATTTATTTACACAGTTGGGTTAGTGAGACCAGTGGAATGCCTAACAGAACTGGAGACGTGGAGTTGGAATCTGGGAGTTCCTGGGATTCGGGACAAGGTGTGGGGGTGATCATTGAAGGTTCAGAGGTGGGTGAGATTCCAGACTTCAAGTTCTGGGTGGTTGGTCCAGCTAGTTTTCTGTGAAGTCAGGGGTCCAACTTAAAAAAAAAAAAAAAAAAAAAAGGAGACTCTGTCGTGTCGTCGCTGCTGGCCTTTCAGGCTCTGGTAAGAGAGCATATCGCTGGAGGGGAGGGGATCGTTGAGTCTGCAGTGAGGTTTTTTTTTCCTTCTAGTCGGATGCCAGTCCAAATCTCTACATTTTTACTTCCTACAAATTCTCCTGTTCTTTTCTGAACACTGGATCTCCTTCATGAACTTTGACCCTGTCTGGTTTGGGAACCCCTTACAGTGCTCCTGTTTCTGGCATTTCTGCCCCTCATTGTCGAATGACAATGGAAAAGGCCATTTTCCTCCTGGAAAAGACCAGAATCCTGGCCTTGCATTATCTTTGGCTTTCTTTTTCTAGAACGTGTGTCTAGTGGGTAGGTCTCCCTGTGCGCCGCGAATCCCTTATGGAACCTGGGAGGATAAAATATAAAGAGTAGACAACAGATGCCCTGGTGCCAAAGAAGAGAAAATTAAACTTGGGTCCCTGAAGTCAAACCAGTTGAATCCATATGGCAAGGTGTTGACATTTGTTAAGGCAAGTGATCATTCACCCCTCAAAACTCTGCTGTTACTCTGCTGCTTGCTCCCTCAGCATTTGGGTTTAGAGGACACTTATAAAATTAAGTAACCAATCTCAGAAGCTTATATTTGATGGGTATTCTCTTTGGAATCAGCTTTTCACTCCAAGAACAAGGATATGTATGTTCAGTCTCACTGCTGTAGGCTGTTTTGGTCTCACATGGGAGCAAAACGAAAAAAAAAAAAACCTGAATTCGAATCTTACTTGTAGTATATGCCCTTGCAAGTTTTAATTTCTTCAAGCAGATCACACTGTGCGTCAGGTGGTTTTTTGAGTTTGTTTTGGTTTGTTTTGGTTTGCTGGGTTTGGTTTTGTTGACAGAAGCCCATTATTGCTGGCTTCCGTCGCTGTGGAACGCAGCCTGCAGCCGTGGTGTAGATGCTGCCCTCCAGGACTGTGCACCGGCCTTGGAGCGCCCACGGCTGCTCTTTTCTCAGATTGTCTTCTTCCTGGCCTGCCTGCCAGGATAGGCCCTCCTTCTCGTTTGTGAGTCTAGACTGGAGACAGCCTCCCTGAGGTTGGCTGGGGTTTGGGTTAGGCCCTGCGCGAAACCTAGAGGAAAGAGTGCCTCTTGTGTGAGGGGAGTGAGCTTTAGGGCAGGCCTTCGCTTCAGGACAGCTCTTTGCCCTCAGCTCCTGGGCATCTCATGCCTGGCCGCTCAGGTGCTGACCAGGGTCTGATTCACTCCTACAGCCCCCAGGTCCAAGCGCTGGCCCAGTGATAGGATTTCATAAATGTTTGTTTATAGGTTTTAAAACCTCACGTTGCAGGAGAAGCTTCTGTTAGCAGCCCAGCAGCCGAGTGAGTAGTTAGCTCGTCTCTCGAGGGTATGGGAGAAGTGTGCCCTGACCCTCACAGCATCTGGAGGCACAGGTCCCCCCATTTTCCTGAGGCATGCCCTGAACGTCCGGAAGGCCTTAGGGGTGGTAGGAATACTATCACCTCTTCGTTTGGTACCACTACAGTAAAAGAGGCCAGGGGCCAAGGTCTGCGGTTTTCACCATGTGAATCCTGTTAATGCTGATTCCCTCTTCAAAGTTCTGTCTGTGTGCCTCTTTCTAGAACAATGCTAAAGTAGCCGTGCTGGGGGCTTCCGGAGGAATTGGGCAGCCGCTTTCGCTTCTTCTGAAGAACAGCCCGCTGGTGAGCCGCCTGACCCTCTATGATATCGCCCACACGCCCGGAGTGGCCGCCGACTTGAGCCACATCGAGACCAGAGCGACCGTGAAAGGTGCTGGGCTCACTGACCCCATGGACCGTTCATCTCTTCTCCCCAGTAGTCCAGGATCCAGGTTTAGAGTGAGATTCTTGGGTGGAACTAGGTGTTCAGAGACTTGGGGTTTCCGTGTCCATTATAGAATTAAATTTTATAAATTAGTGCAGCTTTTTGGACTTGTCTCTAAAAATGCAAGCAGTGTCTTTCAGAAAAACAACAGTGGCCTGATGTTCCCATTTAAAATTTTTTATAATTTAAAATAATAGGAGTGTAGGGGTAGGGGGAGCCTCCTGCAGGGACATGGGGCGGTAAGCGGTACTGTCCCTGGTGTGCTGCCTGTGCCTTCTGGGCCGGGCCATCCCTCCACCCCAGGGCTTCCTCCGCCAGCCTCTTCAAAGCACAGCCACTTAGGGAAATCTGAAATGAACATAGGTATATTATCCAAGAAGTCGTTCATAATCACATACAGTTATATATAGCCTGCTCATTTAACCTTCACATTATAGCAGCGTTTATCTGCGTCACCAGATTCTTGGTAAAATCATTTTTAAAGAGGTATTCTAAGTTATAGCTTATTTATTGTTATACCCATGCTGTTGGCCACTGGGCTGTTTTGTGTTGCGCTGTATTACAAATATTTCTGTAAGCTGTGATAAGCATCTTTTTATCTTTACATTTTGTTCCTTAGGATCCTAAAAGTAGAATGAGTAGGTCCTGCTGTGATGCAGCTTTTACTTTAGAATGTCAGATTGCTGTGCAGGAAGCTTGTACTGCTTCCCGTCTCTGCTGATGGTGTTTGCACGTGTCCTCGGTGGGTGTAGACACCCCAGGAGGTTGACTTGTCAGGTCACATGCTTGTGTGCCTGCCAAGGTCCCTGTGCACTAGTTTGCTTGCTTTCTCTTGGGCTGTGTGTTTTAGAGTTTCCAGAAGCACACTCAACAGGGAACAGTCAAATCCAAGCAGATTTTGGTCATTGGAGCCAATTCCCCTGAGATGTTTGAAAGTGAACCTTCTTCTCCACAGGTGATAGGAGTAAACAAAGTCAATGCTAATATGTCGAGTCCCTGTTTATCATGGCAGGGATTCTCTCTCCTGGCCTCCACGGCACCTTCTGATCTGACCCCAAAGTGGAGCTTTTGTTAGGATGACCGTGACGTGGAATAAGCAGCTCTTACTGGGAGCTGAGCAGGGCTCAGAGGTGCTGGCAAGTCGTGTCAGATAAGGCCAAGTGGCTGACTTGGATGGTTATTCCGTTCTGTACGGGGGCTGGGCCATAGAGGCTGGGGGAAAGTGGAGTGAAAGGAACTGTCCTGCCAACTGGAGTCATCCAGACCATGGCGGTAGTTCTCAAGGAGAGGAACCCCTTCACAGATAGCCCTTCCATCCTGTCTTGAGGCCTGTGGTCAGATTTGGACCTGGGTGGGGCTGTCCTCCTGGGCTCTGTCTGCGTAGATGTGCTAGCCTCTGTGGGTCAGAAACTGTGAAACTGCTCGCTTGAGTGTTTGTTTTTTTTCCAGGCTACCTTGGACCTGAGCAGCTGCCAGACTGCCTGAAGGGCTGCGATGTGGTGGTCATTCCAGCAGGAGTCCCAAGAAAACCAGGTGTGTGTTGAAAGCCTTGCCTAGCGTCTCCCTGGAAATCAGCTGAGGATGTGGTTTTCCTTGAAAAACGGAGCTGGTCTTTTCTCTGCTGCAGAAGAGATTCCAGGCTCCCACATGCCGTGGGATGCAGACAGAGCCCTGCACAGGTCACTGGGTCGCCTCGCCCAGTCTCTTGGGTTTTCTGCACAAAACGCCCTTTTCTCCACGCACCTCTGCCTTGGAAGGCTTACTGATCCTCCTCGGGAATAACCCCCCTCTCTCCCCTCCCCATGCTCCACCCGCAGCGACCTCTGTCTTGGCACTTGTCACACTGGGCCGTTTTCCCTACAAGATGGGTTTACTTGTCAGGGACCCTGTGCCACCCATGTTTGAGTTTCATAACAATAAACACACAGCACTCGGCACATGTTTGGAAATTCATCCTGTGGTTTATGAACAATATTGAATTGGATTGTTCTCAGGTATGACCCGAGATGATTTGTTCAATACCAATGCCACGATTGTGGCCACCCTGACCGCTGCCTGTGCCCAGCACTGCCCGGAAGCCATGATCTGCATCATCTCAAATCCGGTGAGTGCCCACCACTGGCAGGTGGGCGGCTGCAAGTGCCGCGTGGAAGTTCAGTGTGCAGCTGTGCTTAGAGTGGAGAATAAGCGGGTTGATGTGCTGAAGTGGATAAAGGGGATGAATACCGAGACGCCCTTAAATTTATTTCCTGAGGATTCTTTCTGGCCTACACCATGTGAGTTGTAACCTGGATTTCCCATCAGCCGTGTGCCTTTGGGCAGGTCACTTCCCCTCTCAGTATCTTAGTCCCTCCACCTGGAGAAAGGTCCGTTCCTCAGGCTGCCTGTTAACTCCTTTTATTGTGCTCCACTCAGGCTTTGCAGTTCCCGCTGCTCCGGCCTCCTCTCCCTCCTCACACTCACACCTGATCACATACACAGCCACCCCCACCCGCCCCTACCCAGGCCCTGCTCGCTGGTTTTTGTAGGAAGCTTGTTCCTCAGTTCAGAAACTCCGGGTTGGGTGCTGTGTCCCCCCAAGAAGTCAGCTAGGGCTCGCATCCCCACCCCAGCAGGGCCCCTGGTTGCATTTGACAGCAGCCTCCTCTGTCCCTCCCTGCTGATTGAATCTGGACTCTGGTCTCCGAGTACGAGAAGGACCTGGGTGAAAGTGCGGTGACACTGGCCACGGGTGAACACCCAGAGCTTGTGACCAGGGCCTCTGAGAAGAGGGTCCTGCCCTCTGCAACCAGCTCCCCTTTCCTCGGGGGCCACGGGCCAAAAGTTGTTGGAGCTGATTAACCGTTACCTGATATAAATCTTGCTGGTTTTGTCTTATTTTTTTCATGTACCAGGTAATATGTTAAGCATTTGCCGTGTATTAAGACTGTTAACCTTCATAGTAACCTCATGAGGTAGTTGTCTTCCAGTTTTACAGATAAAGAAACTGAGTCCCAGGGAGTTGCCGTAACTTGCCCAGGGTTATGATGCAGAGTGCCAGAGCTGGGACTTGGCCCTGGGCCATCTGAGCTTGTAGCCCTGTAGTAGGCTGTTTTTTGTTTTTTTTTAAAGAATGGTCTTAAAAAAAAAAAAAAAAAAAAGAATGGTCTTTAGGGCCTAAGGCCCAGCTGGAGCAGAACTTGGCCTGTGGAGCCTTCCTCCCATTTTTAAGTTAACTGTTGAAGGATTACTTGCGCATGTGAACACTGGGGTCGGAGGTCACCAAGGGGAAGAGTGCCTGCAGCAGTGAAGGGCGTCTTCTTTCACTGGGCGGGGGGCGAGGGGACGAAGCAGTCTTTTAGAGTAGGAGGCCTTCCATGCTGAGGCTCAGGTACCAGACAGGGCAACTTATTGTGGCACCTTCAGGCCTGCTAATAGTCTGATGAGTTTTCCTTCTGTCGCATGGCTCTGCTCTCAGAATGCAGGCGAATTGTGCCTTTCTCTTGGATTTACTAGGTTAACTCCACCATCCCAATCACAGCGGAAGTTTTCAAGAAACACGGAGTGTACAACCCCAATAAAATCTTCGGGGTGACAACCCTGGACATTGTCCGAGCCAATGCCTTTGTCGCAGAGCTGAAGGTAAGAGCTGCATCGGACATCTTTCACGCGGCCTTTCTGATCCTCCATGTCCATCCTTGGCTCACTGATGGGTGTGGAAGACACCCGGGCCCTGAGAGATCACGTGTAATCTGAGGGTGGTGTTAAAGGTCTTCATAGCTCACCTCCTTCATGGGAAGCAGCTCTCACATTTTTGTGGGGAATGCAGACGGCGGATGCCTGCGGGCTGAGACTGGCCGGCCCCTGCGTGTACCAGCCCGGCCTCCCTGCGCCACCCAGGGTGCAGGCTTTCCCGGGGTTTCTCGCTGGCTGGAAGCGGGTTGTGCTCCTCATACTCTCTGCCGCTGATAACTGGCCTTCGCAGGATTGACCTGCTCATCGTTAGGCAAATGATAAGATCAGCAAGCAGGAAGGGCTTGGGCGAGCTCCTGAGATGGTGTCAGCGTTGTTACCCTGGGTCTGTGTCCTGATTCGCTCCTGCTCGGGAACCGGTAGTGGCTTAGACTCCTCTGTGCTCCCGCCAGCTGCCAGCTTCTTCCTGAGCTGCCAGACCCGTCCTGGGGTGGGTGTGGCACCAGCGCTGGGTCCAGAGTCCTTGGTGTGTTTCGCAACTCGCTGTCTAATCTCCCTGGTTGTGGACCCTGCAGAGCCACTTCCTCCCTCCCCAGTAAACGTCCCTCTTGAGCTTCAGGCCATTTGTTGTGACTCTGCAGAGGAGGGTTCCCATCCAGCCTCCCACCATTTAGGAATAATTGTCGTGCACGTGGCCTGGTGAGAAGGGCTCGCACAGGATTTGACCTCCATCTTCCGCCCCTGCGCCCAGCACCTCTCTCCAGGATGTGGATGGCATGGTGCCCGCACAGTCATTCTTGCTGTGGCGTGTTCCTCAGGCTGTGTTCTCCATGTGGGGGCAGATATTGAGACATGGCCCCAAGGCCTGGGAGCTTTATGGAGTGAAGTGGAAAGAGACACTTTAATTCCGGAGACAATGAGTTTGAGCAAACTCTGGGAGACAGTGAAGAACAGGGGAGCCTGGCAGTCTGCATCCATGGGGTCGCAAAGAGTTGGACGCGGCTGAGCGACTGAATGACAATTCCGGAGACAGTTGGATTGGATAACCAGTTCAGCACGTGTGTTTGGAGTGAGATTGTTGGTACCATGTTCTTGTGCCCAGCCTGGCACCCTGCTCCGTCAGCCCTCTGCTGCTGGGCCCGCCCACCCTTGTGACTGGGCTCCCCTTGCTGGGTGAAGCAGGTTCCTAACTCAGGGCATCTCTCTTTAGCAGCCAGAGCATTAGGGGACTGCTCACCCTCCTCCTATAACTCCCACCAGCATCTTTTTCTGTGATAAGTAATACCTGAGTTGCAGATTCTCGGGGGGCATGATGCCTCAGGTTTAACAAGTGAATCAGCCATCCCAACAAGCCACGCTTAATGAACTGCGGTGTCGTGACCCCTTTCCACTTGGTTCCCTCCTTTCGGTCCCAGTCACTGAGTTGACAGACTTCTCACCCCTGGCTTTTCTAGAATCTCGCTTTCATGCGAGGGGAAGAGAATCTGCTTTGTTCACGGTGAACACACTGTGGGCATGTGAGTCTGGGCTAACAGGCGTGACAGCAGGTGTGGGAAGGAGGGCTGTCGTCCTCTGATCCCAGGAAGCTGTCAGACCGAGGGGGACCCGCTGGGACCCTCCAGGGAGGCAGTTTCCAGCCCGTTGTGGAGGGAAAGCCTCACAGTGTCCTCGCCAGATGCCAAGGTCCTGCTCGCTGCGCGTGCTCAGGCTGGTGTCAGAGCGTGCGGGCGCGGGGGTGGTGGGAGAGGTGAGCGCGGCAGGAGTCACCCGCCGGCCTCTTGCCCGGCTTCTTTGTTTTGTTCTTGAGTTTTGTGGATATTCCCAGTGTTGGTGCTTCATGTGCATATGACGTGTTTGACACTCAAAGTGCTTGTATAAAAACTAATCCGACTTCACGCTTTTCCTGACCAGGATTTGGACCCCGCCCGAGTCAACGTGCCCGTCATCGGTGGCCACGCTGGGAAAACTATCATCCCCCTGATCTCTCAGGTGCATGTCACACGTGTGTGTCTCCTCGCCCGGAGGCCCCCAGACCACGCGCGCCCTTCAGAGGTCGTCGGTGGGGCCCTGGGGCAGGCAGACCTCACCCTCCGTGGTGGCTTTGAAAGGATTCCTACTATGGATGCAGCCCCACCCCACTTGTCTGGGGGCCTCCTGATGGCCTGGGGGCTGTGGGAGTGAGTGTGGCCAAAAGGTGTTAGGACGGCCAGCTCCCACACACGCTGAAAACTGCTGGTGGAAGCACCCGCTGCCTTCCCGATTAGGTCAGAGCAGGCAAGGCTGCCTTGTATAAAAATGAGGAGAGACAAGGTAAACACCCCCAGGAACGAGATAAATCACCTCATGACCTCGGAAGAAAATACTGAGGAAACACTTTGTAACCTGAATTGATGGACATCCCACAGAGTGGGCATTCAGTGCCCTTGACTGCTGTCATGAAAGACGGGAGGGCGGAGGGAGCAGTCAGAGGCGAGATCCCTGAGTGCCGTGGGCCCTGCCAGGACCCTGAACAGCAGAGGGAAGTAGGGGGCAGTTGGTGACTGGTGAGTAAGGTCTGTGGTCTAGTTCATCATGCGTGATACTAATTCCCTGCTCTTCATAACTGCATCCTGGTTACGTAAGATATTAACGTCAGGGTAAGCCGGGTGAGGAAAATCTTCCTGCTATTTTTATAGCATTTCTATAAGTCTAAAATTAGTCCAAAAAAGAGCAAGTTTTTTAAAAAAAATGAGTAGGGATCTCACCTCACCTCCCAACAAAGTCAGCTTTTTCTGTCAAGAAAGTGTCTTAAGTTCCCATGTGGCCGCGATGCCCGGCCCCCACGGGACGGGGGCCAGGAGGGCATGGGGCCTTGGAGCCCGGGCCCGCTCATGTGCTCCCTGTGCCTTCTGCTTGCAGTGCACCCCCAAGGTGGAATTTCCCCAGGACCAGCTGACCACCCTCATCGGTCGGATCCAGGAAGCCGGCACAGAGGTGGTCAAGGCGAAGGCTGGAGCAGGTAGGTCTCAGGGGCAGCCCCGGGCCCTGGTTAGAGTCTGTGCTGAAGACGTGAGCACCTGGCAAGGAGCAGGGCCTTTTCTCAGTCTCACATCCGTCCGCTTGGCACGCCACCCCCGTCAGAGGGCAGCTCAGCCTGCCGGTGGCGTGGAGCAGCGTCTGAGGTCAGCAGAGCTAATTCCGTGCCGTTCCTGCATCTGTCAGGTCAGGGAATGCTGCTGTCCATTCCCGGTGACTAGAAGGCTGGAGGTCACGCAGGTGGACTTTCAGCCGGCGGGGGAGCGCGCCTGGATCTCTAGGTCACGACGCTGACGTGGCTCACCCGCCTGTATCCTCCTAGGCTCTGCCACCCTGTCCATGGCATACGCCGGAGCCCGCTTTGTCTTCTCCCTCGTGGATGCGATGAACGGAAAGGAAGGAGTCGTCGAGTGCTCCTTCGTTAAGTCCCAAGAGACGGACTGTCCGTATTTCTCCACACCGTTGCTGCTGGGGGTACGTACCTGGGGGCCGGGGCTCAGCTGGAAGGAGGAGCGTGTTCTGTAGTGGAGAGCCAGCTGCTCCACCCGGAGCCTTCGCTCCATGACTCGAATGTCCGTGACCAGGGGCCGTCCCCGCTCCCCTGGGGGGTAGAGGCGCCCCCGAATCAGGAGCAGGGAGACACCTCTGTCTGGGGGCCTGACGGGCTCTCACGGCTCCAACAGCTGGTTGGCAGCGACCACCAGGGCAGCCATCCTAACGGGACCCTCGTGTCCCGAGGCGGCCCGCGGACGGCTGCCGGTAGCAGCTTTCCCACGCCAGCCTGCGCTTGTCTTGAGCCCAGGGCCCGCCGAGGCCTGGACCGCTGTTAGACGTTCAGTGCTGGCGTTCCTGGGCCGCTCAGACAGGGCCCTTCTAGTCAAGTTGACAGCTTCAGCCAGGCTGGTCTGGGGCAGCTGTCTGGTCTGCTTGGCTCCTCCCGGGTGTTCAGGGAGCAGCTTTCCATGTCTCCGCCGTTGGCACCTGCTGGCCTCAGGCTGGTGTGTGCTCGCCTTCCTCTCATGCCCAGAAGAAGCCCTTCCCATAGCCCCCTGGTGTCCACAGTCCCCGGGACTCACCCTGAAGAGGTTAGTTCTGGAACCCATTGAGCAGGTGTGGCATGTTGAAGCCCATGGGCTGATGGTTCCGACCAGGGAGCGTCAGGCGGCCTGGAGGCCAGGCTGCTCTCTTCCTAATACCCAGCGTTTACCTACTTACTTACATTGGGTTCAGGTGGACATTTAAGTGTTTCTTCAGTCCTTAACCAACTTGGGAAAGAAACTAGCTCCCCGAAGTAAGCTCTGTGTTGGGAGAATAACTCGTGTTACTAATTATTGAATTCTTTGTGCACCAGCTGACCCAGGTTTGTCCTCACAGCCTTCTGTGAGGTGGATGAGGAGACAGACTTGGCGTTTGAGCGCCCGGGCTGTGCTCACAGCGAGTTCCGGGGCCTGGCTCCCAGCCCGGGGCTGGCTGATGGAAGCCTGAGTTCCCGGCACGGCTCACAGCCGTCCCTTCCCACCCCGTCTCATCCCATCCCCGATGTGTGTGACTCCCTCCGCAGGCTGCCCAAAGCCACCGGCCGCTGGTGTAGACAGGCTAGGCAGGGCTGGCAAAGTTACAAGCAGGCTCTTCTGTAACAAACTCGTTCAGGGAAGCTTTATTGTAAAATGTTACCACCTCCCCTCTCTCCTTCAGAAAAAGGGCATCGAGAAGAATCTAGGCATCGGCAAGGTCTCCCCTTTTGAAGAGAAGATGATTGCTGAGGCCATTCCTGAGCTGAAAGCCTCCATCAAGAAAGGAGAGGAGTTTGTCAAGAACATGAAATGAGAAGGCGCTTAGTGAGCAGTCGGTCTCCTTAACTTATTAAGGCATCATGTCACTGTAAAGCTGTTGCAGATACTTTTGTTGTTTCAATTTGCTTGGTTGAGGAAGATTGTATTAACGAACCACCCCTTCCCAATCTCGGTCAGTCTGTCGGTGCATCAATAAAAGCAGGCTTTGATTTTCTTTTTCAAGGTCTCCTCCAGTTAAATACTGTGATTTCTTCCCCGTTAGAATCTACTGCAGGGTGTCTGTCTGGCGTCTCTCCCATCACGAGTCAGAACTCCATGTTATTTAAAATTTAGACTGAAGCATCGTGGTCTCCTCAGTAGCTTCAGGTCTAAAATCTCGATCAGTAACTGCTTCTCCCAACCCTGCGTTGTGAGCGGTCACACCCTGGGGCGTGGGAGCTGGGGGAAGGGCCCACTCAGGCTTGATTCCTCTGCGTCCTCTCCTCTGCTGGTTGCCTGTCAGTGGCCGCCGCCAGGCCGCTATCTCCTGTCCCGTTGGTTTTCTGGCCCAGCAACCAGCACTGCTGGCTGGATTTCATCCTCTTCTCGTTGAGCCCTCATGTTCAGTAGCAGTGACAACAGAATTGTGAGGAAGGCTGGGCAGGGGCAGAAACAGCCAAGACAGAACACCAGCTGCCGCCACAGGGCCGAGGACACGGAAGGGTTCCTGTCCTCGTCAGTAGCCGGCAGGGGCTTTGTGGCATAAGCTGAGCTTAGGATAAATGTGGGGGGATTAAAGGGAGGCCCGATTCCCTTCAGACACAGGCTGCTCCCCAGAAGCCATGGCCTCCGAAATGGAAAGTGAGACCTCCGTGCCTGAGAAAGAACCTCCTCACGACAGGTGATGACCTTCCCTTGAAAGGCAGGTGGGGGCGAGCTTCGCCCAGTGGACAGACACTATCTGCAGCTTTCTTGTCCCCCAATTAAATGTCAAGTATGACATCGCCGTTTTCTTACAGAAGTGATAATGTTCATTGTTGAAAACCTAAAATGTAAGTCAAATAATAAAGCAGGAAATTGTCACCAATAATAGTATTTATGCTGTTAATTTTGCATATTTCAGAAGCAGAGATAATGTTTCTGGTGCCACTGTGTAACCTGTCCTGCTGGTTATTACTGTGTAACACACACAGTATAGTTGTGCAGAATTTCTCACGATTCTGCAGTTGACAAGATTCCACCAGAAAATTCTGCTCCGCCAGGTGTAGGGGCCTGGCCAGCCCGGCACGTTCAAGATGATGTCTCGGGCTCATGGCTGCTACCGGGGGGCGATGAAGGGACAGCCGGGCCCCATGAGGCCCCCGCAGCAGGCTGTGCGGGTTTTTTCTTGCTTGATGGCTCAGGGTTCCCAAAAGTGCAAGAGCAGAAGCTGCCTGGCATTAAGGCTTAGGCTCGGAACCAGCACAGCATCACTTCTGCTACATCCTTGTGGCTTAAGCAAGTCATAAGGCAAGCCCTGGTCCATGGTGGGAAGAGCCTCAAGGGCCTGAGTCCCCAAGCCCTGGTCCTGTGGGAGCCAACTTGGGAGATCAGCTGGTACATGGGATTCTTTTACTGTAAGTATATATGCGTCTTCCCATATCTCTTGCTTAATTGCTGGGTAATCATTAAGGTGAATGTACTGTGAGATGTACTCCACTCTTGCTGCATAATCAGATGGTTTGGGTTTTCACTCCTAGGAAGAGCGTGGCTGTGAACGTCATGGTGCTGTTGGACTAATTCCTCCTGGTGATTCTGTATGTGAATCACTGTCCCAGCTCTCTTTGGGGTGCGTTTGCTATTTCCTGGGACCCTTGTGACCCTGACAGGCAGGACCTAGTGCAGATGACTCGGCAAGCTGTCTTGGTTTAAGACGGTCAGGTCAGTGCCCATCTCCATACACCAGTGGTTACCACATAACCTCCTCCAGTTCGCTTAAAGTTCAGGTTCCTCCCTCCTACACTGTTGGTGGGAATGTAAACTGACGTAGCCACTGTGGAAAACAGTATGGAGGTTTCTCAGAAAACTAAAAATTAGCACATGACCCAGGTAGCTCAGCTGGTAAAGAATTTGCCTGCAATGCGGGAGACCTGGGTTTGAACCCTGGATCGGGCAGACCCTTTGGAGAAGGGACAGCTACCCACTCCATTATTCCGGCCTGAAGAATTCCAAGGACTGTATAGTCCATGCGCTCGCAAAGAGTCCAACACGATCGAGGAACTTTCACTTTCACTTTCCAGCAATCCCAGTCCTGGGCATATATCCAGGCAAAACTGTAATTCAAAAAGATACATGCCCCCTTGTGTTCATAGCCACATTATTCACACTAGCCAAGACAGGGAAGCAACCTGAATGTCTATCAGCAGAGGAATGGATAAAGAAGATGTGGTATGTATATGCAGAGGAATAGTACTCAGCCATAAAAAAGAATGAAATAATAATGCCATTTGAGCAGCCTAGATGCAACTAGAGATAATCCTCCTAAAAAAGACAAATACCGTATGATATCACTTATATGCAGAATCTGAAATATGATAGAAATGAATTTATCTACAACAGAAAGAGACTCAGGGACATAGAACACAGACCGGTGGTTGTTGCTGAGGGGGAGGGATGGAGTAGGAGAATGGGATGTAAACTGTTTTATCGGTTACAGCAGAAGATGTAAACTATTATATATATATAAGATGGAGAAACGAGAAGGTCCTACTGTCCAGGACAGAACTATATTCAGTATCCTGTGATAAGCCGTAACAGAAAAGAATATGAGAAGGATCTATGCATATGTGTAACTGGATCATTATGCTGTGTGGTGGTGATCAACACAATATTGTAAATCAACTATATTTCAATTTTTTAAAAAAATTATTAAGGGAATTTCCTGGCAGTCCAGTGGTTAGGATTTGGTGCTTTCACTCCCTGGTCAGGGAACTAAGCCCAGGCACGTTGTGGCCAAGTTTTTAATTATCTATTTCTGGCTGCGCTGGGTCTTCGTTGCTGCATGCAGGCTCTCTCTAGCTGGGCGAGCGGGGGCAGCTCTCTTGTTGGGGAGCAGAGGCTCTAGAGCATGCAGGCTCAGAGTTGTGATACACGGGCTTAGTTGCTTCTCAGCACATGGAATCTTCCCGGACCAGGGGTGGAACCCGTGTCCCCTGCATTGGCAGACAGATTCTTGAGGAAGTCTGTCAAGTTAAAAAAAAATTAATGCAGGTTCCTGTGCCCACCCCTCAGAAGTTCTGAGAGCAAGGACCAAGAACCTATAATATTCCAGGTTCTTCCAGATTACTCTGAGGGGATGGGGTGGTCAGTGAACACATTTCGGACACTGGCTGCCCCAGAGCTCTTTTCACTAAGGCATTTCACAATAAGGCTCCTGCCTTTCAGGGCTTACAGATAAGTCAGGGACGAGAGAATCAGTGAGAAAAATGCAGATCAAGTACCAGATGACTCCAAAGAGAACAGGGACGTCTTGATAGAGGCCAGGACCGGAGGAGACTGCCCATCAAGATAGCCGGGAGGAGGAGGAGATGCCATCAGGGCTGGCCCTGCAGGGGGGTAGGATTCCAGCTGGCCGGAAGGGCAGGCTGGACACGGCAGGCAGCAGCAGGAGCCGCCTGGGCTGAAGAGAATGGGCTTAAGATGGGTGTGAGGTATGGCCAGTGCTCACACAATGAGGGGAGTGAGGCCAACCAGGTGGAGTCAGGGAGTCTTGAATGCCAGGCTGCAGAGCTCAGACCTTGTCCTGTGGGTGTGGAAACTGGGAGGATGTCAAAGGCGCTGAGCAGGCTGGTGACAGGGTCCCAGGAGGGGGCTTGTCAACATACAGATTGTGGCCCAGGAGCCTGGAGAGGGATCCAGGTGATGTCTTTGCAGCCAGCCACACTTAAGAAGAAAAGACATGCCACAAGGACCACTCATGTGACACTTGGCAGCAGAATGGGCAAGGACCGGAGCAGTGTGGCAGGGAGGCAGAGGGTGACGGGGACATGGAGGAAACACCAGCACCTCCCAGCCTCATTTCCACCCTCCAGCAGTCCATCAGCCCGTTGGCGGCGTAGGTTCAACTAACCACGCTCCCCGCTTTCAAGCTCCAATTATCCGCCTCGCAGTCTGTGAACTGGCTGCCAGCCCCTGCCTTCTGGTCGCCTCCTGACACACGACTCCCGTCCAGCTCAGCAAGGAACAAAACCCAGGGACTGAGTGGATGGTGTTAATGACCACGATGAGCTGGCTGAGTCTTTGCTGGGGGAAGCCAACAGCCGGCCTGTAGAGAGCAGAGAGGAAGCTCTGGGGCACCCACTTGGGGGTCATTAGATGGCGACAGGCACGGTCCTGCAAAGAAGCTGCCCTTTAAGTCCCGGGTAGAGCCAGCCACGTGGGGTAATTAGAAGGAAAACGGAGTCTTGCCTCCCCACTGCTAAGGCAGAGGGGGTGACCGCTTAGCTCAGAATGAGCCTCACCTCTCAGGAGGAAGGCCAAACCTCCCAGGCAGTTCTCCCAAACTGCCAGCAGAGGGAGCTGGAGGCTGGTGCTGCAGCGCCGGTCCTGGGGACTGTGGGTCAGGCGGTGGCTGGAGGGTCAGCTTTCGCAGTGGGTCTGGGCTCTGCTCACCCCGACGGGAGGGGGCAGCCACCTTCGGGCAGGGGTAGTGGAGGTGGGAGAGAGCCCAGGGAGGTCTGGAAACCAGCCTGGAGACACAGAAGGGTTGAGGCAGGGGAGTTTCTAAAGAAAACCCATACCCAGCCCCGCCCTTGGTGGCTCAGACGGTAAAGAATCTGCCTGCAATGAAGGAGACCCAGGTTCTACCCCGGGTCGGGAAGCTCCCCTGGGGAAGGCAATGGCTATTCACTCCAGCATTCTTGCCTGGAGAATCCCATGGACAGAGGAGCCTGGTGGGCTACATACAGTTCATGGGGGTTGCACAGAGTCAGACATGACTGAGCGACTTTCACTACTTTCCACCTCCCCATAACCATAACCCCATAACTCAAGGCCACGCGCCCCACCAGAGGAGTAGGCCGAGGATAACTTCCCACTTAATGCTAACCAAGTAACCATGGGCTCCTCCTATCTCCAGTGCCCTGAGTGGACAGTAGGGACAGGCCACTCCGTCCAACACCCCGAGGGGGTGGGGATTAAGTAACCCAAACCCAGGGTGGGCTGAGCCGCTGGGTGGCTGGAAGGGAAGGCTTAGCCTGTGGACACCTCCAGCATGCCAAGGGCAGCTGGGCCCTGCGAGGGAGCTGGGCCAGGCCCTGCCTGCCTCTGAGTTCCCGCAGAGTCCTTTCTCAACGGCTCCACTTTCTAATCCCCTAGGGCTTGAGATGGATCTCTTCAATTAACCCACTTTAAGAGGCCACCCACGTCCTCCCACTGCCTGTCTTCCGGGCCTGCGGGCTCACGGCTTGGGGCAACCTCCCTAAGGCAGCCTGGGTGTAGATGCCTAATTAAATTCCCTCATGAAGCCGAACAGGGTCACCCAGAACTGGGCGCCGAAAGGCAGAGCCAGGCGGGCTGATCTTTGACCGGCTGCCCCAGTACAGCTGACCTGGTCGGAAAACACTTAGACCACGTAATCCACAGCTGCTGCCCACCCCAGGACCCTCTGGTCAGCCCCATGGTAAAGGGGTACCACCTGGCAGCTTGGCGTCTCCCAAACCCATTAGCCAACGCTTACATACTTCAGTACCACTGTGGTATGAGGCGCCTTCCGCGGGACTGGGGGAGGCAGTCCCAGAGCGCAAGCTTCCCACCCCCAGCAGAGCCGGCAGGCCTGACACCCTCCCCACCACAGCCACCCACAGCCCCCCACCGCAGCCTGGCTTCAGCCAGGGGAGCAGGGTCCAGAGGTGGGGCTGGGGTGATTCCCAGCAGTTTTACCTGCCCCTTCTTTCTCTCCAGGGCCTCTCAGGTGATGCAAGCGGTAAAGAACCTGCAGGTCAATGCAGGAGAAGACGTAAAAGATGCAGGTTTGATCCCTGGGTCAGGAAGATCCCCTGGAGGAGGGCATGGCAACCCACTCCAGTATTCTTGCCTGGAGAATCCCAAGGACAGAGAAGCCTGGTGGGGTCCAAAGCGGACACAACTGAAGCAACTTAGCATGCACACACTTCCTCTCCAAGGAAGCACAGATCTGACCAAAAAAAAGAGAGAAAAAAGCCTCTCCACAACCTATTGCTGCTGCTGCTGCTGCCGCTAAGTCGCTTCAGTCGTGTCCGACTCTGCTCGACCCCAAGGACAACAGCCCACCAGGCTCCTCATCCACAGGATTCTCTAGGCAAGAATACTGGAGTGGGTCCACAACCTATTACATGAAAACGAATGGGTATTATATGATTTCATATACCATGAAAAAACCTACCACCAACAACCACTCCCCCAAATGTATTTGTGTTTGAGTGTAAATGCCCATTAGCTTGGTTCACTGTTTAGAACACGAAGTCTGGTTCCGTGTCTTGACACCAGACCCTTGGATTTCTTGGGTTGCTGACTCCCCATGCTCTGATGTCCCCTATGGGGAGTTGGGGGGGTTTCCCGATGTCCACCCCCACCCCAGAAGGTGAGATCTCGGGGGCACTCCATAGAGGATGGGGGGAACACTGACCTGGGATCAAGGGCTGATGGAGGGGACCGGCCGTTCACAGAGGGGCTGGTGTGCCCTCGGGAAGTCACCCACTCTGCCACTGCCCAGCTGCTTGTCTCGAGGCCTGATGGGAAAGCACCGCCCTGCTCGCACCCTGCACGTCTGTCTGTCTGTCTGTCTGTCGGTGGGGGGAGGAGCCGTCAGCTCCCACAGAGCCTTCTCCCCACTTTAGAGCCATTTCACATTCTCCCAGCTGGCAACCCGGCCCAGCGGGACGGCTTCGGTAAAAGATCTTGGCAAGTCTCTTTCTCCTTCTCTGGGCCCCCTCCCCTCCTTCCCAAGAGAGCCCTGGGCCAGCCTGGTCCCTCTTAGGAAAGGCCGCCCCCTTATCTAAGCACCACCCCCCACCATCACTCTGTGAAGCCCCCTCCTCCTGAAGCCTCCAGCCCAGATTGACTACAAACCCCACCTCCATTGCCTAAAAATAAGTCCTCCGGGCCGGGCTGCTCCCTCCCGGGCTCCTGCTGGTGCTAATGCTCTCCCAGCCAGGCGGAGCCCCGTGCCAGGCAGACTGCGGGAAGGTAATTAGGTTAACTCCACTCCTGCCAGGGACGGCGATCGGATGCTTGGGGCTGGGGTAGGGGTGACTGGGAGTGCTTCTTTCACGGGCCTGGGTGATTTCGTGTGGTGTGTGTGTGCCTGTGTAGGTGTCTGGTGTGTGTATACGTGGGGTGTATGTTTTGAGTGGCAGGCACTAGATAAGATGTGAAAGCGGAGACCTGTGAGAGCAGGTACGCCTGGCCCCAGCTGGGGGAGGGGGTGGGGGGAGGAAATGTCTGGCTCAGGAACGGAGGGGTGGGGGAGGGGGAAGCGAAGGGACCCTCAAGCCCCTCCCACTGCCCATTGATGTTGACCAGGCAGTGCCTGCTTGCATCACCAAGCATCTTGTCCTCACCCAGAACCTTCCACATCTGCCATCTCACAGCCGTGAGGAGGCCCCCGTTACAATTGGGGAAGCAGGGAGGGGCTGCCCAGGGGCCCCTGCCCTGATGAAAGCCCAGTGCAGTTTTAGACCCCTTTTACCCCGGTGGCACTCACGATAAAGAACCTGCCTGCCAATGCTGCAGATGTAGGACGTGCAGTTTCGATCCCTGGGTCGGGAAGATTCTCTGGAGCAGGGCTTAGCAGCCCACTCCAGCATTCTTGCCTGCAGAATCCCATGGACAGAGGAGCCTGGTGGCCTACAGTCCCTGGGGTCGCAAAAGAGTTGGACACGACTCAAGTGGCAGCACGCAAGGGCCAGCTCCTCTGTGCCGGGCACCTCCTGGGCACAGATACGATGTGGGACGATCAGTAAACTGAGGCTTCAGTCATGTGACCTTGCAGGTGGTGATTGGCAGGTGGGACCGAGTCCCCACTGACACATGAGGAGACCCCAGCCCTGGGGCACTTTCCACGGTGAGGAGCAGGGTCATCCATGGCTGCTGGAGGGGGGCTGTCCCAGCAACTGCGGAAGAGGCCACAGAGGAGGCCACCATCCAGGCCAGTCCCCTCCAGGGACCCTGACGGGACTTCGGACATTTATCGTGACGAGCATCTCAAGGTGGGAAACCAGCGCGTCGAGCCTGCCGCACCCTGGACAGCACGGCTCAGACGAGGCTCGTCACAAACAGGAAGTGATTTCAAGAAGGAGTTAAATAGCAGCACAGAAGGTTCTCGGAGGAACAGAAATGTGGAGCCGGGACCAGAATTGCAGAAGTTTCCCTGGCATCTTGCTACGCTGTAAATTTGACTCCAAGCTTCCCAGTGCGACAGAGCCTTCCAGAAGGAGAGTCCAACAGGACTGGTGTCGTCTGGAAGGACAGCCTGGGAGATGAGGCTGCTGGAGGCCAAGAAGGGGTTGCCTCACTCCAGACCCCAAATCTCCTCTCCACGCTCCACCCCAAAGCTGTGGTGCCTGGAGCAAATTACTTAACTTCTCTGGGCATCAGCTTCCTCACTAGTAAAATGGAAATGATTGTGGCCATTCCCCTGCTTGCTGAGAGGATTAAGTGTCTAAAGTCCTCATTGAGGAATTCCCAGGCGGTCCCTGGAGCTGGTGATGGACAGGGAGGCCCGGCGTGCTGCGGTTCATGGGGTCGCATAGAGTCGGACACGACTGAGCAACTGAACTGAACTGAACCAGAGGTTGGGACTCTGCCCTTCCACTGCAGGGGGCACGGTTTCTTTCCCTGGTCAGGGCACTAAGATTCCATATGCTACACAACATGACCAAAAAATAACATGTATTTTTTTTCATTAAAAATAAATAAATAAACCCACAACACACAGTGGGCGCTCAGTAAATGGTGATCATCCTTGCCAAGTTACCCACTTGGAGGTCAGGGCTCTCCTGGGGCCCAGGGGTGAGTCTCCGGGTCTGAGGGTGGGGACTGCTGGGAGGAGGGGAAGCTGGGGGCCTGGGACAGTCCCAGGAAGGGCACAGGAGCAGGGCCCCCACACCGCCACCCCGCCACCCCGCAGGGCTGGGCCAGCCTGGCTTTGTCTGAGCTGCCGGGATTCGGGAAGTAGGTTCAGGCTGCGGGGGTCACTGGAGAGATCATTAAAGCAGGGCCAGGGGGAGAAAAAGGGAGGCTTTTGGGTGGTGTGCAATTAAATGCATCACATTTATACCACTGTGTGTACACACACACACACACACACACACACACACACACACACACAAGCAGGTCGTTCCCAAGTACCTCCCTCTCGCCTGTCCCACCCAGACAGCCGCTCCCAGGCCAGCGGCCCCCTCCCCAGAGCGCAGGGGCATGTGGAGGGGTCCAGGCCCCTGGCTCTGCCTCCCCGCTTGGCCCCCAGCTCACCCTGACTTGGTCTCCAGCTGGGGTGGGGCCTGCGGCCTTCTCTTGGGCCACTGAACAGCCAGGAAAGGCCCCATGAAATAAATGGGGCCTGGGTTAAGGACCACCCCCCCCAACCCATCAAAAGACCCTCAGTGAGGGTGGGATGGGGAGGGAGATGGGAGGGAGGTTCGGGAGGGAGGGGACATGGGTGAACCTGTGGCTGATTCTTGTTGATGTATGACAGAAAACCACAAAGTTCGGTAAAGAAATTATCCTTCAATCAAAAAAATTAATTGAAAAATAAATTTTAAGAAATAAATAAATAAAATGGAAAGAAAAAGAGACCCTCAGTGGATCCCCTCCTACCTCTGGGTTCCGGGGGGTGGGGAGGGGTGTCAGATTCAGTGTGGGTGCGCCCCTCCTATCCTACAGGCCAGCTCTAGCTGTCTGTCCCAGGGTCTGAAGCGTTGGTGTGTATGTTTATGCATGGACACATGTGTGCAGATCCCATGTGGATGTGGGAGTATGTGTGTGCTGTGTATGCCAGGAGTTGTGTGATGTGTGTGTCTGAGGTTTGGGTCATCCAGGTGTAGAGATGTAACTGTTTATGAGTGTGCGTGTGTGTGTGTGTGGGGCACTTGTAATGGGCTATGTATGGGACTACATGCATGTGGCATGTACTTGGGGTACGTGTGAGATGTGTATCTGATGTGTGTGTATCTGATCTGTGTGGACGTGCACGGTGGGCTCAGGTGACTGGGGATCACTTCTGCTGGCAGAGAAACGCTGGTGATGAAACTGGGTCACAGCCTCAGCTGCCGTCTCTGCGGCTGCATCCGTCCCTGCCCTCCCCACCCCCAGCCCACCCACCCTGTCCTGGTGTGAACACGTGGACCCAGGTGTGGCGCTCAAGGGCTTTAGGAAGAGCTCACTACACACTCCTTGGGGATGAGGGACTCCAGGCCACGGCACCCACCCCCGGGGATAACCTGGATTCTTTCTGGACCTGGATGCAGTCGGCGCCAAGTGTGGGATGGCGAGATGACAGGGGATGAGTTAAGGGCCTACGGGTGTCCTGCTGAAGAAACAGGAAATGTACATCCCAGGCCGCAGTGACGGGGCAAGGGGCAGGGCTGTCCTCTGCCCACCCGTCCCCTGTCTTTGCCCCTCTGCTACCATTTCTGTTTTCTTTTACTCTCTTTATCTCCTCACCCTGACTCTCCCTTCCCCTAAGCATCTAAAACAAATTTTTTATTAAAATAAAATATACGTAGGGACTTCCCTGGTGGTCCAGTGGTTAAGACTCCACACTTCCACTGCAGGGGTTGTTGGTTAGATCCTACACATTGCATGGAACAGCCCATTCTAGAGGAAATCAACCCTGAATATTCACTGGAAGGACTGATGCTGAAGCTGAAGCTCCAGTACCTGGCTACCTGATGGGAAGAGCCAACTCACTGGAAAAGAGCCTGATGCTGGGCAAGACTGAAGGCAGGAGAAAAGGGTGACCCAGGAGGAGGCATCTCTGCAGCAGCTGAGTGGTGGGGCCGGTGGCCCAAGTCATCGTTCAGGTCACCCATGGGCTGGGCGACTGTGAGCAGCGTTGGACCTCTCTGAGCCCATGTTGTCATCTGTGAGATGGGCCGGTGATCCCTGGCCCAGGGGCTCACTGGGAGCTTCAGAGGTAATGAGGCCAAACGCTGGGATATGGCAGTGCTCAAAGTGCGGGTCCCTCTCAGTCCTGCGCCCAGGCCGAGTGGGACCTGGGTCTGCGGGTGAGGCCTCGGCTGCTGGCGACAGGCCCCCAGCTCCAGCCCAGGATGGGGCTAAACCACTGAGCTCCTTGTGAGGCCTCGGCAGGGAGGGGAATTCTCATAAAAGACTCTAAGGCAGAGATAGGCAGGGCCCACACACTCAGAGCATAATCCCCTTCCTCTCTACACTATCACCCCTGCCCCACCCCGACCCCTCACCCATTCTAACAAAACCTCCTTCCTTTCACACTCCCACAGCCCAGGGACTTGCACCCTCCAAAAGGAGATCAGTCCTGAATATTCACCGGAGGGACTTAGGCTAAGTCTGAAGCTCCAATGATTTGGTCACCTGATGCGAGGAACTGACTCATTGGAAAAGACCCTGATGCTGGGAAAGATTGAAGGCAGGAGGAGAAGGGGACGACAGAGGATGAGATGGTTGGATGGCATCACCGACTCGATGGACATGAGTCTGAGCAAGCTCCGGGAATTGGTGATGGACAGGGAAGCCTGGCGTGATGCAGTCCATGGGGTCGCAAAGAGTCAGACACGACTGAACGACTGAATAACAGCAAAAAGGACCATAACGAGGGCAATGCTTAACCCAGAGCAATGGCCCCTTACGGGAGACTTACAGGGGAAGGACAGGAGAGCCCAGGCTGGAGGGAGGAGGGGAGCAGGGGAAGCAGGCGGGGGAGTGGGAGGGAGGCTGTCGCCTCTGCTCATTTTTTATTAAAGATCTGCTTCAAGGTCAGCCCTGCCCGTCTGCCGCAAGGGACTCCTCAATTTCCCAGGCTCTGCGGAGGGAATGAGAGAGTGATGTGCTGGGAGGAGGGGAGGGAGACAAGAGGAAGAGGCCTGGCGTGGGCCAGGCAGAGAGACACCGAGAGAAAGAGACATGGTGGTCCCTGAATGCAGAGAGGACCCAGCAGAGTGCCGGGCTCCAAGGGGGCAGCCTTGCGACAAGGAAGGGAGCAAGGAGACAGAAAGGACAACAGGGGGGGAATGCATTTGGGGTTGGATCAGGAGAAGAGTGAACAGCTATGGTATCGGGATCCTGATGCCCAGGTTTTTGTCATTTTCCAGATAAAAGACAGCAAAACATCACTGGCCTGCCACCTGCATCAGCAGTTCGCTGCAGCCTGTGGCCATGAGATGATCTCTAATTAGGAAAGGAGCATAATGCTCAGAGACAGGTATTGCTGGCCCCATTTGACAGATGAGGAGACTGAGGCTCAGTGAGGCTTAAATCACTTTCCCAGATCCACAGAGCTAGTCAGCAGCACACCGGGGCTTTGGGCCTGGGTCTGACTCCAGACCCCACTCCCCCTACTGGGTCGGTCGCACCTTACCCACCCTTTGAACTCAGCTCAAGACTCTCCCTCTCAGGGTGCTCCAGCTGCCTTGAGGCAAAGGAACAACCCAGGGGGTGAGGAGGGCAAGGTCTCGGGCAGATGAGGGTCATAGCTTTGGTTCTTCAAGTTCAGGAGCGCAATTGTGGGTCTACCCCCAAAGGGTGTGACTCGTAGGTTTGGCAGATTAAAGAAGGCCACCAACTCCTTGCCCATCACGAGGGGCGATCTCTGTCCCCTACCTGTGGCTATGAGTGAGGAAGCACCACCACTTAATCTTTATTTATTTCTTTTTGGCCACGCTGGTTCTTCGTTGCTGCTGGAAAGCCTGGGCTTTCTCTAGTTGCTGCAAGCAGGGGCTCCTCTGTAGTTGCAATGAGCGGGCTTCTCACTGCGATGGTTTCTCTTGTTGGAGCTCACAGGCTCTAGAACATGGGCTCAGCGGTTACGGCGCACAGGCATAGTCGCCCTGCAGCATGTGGTTTCTCGGGGTTTTCCAGGTGGCTCAGAGGTAAAGAATCCACCTGCCAATGCAAAAGACGCAGGAGATGTGGGTTTGATCCCTGGGTAGGAAAGATCCCCTGGAGTAGGAAATGGCCACCCATTCCAGTATTCTTGCCTAGAAAACCCCACGGACAGAGGAGCCTTACAGGCTACAGTCCATACAGTGACAAAGAGTCAGACACGACTGAGCATGCATGCACCTGTTGGATCCTAGTTCCTGGACCAGTGATTGAACCCACGTCCCCTGCATGGGCAGGCAGATTCTTAACCACTGGACCACCAGGGAAGCCTGTGGAAGCACTACTTTAAATGGAGTGGACTCTGTAGCTGCTTTGACGAGTAGAAAATGGGGAAAGTGATGTTGTGTCTGCTGAGCCTTGACCTGCCTTAGAAGTTCAGTTCATTTCTACTTCCTCTCTAATTTCTCCTTCCTGTCTTTTGGAACACTTGTTCTCAGAGCCCTCACCCGCTGTGTAAGAAGTCTGACGACTCTGCTGGAGACACCATATGGAGAATCCTGAGATGATTCACAGAAGGAGAGGAGTCAAGCTGAGCTCAGCTCTGCCAGCCATCCCCACCAGGGCCCCAGACATGTGAATGAAGGCATTCTGGACCTTCCAGTCCACAACCCACCCATCAGCTGAAAACCACCCAGTGTCCCCATTTAATGCCTCGTGAGTAGAAGAATCCTGTAGTCAAGAACTGCCCAAATTTCTGACCCACAAACTTGTGAAATATGAGTTGTTGTTTTGAGTCATTAAGCTTTGGAGTGTTTGTTACACAGCAGTAGATAACCATTAGAGTAGGTCTGGAGAGAGACTCTGATACCAACACTTTCAACAAGCACTTAAGGTGGTTTCTATGCAGAGAGTGGAAGAAACGCTCTGAGAAGTGCCAGAAGGGAGGGGGCTGACTCCTAAGTCAAGTGCCCCCAGGGGGCTCATCTGCGTCACATCGTACAGAAAGATAAATGGGAAGAGACAAGGCAGACCCAGAAGGAAAGGGAGGACTCCATTGTTTGAGGAGTAGAGAGACAAACAAACAAAAAACTAAAGTGGGAGATGGGCGTGGGGAACAGAGAGCAGCTTGGAGATAGACAGAAAACCAGACAACTCAACTCAGTAAGCAATGATTCTTGCCTCCTCCAGGCTAGAGTGGGTGATGGGAGGTGGGCACAACACAGCCGCACCGTCATGGAATTCACATTCCAGACGCAGCTTGGCACAGAGAGAGGGTGTCAGAGACAGGGCAGAGTAAGAGAGAAAGCGTTAGTAACTCAATCATATCCGACTCTTTGCGACCCCATGGATTGTAGCCCGCTAGGCTTCTCTGTGCGTGGAATTCTTCAGGCAAGGTTACTGGAGTGGGTAGCCATTCCCTTCTCCAGAGGATCTTCCCAACCCATGTATTGAACCTGGGTCTCCTGCATTGCAGGTGGATTCTTTACCATCTGAGCCACCCGGGAACCATAAGAGAGAAAGGACAGGGCCAATTCTGAGGTCAAAGCCACTGTAAGTCCTTCTCTGAGCCTTGGAACTTTGGGGAATGAAACACCAGAGCCTGGCCCAGCCCGGCCTCTCATCTCAGGGTCTTTCCTGCTATGGAAAACAGTATGGTGGTTCCTGAAAAAATTAAACCGAGAATTACCATATAATCCAATAATTCCATCTAGGTATGAACCCAAAGAATTGAAAGCAGGGACTCAGACATTTGTGCACCCATGTTCACTGTGGCATTATTTACAATAGCCAAAAAGTGGCAACAACCCAAAAGTCCATTGATGCTATGACATGGAAGAAACTTGAGGACATTCTGCTGAGTGAAATAAGGCAGTCACAAAAAGACAAACACTGTATGATTCCACTGACATGAGGTCCCCAGAGTTGTCAGAGTCACAGGGACAGAGAGTAGAACAGTGAGTACCAGGGGAGTTTGATGGGTAGAGTTTCAGCTTGGGTTTGGACGATGGTTGTACAACAATGTGAATATACTTAACACCATTGAATTGTAAACACTTAGAATGGTCAATTGATGTCATGAATATTTTACCACAATAAACTTTTTTAAAGGAGAATAAGAATGAACGATAGTGTGGGACTGGGAGATGCTATTTTATGAGGTTCATTGGAAGGGTTCACTGATTGAATGCTAGCCAAACAAAGATGTATGTTTCTGGGGAGAGTGAGTGGGGAGGGAACAGGCACTAGCCGGCATCCAGGACCCAGGCTTGGGCCATGTAGACACCCTGGGGGTGAAGAAAAGACACAGTTCCAGGAGGTAGAAGGGGGAGGGAGAAGGGGGAATTGGAAAGCTCAAAGACTCACAGGATTCTGACTTAGAGACTGGACTTAAGAGGGAAGGTGATGGGCCAGGGACCCAGAATGAAGTCGCCAGCACTTCCAAAAGTTTAATGGAAGAGAATCTGATGAAGAGACTATACACAGAGATGGGGGTGGGGATAGGAGAATGGGCCAGTGAGGGACAGAGAAGCACCCAGCAACTTCTCACAGCGGGAGCCATTAGCACCTCCAGGCCTGAAGTGCCACCGGGAGGGAACTTAATGCCAGAGCTTGCCCAGGAAAATGGAGCCATGGATGTGGGGTGCTGGACCAGAGCTGGAGAGGAACTGGGCAGGGGAATAAACACCTAACCTCTCTCCTCCCACCCTTCATTCTTCTAGTGATGTTTCCCCTCGGATGAACCCAGTCGGTAGCCAAGAAGGGGACCTGGTAATCAATCTGCAGAGGTCAACCTCCCAAGACCCAGAAGAGGGCAGAGAAGGAGAAGCATGGACCAGAGGGGCGAGCAGAGGAAAACCAGCGCAGATGGTGATGCCACTGATAAAATAAGCAACACAAGGGAAGGAGCTCCTTTTGGAAAACTGGCAGGCTGGTAGGGAAACCAAGACAGAGGTCTATTCCTCTGAACCAGGGCACGGGAGTACAAGGGGTGAGGGGGTGACTCGGGCTAAGAGGCTGCCTAGGTTTCCAGGGCTCCCTCATCCCAGGTCTGGTAGAAGAGAGGGCCCAAGGCAGCGGGGGAGGCTTGCCTGCAGCCAGCTTGCAGGCCCCTTTGCCCTTCTCACTAAAGCAGTTCCCACTGTGAATCCACGGGGCAGGGTTGCAGAGGCAGAAGAGGGAGGGCAGGAAGAGGGGTGCCCAGCTTGGGGCAGTGTGTTCCCAGGCACTAGCCCCAAACAGAGCTGAGGCTGGGGCTGGTCAGGAACCGAATCAGTGCAGTGACGTTTCAAAATACTAACGTGACTTCTTTTAAGGCATGGGCTTTACCCCGGGAGGGTGCCACCCCCCTGTTCCTCCTATGACTTCCTTCACCCTCGCCCCTCCACACACCCAGCCATGCTCCCCAGGCAAGGGGCCCTCTCCCAGCCCTTGATCTGCCTACTCAAGGCTTTGCCTTGGGAGTCCTGGCCAGGCAAAAGGGGGCAGCCCCCTCCCAGGCAGGGGAAGCAAACACATTGGTGCTAGGCCAGCTCAAGGCCCCAGCATATGAAATACTCATGCAGCCAGAAGGCAGGAGACCAGCAGAGGACTCGCCCCTGGGGCCATGAGGCTGCAGTACTGGCGGCAGCAGCTGTAGCCCACCCCTCTTCCCCACCCCTCTCCCCCACCCCCAAGCTTTGTTCTGCAGACCCAATGGGCCTGTAGTGCCCGGATCCCAACCACTCACACACAGACCCTGACATACACTCCAAAGACATACAGTAGGTGAAGAAACTTGGGGGAAAGGAGAGGGGAGGGGAGGAGGGTACAGACGGAATATAGAAACAGACACACATATATACAGATGGGTTTGTAAGATTCACAACAAACATTTACTTGGATGACTCTCAGGGTCATACAAAGGTGTTCTTCTTCTTCTTTTATAATATTTATTAAATTTTGGCTGCATCGGGTTTTAGTTGCAGCACGATGATCTTCCATTGTGGCCCACGGCCTCTAGGTGCAGCACACCTGCTTTGCTGCCCCAGGGCATGTGGGATCTTAGTTCCCTGGCCAGGGATCAAACCCGGGTCCCCCACACCGTGAGGCGGATTCTTAATCACTGGACCACTAGGGAAGTCCCTCAAAGGCCTTCTTATAATCTGCACCCCAGGTGCCTCCCTTGCCTCACCCCGTCCCTCCGCAGCCTCCGACCTGCTCTGGGACTTCAGCCCTGCCTCCTAAGACAGCACAGGGTCACTGCTCGTGGCTCCAAGCAAACGCCTTGTCTTCCCTGGCCTCCTCCCACGACAGAAAGGTCTCTGTGCTTCCAATGCTCCTTGCAGAGTCTGCCCCACCCCTGAATTCCCTCCACTCAGCCGGCTCACTGTCCAGCAGAGGAAACGCAGGTGGGAGCTGCAGGACGACAGGCTTCCAAGGTCACGAAGAGAGTAACCAAAGTGGGACTTGAACTCAGGACTCCAGACAGCCAACGCAGCACCACGGAAGGTCCAGCGATTCCGTTCTCAAAAATCTCCCTCCTTTGGGATGTCTCCCACCACCCCGCCTGGGCTCGGTCAGGCTACCAGGATGCACGATGAAAGGGGGCATCCCAGCGGGATCTCTTGCTCCGCCCCCGACCCCTAAGTCGTGGAACAGGTCACTGCAGTAGAGATTCTTTCCCCTAACCCCCTCCTCCACGACAGACGCCCAGTCCCTTGCCTCGGTTGCGGGCGGCCTCCAGGCCTGTGGAGGGCGCTGTAGGTGCTGGGCCGCTCTGGCCGGCAAGCGGCGGGCTGGGAGGCCGCCTCCATGGTGGTGCGCTGTCCAGCATTTCAGCAATCGGCGGCGGCGCCCGCGGGGAGACGGAGGGCGCGGGCCGCGGGGGCCGCGGAGCTACCCTGCCGAGCCGAGCCGAGGAGGCGGCCCGGAGGCCACCCAGACAAGCGGGACCAGAGGGCCTGGCTCCAGCACCCGGCGGAGAGCAGCAGTCAGCAGGGAGGTGAGAGCCCCGGCTGGGGCGGGGGCATTTCCCAGAGGGGTTGGGGCTGGGTTGGATCTTGGGCCTCCCCAACTGGGCCAGGGCCCAGAGTCCACGGAACCCATACCGGACGGTAGCGGGTGGGGGACTGTCTGTGTGTTTGGTCGGGGGGTGCGAGGCACCTGGGGAACAGAGATGAGGAACATTGTTCATTTCACTGAGAGGGATGGAGAAAGTGAGAACCCTGCCGGGTCTCGGGGAGGACTCCACTGAGCTTAAATGACCACGGCCTGGTCCATAAGGATGCTAGAGAGGCAGCCAACTGCAGTCCAGTTGCCCTCTTGCAATTGAGAAGAAGGACCTGCTCCCTAGGGAAGGGAAAGACCAGTGAAGAGACTCTGTGGAGATGCTGGTCACTGGGAGGGATGAAGGGAGCAGGCCCCCACCTGAGTGCTGGGCCTCTGTCCGGCACAGGGTGGCAGCATCAGGGACAGTCTGGCCCCTTTCCCAGCTGCCCAAATGCCCCTGGGGAGGCATAAGCTGGCAACAAGAACTGGGTCTCACACAGGATGGCATCTACTCTCTCACTGGGGAGAAAATGAAGGACACAGAAGAGATAATAACCATTAGGAGTTGGGGGGGGGGGTTCTCTGTGGTCTCTCTGGGTTCCCAGGGAGGGTTTTGGGACTCACAGTGAGTCCAACCAACCCCACAACAAATTCTTGGTTTAAAAAGAGAGAGAGAGAGAGAAGAGACGCAGCCTCTTTCTTGCCTCCTCCTCACCCTCCCTCCCAGAGCTCCTGCCTGGACAGTGTGAAGCCTCCTGCAGTTCCTGCTCCTGGCAGCAGGTCCATTGTGGGGATGTGTTTGAAGGGGAGCAAGAGAAGGGCACCCAGGTCTGACCTGGTACTCCAGTGTCTGTGCTCTATCCCAGCCACAACTTCTCACTTTCCCAAGACCTCACTCACTCATCCACTTCTGGCTCAAGGGGCCTGGGTTGACCTTTTGTCCCATGACAAGAGAAAAGGCAGGTGCTTCGATAGAGACCTGAGCAGGGTTTGGAGAATTTCTCTGTAGAGGGGGCATCTTAAGGTCATGGTCTCAGCAGGTGTCAGATCCTTACCCAGCCAGAAATAGGACCAAGCTGGCTCAGAAATTGCTCCCACACAACATCAGCTTTTCGGTTCCCTAACTTTATGCCCCATCCCACTCTCCTGTGAGCAATGGAGGAGGAATTCTTGAAGAGCGAATAAAGAGTGGTTTGGATTTTAAAAGGTGGAGTTGAGTGGGTAGAAAGTCATGGACTTTGAAGTGTGAGAGACATGGGTTCACATCTAAGCTGTGTGACTTCAGGTAAACCACTTAACCTTTCTGAGTCTGTTTCCCAATTTGTAAAACAGGTATAGCGTTAACAGTATCTACTTTGGTGGTCAAAGAAATAATTCAACTATTTATTGGATAGGAAACTAATTTTAAGCTATGCAATGCTGGGCAAGTTTTAGTAAATCAAACACAAGTAAGAATTTTTAAGAGAAGCTACACAAAGGGGGGAATGTTTTCAGTATTGTTTGAAGCACATCTTTCTTTTCTCAGAGTGGGTAGACATTGGCTGAGGGTCTCATACCAGGCTCCATACTAGGCTACAGTTAACTCAGTTCATCCTCATGAAAACTTAACAAGGAAGCCATCAATGTCCCCATTTCACAACTGAGAAATGAGACTTGAATGACTTTCACAAGGTCATGAAGCCACCCAAGCTGTCTTCCCTGGGACAGGAGTGGAGCTGATATCCTGTCATGGCCCCTTGATATCAAGACCCAGTTAAATGTCAGTTTCTTGATTCATGATGCCAGCTTTCCAGGTGAGAAGCCTGAGGCGTATGGGTGAGGAGGTGTGATGCAGTGAGGAGCCGACTCCCCCAAGGTCACTGGGATATTTGGAGGTGGAACTTGCTTTGAATTGTCCAGCTGGGTGCCCCCACCACAACCCAGCCCCACCACCGCCACACCTGCCAGAGGGGGAGCCTGGGTCTGGCAGGCCCATCTGCTCACCGCCCCACCCACTCTCACCTTCTCTGCCTGCCAGCCTCTTGCTGACCTCGGCAAGCTGGTGGCCGCCTGTTCCTCTCTGGGCGGTTAGCCCTCACCCCTGTGATGAGGCCATGGTCCAGAGCAACTGCCAGCATTGCTGTTGTCGGCCTCCCCCACGGGCTTTTCCTCTGCCTGCTTCTTGCTGCTGGTGGGGCAGAATTGTAGCTCCTCCGGTCCCAGCAGCCAGCCAGGGTGCCTCTGAGGTGATGGGGGAGAGCCCCCCCACCGCCTTCCTTAACTCCTACACACACTCTGAGCCCCTGCCACAGGCCTGTCTCTTCTCACGCATTATCTCATTTCATCCTCACATAACCGGGTGCCAAAGCTGCCACCATCTCCCTTTCACAGAGGAGCAAAACGAGACCTGCAAGGGACGTGATGTTACCAAGGTCACAGAGCAAGGTCTCGGGGCAATCCTAGGCTACTGCCTCAGGGGCCCGGTGTGGCTCCCACAACACCACTCTGTCCTCTATTCCCCAGGCTCTCCTGCCTGAGGACCAGCCAGGGCACTGGGGGTTGGCAGGGGTTGGATGTGGGGACGGGGGAGAGGGGCATGTGATGGAGTTCAAGGATCTTCCTTCTGGGCCCATCTCTGCTCCTTGTGTGAGCTTGAACAGGCCCCTTCCTCTCTCCAGGCCTCAGTGTCCTCAACCACAAAATAAAAGGGTTTGACTAGATGACCCCCACCCCCGGCCACCCACTGAAGGCCCTGCCAGCACTAAGATTTTAAGATCTCTCTGCTCCATAAATCTGTGTGTCAGGAAGCCTGTGGTTCCATCAGCAGAGGTAGAATCCATCCCCAGTGTATGAAGGTTAGGTTTATTCATTGGAACTGAGATTTAAAATTCACCCATCCCCCTCCTGGGGTCTTCCCAGGTAGTGCTAGTGGTAAAGATCCTGTGTGCCAATGCAAGAGACATAAGAGGTGTGGGTTCTATCCCTGGGTTGGGAAGATCCCCTGGAGTAGGGCATGGCACCCCACTCCAGTATTCTTGCCTGGAGAATCTCATGGAGAGAGGAGTCTGGCGGGCTATGGTCCATAGGGTTGCAAAGAGCTGGACATGACTGAAGCGACTTAGCCCATGCAACCACATCCCTCCTAACTACAAACCTGGGGTCTTAAAAGAGGAAAATGTGGCTGGAAGAGGCCCAGTGGCTCATGAGGAGATTGTGCTTCTAAGGCCAAGCCAGGATGGAGCCCTCCCGGCCCAAGATTTGAGGTGACCTGCAGAGACACTAAAGATGCTCTCCACACTCCTCCCGGAATTGTTCACAAAATCCCAGGAACCCCACCCCCTACTGCCCCACCAGGACACATATACATGGGTCGTACATCCAGGGGAGCAGCCGGGGTACAGTGGTGGAGGCTTATTCTTAGAGTGTTGGGGAGAGGAAGAGACTTTGCAGCTGACACTCTAAAGAAAGGAGGCAGAACCCTGCCGGGGGAGTGGGTTGGTAGGGCCACTGGTTCTGGTTCAGGCTGTGTTGGGGGAGGAGCAGCCAGGCAAGACATGGGGGAGTTCCTTCTCAATTCCAACATCTGGGCTCAGCGAGAGGGGAAAGGGATTGAGGAGAGAAAGGAAGAGGGCCCCGGCTGAAGGCAGGCAACTCCGTGGGTCATGGAGGCTCAGGAAGGGGGAGGAGGCGCAGGGAGGTGGTAGTCAGAGAAAGGAGGGCAACCATGAGTGGAGAGGAGTTAGAAGAAGGGAGGGGGGCTCAGTAGAGGGGAGTGAGATCGGAGAGGAGGAGGGGGTTAGAGAAGGGAGGGGGCGGAGTGAGAGCGCAGGAGGAGCCCGTGATGGGGAGGGACCGTTACCGACAGTTACAGACCCCAGCCTGGCCCAGCCGAGGTCTTCACTGGGGCCTTGTGCCCGCTGACACCCCTGGGTTCCCCTCCCTTCACCTTCTTCTGGATCATGAGAACAGGAGGGCGTCAGCTCTCTTGACTCTGTTTCATCCAGGACAGGGTTCTTAGGGTGCCTGGGCAAGCGAGCCAGGCAGGCCCTGGCTGCCCCTTGTGCCCGGGAGAGAGACCTCGGTGGCCACGTGTGCCCAGGCTCCAGAGCAGTCCCCTAACCCCCAGGGCCTCCTCGCTTATAGCCCAAAGCCGCCCGCCCATCCGTCTGCGTCGCTGCTTCCCCGGCAGTCAGCCTGGCCTCAGCATCCTGCCGCCCCCGCCCTGGCCTCTTGCCCACTGCAGAGGCTGCCGCGCCAGCTGGAGCACCCTGCCGGGGCCTGGGAGGACTAGAGGGGGCCCTGAGCCCAGGGAACCGGACCCTGAGGCCCCAGCAGCTTCCTGAGCTGGGGTGGGGTGGGGTGGGGGGGTTGCTCTTAGCCTGCCTGTTTCTAGCGTCCAGAATGGCCTGTGGCTCTGAGATCTCTCCTAGGACTGAGACTCCTCCCCACCCCCATACCCCCCAAACTCGCTAGGATAGAGACAAGTAAGTTTCGTTGAATTCTTCTGATGTTAAGAATGGTGCATCCTCATCGGGTTAGACTCGGGAGATAGAAAAACCAAGGAGAGGAAGGGCACGTGTGGTCCCACCGCCCAGAGGCAGCCACAGTGAACAAAGGGGTCCTTCCTACCAGGATTTTGTCCGTGTGTTCACAGATACATAGCATTAAATAACTGGGAACACCCTGTTGAGCAAACTCGACATGCTATTTTTCACTCTATAGTGAGAATTCTCTGATATCCTTAAAGATTCTGCAAAAAGCCTACTTTTCAGGCCAGATGGACACTGGGCACAGGTCGCACAGCTTCCCGGGGAGCCAGGGAGAGCTGCGGCGGTGGGGTGGGGACCTGCTCTTCTCCTACCCTCTCGGGTGGAGCACACCTTTGGGGGGCTGCTGGTCATGGGTTTCCCTTGGGGAGGATAACTCTGGGGCCTGTGCCAGGGTCAGCTGGGGACTGGGGCGGTGGGGGTAGGGGGTGCTGCCTCCCTCTGCCAGGGACCACGGTGGGGGAGGTGGAGCAGGAGACAGTCCTACATCCCCTGGGCGGGGTGAGAACCTGGACCCACTCAGACCTTAGAAGAGGGAGCTCAGAACTGGGAATCAGGCGACTGCCAATCTCCTGGGCTCTGATCGCATCTTGACCCCCACCTCCACAATCAGGTCTGTTTCCCTTCCCCGTGAAATGGGCCTGATAACACCAGGTGCACACTGCTAAGTGATTCGGGTGGTGAGTGTGAAGGCACCCAAGGAGGGAAAAGGCCCAGTGCACGGCCCAGAGGTGGCGGTCATTCGAGTGTGTGAGACCACACCGTTAGCAGCCACCGAGTGCCTCCTATTTTCCCAGCATCGTATGAACACCGGGGACTTAGCCATGAAGCCAACACCCACCCTCACCTTGAGGAGCTCCCACGCTAGGGGGCAAGGGAGGGGTGAGGTAATTGAGTGATGACCATTGAGGTTCTGCTAGGGACTAAGATGTCCACAGAGATGTGGACAGCCAGAGGAGGTGCTAGGGAGAGAGACTTTGAAGTTGGGCTTTGGAGAGAAACAGAAAAGGTGCCAGACAGAAGAAGTAAAGGTAAGGCACTCCTGATCACAGCGGGTCCACGCCCCCAGGGATGAGAAGTCCCAGTGAACTAAGAGGATAGCCGATGATCTAACCTAGCCATGGCATGCCTGAAGGTAGAGGGCAACCCCAGGGGTGTGGCCAGCCAGCTCAGGTCTTGAAGGACCTTGAAAGCCACTGTTAGTGCTGGGAGTTGGCTTGGAAAGGGATGGGAGTCAGGGAAGGCTTTGGAGCAGGGTCATGAAATGATCAGACCCACACTTAAGGAAGCCCCCTCTGGCTGCCTTGGTGGGGAGGACAATGGAGAGAAGAGACCAAGGATAGGAGGTCGGGGTCAGGGTGGGGCACAGCTGCAGTGGGGTGGGTGTGGGGGATGTGCCCCCAGGAGGTTTGACAGGAGTGGATCTAGGCCAGGCTCACCAGAGGGCAGGGGTCTGGGTAGGGTCAGAGTGGTTGTAGGGGGTTGGGGGGAAGTGGCTGACACAGCCGTCAGCACCGAAGAACCAGGATGGGGAAGTGGGCTTCAGGCTGGGCAGAGGGGCCCAGTCACCTCTTCTCCCAGCGGGCAGCCAGAGCAGGATGGAGTGGAAGCTGGGACTTGCAGCAGGTCTTGCCTCCAGGCAGCCTTGTCCCCCCTCCCTGCCTGGCAGAGTCTCTCGTGCTTCCTTGTCCTTATGACCCATCCGTTATTGACCCCAGAACACCTCTCTTCCCTGCCTCCCAATTTCTCTCTTCCTCTGCTCCTCATACATCAGAAAGTAGGGACGGTCATTCATTCATTCATCAAACATGAGCTCAGCAGCCCCTCTGACCTAAAACACTCAGTTATCATTGTCATCCCCAAGCCCCCATGCTCAGCACTGGAGAAAGGGAGGAGCCGCCCTCCGTCTAGTGGGGAGTCAGGCCCGAGAGCTGGTGAATATTTGGGGATGGAATATGGGTTATGTGGGACCATCCAGAGAGCTGCCCGGGCACTGGTGTTGGGGCCAGGGTGGCCCACCTGGTTGATGTTGGAGCCAGCTTCACAGATGGTCCCCAGAGGAGGAGGACAGGTCTTCCAGGGGGAGAAAAAGGGGAAGGGCGTTTCTGGCAGAAGGAATAGCCTGAACAACAGCCCTGGAGGAGGGAAGAGCCCCAGGCACTTGGGGAGGAGGGTGGCCGGAGAGGCTAAGGAACGTGGGGCCAGGCTGGAGAGGGAGACCTCATGAGGAGCCTTAATGCCAGGCTGCGGAGTCTGGCCTTTCTCTGGCAGGCAGCAGAGAAACCAAGGGAGGTTTCCCGCAGGTAAGCACACGCCAGAGCAGTTTCGGGAAGGTCATCTCTGAAGGGCAGGCAGGCCTGGACAGATGGAGTGGACAGGGGGGCCAGCGGTATGCTTTCAGGACACAGGTCACGTGGCCTGGGACCGCCCCTGCCGCAGCTGGGACACCCAGAACCGCGGCAGCCATGGTCTCCAGGTGCAGAGTACCGGCCTCGGTATTTCCAGAACCGTCCATGAACAGCAGGTTCCCGGGGCCCGCCCATGTAGAACCTGACTGTAGGGCCTGGGGGCGGGGTCTGAGTTTTCTTTAACATTTCATTTTATGCTGGAGTAGAGCCGATTAACCACGTTGAGACAGCGCCAGGTGGTCAGCAAAGGGGCTCCCCGGGGACTACCCATGCTAGCAGCGAGAACCGGGGCCTCTGCTTCGCAGATGCTCTGTCCTTGGCCCGCATGCTCTTCTTCCCGCTTCCTTGACCTCCGTGACCTTCAGTCTCTGCTCCCACGTCTCCTGTGGCATGCCTAGTTCCAAGCCCCCAGGTACCGCCTCTTTCCCGCCCCGCCTTTTATACTCTGTCCTCCTGGCTGCCTCCCTCGGTAACCATCCGGGGCACCCATTTGGCATCCCCCGTGTGCCAGGCACCGTCACAAGGGTTTCACACGTCGTACCTCATTTAGTCCTCGCAACGTCTTACAACAGTCAGGTCACCGCAGAGGCTGTTGAAACACAGAGGGATTGTTAGCGTCACCAGCATCACCCAGCAAAGAGGCTGCGAAGAGGCTGCGCTGTTCTGTGACGTCCCAGATGAGGAGCTCTTTGAGGGCAGCGGCCCTGTGCTGTTCCTCGCCGTAGGTGCCCAGAGCAAGCGCAGGGCCTGGCACGTGGGAGGTGCTCGGTTTTTCTCATCTGTAGACTGGGCAATTCCCCTCCAAGACTGCTCCGCAGCTTGGGCGAGTCCAGGGCCCTGGTGGGGGTTGTAAACTCTGAGGGGTATGGACTGGGGTGGGGCCGGGCGAGGCAGCAGAGGGGGATCTCCTCGCTCCGACTCTGGGGTGGAACCATTTCCCGGATAGGATGCCTTTCTGCCTCCTCTGCTGTGCTGAGATTCAGCCTCTCGTAGAATCAGACTCTCTCAGACCTGGCAGGGGGCCGGGGAAGGGGTTGTGGCCGGGGTGGGGTCGAACCCCCTGATGAAGATTCTGGGGCCGAAGGCAGAGCCGGGTGGGGACTCGGAGAGGCCACAGCTGCCAGAGTGACCCCCCATTCTCCCTGTGAACTTACCCGGCTTGTCCTTTCCCAGAGCAAGGAGGGCCCCCCTGCCCCCCTGCCATCCCTGCCTCCCACCCACCATCCCTCGGGAGCCATAGGTTATTGTCAATGATGTTGTTAATTAACTGCTTAATTAACTATTTAGGCTAATCAGATTAATTGACATTAATTGGCTACCATTTGTCAAGGACCCTGGAAAGCGGTGCTGCTCAGAGTTGAAGCGTGTGACTGGGTCTGGGCAGGGGCGTGGGGCGGAGTTGTCAGTGCCCTGCAGAGCTGGGGGAGCAGGCGGCAGGCAGGGGCAGGACGGAGGGCACAGGACGGCTGCCCAGGTGGTGCCTCTCCCGGCAGCCCAGGGGGACGGTCCTCGGACACCTGAGTCCTGGGTCTTCATGCTTTGGGAACTGCATTACCACTTCCTTTCCCATAGTTGCATTTAAACAAACAAAAAAAAAGTCTGATGAAGTACCAGAGGCAAGAGTGAGTACTTTCCATCAGAGCGGGGAGAGACCTTAAAATCCTAAATAAGCCGTGATGTAAGTAGGTCACCACCTAACAACTGTGGGGATGACGTACACACATTCAGTTTTTTAAGAAGGGAAAGATGAAGCAGTATAGGGTAGATCAACGATATAAAATATTAAACTGCGATAAAATGATCCGATTTGCATTATTTAGTCAATGACAGCCCCCAAAACCCACAGTACATTTTTATACCTGTTTTAAAACACAACTTACAGTTTTAAATTATAGCACTTGAAACAAAAAAGAAAAAACTACTATGAAATGCATCCTACGTTTTGGAAAAAGAAAAAAAAAGGCAACCCACTCAAAACTGAAAGTGTGAATTTGTCTTCAAAGCCATTCTCTCAAGATTAAATGGCTCCCACATCTAGTCCAATGCTGGGCTGGAAGATGGTAGCCTGCAGCCATGTCTGGACTTCTTCACTGACCCCCTCAACTCCAGAGGGTCCCTTCCCCTCTCTGGTGAATCCCTGGCCTAGCTTCCTGATGTGCTTACGGGGGGCATAGGAGGTGTGGGTTTCGAGTATTCTGGAGACGAATACAAATGTGAGGGGAGAAAGGAGGTCCATTTTGGTGGGAGAGTCAAGCTCCCAGGATGAGAGGTCCTTCAGGGCGTGAGGAAGGCTCCCGGCTTGATGACAGAGGTCTCGAGCATGGTAAGAAGACTTAGAGAATGAATGTGGGGTCTCTCTCCCCCTTTACTGCCCGATCCTGCAGCCCCTGGGGAAGGAAGGACCAGAAGAGACTGGAGGCGGTTGCCTAGCAACGAGAGGCGCATCTGGATCGATGGGAATGGCAGACGAGGCTCCAGCCCCCAGCCCGACTCTCTCTTTGATCTCACCCGGCCCAGCAGAAACCTGGGGGGGATGCCCAGGGCAGCCTGCCTGATTAAAGCTGAGTCAATAGAGGGAATTTTCCATAATGAGATTGTGTGGGCAGCAGAGGCAGCTGCCCTGTCTCCCTGCTCTACCCTCCCCAGTGGGTGGAAGGGGCTTGTCTGTCTGTCCAGCACACACCCTTCCTACTGATAGCTCCAACAGGGGCATGGGGTACATCACCACCCAGTTTGGACTCTTCCAAGTGTTGGGCTGCCAAGAATTCAGAGCCCAGCCCTGCCCTGGCCCCACTAGTATCCAGGCCCCAGTGCTTAGTCCAGATGGAGAAACTGAAGCCTGAAAAGGGAAAGAGATCTGGTCATGCAGCTTCTAGCCCATCTTCCCTTTCCTTAACCCAGCTCTCAGGTGTGAACCAGGGTGGGTCTGACCTTTGTGGGGAGAAGAAGCGGGTTAGGGAAATAATGAAGCTGATGACAACTCGGGGCACCTCTGGTTTTACTCCAGGCCTTCCCTGGTAGCTCAGCTGGTAAAGAAGCTGCCTGTAGTGCGGGAGACCTGGCTTCGCTCCCTGGGTTGGGAAGATCCCCTGGAAAAGGGAACAGCTACCCACTCCAGTGTTCTGGCCTGGAAAGCCCCCTGGACTGTCTAGTTCATAGGGTTTCAAAGACTCAGACACGACTGAGCGACTCTCACTTTCAGCCCCAGAGGCCAGCTTGGGAGAGTCCTCGGAGAACATGGTGTCCTGACACCTTAGGTGGCTCTCTCTAGGACGCTACCCCAAGGCCATCTGGCTTGAACCCTCCCCAGGACACAGACGTCACCGCTTCCCTGGCAGCCCAGGCCACCAGTGACAGCTCAGCCATGATAAGGTTCTTTTCTCAGTCTCCTCCTCCACCCCAAATCTCCATTTGCGCTCAGGCAGTCACAGGGAATCTGTGGCTTTCTGTTCCCTGTCTGGAAGTCTACAGTTCTCTGAAGGCCACTGAGGGCCGTGAAAAGAAATAGAGCGGGCTGGGTGGGGGCAGGGATTCCTTTGTTCTACTAAAACACAGGGGAGGGGAGCCTAAAACACAGCTTGCTTGTCTGATACCAGTACTGGTCTATACGGGCTGCTTCCTGGGTTGAACTGGTCTGTATTGTTTTCAGTGACCAGTATTGTGAGTTCTCTCTGTTCCACTGGTCTGCATTGGTCTGTGGGTTCCCTGCATTTTTGTTGTTGTTCAGTCATTAAGTTGTGTCCCACTCTTTGCAACCCCATGGACTGCAGCCCGCCAGGCTTCCCTGTCCTTCACTATCTCCTGGAGTTTGCTCAGATTCATGCCCACTGAGTCAGTGATGCCACCCAACCATCTCACATTCTGTCATCCCCTTCTCCTCCTGCCTTCAATCTTGCCCAGCATCAGGGTCTTTTCAAATGAGTCAGTTCTTCGCATCAGGTGGCCAAAGTATTGGCGTTTCAGCTTCAGCATCAGTCCTTCCAATGAATATTCAGGACTGATTTCCTTTAGGATTGACTGGTTTGATGTCCTTGCAGTCCAAGGGACTCTTAAGAGCCTTCTCCAATACCACAGTTCAAAAGCATCAATTCTTTGGTGCTCAGCCTTCTTTATGGTCCAACTCTCACATCCATACACGACTAGTGAAAAAACCATAGCTTTGACTACATGGATCTTTGTTGGCAAAGTAATATCTCTGCTTTTTAATAGGCTGTCTAGGTTGGTCATAGCTTTTCTTCCAAGGAGCAAGCATCTAACCTGAACTCCTGGTTCCTCTATGGCCTGTCCTGGGTTACAGTGGTCTGCACCGGTCTCATTTAGGCTATATTGCCTTTACTGTGGGTCGCTCTGTAGAGAGCAGACAGCTGAGGCCTCTTTGTCCCTGGGGACCTGCCATCCAGGCCCTCTGCTCTAGGAACTCAAATCAGAGCCAACAGGAGCAAAGACAGGGCCCAGGGCTGGTGGGCAGGAGCCTACGTGCCAGGCAGGGCCTTCCTATCCATTCAATGACAGAGCTGGACTCCAGGGCTTCCCAAGGACGTGACCATGTGGCCTTTGCAAATATCAACACATGTAAAGTCTGGGCATAATGAGAGTGGTAACCAGGAACCTTTGCCACTGAGGTCCCCAGAGATGGAAGGGGTTAAAAAAAAAAAAAAAAAAGAAAAAAAAACAAGTAGTGAGCTCCCCATCACAGGCTGGGTTTCAACAAATACTCACAGATGGCTGCTTTGTGCCAAGCTCTGTGCTGGGCAATAGGGGCGCAAAGATGGACACAACCCAGTCCCTGCCCTTAGATAGCCCTCACCAGGTCAGGGGGCGCATGGTCACAACAGAGCAAGGTAAACACTGAGGGTGGGAATCTCAGGGTGAGGCTCTGGGAGCACTGCAGAGGCGCCTCCCCCAGTGGAAGTTTGGGAGGGCTTCATGGAGGAGGTGATGCCTGAGCAGAGTTCTGTAGGATGAACCAGAAGGGGGAGAGCGCTCCAGCCACAGGGAGCAGCTTGGCCAGCATGTTCTTGGGTGGCTCAGAGCCCCACGTGTCTGAGATACAGGGGGGCTGGACAGGGTGCCCAGGACGCAGGTGTCAGCTAAGCTGCCTGGCCCTCTCCTGCGGACAGCGGACATGCCCTTCCTCCCTGGCTTCCCTCGGACACCCCACCTTGGCTCTGGGAACCTGGCCAACATGCTGCCTCCATTCCACAGCACAGTCTGAGTCTGCAGGGCAGGAGACAGCTCCAAGCCTGCCTGCTAGGCGAGGCTGCCCCCTCCGCCCCACCCCGCAGACGGCGCTGGGCGGGCAGGAGTGGGACCGTGAGGGCTGCGGCCCAGGTCCAGGCTGCCCGTCCCTCCGACAGCCAGCCCTCCCCCCAAGCCAGCCAGACCCAGCCCGGGGGCTCTAGCCGGCCTTCCCCTGGCTCCAACAGGAGCAGCAGGAAGCTCCGACTGTTGAATAATTGAGAAGGCTTTCAGCTCTCTCCCTACCCCCTGCAGCGTCTTCTCGAGGGTTGGGTAACAAACAGCAGTGCCAGCGCCTCCCGAGAGAGACTCCAAGGAGGCTGGGAGGAAGCTCGCTCGGCTAACCCTCTCGCTGCCAGTGCCTTCCTCCCCGGCCTGGCCCCGCAGCGTCTTTTTCCCTGTGAAGGCTGGTCCCCACTGGTCCGTGTGGGTGGCAATCTACTAGTCCCCCCAAGCGGACACTGATCTGATGCCTTATCAAACACATCAACCTCTGATTTGTCCTGTCTGTCTTCCTGGATAACTCATGCCTATAGCGGTTTAGACGAGCTGGTGTTGTTTATGGGTAGTACATCACCAACTCGATGGACACGAGTTTGAGCAAGCTCCAGGAGTTGGTGATGGATGGGGAAGCCTGGCGTGCTGCAGTCCATGGGGTTGCAAAGAGTCAGACATAACTGAGCGACTGAACGGAACTGATGGGTAGTACAGACACTAAATACTTATACACCGAACTTCCTACGGTCCTGGGCACGGCCTCACTGAGCATATATTCATTCCCTCACCCCTAACGGCAGGCGGTGCTTAGATTAACCCCATTTTACAAATGAGGGAACTGAGCACAAATGAGGTCAGGTCGCCTTAGGGCCCATAGTAAGTGATCTGAACCCAGGCCGGCTCTTCTGTCACTTGCTGATCCGTCTTGGTTAATGTGGACCGAGCCGATCCTGAGAGTCAGACCTTTCTCCAGGGCAGGAGCCACCAACATCGAAGGCACCAGGCAACCAGAGAGATCTTTCTGAAATGCAGAGCTGACCATGACCTCCCCAACCCAGCAGTCTTCATGGGGTCCCCACGGCCTGCAGGGTATTCCTAGCTCCTCTGGCCCCTCCTGGCCCACTGTGCACAAGCCCAGGGTTCTTCCCTTTTTTTTCCAAACTGTCTCCCCACACGCCCCACACACTGCCCAAGACATCCTTCCTCCCCTTCCATGTCCATCACTCCTACTTATGTTTCACGATTCCTCCTCCAGGAAGACCTCCCAGCTATGCTCCTCCACGAATGCACTCTAGCTCAGTTGATGTCTCTGCCACCTGTCTGTCCCCTGTCCCAGCAGTTCTCTTGCTTCTTCACCATGCCTCTCCCCCTGCATCCCCTCTGGTGAGCCTCAGATTCACAGAGTAGCTGTGACATGAATAAGTGACTTGCCTTTAGGGCTGAGGGGCCATCTCCCGTAACTCCCCAGCCCCACCGCCTGGGGCAGGGAGGGAGCACTGGCCGTGGCCTGATGACCTCTGTCACCTGCCCAAGCCTGCTGGAGGTTTGGAGAAGGGTCCCCGCAGGGAAGGGAGGGGTTGGCTGGAGAACCCCCTCCACCAGGCACTCTGGGGACACTCACCAGCATCCGGTGTGCAGCCTGGCTTCAGGGCAGGGACTGGGGTTGGGAAAGGGAGCACCCAGATTCCTCGGACACTCTGGAGATGGATTTTCTTTGCCAGCTTCATCAAATATCTTGACAAAAACCATTGTTGTTACACACTCATTTCTACAAAGACCCAGACTTAGTTTCACAAGCTAAGTGCCTGGTTTCTTGTGTGTTTATCAGTTCCATCACGTTTGTGACAGTTACAAAGGATTTTTTTTTTTTCCCCTCCAGCAAACTCAGGAAGCATGTCCCTCCCACTCCCTCGCCTTGCTCCACACTGGGCTTTTTCTCTGGAAGGGCTAACCCTGGGTTTGCAGTCCCCACCTTCATGGGAAGACTGGTCGCCATCACACACCCCGCTCCATCCTGACCCTCTTAATCCCAGGGCCCCGGACCCCACTGTCCCTGTGCCTTCAGCCTGTGCCACACACCCCCTGCCCCTGCTTGGACCACCCCCTTCCTTAGACTCATCCTTCACAGGACCACTTCAAACACCTTTGCCCTTGTGAAGCCTTCCCTGACCATCACAGGCAAAGACAGACCCACCCTGGTCTCTTTTCTGCTCCCTTGGCATGGGACAGGGTGGGGACAGGGGTAATCAGGTCTTCAGAACAAGCTTGTCACTGAAAGAATGAGTGATCCCACCACCCTATGAGGGAGGGCATTTTTTTTTTCTTTTTTTGGCCGCTCCACGCAGCATGTGGAATCTTAGTTCCCTGACCAGGGATCGAACCCATGTTCCCTGCGTTGGAAGAGCAGAGTCTTAAACACTGGATTGCTAGGGAAGTCTCGAGGTAGGGACTATTGTCTCCATTTTATGGATGAGAAAGCTCAGGCTTGGGAACATTTGGTAACATTTCCTGATCACCCAGGGAGAGCTGGTAGAAGCAGAACTCCAGCCCTAATCTTCTGATCCCAAATCGAATGCTGCTTGTTCCTGAGCCAGTGGGAGACAGCAGAAAGACTTCAGTGGCAAGAAGGTGGTTGAATTGTATGTGACCACAGGTTGAGAGTTTATGTGAACCTGTAGGAACCTGTACCTTTGAGGGTGTGAAAACCCTGCATCCTCCCATCATCACTGGGGAGCTGGGTCTCTGGCCGGCAGGGGGACGGGAAAAAGGAGACCCCCGGGGAGTGATACTGCCCGCTGGGGGAGAGAAGTTTCTAAGCTTCAGGAGCAAAAGGGGTCCCTGGGTTGGTGCCTTGTGGGCTGGAGACTGAGACACTGCACATGAGATGGGAGATGTTTGCTGAGGCCAGTGGCGGGGTGGTGGCCGGGGAGACAGTGGCCCAGGTCATCCTTGCCCTGGGCTCCGGCCTCTGCCCTCTTCTCCCCCCACAATCAGCAACCATGCTCACCCTTGGGTCTCAGTCCCCATCGCCCAATCATAGCTCAGCCTTCCGGACATCTGGATGTCCAGGGACTCCTCGCCCCCTCCACGTCCGGAAGAGGACGGTCACCCCTGACAATCACCACTGCTTATGAGACATTCGCGGCATGCCAGGCACTGTGCTAGCATTTCACATGCCTTAGTCCTTTACCACGGCCCTACAGGGAGGACGCTGTTATTAGTTCCAGTTCATCAGCAAGGAGGGGCTTCCCTCGTAGCTCAGATGGTAAAGAATCTGCCTGCAGTGGAGGAGACCCAGGTTCGATCCCTGGGTTGGGAAGATCCCCTGAAGAAGGAAATGGCAACCCACTCCAGTATCCTTGCCTGGAAAATCCCATGAACAGAGGAGCCTGGTGGGCTGCAGTCCATGGGCTCGCAAAGAGTCGGGCACGACTGAGCGACTAACACGTGTGACTTGTCTGATTAGCAAGGAAACCAAGGCACAGAGTTTAAGCTACGTGATCAAGGTCACTCAGCTCATGATCCCCAAAGGGCACAGCCCTGTTTCCTGGCCTCAAGCCAGGCTCCCCAGGGCAGGACCCAGTCTGCTCAGACACATATGTGGTCCACTGTTTCCTCTCCCCCGACCTGGGCCGGTCACTCCCGCCCTCAGCATCTACCCCTCTGAGCTCCGGGGTGAGTGATGATCTCATTAACTCAGAGACCTCTGTGCCTGTCAGCAGGCTGGACCCTGCAGGACAGATGGGCTATTGCCCCATCAATTAATGTCTACCAGCAGGGCTGGACTTGCAGGTATCAGCCTCCAGACTGTGTTCCATCCTGTCCTCAGCCAGGCCTGCTCAGGGGACCCAGGCAGGGGTCTGAGGGAAGGAGACAGGCCCAGGGACTCAGCTGTGAGGCTTGAAGTCAGGACTCGGGCCCTTTAACCACTTCCTGGCTGGCAGAAGGGAGGATGCTCCCCTTCCCCCCATGACTTAATCCACACATGGATTTGGCTGGCCTGGCATCTGGCCTACCCATGGGACCTGACCCAGTGCTGGGACGGCCCCAGGCTGAGCTCTGGGCGGAGTTGGTGTGACTCTGGCCACTGGCTACAGACGCAGGGAGGAAGCAGGCTGAAGGCTTGGCCTATACATATATTGCTAGTATAACCTAGACTTCCAGAGCAGGACAAGACCTGTGGGGTCTTTGAGTCCAGCCCCTCATTGTCCAGTGGCGAAGCAAAGGTCCAGAGATAGAAACAGACTCATTCAGGGTCTCACAGCCAAACAGGTAGAGAAAAGACTTTCCTTGTGTTGCCCTGTCTCCAAGGAGACGCAGTGTCAGTGTCCCCAAGCATCTTAACAAGTCAGGGTCAGGGTTACGGCTCTAGACCTCACAGCTGCCTGTTTGAACCCTACAAGCCCCTCACCCTTAACACAGCCCAGTTTGTCCTCCATAATCTCCATCACAGCAAATGGCTGCACCTGGCCCCCCAAGCCATCCGCGATACCTTCCTCCACCCCACACCCAGTCTTGCCCGGTCTGTCCGTTTATTTCCTGAGTCCTGGTCAGGCCCCCGCTGCTCTGGTGTCCTTGTCTCTAGCTCCTTCCGCCCGCTTCTGGGAAACCTGCCCCGACCCACCAGCGGGAGATGCAGACTCTTCTCAAATTCTCTTCTATCACACTACGCAGCAATTACCTATGGTTTCCCAAACCAGCCGGTGAGCTCCCAGGGGGCCAGGATGGGGTCTTGTTTGTCTCCAAATCTCCAGTTTGCTGGTGGGGGAGGGAAGGCAAAATGAGTGTGTGCTGTGTTTGTTGAGTGAACATAACAGCCTATCTCCTATTAAAGCAGCTCCTGTATTGGGAAACTCACTCATCCTGGGATGAGCCACCTAGCTTATATTTATTTTAAAAGATTTATTTGTTTGGCGGCCCTGGGTCTTAGTTGTGGCACATGGGAGCTTCCACCTTCCTTGCTGCGTGCAGGATTTTTTTTTTTTTTAGTTGCCGCATGTGTGGGATCTAGTTCCCAGACCAGGGAATCAAACCCAGGCCCCCTGCATTGGAGTCTTAGTCACTAGACCACCAGGGAAGTCCCCCCACTACTTAGTTTTTGTCAAGTTTTGATTGCTAATGGGGAAAAATAAATCCTATCTTGGGCTTATGTGAAGTCCACTTCCTTGCAGGAGTCCTGGGTTTGTCTTCTAAGACCATCCAGTTTGGCTAGGGGCTTGCTCCTTTAAGTGGGGTTCAAGGTCCAGCAAAGAGGAAACTTGTTAGAAATGCAGATTGTCAGCACCCACCCCAGATCTACTGAGTCAGAAATTCTCGGGGTAGATCCTGGCCGTGGGCTTTCCAGGTGGGTTAAGAATCCACCTGCCAATCAGGAGATACGGGTTTGATCCCTGGGTCAGGAAGATCCCCTGGAGCAGGAAATGGCAACCTACTCCAGTATTCTTGCCTGGGAAAGCCCATGGACAGAGGAGCCTGGCGGGCAACAGTTCATGGGGTCACAAAAGAGTCGGACATGACTTAGCAACTAATCAACAACAAGACCCTGGCCATCTATGGTTTAACAAGCCCGTCACCTGACTCCACCTCAAATCTTATTAAAGATTTGAGAACTGCTGTTCTAGACACTGGCTCCCAATTGCTGTTCCACAGATGGTCTGTATCAGAATCACCTGGAGAACATTGACAATTTCACCCTCAGAGATTTTTATTCAGTAGGTTCAGATAGGAATCATATAAAATACAAGACACTTAGTTTAATTTGAATTTCAGATAAACAATGAATATTTTTTTAGCATGAGGATGCCCCAAATATGAAATTCATGAAATTCAAATTATTTTAACTGTGCATCCTGTATTTTTATTTGCAAAATCAGGCAACCCAACCTACTTCTAACAAGCTTCTCAGCAGATTCAGCCAGGTTTGGCCTAAATCCTCCGACCACTTGTATATTCTTATCACTTCCCCCTTCCAGACATTATATTTTTGTTGATGTAGGCTAAGATAACATGCACTTTTGGCAGCCACATTTATGATATTGACTCAAATTGAGCCTGTGACCACTGAAAACCCCTAAATTCTTCCTAAATATGCTGCTTCTAACATATGTCTGCTGCTGCTGCTGCTGCTAAGTAACTTCAGTCGTGTCCGACTCTGTGCGACCCCATAGATGGCAGCCCACCGGGCTCCCCCGTCCCTGGGATTCTCCAGGCAAGAACACTGGAGTGGGTTGCCATTTCCTTCTCCAATGCATGAAAGTGAAAAGTGAAAGTGAAGTCGCTCAGTCGTGTCCGACTCTTCCTGACCCCATGGACTGCAGCCTACCAGGTTCCTCCGTCCATGGGATTTTCCAGGCAAGAGTACTGGAGTGGGCTGCCATTGCCTTCTCTGAACATATGTCTACCTCACTCCAATTTTAGAAAGTTCGTTTGGGACCCAGCGTCAGGATGTGGCATTTCTCATTATCCGGTTTCACCTTCTCAGACTCCTTCCATCTTTTCCGTCTGTTGAGTCTTTTTAGATTCTGACTCTGAATTTCTGAACCTTCCCAAGTGGTGTTCTCAGTGAATCTGGTCATCAGGTTATCAAAGTTCTCTCCAGTCAATGGTGAACATACTAGATCAGACATGGGTGAGGACGGAGCCCTGTGGTCCTTCCCTAGATATGCCCATCTAATGTGACATGGACCCCTTCATTAGCTCCCTCTGAGCACAGGTTAATCCACCCACCAATTAAAATAGCACGGAATGTTAGTTCCCACCAACACAGTGTCTCTCTCTCCTTATGAAATCTCACAATAATTCCGTAATAGATAATATCAGATAAGGGCTTCCCTGGTGGCTCAGATGGTAAAGAGTCTGCCTGTAATGCGGGAGACCCGGGTTCAATCTCTAGGTCAGGAAGATCCTCTGGAGAAGGGAATGGCAACCCACTCCAGATCTGACGTCTGCAATAACTTCCTGGTCTACTGGTCCAGCGACCCTGGCTAGGAAAGAAGTGGGCTCAGCATACAATGATTCAATCTTAGGGGCCTGGCCTCTCCTCTAGGGGCTCAGAGGTCATTCTTCTGATAACGTGCCTCAGATTCCTGCCTGGCGCCCTCCATTACCAGGTGAAGCTGGCAGAATTCACCATCTGTCCTAGTGGAAACCCAGACAGCATCCATCTTCTGTCTTCCTGCCCCTCTCTTTTCCTTCAGGCGCTTCTGAAAGACTGCCCCCAGCAGCCTAGCCATCTCGGCCAGGCATTCTCCTAGTGCTGGCGATAGGATTTCTCCTCTAGGGGTGTGGAGACCTGAGTACACTCAGAACTCCTCCCACCAGCTTCCCCTGCCCTGCCCTCAAGGAGCTCAGGCCAAGTTCTTGGCTGGGGAGCCTCGCCCACATTGAGGGCAATCATGCAGAGCAGCATCACTGAGAAGCTGCCTCCATGGCTCTCGCGGGGGCCCGAGCACTTTTCCCCCACACCCCCAGTGCATCTTCTGCATTGCCAGGTGCTGGGTAGGCTCAAGGGAGCTGGAATGAAGGGCTGGTCCCCTCCCGTTGAAGGGCTAGAACAGGGGTCAGACACAGACAATAAATTGAGCCTCAGTGTCTAAAGAGGTGAGGACAAAAGCTGTGGGGGCACAAGGAGGGAACGGCTCATCCTTCGTCAGAAGCAGGGAAGGCTTCCCAGAGGAGGTGACATTGGGGCTGGACTCGGAAGGATGTGCTGGAGTTCCCCAGGTAGGGAAGAGAGGCAATGGAATTCTAGCACCGGGAACTGCATGGGCAAAGGCTCAAAGGAGTGGGAGTGCCTGTTTGGGGACAGGTGACCCAGGCTGGGGAGCTGGATGTTGGCTTCAGGATAAAGTATAGCACTGGATAAAGCTGCAAGATCTCATGAGAAGAAATACAAAGGGGTCTTGAAGACTGTATCAAGGATCCTGCTTGTAGTCCTCAGTCCTATCTCCCTTTTTTTTCAAACATTAGATTTTTTATTTTGTATTGGGGTATAGCCGATTAACCATGTTGATGTAGTTTCTGGTGAACACCAAACGGACTAAGCCATACATATACATGAATCCATTCTCTCCCAAATGCCCCTCCCACCCAGGCTGGGACATAACACTGAGCAGAGCCCCAGGTGCTATGCAATAGGGCCATCTCCCTGTTTGTCACCTCTTTATTCCAGGCACTGAGCCCCATGTGTTTCAGGCACTTGGCTGGCACCAGGAATTGGGGCTGAAAAGCCCTCGGCCCACAGGTGGAGTGAGACTTATGAGCCCACAGTGACAGTGAGGGGGGAGAGCTCCCGAGAGGGGAGGAGGGAGGCTTCCAGAAAGTGATGACGCCTGTGAGCAGTGACTTTGAGGTCATACCAGAGTCAAGTGCAGAGCATCCCAGGGAAAGGGAGCGGTGGGGGGGCGTGGGGGGGGGGGCGCCAGGGAGACCTGGATGCAAGAGGGATGGAGAATCTGTGTGGACGTGGCAGTTGGAGAGGTTGGTCCAGGAAGCAGGTCCAAGTCGTATCAGGACTGGGAGCCAGGGTGACTGGAAGCCACTGGAGGCTGTTAACCAGGGCAGGACAGGGTCTGATTTGCTCCTGGCCCAGGCTCCCAGGTTGCTGATGATGGAAGATGAACAGAAAGAGGTCAGGGCAGAGGGGTGGGCAGACAGGATGCTGACGCCAGAATGGACCGGAGGCAGAGGCTTGAACTGAGGTGGTAATGAGAGAGGAGGAGATGGGTAAATGTGAGCAATGTCAAGATGGAATATGGGACCAAACTTGATCTTGGTGAGCTGTGGTGGGCCAGGACAATGGGGGTCTCCAAGCTCCATGGAAGTCCCTGGCTCAGGGCATGAGACGAGCAGAGCTCTGGGTGGGGCTTGGTGAGTGGGTGATACTTGTGGGTTACCCTCAGAGAAAGCATGGTAGAGCTAGGGTTGCAGGGCTGGGGTAGGGACAGGCAGGAAGCAGGCAAGGCTTAGAAAAACAGCTTTGTTCTGTAAAGCCCGAAGAGACTTCTTGAAGAATCTGGATGATGCTTCCAGGCACAGGATGAGAACAGAGGCTCAGAGAGGGGCAGGAGCATCCTCAGGGTCACACAGCAAGGCATGGAGAACCCTGGCCTAGACCCAGACACTTGGGCAGATGAACATGTGAAAGGAGCTTGTGTTCCCATTACCGCTGTCACCTCCTGTCACTGTCCCCTGCAAGGCTTTTTCCTCTCCTGGTCCCCCTCTCTCTTCTCTGCCTTTCAGACGCCACGGCTCTGCACACTTTGAGGCCAGTGAGGAGAGTATGTGTTGTGGGGGGTGGGGGGGTGTATTGCAGGAAGGCCCCATCTGGGATGTCCAGACATGCCTGATTCCTTCTCTTCCCACTTCCCTCCACCCCTTCCCTCCCTCCCATCCCACTCCCTGGGAAGGAGGCCTCCCTGTTGCTTAGCAACCAGCAGAGCCTTGGAGAAAGGAAATGGAAATAGCTCGGGAGGTGCCTCCCCTCTGTTAAGATAAGTCCTTGGTGTGTAAGTGCTTGTGCTTGTGTGTGTGTGTCTGTGTGTGTGTGTGTACATGCATGTGCAGGGTGCATACAGGTGCACGCTCTTCTTTGGACCATGGAGCCACCACTTCTCACCTTCTAAGCCATGCTGATTCCCAAACCACCCTGAACTGGCGAAAGGATGTGGCTGCCTGGAAAGTTAATGTCAGTGCCACTTTTGGTCACATCCTCTCAAGCGATGTTTCCAGAACAAAGGAGGGGACGGTCCTGTGGGCTTCAGCCCAGATAGGCCCCCACCTGGAATGCTGACTTTGGAAAAGTTGGCCAGATCAAAGTAGGAACCGAAAACTGCATCTGTGGTGGGAATAGGGCTGAGCCTGGTCTCTGCAGGGCTGTTCGGGAGCAGACTGGGATGGGGAGCATGTGTGGTCTGTGATTCCAGGGGCCAGAGCCAGAAAAATGGGTACTGGGGAGTGAGAAGCAGGTATTAAACTGAGCCTGAAGGAAAAACAAGAATAAAACCTGGGGAACTGCCAGCAGGTGTGCAGGCAGGGGCCAGCAGTCAGGACCAGGCATTGCTACGGCGGCAGAGAGCTTTGTCCTGGATGGTTACTAGGCCCCTGAAGGCGACAAGCCTCCTTAGAGGCCATCTAGTCCGCCTTGAATCCACCCCACCTTACCGATGGGGACAGCCAGTGTCCGATGCCCCCTCATGCCCTGAGGTGTGACCCACAGGTGCAAACCTGCCGCGGCCCGGCTCTGCAGCCAGAGGGGAAGCGGATTAGAGCCATGAGTGGGCCTTTAAATCTCCAGGATTAACCCGCGCCAAGAGGAGCTTAGCAGGTGGCCGAGAAGTGACCATCCCTTCGGGTGTCTGTGTCTGTCCCGCAGGGCCGAGGCCAGCCGCTCCGGGGGCAGCCACCATGTCCTCCACCGTGAACAACGGGGCGGCCAGCGTGCCGTCCCCGTCCGACGCGGCGAACGGCTTCCCGCAGCCGGGCGCCTCGTCGGGGGCCTGGCCGCGGGCAGAGGAGGAGCTGCGCGCCGCGGAGCCCGGCCTAGTGAAGCGCGCGCACCGCGAGATCCTGGACCATGAGCGCAAGCGGCGCGTGGAGCTCAAATGCATGGAACTGCAGGAGATGATGGAGGAGCAAGGGTGAGCGGGGGAAGGGGGCGGGGCCGGGAAGGACTCAGGGCGGGGCCGGGGCGGGGCCAGCGTTGGGATCCCGGAGCCTGAAAGGTCAGAATCTGAACTATTGCAGGCCCAGTTGAACTTTCATTCATGTATTACTTTATTCTACCAATAAGCTGTCTTGAACTCCTGCTCTATATCAAGCTCTCATATGGGCTTAGAGTCACAGCAGCCAAGGAGACACAGCCCATGCCTTCGGGAAACATCCAGTCTGGTGTAGGAGAGGGGCATGTAAACGTCAATGACAACTCAAGGCCTCAGTTTTCCCGTCTGTAAAATGGGTGGTTTAGCAGCCTGGTCTACAGCCAGGTGTGGCAGCCAGGCAAGAACGCACAGCGGGCCCCTACTACGTGTGAGGGCTGCCAGTGGTTTCAGCAAGGGAATTCCAGCCAGCAGCCACACCCAGAAGCTTAGATTTCACCCTGTCTAGTTCAGAACCAGGGGCACACAAGTGGGCCAGATGCTGTGCTGGGCAATGTTGGTCCCCAGAGCCAAATTGGAGTCACTTCCTCAAAGACCCCTCTCCCAACCCCTATTCCTTAACCATCTCAGAAGGGAAACAGGCATGTTAACACCAATTCCACCATAAAATAGGTTAGAATCAGGATTATAGAAAGGACAGCAGGACAGGAAAGGGTCAAGTGCTTCAGGAGCTCGGAGGGGAGATTCTGAGAGAAGACATTTGAATGGACCTTGAAGGATGAGTAGGAGTTTGTCAGGCTGAGAAGGAGGGATTGTGCATCAGTCAATAAAGATTTAGGGACCTCCCCTGAAAATCCAGTGGAGACAGGACAGCCATCATATGTGGAACTGGAGGCAAAAAAAAAAAAAAAAAAAGTGGAGAACAGAGCCATTCCCATCTCTACAGCTCCAAGGAAACTTGGAGTTTCCAAGGCTCCTTTCTGCATCTGCCTGAGCAGTTTGAAACTACTGGGCTGGCTGTTGAGGGAGTCAAAGTGAGGAGCTGGGCCTGCCCAACAGGCTGGCACTGTCAGAGAGCTGAAAAATCAGAAAAGCCCAGGACATTAGGGCCTGGAGCCACGTGGGAGCAGACCGCCTGTGTACAGCGGTCCTTCCAAACCACACCTTTGTCTGTTCATCCCCAAGAGGCAGCCAAGACAAGGCTCACTCGTCCCTGTGGAGCCCAGAAGACACTGAGGCTTAGACAGAGATTGCCGCTGCCACCACAGGCCCTTAGGAAGAGAGGGCCAAGGCTGCCGAGCAGGGCCGCTTGTAAGAAAAGGGCGCAGGAATGTGGTGTTCACCTCCAGCTGGAGACCAGGTGGGGGTGGGGAGGATCCCTGCAGAGAGGCATGGATGGGTAGAAGGCTGTTGCAGACAGACAGAAAGGAGACTTCCAGTTGGTAATGAAAACAGGCTTGATGAGCTGTGGATGTGACCGAAGAAATGAGATCCCCGGGGGTTAGGGTGGGGAGTGGAGTATCCTTCTGCAGAGAGTCCCAGACCTTAATTAAACCTGCAGATCCTGCTGAATTGAGAGACTCCGGGAGTGGAGGGAGTGTGGGCGGGTGGGCGTTGCTAGGGAACAGGACGCCTGGGACAGTTGAGAGCCAGCCTTCCGTGCTTCGTTCTAGGAAAATACCCCTTTCCCCACACAAGCCCCGCCCCTTCTCCCTCACAGAGCCCTGCCCACTTCCCCTCACAAACCCCGCCTTCTTCCACTCCAAAGCCCCGCCCCCGCCCCTTATAGGGCCCTGCCCCCTTGCTAAGCCCCACCCTCTTCACCGAACTTTCCCCTTAGGAAAGCCCTCCCTCTCGCCCCAAACTTTCAGGAAACGCCTAAGGGCCCTCACTCATGGCGCCCCCTTCCCACAAGTCCCCTATCTCCCCCTGCCCTAGCAGGCTTATTATCCCAGGGGGCAGCCTCAGGTGAAGGGGGATGACACTTGACCGTGTCTTTGGTATCTAATCGCCTGGCATCAAAGGCTCATTCCTCGCTGGGATGCACTCAACAGGTCGTCTCCAGATATTCCATCAGGGACCCTTCCGCCACCCAAGCTCTCACTCCAGGTGGACCTTAGAGTGGTCCACGACTCAGTCGTGTCCAACTCTTTGCGACCCCATGGACTGCAGCCCACCAGGCTCCTCCCTCCATGGGATTCTCCAGGCAAGAGCACTGGAGTGGGTTGCCACTTCCTTCTCCAGGGGATCTGCCCAACTCAGGGATCGAACCTGGGTCTCCCACATTCCAGGCGGACGCTTTAACCTCTGAGCCACCAGGGAAGCCAAGTCTCCCATAAAGCTAGCCCTCCGGTTATCAACCCTCTCCCTCTGCCATCTCTTAGCGGCTGCCCAGTTTGTAGATGCCACAGCCACTCTGGAACCCAAGAATTGGGGCTTCTAGCTCTGGTCCTTGACCTTGGGCAAGCCATAGCTACTGGCCTGTTAAGTAGGGGGTTGTTCTGAGGGGCCTGTGGACTAAGGCAAGTACAGGGCTCCCACACCCCACTCCAGTCCCCAGAAAGTGCGCCACCAACACTAGGGACCTTTGCTCTGCTAAAAATCCAGTCATTAATATCCATTTCTAGAAACACTGGTACATTTGCATTTATTTACCAGATTCGCAGGCATCTGACAAATATTCCTGCTAGTCACGGAAACACACATTCTTTGGCCCCATTAAAAAGCAATCCCTTTCTTAATACTGATGGATGGTGGCTAATTCACTGGTGATGGATGCTGCCTTTGGAGCCATCTTCCTGGGCAGTCTCTAGGGGCAGCCTACAATCACTGTGGAGGCAGGGACAAAGCCCCCAGCTTCTGTGAGGTGATGTTCCAGTCCTGGCCCCAAACATCCCCCTTCCCACATCCTACCCACCATGTCCCTTCCCATGAGGACCACTGAGCTGGGCTTGGAGCTTTGAGCCCTCCCCTCTCACTGCTCTATCTCTTCATCTGTAAAATGGGCCACTACCCACCCCACCCCCACCCCACCCCCCAGAGCCACAGTGAAGATCAACTCAATGACCAAGAAAGTGATTTTCTAGGAAATGCTGGATCTGGGCAAAGGCAGGCAGAAGGAGACATTTTCCACTCTGGGGACCTCTTTTAAAATGTATTGTCCCCTCACCCCACCCCAGTCCCAGAGGGCAACCCAAGAAGTCCCCAGAGCAAAAATGAATTTGATGCATTTTCCCAAATTGTGGAAGTGGCAGTGAGGGAGCCAGGCTGGCTGGGGAAGCAGCTGAGCCAGGAGGCTGGGGCGCTGAGACAGCATCCTGCCTACCCTCTTCCTGCCTGAGCCCTTGACTGTCAGCCAGCCGGGCCTCCTGCATGGCCTTGAGTTGGCAGATGCTGCTGCATCCACGGGGCATGGAAGGTTTGGGAACCAGCCTCCTTCTCCATCTCAGCCTTTGCCTCCTGGGAGAGCAGAGGGGAGAGGTTCAGGTGATTCCTGACCCAGGACCATGCTGACCTGGGAGGAATCTGGGGTAGAAAAAGGCACAAAGCCTGGGACAATTAGACCCTCTGTCCCCATTGCTCTGGGACAAATAATCCCCAATCACTACCATTTCTTGAACACCTACTGTGTGCCAGGCACTGTGCAAAGTGCTTTTATGTATCATCTCCCTTAATCCTGCAACAATCTTGAGAGGCAGGTTACTATCCCGTTGTACAGATGTACAGACTCAGACTAAGAGAAGTATGTGGACTTGTCCAAGGTCACAGATCCAGAAAGTGGGAGCAATGAGATTCAACAACTGTTGCGCCAGAATTCAAAAGCATTTTTGGAGGCCCCATGTGGCAGGCAAGGAGCCAGATGCTGGGGACACAAGGTCAATTCAGACAGACAGTGTCCCTGTCCTCAGGGAATTCCCAGGCCAGTGCAGGGTGCAGAAAAGTCAACAGATGAAGACAGCAACCACCCCTCCAGGAGGAACCAGGAGGCTGAGGTTGCTATGGAAACACAAATGCTAGCACCTAACCTGGTTGGGGAGGCAGGAGGATTTGTCCTGCTATAAACTTCCCATGAGTCACATCTTTGTGTTCAGCCATGGTTATTTCCACAGAGTAAACCTGGAAGTTAATTTATGAATCAAAAGTTGTATTCCTTTTTTTTTTTTTAAGGCTTTTGAAAAGAATTGCCAAATTGCTCTCCAAAAAGACTGAGTCAATCCCAAATGCTTGTTGAAGGAGAGGAGGGAAGAAGGGAGAAAAGAGATGGGGTCCCTGACAGGGAAGGATGCACCATTTTCATGGATAGGGTGGGGTGGGGGGTGAGTTGAGCTTGCTGTGTGCACAGACAGCTCATGGTCACATGATAGAGAAGGTGGGACTCCAGTTCCTATTTGGCCACCATGTTTTCTGTCCAGGGCAGCCCAGGAGGAGGAGAGGGTGGGAGCTTAGGAGACAAGACTCAGTTAGCAACAGCCCCTGGACAGCTGGTGTGTGCTGGGCACAGGGCCAGGGGCTGGGTGAGCACAGATGCCCCAGGGGTCAGCATGGACATGGGCTGGGAGGCCTGGACAGCTGTCACATTGGTGGTGTGAGAGAGGTGACAACGACCCCAGGATGCAGGAACAAAGATGAACAGTAGATAATTCTGGGCTTTGGTCCCCAGCCTGAGACTGGGCTCAGGGAGGGAGGGAGAGCAGAGGAGAGAAGTCAGGAGCCTCCATCCAAGGCCCAGACTACATCCACCCCCACCCCCATCCCAAGCTGGGAAGCCGTGGATCTACCCCTGGGATCCTGGACTGGCCACTCGGCAGCCTTGACCTTGTAGAGGCAGGGATGCACTGAGGACCTCCCCAGGCTATGGTGAGGAAAGCAGAAAAGACCACATGTGTGTCGAGGTCAGGGGTCCCCCTTCTCCCCTAAAATGTCTCCAGAGAGGGACTGCAGCCTGGATGTGGGGGGGAGGCCTGTCCCAGGGTGGGACAGGGCCAGGAGGAAGAGCCCAGTCTCCCCAGGAGGTCTCCTCACCTCTGGGAACACTCACTTTAGTTTATGTGTTGGTTTGCCTGGTTGTTGGTTTAGTTGGTTGGTTGACTGATCTGGTGCAGAATGGGTCGGCTTTGAGCTTCCCCAGCGCTGAGAACCTTGGTGGTGGTGTGACCTTGGACAGGTCATATCAAGCTGGAGAGTGCCCACGTGACTGAGGGCTGGGAGGAGGGGCTGGGGGGCAGGTGGGGAGGAAGCCAGAGCCCAGACTGCAGCTCACACCTTCCCTGTGCCCCACAGGTACTCAGAGGAGGAGACCCGGCAGAAGGTCAGGACTTTCCGGCAGATGCTGATGGAGAAGGAGGGAATGCTCACCAGGGAGGACCGGCCTGGGGGCCACGTGTGAGTGCTGCCAGGGTGGGGAGGCCCAGGGCAGGGGGAGGGTGCAGCCTCAGGCCAGCCCTGGGCAGCCTTTCCCAGGGCTCACTCAGGTGGTCAGGGCTGGAGGTGGGAAGAAAGAAGAGGAGGAGGAGAGGGCGTGGGTCTTGTCCACCGGAAGCTCTGGCCTGGCCCAGAGCACTAGGCAAGAGCCGCTGGGCACCTACCTGGGCATCACTGAAGTCCTCTCCCTGCCGCCCTGGGTTCTATCTCTGGCCCAGCGGTGGGAGAAAGAGCCCACATCTCATCTCCGGGAATCTTGGGCTGCAAACCAGGAGACAGAGAAGTGTTCTTTCCCCAGTGTTGTCCTTGGCTGATAGACTAGTCCCTCCGCCCCAACTATTATCACCTAGATAGTGGCCTCCAGAGTAAACATAACCAGTGCACCAAAAGCCATCGCTGGCTTGGCCAAAGGCCCATCCGGTAAAGAGAGCACAGGCTCTGTAGGGGTAACATCTCTGCAGGTGTCACAGGAGAGGAGGAGCACGGGGTGCTGTGGGCTTCGGGTAAGACAAGGAGGTTACGGGGGGGCAGACTTTGTCTGGGAGAACCGTCACCCACTCGAAACCATATGAAGTGGAGCAGCTGCTGTAGGAGGGCGGGGCCGGCCTATCCCTGCAAGTGTCCAGACATGACGGCAGGGTGGGCATCTTGCTGAGGCCCTAAGTCCCTGGGCACATTTGTTGGCAGGAAAGTAAAACAGCAGCAGCGCCTTGCTGTTGTCTTGAGGGCGAACAGCATTGCAGGAGTAGATGGATCTTGAAGACAGGGAAGCCCAGTCTATAGAAATTGTAGACTGTTTCAGGTGGGAGGGTTCCCCTCCTAACCCCACTTAACCTCACTTCTCTGGCTTGAGCAAGAGCCCGAAGCAGAGTTGGTGATGGTGATTTTCCCTGATGGTCCAGTGGTTAGGACTCCACGCATCCACTGCAGGGGGCACGGGTTCAATCCCCGGTCAGGGAGCTAAGATCTAAGATTCCACGTGGCATGGCCAAAAAGGGGGGGAAAAAAAAAACCAGAGTCAGGCCAGCCTCAGGCTTGTGGGGGGTTTGTGGGTGATCTAGGGGAGCCAGGCTCAGCTGGCCTGCTTTCTCCTCCCCTCGGGGTGGGAAGAGGTCACACCACTACTACCTTCTTCTCCCCAGCCTCCCAGAGCCCACAGCACCCCCTCGGTAGTGGCTGTGGCTGCCGCAGTAACACCCCACAGGTTCATCGCCAGGGTGATGCTCCTCCCTCCCTTCCCATCTCAAACCTCCAGACAGCCAGATCTTTCTGCTGCTGAGCGTACTACCTCCAAAACCATCAGGTCCTTCCTGTCTGACCCGTGCCCCCTCAAATGCCCCCGGGGCTCCTCTGGAAAAGCAGCCACCCTCTCCCCTTCCATCCAGTGTGAGGGGAGGAGGCCTCTTCCAGAGCCTGCCTTTGCCACCTTCTCAGGGCACTTTCAGCGATAACCACCCCTCCGGCCCATACCTGCCGCTCTACCCTCCCCTGGGCTCCTTCCTCTTAGTTGGTTTCCAGTCCTTCCCCAACCCTGCTTTCTCTTCCAGCTACCAGCCCACACGTTTCTCTCTTTTCTGCATTAGATTTCTATAGAGCGTGTGGTACACATTGTCTCCACTTCCTTAAGCCACAGAGATCCGGCTTCTGCCCCCATGACTCCCATGACCTGCTGCAGCTCTTTGAGTCTTGCTTGGCCTGGCCCAGGCACCTCTGCAGGACTGGCCTCTCCTGGCACGTGCCACCACTCCGTTTCCCCTCTGGAAACCTGCTTTCCCTCTCCCTGGTTTCCAAGAGTCAGCTCTTTGTGGACTTCATCTTCCTGCCCCTCTGATGGCTTTCTGCTCCTCCCTTCCTCCTGCCCACTTCTTAGGTCTTGGCTCCTCACAAGGATCTGCTAGGTCCTCAGGTCTCTTCCCCAGGTCTGCCTTCTCTTTCCTTCCTGGGGATCCCATCCATCACCAGCTGGAACGCTCTCCTGTTAGTGGATGACTTCCAAGTCGTTTCCAGGAGTCCTGATCTTCTCTTTCCTTGAATGAATGAATAATGCATTTAAGAACCAGGACATGTTGGGAAGGATGTCACGGGAAGGTTGCAATGTCCATCATCAGAAGGAATGCCCTTGAGGGTCTGTACTGTACACCCAACCCTGTACTAGTGCTATGACGGGGGAGGGAAAAAGAAAAAGACATGCCCCCTGCTCTCTGGGTGGAAACACAACCTCCAAGGAGGACTCCTGCTCTGGAAGCAGGGGAGAATATAGAGTTCGCAGGGTCCTGGGATCCTACTAGAATGTTAAAGACATTGAAGACAAGTTTGTTATCAGTTTGGTTGGTGGCTCAGACAATAAAGAATCCACCTGCAAAGGACGAGACCTGGGTTCGATCCCTGGGTCGGTAAGATCCCCTGGAGAAGGGAATGGCAACCCATTCCAGTATTCTTGCCTGGAGAATCCCATGGACAGAGGATCCTGATGGGCTATAGTCCATGGCGGTGCAAAGAGTCTCATATATTTGCTATGAGGGGCTATAGGAGAGGCCCCAGGCCTGATTTATGTCTGTTCCTGCCACCCTTGCCCCCTCCCCCCAGCCCCAGCAGGCCTGGCATGTGGGCTGAGTGAGCAGAAAGGGCAGCCCCTTTGCCTGGAAGCCTCCTTCTCCTCTGTGTGAACTCAGTCATCTGTCAATTGGCCATTAGGCTCCTGGCAAAAGGGAAACAGAACTAGTTAATTAGTGAAACTGCTGTCTGGAGGAAGAGCATGTGACAGGCATCTCTCCCCAGGTCAGAGCCCTTCCCGGGGGCAGCCGGTCCAACAGGTGTCCTGGGTGGTGCTGGGTTCAGCCCCGATTTGCCCCTGGTCCCTCTGCAGTGGACTCTGGCTGGGCCTGCTTTGGTCAGCTCTGTGGGGCTCCGTGTGTTCCGTCACTGGGGAAGAACGCCTCCCTGGCCTATTCCACAGACATGGTGAGGAGTAAACTTGCCAACAAATGTGAACTTAAGAGCAGAAAACACTAAACAAACCTAGAATTCAGTGCAGACACTCACAACTGTGTCTGCAGAGCAGGGAGGGGACGGCTGAGCCAACGTCCACAGTGAGGAAGCCCAGCCAGTAGAGTCCAGGGTCGGCCTGTGTGCACATGAATTCTCAAAATCAATTGCTTAGGTGAACTTGCATTCTTAATCAAAGGTCCCCAAACCATAGATATTTCTTTCCCTCTCTGGGCCTCAGTTTTCTCATCTGTGAAATGGGAGCATGCAATTTCTCTAAATCAGGAATTGGTTTTGAGTGGAATGTGAACCATGGAGAACCACTTAAACATTAGAGAACATTCTCATGACTGGTATTACTTGTGATATATACTATATTGTGAGCCAGGAAGGTCAGAACAGGAGAACCCAGTGTTCTAGCCCTGAGAGGGCCTGCAAAGTGAATGTGGTGGTACCAGCTGCACAAAACCAGCAAAAGAGGCCTCAGCCTAAGTCTGTTTACATCCCTGGAGCTGCCAGGACAAGTCTTACCAGAAGGTTCTGAGACCTTGTATGTCTCTTCAAACATGCATCTCCTCTATGCCTGTCTGCTTCTTTAAATTTTGTTTTATTTATTTGGCTACATCAGGTCTTAGTTCCGGCACATGGGATCTTCATTGCAGCATGCAGGACCTTTTTTTTTTTTTTTTCTTTAGCTGCAGCATGTGAATTCTTAGCTGTAGCATGTGGGATCTAGTTCTGTGGCCAGGGATTGAACCTGGGCCCCCTGCATTAGGAGCACAGAGTCTTAGCCACTGGACCACCAGGGAAGTCCCCATGCCTGTCTTTCAATGCTTCCAGCGATAAAAGATCCCTAGAAAGGACCGGAAAGTAAAAGAGGTCAAACGATAAGGTCGCAGGGAGGGAGGATGGGGCGGGGTGGAGGTGGGGAGCCCTGTCCCCAGCACAGGGTAGAAAGGAAAGATGTGTCTAGGGGTGCAGCCAGCACAATAAGGAGGGCCCAGGGAGGGCCTGGACTCAGTGGCTAACCCAGCTCAATGTCGGAAGGCAAGAAAGGATTCCCTGCCTTCTGTCGGGATCAAGGAAACTTCCCTCCTCCCACCAGCTCGCCCACACAATGTTTGTGGTGCCCTTAAGTTTTGCCAAAGTCTATGGTTTATGTGTCAGGCATTTGTGTGGCTGAGGGCTGTGTGGGGGTGATGGGCCCCGGGACAGGCTGTGGAGTTGGAGATTTCAGGGACAGGAAGCAGGAGGCCCCTGGCTTCAGGAAGAAGAGCGTGGGGAAGAGAGGAGAGATTTGAATGAAGGAATGTGGGGGTGTTTGGCTCTGCGGGGGCAGAGCAATGACATGACCGTCCATCCCCCCAGAAAAACCTCTCATAACACCTGTGTGACTTCTAGGCTGCCAAGGCCAGGATGGTGTTTGGGATCCAAATGACATTTTTTTTGGCCTCACCGTGAGGCATGTGGGATCTTGGTTCCCTGACCTGGGATCAAACCTATGCCCCCTGCAGTGGGAGCAGGGAGGCTGGACCACCAGGGAAGTCCACCAAATGACATTCTTGACACAAGCATCAAGGCTAGCTAACCCTGTCCAATTTGGGTTACATTCTTCTTTCTTTCTTTTTTTTTAAATACAAAAATCAGTCTTCAAAGAGCTGCTTAGTGGGTGCTCTGTTGGAGTTTGTGCCTGAAAATCTCACCCTGTAGCTGTGATCTTGCCCAGTCTCTTTCATGTGTCAAAACCCCTTTTCTCCCTGGAAGAGGAGGTGTTGGTGTGTGAGTGTCCGACCGAGGTCCCTCTGTCTAGCAATGGTGACCGTGTGTGGAGGACCACAGTTGCAGGCCAGGCCTCCTGTCAGGAGCTTCATAGCCAGACTCGTACTTAATCCTCTCCTCAAAGCTGAGCTATTCTTTTCCCCATTGTATAGATAAGGCCCCGGAGGCTCAGTGAGCGTGGTCATGCCTGGATTCAGACCTGTCTGTGTGAATCCAAAGCTCATGTCAGGTCTTTAATGCTCTGCCATCCCAGCCGTGGCCTCCCTCGCTCTGGGCAGGAAAAGGATGAGCCTGGCAAAACCAGGGCTGAGCCTCCATCTGGGAGGGGTGCTGTCTGAGCTGGCTCAGGAATGAAAAATGGAAGATGAGGGGCCATCACCCTGGACCTGGGCCTTTGGAGGGTCCGTTTCTGGGCGTGTCCAGTAAACAAATTTGCACAACATCAGGACTTCAGGGAATTGTCATAACCATCCTTAAGGTAATTAGGATTCATTCCCCTGTTGAAAAAAGAGGCTCAGAGAGGGTCACGCAGCGACTCAGGAACAGCGCATAATTAGGGCACATGTGCAGCTTCAAAGCTCCCAACCTTGCCTTAAGCCCAGCAGCCTTTAAGGACAAAGCAGCCGCTCCTCCAAGTGCCCTCCGGGAACAGACGTCGGTGGCAGAAGATGGCTGGGGGCTCCTGAGCCCGGGAGCGGGGACCAGATGCCGCGGTCCCTGCGGAGTGAAGGGGAGAGTGCGGCAAGATGGATGGGGAGCCCGGGAGGCGGGCAGGGTGCCGAGGCCGGCGCCCGCTGCCACTGGGCAGTGATTGATGACAGCCCGGCAGCAGAAGAGCCGCCAGGCCTCCGGAGGCGGCCGAGAGGAGGAGGAGAGGCTATGAATGTTTCAGAGAGGCAGTGGGGCGGGAGGGAGGACCAGGCGGGGGGGGCGGGGAGGGGGCGAGGGGACGGCGGGAGTAAGGAAGGACAGATATCAGAGACGGGGGAGCTCAGAGAAGGGGAAGGGTCTCAGTGAGAGAGCGGGGCTCGGCGACGGAAAAGGGGGGCTGGGGAGGGGAAAGGGGCTTGGGACGACGCCTCTGGGGTTAAGGGTGCAGGGCGGCTCAATGAGGGGGGCTGAGGCGCAATGAAGGGAACCGAGGGGCAAAGAATCCGTGTCGGGAGGGGCCTCAGCGAGGGGAGGGGCCTCACTGAGGAGGAGGGGGCGCCTGGAGGGTGAGAACCTAGAAGGGGGGGCTAAGTGAGGGGGGAGGGCTCCGTGGTCCTCTTTTTTTTTTTTTTTTTTTGCAAAATAGGGCACGGTTGGTTGGTTGAGGATGGGGACAAAATAGAGCATCGCTGAGGCTGGCGCCCTGTGAGGGAGGCTCCCGGTGTGGTTCCCCAGATCCGCCGCCCCCCACCCCCATGACCTTCGAGGGGTCGGGGCCATCCCCACCCCGCCGCCCGGCCGGGAATGGGTCGGCGGGAAGGCCCGGCCGCCGCCGCGGCAGGTGCTGAGCGTCCCTGTTGCCGGCAGCGTGGCGGAGACCCCGCGGCTGATCGAGGGCGCCGAGCTGGGCCTGGAGTACGCGCCCTTCGACGAGGACGACGGCCCGGTGGACTGCGACTGCCCCGCCTCCTGCTACCGCGGGCACCGGGGGGACAGGTCAGCGCCTGCCGCGGCAGGGGATGGGGGGGTGGGGGTGGAGGCCGCCCCTCCCCCCTCACCTCTGCCCTCGCCCCACCCCGCCCCCTCCTCACCCAGGACCAAGCACTGGTCTAGCAGCTCTGCGTCGCCCCCTCCCAAGAAGAAGAAGAAAAAGAAAGGCGGCCACCGGAGAAGCCGGTGAGAGCCGCCCCTGGGCTGGAGGGGGCGGGAGGGGCGCGGTGGGGCCCCCAGCTGCCCATCCCTGGGCGGGCAGGGCTCTGACACCCCGCACTGTGGGCCCCCCTCACTGAGCCCCTCCCCTTCTCCAGGCCCATTCCCCCACTGAGTGCCCCCTCCCCACCCCACCCCAACGTCGGGCCACCCCCCGAATTACACACGCCCATGACCCAGCCTCTCACCTCTGACCACCTGCTCTTGGTCCCCAGCACCCTCTCCCAGAGGTCCTGCACCCCAGAGGCCAGGGAAGAGGGGCTTGGCTGGGGTCACCTATGGCTCCCCATCTCTACACGCCCCTTCTCCCCTGTCCTAAGTAAGGCCCCGGCAAATGTCTGGGACCCCCACTAATCCCATCCAATTGTCTGTCTCCCCTTCTTTCTGCCCCGCCCTCAGCAAAAAGAGGAGACTAGACTCTGAGTGCAGGTCAGTGATGAGGGTGGGGCAGGGAGGGACCGGCTGGGCCGGGAGAGGATGTCTGTGGGTGGAAGAGGGTCCAAGGCCACCCCCCAGAGGCTGGAGGCCTGCACCTCAGGGCCTGGGCACCAGCCAACATGCCGGCGCTTCTCCGCTGAGGCCAGAAATCCCATCACTGGCGCCTCTAACCTTTGATTTTGAAACAGTCCTGGCTCACAGTGCCCAGGGGGGCTGGAAAGGTGACGAGGGGACAACACAGGCCGCTCCACCAGCTTCTCTCAGGGACCGAGTGGACCCTCAGGGCCTTGATTCGCTGTAGGATGACAGCTGGCCTGAAGTCCTGGAGTCCCCTTTCCAACTTCAAGGCTGCAGGCGCCTAGGCTTCCCCAGCCATCTCCACCACCATGCCACCCCCACCCATCCCAGGGCCCCAGTTCACTAGACCTCCCCCCCCACCCCCGGCACTGTGTCCGCAGCTGTGGGAGCTCCTCACCCCTTCGCAAGAAGAAGAAGAGTGTGAAGAAACACCGCCGAGACAGGTACCCTCTGTCCCCGGGGGCCTCCGCTCACTTCTGTGGGACCCCCTCCCCCATGACCAAGGCTGTGCGTGGGCTCAAGAGAACCTTTCTGTGGTCCTACAGGTCTGAATCTGGGTCCCGGAGGAAGAGGCGGCACAGGTGAGTGGTGCCCCGTGGAGGCGGGACAGGAGGACGTGGACAGAGGCCAGTGGCCCCCTTGCAGGGCCCGAGGAAGCCACGATGGGAGGAGGGCTGCCAGGGTCCTGTCCGGCTCCCTCTTCCCACACCAGGGACTCCTCCCGAGAGCGAGACAGAGCGCTGGAGGGTGGGGGAGGAGGAAGGCCATTTGCAACCCTTGTTTGCCCCAGAGTCAGCCTTGCCTTGGGAGCCCCAAGAATGTCCAGACAACACAGTAGACTGGTCCAGTGTCCAAGGGATAGATCTGTGGAGGTGCCAGTTGGGAAAGCAGAAACATCAGGACCCCAAATTCGCAGAGAAAGGGCCTGCAGGCAAATGGACCTCCCTGAGGTAGAAGGGCGCAGTGAGTAGGAGACAGGGCGAGCGGGCTGTGCCTACATGTGGAGTTTCTGGGGGGCCGGTGCCAGCCCCCCAAGAGGCCTAACTGCCAGACTATGAAACCTCCACTCTGTGGGGCTGGGAGGCAGCAAGGGGCTCTGAGCAGGACAGCAAGACCGTGACTTTTTCAGGATAGACTGTAGAGAAGGAGGTGTAAGGCCAGAACCCAGGTAGAGGCATGCGGGTGGAAAGTGGAAGAAAACTCAGCATGGAGGACAGGAAGCTGTGGGGCAATCACATCCCCACTGTTGGCACTGGAGCCAGAGCCCCCCCACCCACCCCCCCAGCACCCCTGAGGAGGGCAGAGTTCTCAGTTCCATTTCCGGCAGGGAGCATTTGCCCACGGCCACACCTTAATCCCAGAGCTTCCCTGGTGGCCCAGCGGTAAAGGAATCTGCCTGCATTGCAGGAGATGCCGAGATGTGGGTTTGATCCCTGGGTTTAGAAGATCCCCTGGAGAAGGAAATGGCAACTCACTCCAGTCTTCCTACCCAGAACATCCCATGGACAGAGGAGCTGGGGGGCTACAGTCCATGGGGTCACAAAATACTGGGACATGACTGAGCGACTAAACACCACCACCACCTAGTCCTGGCCCTCCCAGTCCCCCGGTTTCCCATCTGCCCCCTCCCCTGCCACCCCCTCCAGTCCTTCTGGGTCAGTGGGGGCCCCTCCTGCCCTGTCTCTGTCCCATTCCCGTCAGTCCCAGGCAGGACCAGACCCACTCCCCATGGGGAGCCTGAGGCCCAAAGCAGGCAGCACGGGTTCTAGAAGCCAAACCTCTGGACTCCTGGGCCCGCCCCTGACCCACTCTGCTCTCAGATGAAACACATTCTGGCATTTCTTAGCATCACCTTGTTTCTGGTCGGAAGGAGGCATCTGTTCAGGACTAGAGGGATTGAGCAGGAGTCTGGTGGCATCAGGGAGGGTGGGGCTGAGAGACCCACAGTGGTGAGACCTTAGAAGCCTGACCAGAAGCTTCTCTGTCCATCTCGGTCAAAGACAGAAGGAGCTGGGTTGCAGGGCTCGCCTCAGAAAGCAGGATAGGATGGGAGGGGATCCAGAAGAGTAACCCCAAAGCAGGAAGATCATGAAGCCCAGGAGAAAGCATTTCTTTCCTAAACACCAGGCTTGGACCACATAAGACAAAGGGGCAGGAGGCCTGGACTCCGCCCTAGAGAGCCCCGTCTGAGGGAACCTGGGGCCCAGGGAACACAGCTGAGGTGTGGAGGGGCCACCCCCACTGTGGTGACTCATCAGAGGGGCTTCTCCCAAGACCAATGCCAGAAGGAAAGTGCAGGTTACCCCTCCTTCTGGGGCCGTGGTCACATCTCCTATGGCACTCCTAGGGGGGAACAGAAGCAGAGCCCAGATGCAAGGCAATCCAGGCCAGGACTTACAGGAGGAGGGAAGAAGGCCTGGCAGAGTAGCAGGGACCAAAGCAGTGGGGTAGGATGGGGTGGGCGGGTCCATCCCGGCCCAAGAGAGGAGCACACCTCAGAACCACACCTGGACACAGCCCAGCTGCAGGGCTCCCAGGCCCCGCCCTCCCCGGGCCAGCTCGGGGCTCAGGCTGTGCTGTCAGGGTAGTCTCTGCTTTCTGTAGATCTCGAAGCCCCAAGAGCAAAAGAAAAGAAAAGAACAAAGAAAGGAAAAGGTGAGTACCCTCTCCCACTCTCCAGCCCCTCAGCCCGCTCCCCCTATCCCCCTCAAAAAAACCCCTGGCCTTCTGGAATCACAGAATCAGGCCCTTGAAGATAGCTCAAGTTTGTCCCTGCTGCCCAGATGGAAAAATTCAGACCCAGAGAGGAAGCCAAGAGTGCCCTCCTCCACCCCGCTCCCCACCCCCCTCCATCACAGTCATAAGAACACCAGCTGAGGGCCAAGTGAGATCCTGGGAGGCTGGGATTGCCTAGAGAGAAGGACGCCTTTTTCCTAATACTGACACATGACCCATGACCCACATGGACTAGCTCTGTACCCAGGATGGGCATGGGCTTGTGTTATTTTTGTAGGAGACTATGTGGGGGAGGTATGGGGGCCATGGGAGGAGAGGGAGATTTTGGGGGTGGGGGTTATGGGGGGGAGAGTATGGGGGCACCTCCCCCATGAGCTATGGGGGAGGGGGGAGACTACATGGCCAGGGGCAGGGATGGAAGCAGAGGCTTCCACCAGGCCTTCACAGATATCATCCCGGGAGATGGGGCAGAACATGAAGGCAGCCGTTTTCTCTCCCAGGCCGCATGCAGAGTCTCCAGGCCGCAGGTCCCATCGTCACAGCAGCGGCAGCTCCCACAGCCCCTCCCTGTCCTCCCATTACAGTAATTCCAGATCACCCAGCAGGTAGGTGCCAGGCTACTGGGGGGCTCTCAGGGGTGGCTGAGCTCCCTTTCTGCTTGAGGGAGGGCACCTGCAGTCCCCAAGGCTAGGTAGTGGCGCTGATGGACAGACAGGAACCGCATCAGTGGGTAGCAGTGCTGGGCGCCTGCTAGGTCGCTTCAGTTGTGTCCCGCTCTTTGTGACCCCATGGACTATAGCCCCAGCCAGGCTGGCTTCTCTATCCATGGGATTCTCCGGGCAAGGAGACTGGAGTGGGTTGCCATGGCCTCCTCCAGGGGATCTTCCCCACCCAGGGATCGAACCTGCACCTTTTACATCTGCAGTTTCGGCGGGCGGGTTCTTTACCCCCAGCGCCACCTGGGACCGTGGTGCTGCCCTTGCCCAAAGGCGCCCCCGACTGTGATTGGGGACCTAGGCAATGTGGGGGCTGGGAACTTGCTCTCTCCCTGGAAGGGTTTCCTGGCGATGGGAGGGCGCAGGGGAAGGGGTTGGGGAGGAAGGAGGGAGGGACGGGAGCTTGCAGGCCGGGCATCCCACGCCGGCTCCCCCTATGCAGGCTAAGCCCCAAGCACCGAGACGACGGGCGGAAGACGGGTAGCCAGCGGTCCAGCGGGAGCCGGTCGCCGTCCCCATCCGGCGGCAGCGGATGGGGGTCGCCCCAGCAGAACGGTGGCAGCAGGCAGCGGAGCGGAGCGCACGGGGGCCGCCCGGGCTCGGCGCAGAGCCCGCTCGATGTACGTACGCTTGGCTTTGCGGAGGGTTCCCGCGCCGAGCGGTGGGTCGGGGGCGGAGCGGGGTCGCCCCGGGTCGCCGCGGGGTAGGGGCCAGTGAGCGCGAGGGGGCTGGCCGCTCCCCCCTCCCCGGGGCCCGGCCCGCACCGGAGCGGCCAGGAGGGCCGGTGGTTTCGCCCAGCTGGCCTTAGTGTCGGGGTGCGGGGGGTCTGCACCCCTGACCTCGGCACACTGAGGGCCAGAGCAGGGTGACCCCCAGGGCCTCAGTCAGTTGGGTAAAGAGCTGAGAGGGAACCCAGGCCTTCGGCCGCTTCCCGCAGACATACGGGGTGGGAGGGGGCGCGGACTGTGGGAGAGGTCGCAGTTGGGAGCGAGGTTCAAGAGTCAGGACCGCCCCCCCCCCCCGGGCGTCACTGGCGCCCCGAGCCTCCCTCTCCCCACCGAGTCCGTAACCCCTCTGGAGAGCCCGTCCTTCCTCAGCCCCCTCACAGCCCCTCTGCCTCTCTCAGACCCCTTCCCCGTCTGTCCCCTTGCATTTCTGCAGTCACTGCTCCAGGGAAAACCTGTCCTTTTGAGGGGGCATTGCTTAGACAGGGGTCTCAAACCTGCGGCTTCACTTCCCTCGGCCCATCCTTCCTAAGGCACCTCCCCGCACACGGCTCCCTCAGAGGTGCTGTTCTCACCCAGCTTCTAGGAGGGCCATGGGGCGGTCTGGTGACTGATGAGGGAGCCTTTCCTGGGAGGATGGGCTGGGCCAGGGCGGGAGGCTCTCCCAGGTCACATCCCCTTTTGTCTGTCCATCTTAGAGTCCCGGGTGGAGCCCCCCACAGGGAGAGGGGGACCGCAGTGCTGGCAGGGGCCCTGGATGGGCACAGGGGGCTTGGGGTGGGTAGGCCGGCAGGTTCCCCCTCCCAGACCTGCAGGCTACCCCTAGGAGCCTCAGTAGGGAAGTGGGGGAGGGGGGTGCTGTCCCTCCCCAGACCTCAGGTCTCAGCAGCAAACATGTACGTGTTGGTCAGTTTCATTTTGATTTTTGGCTGTTTCCTTTCACTCCTTTTCTTTTCTCAAACACCCTTACTCCTATGGCCTCAGCGAGGAAAGCCAAGGGCAGCTGACAAAAGGCTCTGAGTCTCAAGATCATTTTTATTTAAGGACATCCCATGTCTTGAAACCGCCCCACCTGGACAGGGTGCCAGGCTCCTGGGCCTCGTTGGGCTATGTGGGGAGGATCACTCCCGCGTCCCTGGGTCTGTCTGGGGGTGGGAGAGGGCTCACAGAGGTAGCTGAGGGTGGCCAGGACAGGGACTGATGCTGCAGGCCACGGAGGAGACGTCCAACTTGGGCAAAACCCATAGAGTGTCCCCATCCCCGACCCCATGGGCACAGAGCTGGAATAGCACAGCGCCCCAGACACCTTCTCCTGGAAACTTCGTATCTTCTGACAGGCACAGAAGTGCAGGTTCTCTCCATCAGGGCCTTCCACCTCCCCCACCCCCTACCCCTGCCCCCAGCCCTGGAGGCTGGAACAACACCCTGCAAGGGCCCAGGGCCTGTGCAGACAAAATGGCCAACCAAGTAAAACCCCAGGAGAGGGCAATCAGGGAAGGCCGCCTAGCCAGGAGGAAGCCTCTGCAGCACCCCAGTCCTGTCTCCCTACCAAACATGGGAGTTGGCACTGCCCTGGGGGTTTTCTAGATGACAGCACTTTGTTACTCTTCCCACCAAGCATGCCCCCCAGATCCTCTCTAACCCTTGCGCTCTAGGAGGTCTGGGACTTCGGAACATCCCAGGTCTCTCACCCAAACCTCATCCCCTCTTGCCTGCACATCCTTTCGGAGGAGTGAAATGACATGAGTTCTCATTCCAGGGAGGTGAGGTGGGCTCTGGGGTCACAGACTTTGGCCAGTAACCAAAAATGTCTTTGGGAAAAATTACCAGAGGGTGGGGTGGTATTCTTGGATGCTACCTTTAAAGAAAAAAAAAAGAAAAAGAGAGAGAGAAACAAATGGGAAAAGAAAAAGCTCACCGTTTTTTAACCCCGTCTATGTTTTTTTTTGTTTTTTTTTTAGCCTCCCATTTGAAACGTGGTAATACTGTGATTCCATTTCTTGTTTAGCCGGCAAGGGAAGAGGGTGGGGAAGTTTATGTAATTTTCCCTGTTATTTTGTTTTTCTTTGTATTTCCTTTCTTTTTTTCGTTTTATAATGTACAGAAATGCAAAGCATCTCTCGGGGTTTTTTTTTTCCTCTATCTTCTATGTTGTTCTAGAATTTTGCTTTTGTGTGTGTTACTGTGGGGATTGCTCCTTCTAAAGCAGAGATGGTTTTTGAATCTCAAGTGAACATTAGTCATATACATATCTATATTTTTTTCCTTTGTAATCAGGATTTAAAAGGGAAGATAACTCTTTAAAAAAAAAAGGCTCCTGTACCAACAGCTCCTGCCAAATCTTGGGCACCAGCCAGCCCTCCCCTCCACCTCAGGGCATAAGCTGGGACTGCTTCAGTTTTTAAATTAATGAAAGATGGTGTGTCCATGTCTCAGTCTATACAGAACCTTGGAGAGAAGCTGAGAGACACAGGGAAGGCAAGAGGTCATCCATCGCTTCCCAGGGCCCTGAACTTTCTCAGTTCTATCTTGGATAAGATGGAACTTCCTTCCAGGTCTCAGATCCTTAGGAGGCCCTGGAGCAGGGAGCTGAAGACACACGATAGAGTTTAATTCAGGTGAGGGTTGCAAAGTCAGATACTCTCAGGCAAAAAAAAAGTCCATCCTGGGCTAGACTGAGTGCTAGCTCCTGACACATCTGTTAGTTGTCCCATTCCAGGGCAGAGCTGAGCCCCAGAGGGATTTCTGGACTCTGCTGTTTATTGTTCTCTGCAACTCAGAGAGGTCAAGTGACCAGCTCAAGGTCACACCGCTTTTTAGAGGTTGATCCAAGAGGAGGCCTCAGCCTTCTAACCTCAAGACCCCCAGGCACAGCCAAGATGTGGGAGGGTTGTCAATAGAAAACCCACTCCAGGAGCCCTGAGCAAGAGGAGGAGGATGTGGGAGGTGGCTGCTGGGTGTCTCAGCTCCCCAGCACAGGAGCCTGCCCGCACCAAGACCAGGCTATGGGTGGGCCCAACACTACACGGCCCAGTTCTACAGGATTGCTGCCTCAGAGACCCACAGAGCCCCACGCCCCCACAGTTCCCATACATGTGGGGAAATAAACAGTGAGGCTCAGAAAGGGAAGGGAGGGACTCAAAGCACGCTACATGGGACAGACAAGTAAGATGACTTCATGGGACAAGTCCTTCCATCTCATCTCACCTGCCTCCTTCCACCCCCAAGAACATACCTGCTAGCTCTGCCCTCCCCAACACACAGGCTGCAGGCTTTGCAGCCTTAGGCAGTAGGGCCACCTGCCTTGGCAGCACCTGCCCCTAGCATCCGAAGTGTTGAAGGAAGCCTCGCTGTATGGTGAGGATGGCAGAGGACATCAGGAGCAAGGCCCCCAGGCTCTCTCTGGCCTCTGCCTCGGGCTCAAGTCTCATCATCTAATGGGTGGCCTAGAGTGACCCCAAGAAAAGGTGCCCGTGGATCTCCCCAATCTGCCTCATCTCAGCCTCCCCCTCCCACCCTACCCTGCCCCCCCAGGAAAGAGCAGTGACCACAACTGGAGGGGGACAGGAAGGATAGGAAGGGACATCTTGGCATTTCTTCCAGAATGAAGCCAGAAGACAGGAGGGATGAATTTTGCTAAAACGATACTGAAGCCAGGGGTAAAGTGCAGTTGAGGCTGAGCCCGTCCTCCAAATTGAGTCGGTGGTTGCCTTCCCTTTTAAATGCGTGATCCCTTTCACCCCATCAGTCCACTCTGATTGGCCTTGTTTAAACAGCTTTTCTCTTCCGTCTGGGTCCACCTTCCCCTCTGTCTTCCCCGTTCTGTCTGTGTTGCTTTTGTTTCTCTCTGTCTCTCTATGTCTGTCTGTCTGTCTCTCGGTCTGTCTGTCTCTATGTGCGTGTCTCTCTGTCTCTTCCTCACCACCTCTCCCCCCTGACTTGGGCCTCTCTCCCCATATGCTGCCAGCCCCTCCTTCACCCGTGCTGTGGTTCTGTTCCCATCAGCTGCTTCCTGCATGCCCTCTGGAGGTTTTCTGTTGTTTAAAGAGTTAAGGAAAGGTTGACTCTTGGAGCGTGTGGGTTTAAAAAAAAAAAAAGCAAACAGAAATGGCTGGGCAGGATCTCACTCCCATCCCTGGGACTAGACTGAAAGCCCGCAAGGCTGCCCTGTGCCGATTCAGAGGGGGAGCACAGCTTAGCGTCACTGTCTTCCCCGATTCTGCATTCCCAATGCGGAGACCTTCTTTTCTCTTTTATTATTGCATTCCCGTCCCTGACCACTGAGAAGGTAGGTATTCCGGCTCCGCTGTGCGCCGCTCCCATCTCCAGATAAGCCCCGCCACTCTGCTTGGTTTGAATGTGGTTTTCTTTCTCTCAATCTCTCAATCTCGCTCTGGTTGGTTTTTCTCCCCCCTCCCATTTTCTTTCTTTTAGTGACTACTCATTTGTAACTTGCATTTTCTCCAAATGAGCTGCAAAGCTGTGTTTCCTGGTTTGTCGTTTAGTTTTCTTGACTTTCCACCCTCCCACCCCCGCCCCCCGACCCCCGACAGCTTTTCTGGTTCATTCTACCCTCCTTTCCCACCTTCCCCTTCTTCTTCCTCTCCATCCTGCCCCCTGGCCCCTCCCTCACGGCCCTCTCTCTTTCTCATTTTGTTGTCCAAATGCATTTCTGTGTGGTTTAGCATTCCAAGTTTGTGTTCCCTTCGTGAATTGTATGCTGCGGTCGAGCCAGTTTGATTTCTGTTGTCTGGAATAGCTGTTAAGCCCCTGACCCCTCACCCTGGCCCATCCCTGGAGCCACCCTGGGCAATAAGCAATGTTGGAGGGGGTCTGTGCTGGGCCTGTTGGCCTCCAGATCCTGGAAGAAGTTTTGGCTGAGGTCAGGTCTGAGGAAACAGCTCTGTCCCACCCTCCAGGGCCTGCTGGACTCCTTGGGTCCTGCCCTGGCGGCAGGTGGAGCTTTACTAGGGAGCCACAGACTCTGGGGTGGCAGCTGGCATCAGGGCTGAACTGCCTCACTGCTGTGTCTTTCAGGTGTTAAATGGTAGTTGAACTGCAGGGGCAACACGAGCTGACCAGAAACAGGTACCGGAAGTACTCAGGAGGGTGGCCTGCTTAGCAGAGTCTCTGTGGGGCAATCTGAGAGATGGAGGGAATGACCAGTCAGCTCACCTGCCCACTGCCTGGACCATAATCCAACCAGACTGGGGCTCCCTCAATCCCCCAGCATCCTTCCATTCTTCCAAATTTGAGCTAAACGTGGTGCCCCAGTGCAAATGATCCAGAAGGGACAGTCAGCAGGGGCCAGGGTCCCCCCGAGATGCTGAGGCAGAACTAGGCCTTGATCCTGGGACCTGGGACTCCCAGCTCAGTGCTCATCCAGGCACACAGAGGATATACATCAGGAGTCGGTCCTCAGGGACCTCACCTCCCCATACCTGCCCTTGACACTGTTTCCTGTCCCACCTGGGAGCCGCTGCAGAAGTTTGATATCACAGCTCTTGGGAGGCCTCAGTGGGGCTCCATCCTGAGCTTTTGACAGGAGAAAGGCTGCCTGTTCATCCTCTCCTTTCCGCCCCCATGTTGGCCCCAGAGGTAGGTCCTGGGGAGGTCACCAACCAGAGCATCCCTCATTCCTGGGTGGTTCTGGAGGGCAGAGAAGGAAATTGTTCAGGGAGGGAAAAAGCGCTGTTGGTCTGCTGGAGGAGACTCTGTCCCAACCTCATGGGAGAGTGGAGGCCTCACCTTCAAGGAGTATCCGATGTGACCAGGGCTCCTGAAATGGGATTTTCAGATGCTGAGTTAAAGGGGGTAATGGTTCCCGATCCTCACTTGTTCTTGTCCTAAAGGATACCAGGATCAGGTGAGCACCCCCTCCCTTGCTATTCTTGTCTTTCCCCCAAAAAATGTCTTACATAATAAGCAAAGGATGCCAGGTAGCAAGTGGTACCAAGGAGCAGAAAGGCTCCTGAGAGCAAGGCTCAGAGGCAGGTGAGGCCCTTCATTCATGCATGCACACACTAGGCTGGCCCTCCTCCATGCTGGGCCCCATCTGGGTGTCCGTGCCAGGGAGAGGCAGGCAGACCTGGGTTCACAGCCCACACCTGCCAGGCCGGAGGACTAACAAAGATCACTCAGAATGATGGGAGGGAAGAGATGAACCATGGATGAGGAGCTAGTTCCTGCTGGTCATGATACCCCCGTGGCACAGCCTGGCTCAGTCCACACCGAGGGAAAGAACAAGGATCTGTGGGATCATAGAGGAGAGCACCCAACTCAGGGTGAGGATCAAGAGAGGCTTCCTGGAGGTGGTGGCCTTGAGCTAGGGTAGAGGACTGATAGGAATTAGCCAGGCTGTGGGAAAGAAGAAGGGGAAAGAGGAGGAAGGGACAGGAGTCCCTAAGAGCAGGCTTCTGGAGATGTTTGGAGGTCGTTGGCCACCAGTCCTGTCCAGCTATGAAGTTCCATGGTGTCTGGACTTGGATGTCCCTAGAAGAATGAGAGCCCAGCTGGACATGAGGCTCACCCTCTGGCAGGATCAGGGTGACTCTCCTCGGCTTCTGGAGGCATGGGTGGATCAGGGTGAGATGGGCTCTGAAAGTCTCCTCAGGGAGGTGCTATCCACCCTGTCCAGCACAGCCTTCCTCCTGTCCTCCTCCATCTGGGCACGTGGGTGATACCTCATGGGGCCCCAGGCCTTCCTGCCCTGCTCTGACCCTATCCATCTATAAAGGGACCATGAGTCAGTTGACCTCTGAAGAGAGTCTCTCAACCCCTGTACAGGCCTACCAAGCAAAGATCCACTTATCCCCCACCATACCAACAGAGAAACTGAGGTTCTCAGAGTTGATCACTTCCTTAAGGTTTCGTAGCGAACTCAAATCAGAGCTAGCCCCAAGGTGTTCCACCTTGCCAGTTAATATCATCTTGGGCTCTGGCAACCATTTGCCTTGATGGAGGTGAGAGGGAAGTGGGGAAGAGCTTGGACTTCAAGACATGCTAGGCAGAAGGCATCCAGATCTGCACCGGGGTCTGGTCCAGGGGCCTGGACCTCAGTGGTTAGGATCCTGTAGACTTCTTTCTCATTTGCCTCCTCTGGAAGGAAAAGGATGCTGGATAACAGAACCTAGTTCTGGAAGCGTGGGCCCTGGGGTGGAGGGGGTCTATGTTAGAGGAGACGAGGGTCTCCTGGTGATGTCTACTGAGAATGGACTGCCATTTCAGAGGGGCCATGGCCGAACACTCCAGTCTCCATCTCTCCCAGCAGAGGTGAGCTGGTGATCAGGAAGGTCAGGGTGCTCAAGGGGCACCCCAATCCCCAGTGATATCCACTCTGCCTGCCTATGCCTGCCTCTGCTCTAAACAGAGGCTCTCCCAGGGCTTCATGGCCCATTGGGCTTTGAACAGCTTCTCTCCCCGCTACGGCTGGTGTTCGCTAACTGCTGCAGCCACCAATCACGAGCTAGCTATGCCCCGTCCTGAGGGGAGCTGATTTCTTGGTCAATGGGTTCATGCTTGCACAGAGAAGTCTTGACACCCCCAACCCCCCACACCCCCCCCATCCGGAAGTACCCAGGGCCATATCAAGGAAGCCACACTCCTTCCGGTCCCTGGCAGCAAGGTGCCCTGAGATGTGGTGGCTGGTTTTGCTTTCTCCTCCTAAGAGGCTGCCAAAAGAGCTTAGACCAGACCCTGCCCCTTTCCCAGGACTCCCTGGTTGGGCCCTGGCCTGTGAAAGGGCATGTCTTCCTTCCTCAGTAAATTGTATCGAGGCCCTATTAGATGCCAAGTTCTGTGATAAAAACTGAGGTTACAGGGGACTTCCCTGGTTAAGTAGTTAAGATCCTGCACTTCCAATGCAGGGGGTATGGGTTCGATCCTTGGTTGCGGAATTAAGATCCCACATGCTGCTCCAGTGTGGTACAGAAAAAAAAAAACAAAAACTGAGGTTACAAAGCTGACTCCTACACCAAATTGGCCCTGAAGGTGCTCAAAGTTAAGTTGGTGCTGGTGACTGAGGGATGGGGAGGAATGAGGGACAGACAGACTCACAGACAAGTTCAATCAACTGTTACTGGCCAGAAGCCCAAGGACAAGAAGAAGGGTCAGTTCTGTGGAGGGAGGGGGATGGCAAGGGGAGTCAGGGAATCCTGGAACATTTACTCTGGAAGGGACAGCCAGAAGCAAAGTCTGGCCCTATCATTTTGTGGATGGGAAACTGAGGCCCATTACGGGCAAGCGACTTGGCCAGGGTCACTCAGTGAGTTCGGTAGTGGCAGGCTCTCAGAGCCCTGGTTCCCAGCCAGGGCTCTTCTGACGGTACCAAGTGCCCTTTCCGGTTTTCTGTAGCCCGATCCTTGTGTCCTGAGTCCACTTTCGGAAAAACATTCCACATCTCTATCCAGCGGTCGCTCCAGAGGTGACCCTGGGCACAGGCCTAAGGAGCCAGGCGCTGCCAATCCTTCCTCCAGAGGTGGCGTGGCCTCCTCTTGGCCTAGAATGGGGTGGTTGCGTTTTTCTCTCTCTCTCTCTATCTCTCTTGCATTTTTGTGAATCTAATGATGAAC